>NC_083457.1:20185602-20820570 GCF_023558535.2 Drosophila nasuta
CACCACAGTTGTGCCCTCTTGCTTGGCGGGCAATATGAAGCGGAACTCTTGCTCTGAGGCCAGCAGTAGTATTTGATCGGGTCCCGAGGCCAAGCAAGTCGCATTCTTCGGTATGCCCTTGTGATAGCCAGCCGTGCACTTGCAATTATAGTGACCCGCCTTCTTCTCAATGCAAATCTGCGAACAAGTGCCAAAGCCACAAACCGGTGGCTGGCAATTCGTCTCATCGGAGCCATCGACACAATTGTACTGCCCATCGCAGCGGAAGTTCTTTGAGATACAATCATTATTCTCGCATTGGAACTGATCATGTCGGCACTTGGGCAACGCAGCGCACACCTGATCCGATTCGTCCTCATTGTTGCCACAATCATTGACCCCATCACAGAGCGCCGACTTGCGTATGCACAACAGATTAGCACACTTGAAGGCATTGTAGTGACAATGAACGTGGGCACAGGTTGCAAAGCTCTCATCACTGCCATCCAGACAATCGTCCCAACCATCGCATTTCCAGCGGGACATTATGCACTTGCCATTGCCGCAGCTGAAGTGATCCGGCGGACATGTGCAGTTGACCTCATCGGAGCCATCGGGACAGTCGTCATCGCCATCGCATTGATATTGCCTGTGAGTTGATTTAAAATTATTGAAAAATTATATATGAAAATAAAGAAGTCTTTTGATGGGTAACAAAGTAAGTCTTAACTATCATGATCTGATCTTTTCTGGCAAATCCAAAGATTTACTTATTTTGCGATAATTTGAATTCTATCTGCTATTAAATATATGTACATTCTCCTAATCATTACTACCAAATGATTAATGCATTTATTGCCTACATCATAAAACTTAATTGACATGATATGAATTTAATATATTGTATCCAATGCTTACGAATAGAAAAGCTTTGGTGTCAATTTGTAAAATCAACAAGAAATTGAATTATCATTTTCGTGGTAAATTGAAATTAACTAAAAATAATCCTCTAATAAATTTAACTAGTAAAGTTCAAAAAGCAATTTCATCATGTATGTTACTAGTATTCATACTCACTTGTTAATGCATGTGTTGAAGGCGGCGCATTTGAATTGGTTTGGCTTGCAGGTGATGTTGCAGTTGATCTCATCGCTGCTGTCGTCGCAATGGATCTCACCATCGCAGCGGAAGTCGTGCTTGATGCACTTGCCAGTGCCACAGCGGAACTCGCTCTCGGAACAGTTGCGCATCTGGCAATTGAGTTCGTCGCTGCCATCGCCGCAATCGTTCTCGTAATCGCAGCGCCAACGGCCGGGAATGCACTTGGAGTTGTTGCACTTGAAGTAGGTGGGATCACAGGTGGCCTTAGAGGTGTGGCAACTGGGCGGTTCGTCTTCCCCATTGGGGCAATCCTCCTCATCGTCACATCGCCAAGCCAAAGGTATACAGCGACCCGAATTGCATCTGCAAGCAAATCAAATAAATAAATACAAGATGATAGAATATAATGATTGAGCTTACTGGAAGTCATTGGGTCCGCAGGAAACATGATCGCAATTGGCCTCGTCGGATTTGTCGGCACAATCGATGTCACCATCGCAGACCCAAACATAAGGCATGCAGCGATTGTTGCTGCACTGGAACTGATCCTTCTTGCAGACGAGCGGAGTGCAGCCAGCCTCATCCTCGCCACCGGGACAATCCTGTACGCCATCGCAACGCTTGACGCTATCCACACAGAAGGCCGAGCTATTTGCGGTTGCCTCGCACTTCAGATGATTCTCAAAGCAGGTGAACTTATCGCAGTTGAGCTCATCGGTGTTGTCGCCACACTGATTGGCGCCATCACAGATGGCCGACGGATGAATGCACTTCTTGTTGCCACACTGATACTGTCCCGGTTCGCAGTGGAAGGGCGGACAGGAGTCCGGCTCATCGCTGCCATCACCGCAATCGTCCTGCGTGTCACATCGCCAATAGAAGGGAATGCACTTGTAGGTGTTGATGCACTCGAAGTGCGCCGCCGTGCAGTTGGCCCGACACGTGCGTCCATCGTCGGCGAGCACAAAGTTGTTGGGACAGGCGCACTTGAAGTAGGGCTCCTCGGGCGAGAGCAGGCACAGGGTTGAGCAGTTGGCCTTCAGGCAAGGATTACCGCTGATAGGCTGCTGCTGACGATACGGATGATAGACACGCAAGTCCATGGGTCGATGTATGGTGGTGATCAGGGTGGAGCAGTTTCGACTATCGAAGCGACTGCAGTACTCAATAGATTTGGTCTCCCAGTCGGACCAGTAGATGCGATCCTCCCACACGGCAATGGCAAAGATGTGATGCAGATTGATTTGCGGATTGATGCTGCGCGACAGCAGCAAACGCGTGTGGTTGCCATCGAGATCGCTCACAGATATCGTATCTTCGCGAGCATCGCCCCAGAACAGCTGCTGCGTCTCAAAGCTGATGGTCAGCGCATTTGGCCAGCCCAGATTCTCGCGTATGATCATCCGGGGCTGTGAGCCATCCATGCCCGCCTTGCCAATGTGTGGATTGTCGCCCCAGTCGGACCAGTAAATATTGCGATGATACGGATCCAAGGCAATGCCACGAGGCTCGCGCAGCTGCTCGTTGATCAGCACACGCCTGTACCTGCCATCCAGTTGCGAGACCTCAATGGTATCCAGTCCCTTATCGCACCAATACAGATTCTTAGCCACCCAATCGACAGCCAGGCCATCAGGATTCTTGAGCATCGCCTGATGCAGCGTCTGGGTCTTGTTCTCTACCAAACAGTGGCGCTTGATGGTGCCCACAGTGCTGGTCACATCCGACCAATACAGACACTGACTGTCCCAATCAAAGTCCAAGGCGACCGCATTGGACAGCGAGTGTATCAATATGGAACCGTTGCCCGTGTGATTCACCTGCCGTATGTAATAGCGATTGGAGAATATCAGTTTCATGGTCACATTGCTCGTTGACTTGCACGTATGATGATCCCGCAGCTCGTAGCCCTTGGCGCACAGACACTTGTACGATCCATGGGTATTGATGCAGGTCTGCGAACACGGCTGCTGCTCATCGCACTCGTCGATGTCCGTGCAGAGATGCGTGCTGCCAGGCAACAATCTAAAACCGGGCAGACAACGACACTCATAGCCCACCACCTTGTCGATGCATTCGTGCTCACAGATATCCGGTATTAAGCACTCATTCATATTGCACAGCGCTTCATCCGAGTAGTCAGCACAGTCGTTGCGCCTGTCGCACAACAGATCCGCACTGATGCAGGCGCCGTTCTTGCAGCGGAAATCGTTGGTGCCATTGCAGGTGCGTGTGTGGGCGCAGAGCGAGTCCAACTCATCGGAGCCATCAGCGCAGTCCGGTTTGCCGTTGCACGTCTGATTCTTGAAGACGCAGCTGCCGTCGTGGCACTCGTGCATCTGTGCGCCTCCCGGGCAGGCGTGTGGCGGAAAGGCAGGCTCACAGCCCTCGTACTCATCGTCACCACCCGGACAATCCTCGTCGCCATCGCACACGTAATGCGAATCGATACAAAGGCCTACGAAAAAGAAGGAAATTTAATAATTAAAACAAAATGTGTGGATCGCATCTTATTTCAACCAGACGAAAAGGGATGTTTCCCAATCGCATAATTATTAAGCTAGTGAAAATGAAAACAAAATGCAGTTTTATTCGGTAAATACTTGTGTGTGCTTCATTATTTTTCTAATACCCAATTGTCCCTTAAGTATACATATTCAAAGACAAAACAAATGGTATCAACACAAATATATGCTTGCTATCAAATACTAAACAAGTTCAGTATCGACTGAAAACTATATTTACGTATCTCTAGCAAATTCTTGCTAAGAGACATATTAAGCAGTATAATTATCTATTATCTACAGATTATGTATTATGAAGACAAAAGTAACCATTTGAAATTATAAATGACACCATAAAAACTTTATTTTATGCATTTACATTCATTCATTTAGGAGCATTTTTTCACAAAATCAATGATGATGGCGTTTCAGCTTCCTTCTCAAATGACTTCCTCTATTCAAAAATTGACGAGTTAAGGGGATTTCTTGATTTTAAAATTGCATGTTGGATGAGCTCAAAATCGTCGTTCTATGGTAGGATTGTCATATTAGAGCATCCCAAATGAATTCCTATATTTTAAGATGACTAAGATACATCTACTCATGTTGTCAGCTCAGCCCAATTAAAAACTATGGTTTTGTGACTTTGGTTTTTGTTTACTTTGAATTCTTCTTCGGTAATTGGTATTGATAAACGTTGTGTCTTCAGTACACCGCGGTGAGTACTCTTTAATCTCTTCAGAATCATATACAATTTTAAAGAGTAATCAATCGAGATTTTTTTAACTAAATGACAAATAGATTAAAAAGGTCGCATAAGGTCGTACTTAAATTATAAGCACTTTTGCCTTTCACATAAATAAGCTGCAATATCGACAACTACTTACCACTGGAGCATAGAAAAGCGGGTGGCTGGCAGTCGGGAATGTGCGCAACACCGCCACATTGGGAACCCTCATCCTCGCCGCCTTGATCTCCACTGCTAGGGCAATCAGGCTCGCCATCGCACACCCACTTCTGGGGTATGCAACGACCCGAGCTCTTGCACTGGAACAAATGCGCCCGACAAGGACGACTGGGGCACTGCGGACCCTCGTCGCTGCCATCGGCGCAATCGCTTTTGCCATCGCACTGCCAGCTGCTGGGTATGCAGCTGTGATCACAGGCAAACTGATTCACCTGACAGCTGAGGCGACAGTTCAACTCATCGCTGCCCATCTCACCAACCTCATCCATGCAATCGTTTTCGCCATCACATCGCCAGGCACTCGCAATGCAGCGTCCATTCGCACAACGGAACTGGCCAACGGCGCAGGTGCGATTCGCTATATGACATCCCACCTCATCGGTGCCATCGGGGCAATCCTTTTCGCCATCGCAACGCCAGCTGGGCATGATGCAAATGGTGCTATTCGCGCAGTGCTCGAACAAAGTGTCGCCCTGCTCACAAGTCCGTTGGGTGCAGTGCTTCTCATCGCTGAAGTCGCGACAATCGCGCATGTTGTCGCACATAAAGTGCCGTGAGATGCACTCCCCGCTTCCACAACGGAACTGATCGGCCTGGCACTTGCAGCGCAGAGGAGACTCATCGCTGCCATCGCCGCACTGCTGAATGCCATCGCAGGTCTGATCGAGTGCAATGCAACGATGATTCTGGCACATGAAGTGACTATCCGGACACTGTCGGATCACACAATAGTTGCGCAGCTCATCGCTGCCATCCAGACAGTGCGTCACATTGTCGCAAGTCAGCTCCAGCGGAATGCACTCGCCCGAATGACAATTGTACTGCGACTTGCCGCAATTCGTGTGCGCGGCGGCAATGCACCGACGTCCATCCGGCGCAAGCACGCCCTGAGTGCAATGGCACTTGGCCAGTCCGTCCTTGTTCAGAATGCAAACATCTTCGCAGAGACCGTTGAGTATCTTGCACTGATTCGCATCGCAGTTGATGCTGCTGTTCTGCACCGCAATGATGCCCATGGGCTGGGGCACTTGTTCCCGCAAGAAGAGCACATCCTGGCCGGTGTACTTATTGGCACGCACCACCGCATGCAGCACCCAATCGGTCCAAAACAAAAGATCCCCGTACACGGCCATGGCAAAGGCATGCTTGGGTGTTGTGTGTGCCAACACCACGCGATTGGTGCCATCGTAGTTCGCATGCTCGATCTTGTCCAGCCGCGCGTCGGCCCAATAAAGCTGCTGCTGCTCTAGATCCAGCGTCAGCGCATTCGGCATCTTAATGTCCGTGTGTATAATGCGCTCGACGCCATAGCCCGTCAAATAGGCACGCTGTATACTCGGCGACTGCTCATTCCAGTTGGTCCAGTAGATCATGCCCAAACAGGGTTCAACAGCAATGCCGCGTGGTTTGTCCTTGCTGTGCAGACTGAGCACATTGTTCACATGCTCCAAATTCTTCTCAGCCGACGGAGTAAGGTGCACCAGCTCCAAGCTGCGTATGGCTGCATCGTTGTTGGATGTCCAGAAGAGCTGCTCGTTAACCATGTCGTAGGCCAAGCCCTCGACACGTTTCTGCTGCGTGACCAGCACTCGCTGGCCGGTGCCATTGAAGTGTACTTGATTGATGGTGCTCTGTAGCACATCCGAGTAGTAAACTAACTGCTCCTCGTAGTTGTAGCTGATGGCAATCACATTACGCATCAAGGTGGCATTCGTTATGATCTGCACCGGCCAGTTCTTGTTCGCATGCTCCGTCATGTGGATGCTCTCGATGTTGCTGCGATAGCTGAAGAGCAGAAAGTTGTCGTAGGGCTCACAACTGACGCCATCCGCTGCCAGGCGACTGTGGGAGCATGCACAAATGGCGCTGGTGCCGTTGAAGAGGCACAACTGCTCGCAGCCACCATTACTTTGGGCACACGGATTGGTGCCATGTTGCACACGCTTTGAGTAGATCTTGAGATCATTGATGGCATCCTCTTTGGTCTTGAGTATGAGACGTGAGTTAGAGAGATTGGTTAGGGGTGCCACCTTTATGGAACCCTCATTGTATTTGTTTTCCGCCCAGTAGATGTAATCTCCAAGCATGGCCAGAGCAACAGGTTTGCTCTGCGTATCATTCAAGAGCATCTCACGCAGATTGCCATCGTAGTCCACCTTCATGATGGCATCTGGATACCTTTCGCACCAGTACACCTTGGTGGCATCCATGTCCACAATCAGACTGTTCACAGCCCAGCTGGGATGCGTTTGATTGACCAGCACAAATGGTTGGCTGCCATCGAGACCGGTGCGTCCAATATGATTTTGGCTGGCATAGAAGAGCAGTCCCTGCAACGGATCCACAGCCAGCACACTGGGTTTCTCCACATGCGAGACGACCACATAGCGATGGCTACCATCGAGGCGAGCCACCTCAATCACATTACGCTTGGCATCGCTCCAGTAGATGTTGCCAGCGATCCAATCGATGGCAATGCCACCGAGCCAATCGTGCTGTTTGTAGCCAGCCAAATTGATGGCTTCCAGTATGGTTTTCCGCTGCGTGCCATCGCGACGCACTCGCGTAATGGTGCCCAGATCATTGTCGCCCCAATACAGCATATCCGTGGACGCATGGTACTCAATATAGTTGGCCAAGCTGACGCGTGGTATGGGCAAAAGAGCCTGCAAAGCAAGAATCATAGTTATCAGTGTGTCAATTTAAATCTAATTAGTAATGCAACTCACCTGCTTGGGTGGCTCAAACTGCTCTGTGGGATCAATCATCTCTACCCCCCTGCAGCACATCGATGGAATAGAATATGAACTCGGCGCGTGCTATGCAACGTGTGGGATTATTCGGCTCCACATCGTAGCCCAGTGCACATCGACACACATGATCTGTGGCCGATGTGGCCAGGCAAAGCTGCTCGCAGCCACCGCGCAATGGTCCAGCACAGGTGTTGGTGCCAGTTTGGGCCTCGGCGTAGAACATTTTAATGCTCTGAATGCTCTCTGTAAATGCGAAGAAAAATATAAAAGTTAATAAGGACTACGAAAGTATCCGTCAAGTCGAGTCTGTTCGAATGTGAAATACCCGCTACTCAATTTAGGTATACTAGTCTTTTTTTAAGTATTGATAATTTGTCCACTAAATGTAAGACAACAAGCAAGGAAGATACTGTCAAGTATGCTCGAATGTAAGATACATGCTACAAACCTATATGTGGTATAACGGAATACTATTACATTCAAAATAAGCTATTGAGAACAAACCATATACCATATATTCAGGTTTGGTAGAAAGTATATAAGCGGCTACAATACTATTATGACTGCAAAACCTACCAAAAGGCAAGTAAGAAATCTACATTCGAGTTAGCTTGGATGTGAGATACCCATTTTCAGCGGCCCTGGCAAAAAATGTAAAACAAACTTGATATGCGTGCAAACATAACAAATGCTATCTCTTATAGTCTCTGAGATACAGTGTTTAATACAGACAGACAGATATACAGACGGACATGACTATATCGTCTTAGCTCTGATCAAGAATATACATATATAGTTTATGGGGTAAGAGATGACTCCTTCGACCTGTCACATAACTTTTCAAAATGCACAAAGTAATAATATCCTTCTACCCTAAGGGTAATGAGTATGAATACGATTGTGACTGTATGATTACATCACAGATAAATGTAAAAAGCCTTTTGAGCTCGCTTGATCTAGAATACGTTTGACATTATCTAAAGAAGGCATGTCCATATTCTATCACAAACTCGATATGGGTAAAAAACAAAGAGTAATTTTAGCGTCTTTAAAACCTATAACCCTTAGACCCTGACTGTCACATGCTTTTTCTTATATGTTAATATCATGGCTAGTCATAGGTAGTGGGTTCATAAAATGTTCTGTTCATTTACACATACTTGTATTGACTCGAAGATAGGACAAATTTTGGCACGCCTCCTTCTCGCAGTGCATGATGGCGCTCTGGATGTTCTCGGGAAAATAGAGTGTGCCATTGTACACGGTGAGCGAAGTGATCGCTGTAATCACACTGGACACCAGCACCAGATGAGTCTCATTTTTGGGTATATCGTAGTATGCAATGCCCGAATTATCGTACGCATAATACACGCGCTGTGAATCAAAATCCATGGTCAGACTCTGTATTGTGTTGTTCTGCTCATGAATGACTTGGCGTGCGGAGCCATCGAGATTCGATTGTTCCAGTTGCCACAATTTGTTTTCCTGCGACGAGTGTATCCAATACATTTTGCCACTGTGTCAAAAAGAGTGAAAAACCAAATGTTAATTGTGCATTTAATTGATTGGAAAATAATACATTACTTTGCCGGATCCAGAGCAATGCTGTCCACCATATTGAGGTTCTCATGAATGGGCGTTGTGTATTCACCCTGCAGGCTGCTCACCAGAATTGTGCAAACTGTTTGGCCCGAGGAGAAATACATGTGCTTGGCTATCCAATCGATGGCAAACCCATAGGGCTTCTCAATGTTCGTATTGATGATGGGCTCAATGAGGCCACTCGATATGCCAGCGCGGCAAATCTCATTCTGTTGTATGTCCGACCAATAGATGTGACTGTCCTCCACCAGGAAATCTATGCGTTGCGGCTCCACATGCTGCAGCAAATTTGAAATGTAATTAAAAACAAATATGCATTGCAATACATTATAAATATATCAGATTCTAGTTTTAAATTTGAATATATGGTATGCAGCTTAAGTGACACTAATGATATATAAATTATTATTCTAGCTAGATCCAATACTATCCAAAAGTCCTAATAATCTATTGTATGAGTATGATAGTTCCATATTATACAACGAACAAATACATCTTTCTGAATTTGTATCTATCTTAATAAAGTCAAGACTGCAACAGGTAATTCCTTTTGGTAGTCATCATCAACTCACCTTTGGAGATTGCCTGATGGTGGGAATGGTATGATGATTGGGCTGCTGCAGGTCAATTCCGCGTATCTCGTCGCCAATGACAAAGAGCAGCACCTGCTCGTTGGGCACACAGTTGCGTTCATCCGCAGGATCCAAGCGCATCACATGCGGACACTCGCACTTGAACGTTCCTCGACCGCTCAGAAGACAGAGATGGGAGCAACCGCCGTTGTTATCGCCACAGGGATTACTATTCCAGGGCTGGCGACTCGAGTGCAGCACCTGAATACCAAACGGTTGAGTCGTCGTGCGTTGCATCACCTGAACATCGCTGCCATTCCATTTGTTTGCACGTATCACAGATGTAGTTCGCCAGTCTGTCCAGTAAACGTAGTTCTCAAAGACGGAAATGGCAAAGGGATGTGAGAGTATGTCTTTGTTGCGTAGCACCACATGATGCTCGGAGCCATCGTATTTGGTGCTGCTTATCGAGTCCGATTTGGCGTCCACCCAATAGACACGCTTTTGTGTGTAGTCCAGAGTGAGGCCATTAGGCCAGCCAGCACTTAGCTGCCAATTGGTGGAAATGAAGCGTCTGCCCTCGCCGGCCATGCTGCAGCGTTCGATGCGCGGCGAATTGTCATCCCAATCCGTCCAGAAGAGCAAACCCTCGCGTGGATCCAAGGCAATGGCACGAGGACTCTCCATGTTGCCGGCAATTAGGGTACGCCTAAAGCTACCATTTAACTTGGCCACCTCGATTTGATCCAGATTCGAGTCAATCCAATACAGATTCTTGCCAATCCAGTCCACTGCCAAACCCTCTGTTGTCGATAAGCCCGAGTGTATAACGGCCTCCACATTACGCAGACTTTCGCCCACCAATTGGCCGCGATAGATTTTATCATCAATCACGTCCGTCCAGTAAATCTCCACGCTCGATTCGTTGTTGTACAAAAAGTCCAAGGCAATCAGGTTACGCAACGAACTGTAAAAGCTGCTGGCACTCAAAGTCTTTAGATTCATGCCACGAATCTCCTGGCGATTCGTGAATATAATATAAGGCTCATCGGGTGCTGTGCTCTTACACGTGAACTTATCGTAGGCCAAGTCGAAGCCCTCGAGGCATTGGCAGCCATAAGATTTACCATTGGTTTCACAGATCTGAGAACACGTATCCCAGTGGTCACAAGCATGCAACATGCTGCAACGCTTGCCATTCGGTTTCAGAAACATGTGCGCAGGACACGAGCAAATATAACCCTCGGGCGTGTTGTGACAATAATGCGAACAGTCGTGGTTCTGTTCGCATAACTTGTCGGCACAAAGGAAACCCTCGTCCGTGGTGTCCTCACAATCATTGTGACCATCGCAGAGTTGATTGACTGTTATGCATTTGTTGCTAAAGCCACACAGACGATCCGGATGCTCACAGAAGACTGTCTCGTTGAGATCGAACTTGGTGGCATGTAACTGCGTGCAGTTGACCTCATCCGACTTGTCGAAGCAGTGATTGATGCCATCGCACCGCAGATACTCGGGAATGCACTCAAAGGGATCCGAGCATGCGAACTCCAGACTAGCACATTCATTTAGCTCCTTCCAACCGGTGACGGGATGATTATCGCTCTTCGTCTGATTGCAGTTGGCCTCGTCGGCGGCATCCTCGCAATCATTGATGCCATCGCACATGTGCAGATCACCGTAGCAACCAATTGGTCGACAATAACGCTCTCCAGCGCCGCATTCGTGTTCGCAGGCAAACTCATCAGCATTGTTCCTGGAAAATAGTAGTAAGAGTATATTGATCATTTAAGTCCTCCTATTTGGAGGTAAAGTAAACCAAGATAATCATTCCTTCTTTTCGATTCGATTATAAAAAACAGTTTATATTTACCCGCAATTGTCGAGTCCATCACAAGTATCGGCAAATTGCCGGCAACGTCCGTTACCACAGTCAAACTCAGGACACTTGTCGAAGTCTAGATCGGATGACTCATCGGAGACATCGTCAGGTCCACAATCGACGACGCCATCATTGACCCAAGTGAGTTGAATGCAGCGTCCACTCTTCTCGCAGGTAAACTCATTGCTGTTGCACGTGTTGTGCTCACAGTTGAGCTGATCGGATCCATCTCGGCAGTAGCTAATGGAGCTACAGAGCAGAGCACGCTGATAGCAGCGTTCGTTGCACACAAAGTGCAGTTTCTTATCACAGGTGCGTGGATTGCAGGGACCGGAAGCATCGCTGCTCTCGTCACTGCCATCGTCACAGTCATCGAAGCCATCACACAGATCCTTGCCATCAATACACTGACGTGTACTGCGACACTCATGACCTGAGGTGCAGTTCGAGCGAGCCGTTGACGACGTGGCCGTCGATGGTGTTAGCTGTGGTATGCAATGGGTGCCAGTGCCATTGAGCGTATAGCGATCTGGGCAGCGGCAAATGGCGCCTTTGGGTGAGTTGAGACACATGCCCGGGCACTTGGACAGAGCACACTCGCTGGGAGTTTGCGGCAGAGGTTGTGTGGCCACATCAAAGATACGTAAATCGACTGCATTGCCATTGGGCTGCAGATGCACAGTTGAGCTGAAGGTATTCGTTAGATTTGTATGATGCACATGGAATCGCCAAATCGTTGAATTTATGTTGTCCACCCAGTAGACTATGCCATTGTTGTGCACCATGGCATATGGATGGAATTGATGTGATTTGAAGAGGATTTCCCGCCCAGTGCCATCCAGTTTCATGCGCTCAATGGTGCCCAGCTTAAAGTCACACCAATAGACGCGCTTGGTGCGTCGGTCCACATCCAGGGAACGCGGCCAGAGCATCGGCATCTCTTCAGATGCCTTGGCCAGCAGCTCTTTGTGTGTGCCATCCATCCAGGCACTGTAGATACCCGCCTCACAGGATTGAAATGCCCATTGTGACCAGTAGAGCAGACCTGTAGTGGGATCTACCTTGAGTGACCTAGGAGAGCATGAAAATAATACGGTATGATTAAAGTTGATTTAAGCAGTTTTACTACAACTACAAGTGACATAAAACTAAAATTAAAAGATATAACTATAGTAAAGTTTTTCAACGGGAAATTTATACAAATAAGAAGGTTGTTATTGGAAGAAATATCTCTATATTTATATTTTCATTAAAAAAGGAAAAATTGAAGTTCGTAATTTCAATGAACTTTGTCTTCGTAATGAAACATATTATTATTGTACTCCAATTTCATCGCTATATAACAAATCACCGGAGAAGTTTTTGTCTAACTCAGAAAAAAGGTTTTAATAAAAATCATTTTATTTGTTATTATTATTATTATTTAAAAATTCTAGTAATCCAACATCTTTTTAGTAGTTTAAAGGATTTCTTAACTCATAATTCGTTATGCCTCTTAAAAAAGACAAATTTGAATTTGTTGTATTTTCAAGACTTTAATTTAATTTGCTTCTATTAAAAAATTATTAAATCGACACTAAAATTCTTTTTATTGTTTCGAGCTGTTCCAGAGTAGCTACACAGAAATCAATACCACTTACAAACTAATGAATGGATTGTCTTAAAACTATGTCCACAAATATAATAAAGTTGACAAATTTAGCAATAGAAAACATTTTGAGCAACTCGCAAAAACTTTTCTGGCGATGTGTTCTTAACAAGTTGCTGAGATTACAATCTGAAGAAAGCGTCGTAAGGGAATTGAAATAATTATTCTTTAAGTAAGCAAGATATTTTTCGAAAATTTAATACGTTCACATTAATATATTTTCTGAAAACGATAAATAAATGCAATTCTGACGGTGGAAACTGAAGCCTAAGAAAACACCTCCCCTTTAATTCCAAGAAACTTAACGAGGGAGACCATGAGGCAACTCCAATTTAAACTTTTTGAATAAACAATATCAACTTAAATGGTGTTTTACATTAAACGCCTGGCTGTCGCACTTACATGGCATCGCAATCCAGCGTGAAGGTAAGGACTTTGCTCATATTACGCAGCGGAGCAACGGAAAGCTTCCGATAACCCGTCCAGTACAAGTGCTCGTTAATCCAATCGTAGGCAATGGCATGCACCTGCCGCCAGCCAGTTGAGAGTGTTCGCGAAACGCTGCCATTGAGGGACTGGCTCTTGATGGTGTAGACGGGCTCGTCGGAGCTGAGGGGCGATGCCTCGTGGTCGGGTATGACGTACAGAATGGATTTGCCACGCACATTTACATCGATGGCCTTCGGGCCGTAGACATTGTAAATGGGTACCATTACGTCGGGCTGCTCGCCAAGCTGCTCCAGCTGCTGCACCTGCTCGGTGCCGAGCGGTACGCCCGTGATGCGAACCAAACGCTTGTCGGTGTACACAAGGAATTTATCGTGCGCGGAAAGTAAACAGGTCGTCTGATTGTGCAATTTATAGCCGGCCGTGCAGAGGCACTTGGCGCTCGCAAATCCTCGTGTCCAAAGCGGCACACAAATCTGGTTGCAATTGCCGTTGTTCTCCCGGCACGGATGCGCCACCTCCGGCTGCTTCTGGCGATGGAAAATGCGAAAATTTGTGCCGCGCGTCACATTCGCCAGCAGCACGCGCGCCTTTAGCGTAAATTTGTCCAGTCCAACGATGGTCCTGTCCGTCCAGGGTGCCAAATAAATTGTGTTTTCGAATACCTCCACTGCCTGTATGGTCTTCAATGGCACTGGCGACTGTAAACAACGAGAGCAACAACAACAACAAAGGATAACGGAAATTGTGTTTAACACAAGGACAACGACAACACAACAACAATTGCAAATAGCGATGCACATGTTTTTTGCGGTTTTTCGGATTTTATTTGTCTCTTGCAGACCTCACTCTCCAGATCAGAGAGTTACTTCAATTGCAACTATGCGTTTCAGAACTCCATTTGGTATCTATCTGAATACTAACAGTTAATCACAGTCTAAATACAGTGCCACAGTATCACTCAATCAATATTCTAAACAAAACTATTAAATACTTAAAAAGCGTTAACATAATAATAATAATAATAAAACCAAGTAAGAATATTTCTGCTTGACATTAAGATACTCAATAAACGAAAAATATTTCGGTTTTTTGTACAAAAATATCTAATGTACCGAAAAAATACTGATTTATACCAGATACTCAAGAAAACAAAACCGGTATTTTCTAAAAAAAAAAAACTATACTCAATAAAAGCAAAGCATCAAATATACCAAAAAATACTAAACTGTACAAAATAAACGCAAAACATTAGGTTATTTTTAGGCAAATATGCCAAATATACCGAAAATACAGTGTGGTATTTTTACACAAATATATCAAATATTATAAAAACAGTACTAAAATATGCCAAATGCTATATTTCTGACCAATGGGTAGCGGGTATATAAATAACATAATTAATCATCTTTAAAAATCTATTTAATTTGGATAGGTATCGAACTTATAGTCTTTTGAATTTCTTTTAATAAAGATAAGATGGCTGTACTTATATTTATCTTTAATCTGGCTAATAAAATGTGCTAAATAATTTTAATAATATTATACTTCTATTCATTCTGTTTTTATAATAAATTGCACTCATTCATTAATTTTTCAATTAGTTTTCACAAGAAAATAAAAATCAATTCGAAATGCAACTAGAATTCCTACATTGACTAATTGAAAACTGTCTTGTCATTGAAACACTTTTGTAAAGTGCAACTACCGCAAACTAGTCTTAACATATAATTGACTCCTTTGCAACAATTTGAGCTCAATTCATATATTAATTAAAAGTTTCGTTTCTCTTTATGTTGGCTTAGTTCTAAGTCTCTTTACGATTTTCCAAACAGATTAAAGTGTATTTGAACAACCACAAGCAGAACCACAACCACAATGTGAACATCGTGTGCATAAATCAGGAAATGGCAACTCACATTTGGGGATTTTTTCAATGCCCAACGTTGTCGGCCATCGTAGTGGACCCGCTCAATGACATCCTTATAGACATCAATCCAATAGACATGCTCGCTGGCCAGATCCAATGTAACGCTGCTGGGATGATAAATCTGTGTGCTGACGAGTGTTGTCCGATTGCTACCATCGAGCAGGGCCCGGGACAAGCTTGGCGACCAATCCGTATAGAAGAGATATCCCTTGGTGGGGTCGAGGACCAGTGACGATGGATGCTCCACTTGATGGAGTATGAGGCGGCAAAAGGTTACTCCATTGGTACACAGATATACCATGCCCTCGTCCTCATTCAGGAAATACCAATTCCCCGACAGCCAGTCTAAGCGCAGCTCCACGAAAACTGCAACACGAGTCAAAAACAACACACGAACATAAACAACAGCATAAACCAAACAGACAGACAGACAAACATCAGCAAACAATGGAGAAATTATGACCAAGACTTAGAACTCACATTGCTGGGGCGCAATGAAGGCGGAGACGGGCAGTGTCCAATTGACATTCGGTTCGTCGATGCGCTCGCAATGCATGGTTAGCTCAGACCACATCTTCTGGAGGGTGCAGAGTGTGCGATTCCGATGCCACACCTCAAAGGCAAGCACAAATTGTGACGACTGTGTGGACGTCAATGGAACCTCGCCGATTCCCGGTAGAGTGCTGATTCGTCGTATGCCGCCAGCGGACAGCAGAGTCAGTAGGGCAGGCTCCGAAGGGGGCACTACGGAGACAGACACACAGATACATTCGAAATTAGTTGAAAATAAACTATGTAGAAATCGAGTACTCACCGTTTATGGCCAGACATCGCTTGCCCTGTTTCGTATAGCCGGAGACACAACTGCACTCGTAAGAGCCGGGAGTATTGCGACACAATTGATCGCATGTGCCGGGCACAGTGCACTCATCGTAGTCCATGCAACGTGTTGAGTTGACGGACTCCGGCACTTGTCCGGCCGGACAATAGCAGCGAGCACCCTGCGGCGTCAATTTGCAATTGTAGCTGCAGTTGAGAGCAGCACAAGCGGCATTTTGCTTATCTACAATTATCGATGGTGTTGTAGTTGAAGTTATAGAACAAACAACCTTTGACTTGGCTCAAACTTACCACAATGCAGCTCATCGTTATCACAATCCCAGTTGCCATCGCAGAATTTTGACAGCTCGAGGCAGGCGCCATTGTGGCATTCGCCTTCAAAGGCTCGACACTTGGGCGCAATGACATCGTGACCTGCCACAAAAGACGAAGTGAGAGAGATTGCAGTTAGATTTTAAAAGAGAGTATAATAAGAGTATAATATATAGTGCATACTTTTTGGCTACTTACAGTTGGTCTCATCGGATACGTCACCCTTGTCGCAATCGTATTCCCCATCGCAGAGCCATGCCATCGGTATGCATTTTAAGCTTTGGCCACAGTGAAATTGCCCCTCGTTGCATTTGGGTGACTTGCCTGCAAGTAGCACACACACACACACATATACACACAATCAGACCGAAACCACAATAACAATAACGTAAATGAAGATTTATGAACGGTTTGTTAGCGGTTTCGTTGGCTTTTGGTTTTTACTCGAGAATCGGATAGGGGGAAGAGATCGGAACTAAGGGCTGCCTCGCTTGGTAAAACTGTTGTCTCTATCCTTGTACAAATCACTGAATTATTTTCCGAAAATTCAAAATAAGTAAACGGCAAAGAGCAACATTTCGAGGGGGCTGAGTGTCGAGGGAGATGGCAAAAGTATTTGTGGCATGATAAAGTTTCAAGTGCTTTTCGGTTTAAATAACAAGACTAGACTACTTAAAGTTTTCAAAAAGCTGGCATATTAGAAAATTCATTCGTACAATGTATTTTATTTACGAAAACCAGATGCTGTATACATATACATATTTATAATTTTCGCATTTCATTTCAAATGTAAAGTTTTTATATTTATAAGAATGCGACCCATTTTAAGTGCAAATAATCATATCACTTAGCAAAGCGTTTTCTTTTGACCAATGTGAAAACCTTTTGCTCTACATAAATTCATTAATGTTGATTATCTGCAGTTGTTAAATTTCACGACAATCACAAACAAATAAGAAAGCCACAGTCGATTGAGCTTGACTGTGAGATACCCGCTAACCATTTACTAAAAATGTGCAAATTTTTTGTAAGATATACATAATTAATATTCCAAATTATACTGAAATAAACCGAAAGCTATACATGGTATATCGATATACAAAATATACCGGATTGTCAACCAAAACCAATGAGAACCGACTGCAGCAGCCGTTTTTGCCTCACAAAATATTTTCCTAAATAACTAACAACAATCTAAGGCCAACCAAGTCCTCTGGAATCATAAAGACTGTAGTTATTATCGTATCTACCAAAAATTAAGATTCTTAATTTAAATTTACGGGGGCGAGCGAAAATGGGGGAGACAAAAATCTAAAACAAGCTTTTAGAAAATGCAAAAAAAAAGTGCAAACCCCGACTTTTATAATATCTGAGATCCATGTGTTCATACGGACAGAATGACATGGCTATATCGTCTCGGCTGTTGAAGCCTATCAAGAATGTATATACTTTATAGTGTCCGTCTGCCTATATCATACGTAGGAACAAAGTTATAATATCCTTCTACCCAATGGGTAGCAAGTAGTAAAGTAATAAATCTTTTAGCCCGTTTGGCTACCTTTACATTTTAAAATTAGCTATGCATTTATTTCATTTCTTTTAATCACGCTCACAATTGTTAAACCGGACAATATAGTGCTTCACGTCCGGTCAATGTTGAACAGTATTCATAGCCACTCTGCTGCTGAGCCCATGCAGACGACAGCAAAGTCAACAGGAAGAATATTGCAAACGATTTCATTCTCTCCGTTATTGAACAGATTTCAAAGAAGTATAAATTACTCTTCAAAATAACTCTCCTTTTATATAGTTTTGTGATGTAACCCAGGAAAATATACTGTGTCAAATTATATTATAATTAAAGCTAAAAATATTTCGACACGTATTTAAAAATTAGTGACATGTAGATTCCATAAAACTTATTGTGTCTGAGATTAATGCTTTCAATAGGGATTCAAGATTGTAGCTATTTTAATAAACTTGAATATTAATGCTAAGCAAGTCTATATAAGTTCATAATACAGGCTTTCATTATACCCGCTACCCATAGGCTAGAAGGGTATTTTAACTTTGTGCCGACAGGAAATTGTAACAGGTAGAAGGAGGTAGATATATTCTTGATCACCCAAGGCGATCTACATAGCCATATCCATATCCATATCTGTCCGTATGAAACTCTAAGAGATAGAGTTATAATTTTATTTTATTTTTTATTTTTTTTCGACAGCATTTGTTGTTTGCACGCAGATTAAGATTGTTTCAAATTTTTACGACGCTCACTTCCGCCCTCGCAAATCAACAAAAATCCCGTAACAAGCTTAATTTTAAAGCCAGAGTTTGGTATGTACAATAATAACTATAGTAATTGTGATTCCTGAAAATTTTGTTGCTATCAGATAAAAATTGTCGAAGTTATTAAAGAAATACTTTTGTATGGGCAAAAACGCCTTCTTCCTAGAGGTCTTAGTTGCTTTGGTATACTGTGCCGTCTATGGTATATTTTGAATGCGGTACTATATATGCGGTACGATATACCAAATATATACATTTGGTATATTTTTAGTGCTTGTAGCATTTTTGGTATATTTTGAGAATAATACCGCAATATTTTGCTACTATTCAAAATGGGTAGCGAATATCGCAAAGTCGAGCACACTCGACTGTAGCTTTCTTACTTGTTTTTATTCTCTTGAAGTATTACAAAGATGTAAGCTAATTACTATAAACTTTAACCCACTTTGCTTTTTCACCATGTAAAAGCTGTTTTTACATTTTCTTGTCATCACAAAAAAATGTATTTCTTAGGCGACAGAAATTTTATTTTTTATTTGCGTAGAGTTGAGAATAAACAATGATGAACAAAACAAATTGTGGACGTGAAAGAAGCGCTTCGTATAAACTAAAACAAATTTACTTTTAACATAAAGATTTACTTTAATGTTCTTTATTTTTAAATTCTTTTCTATTACAATAAATTGCTATGAACTTAAAGTTTTATTTCTCTAGGTCGGTTCTTTTCAAACCACTTCCTTTCTTCACATACCCACGCTGGACCCGCAGGTAATTTTGAACAATCCTCGTCCACCATTATGCCGAATACAGAAGACAGCAAACTCAGCAAGAAGAATATTCCAAACGATATCATTCTCATCTTTATTAAACAGCTTTCAAAAATGTATAGTACTTGTGAAATCAACTCTTCTATTTATATGGTTTTGTTATGTAATCTATAATAACACAATTTACTGTGTCCAATTATATTATACTGTTAATTGAAACTGAAAACATAGCGACGAGTATTTAACAATTCTGCACGACTCTAAAATATATTCAATACATACTATGGAATGGAAAACCCATAACTCTTATTGTGTAGCTATATAAGACCATAATACGGGCATTACTTTTAAATCTCTGGAACTATTACAAAGATGTAAGTGTAACTTCATTTTAAGTTAATTACTATAAACTTTAACTCATTTTGATTATTGACCATTTAAAAGCTGTTTTTAAATTTTCTTGTCATCACATAAAATGTATTTCTTAAAGGACAGAATTTTTTTTTTTATTTGCAAAGAGTTGAGGGAAAACAATGATGAACAAAACAAATTGTGGCCTTCTTCTTTCTTCTTTCTATTTTTTTATATTACAATAAATTGCTATGAACTTAAAGTTTTATTTCTCTAGGTCGGTTCTTTTCAAACCACTTCCTTTCTTCACATACCCACGCTGGACCCGCAGGTAATTTTGAACAATCCTCTTCCACCATTATGGCGAATACAGAAGACAGCAAAGTCAGCAAGAAGCATATTCCAAACGATATCATTCTCATCTTTATTAAACAGCTTTCAAAAATGAATAGTACTCGTGAAAACAACTCTTCTATTTATATGGTTTTGTTATGTAATCTATAATAACACAATTCACTGTGTCCAATTATATTATACTGTTAATTGAAACTGAAAACATAGCGACGAGTATTTAACAATTATGTACGACTCTAAAATATAATCGATGCATACTATCAAATGGAGGACCCATAACTTTTATTGTGCTGAGATCAATGCTTCCAATAAGGACTAAAGCAATTGTAGCTATCTAACCATAAAACTATATAAGTTCATAATACGGGCATTACTTTTAAATCTCTGGAACTATTACAAAGATGTAAGTGTAACTTCATTTTAAGCTAATTACTAAAAACTTTAACTCATTTTGCTTATTGACCATTTAAAAGCTGTTTTTAAATTTTCTTGTCATCACATAAAATGTATTTCTTAAAGGACAGAATTTTTATACCCGCTACCCATAGGGTAGAAGGGTATTATAACTTTGTGCCGGCAGGAAATGTATGTAACAGGTAGAAGGAGGCATCTCCGACCCTATATAGTATATATATTCTTGATCAGCGTCAACAGCCGAGACGATATAGCCATGTCCGTCTGTCCGTCCGTCCGTCTGTCCGTCTGTCCGTATGAACACCTAGATCTCAGAGACTATAAGAGATAGAGCTATAATTTTTTTTCGACAGCATTTGTTATGTTTGCACGCAGATCAAGTTTGTTTCAAATTTTTGCCACGCCCACTTCCGCCCCCGCAAATCAAAAAAATCGAATAACAAGCGTAATTTTAAAGCTAGAGTTACGAATTTTGGTATATACAGTATTAGCTATAGTAGTTATGATCCCTGAAAATTTGGTTTTGATCAATTGTGGAAGTAATTATAGAAATACTTTTGTATGGGCAAAAACGCCTACTTACTATGGGTCTGAGTTGCTTTGGCCGACAATCTGGTATATTGTGCCGTCTATGGTATATTTTGAATGCGGTACTATATCGATATACCACATATACCATTTGGTATATTTTTTAGTATTTTTGCAGTATATTTGGTATATTTTGAGAATAATACCGCAAAATATATTGCTTTTATTCAAAATGGGTAGCGGGTATCTCACAGTCGAGTACACTCGACTGTAGCTTTCTTACTTGTTTTTTATTTGCAAAGAGTTGAGGGAAAACAATGATGAATAAAACAAATTGTGGACTGAATAAACTAAAACAAATTTACTTTTGAATAAAGATTTACATTAATGTTCTTTCTTTTTATATTATTTTCTATTACAATAAATTACTATGAACTTAAAGTTTTATTTTTTTACGTCTCTCTTCAAAAGACTTATTTTCTCTACATACCCACGCTGGGCCTCTAGGTAATTTTGAACAATCCTCTTCCACCATTATGGCGAATACAGAAGACAGCAAAGTCAGCAAGAAGCATATTCCAAACGATATCATTCTCATCTTTATTAAACAGCTTTCAAAAATGAATAGTACTCGTGAAAACAACTCTTCTATTTATATGGTTTTGTTATGTAATCTATAATAACATAAAACATAGCGACGAGTATTTAACAATTCTGTACGACTCTAAAATATATTCGATGCATACTATCAAATGGAGGACCCTTAACTCTTATTGTGTCTGATATCAATGCATTTAATAAGGACTAAAGCAAGTGTAGCTATCTAAGCATATAACTATGTATATAAGTTTATAACACAGGCATTACTTTTAATTCTCTTGAAGTATAAGAAGAGAACTAAGGGAGAACAGTAACAAAAATACAAACACCCAGCAAACGAGTTAAAGAAATTGCTTGAAATCCATTTCATTTCCTTGATCTTATATAAAGTTGTTATGAAAATTGTTACGATGAAATACCAAATCGAAATGATTACTTTTAGTAATTAATGCAGATGAAATGCCAATCGAAATGATTATTTTTAGTAAATTGAAAATCGTATTCTGTTACATGAAAAAATATAAAAAAAACTTTGATAGATTAATCAGCTCTGTTAAAAAAAAAAAGTAAATAATTTATTTTTATGAATTTTGGGATACTGATTAATTAATGGATCTTCAATTTGTAGTACTGGAGTACATTTAAATTATCCAATTGTTGCGATACTAAAGTCGCACAGAACGAACTTCAAGTGTGACTTTTGCAGCACATTTGGTTTCATTGTAGCGAAAATATTAAAAAAATGCAAATTGTCACGCCAAAATATTTGATGGAAAAAGGCAAACCAAAAAAAAAAACAACACGAAGCGGAAGAGGAATTCAAATAACGCGCAGCTCTCGAGTTGGTTGTCCAAATCAAAGGCGTCGACAATGGCAGCACCAACGACCACGTTAAGAGAGAGAGAGAGAGAGTGATAGAGGGAGAGGAGGGAGAGGGAAAGGGAAGAGCTTCCACGCGCGGCCATAACCATAAAAGCCACGTTGGCGACACATGGGACGTCCGAAAGGAATGTTTTGGCTGCCAAGAGGTTAAACTCCAGAGACCAACCACACCAACCGAAGCTGAAGCCGTAGTCGATGTCGATGCCCGCGTCTATTGTTTTAGCCCAAGTGGTGTTGTGAAATGTGGGAGTTGGGTGCAGTACTTAATAAGCCCAAGGGCATGCAGATGTTACGGTATAAATTTTAAATTTTCATTTTATTTGATACGACAAAATGGGGTGGCAAAAATCCTGGCCAAATTTGTGACTGCATGCTGGCAGTTATTTAATCAACTTGGCTAACTCAAAATGTTGTCATAAAGCAATTGTTAAGTATCTTTTTATGCTCCTCTCGAGGGAATCGATGGCAGATATCTAGGAATCGCAAACCCAAAACGAATTATGTACAAAAAATTAGAGTAGATAAAAATAAAGCCCTCAAAGTAAGAAATTGTCAATTAGTCAATTTCAAATTTCTTGCTGCACATTTTTGGCAGCCGACAAACGTATTATAATCGTAGCGATGACATTTTTGGGATAATAGCCGAGCTCCGCTTTTAGTTTTTAGACACAAGCACATGCAACAAACAAAAAAGGAGATATAAAATGGCACATAAATTAAATGAAATTTATTTCGAGAGAGTGCTAAATCCCTCGGAAAAACTTTTCAGCATGCCAGGCAGTTTAAATGCGATATATCAACTGAAGAGAGAACTGTATGTGTGCAGTTCTGCAGTCAGTGAGCTTTAATTGAAATTGCGTGGATGCAAGACTGATAGAGACAGAAAACAGAAGTGCAAAGGAGTGTGGGAAAGGGGAAGGGGAAGTGCAGCAGCAGCAAGTGGCGTGAGTTTGGCAGTGGCTGCCACATTTATTATAATCTGTTGCATTAATATTTGCCGACAATTTGTCGTCAGAGTTTGCCTGTTGTCTGTCGTCTGTTGTCTGTGCTGTGGCACTGTTCTTCTTCTCGTTGCTGTGTTGTCACCATAAAAATGCTATAATATGAAATGAAATTAAAAATGCCAACAGAGAAAGAGTTTGTGTGAGTGCACTGAGGAGACAGAGTCCAAGCTCCAATATTGTTGCTGTATCTGTTTGTACTTTGTTGTTGTCAACATTGCCATTTCGCAGAGGCCTTTTCTTTTCTCTTTATTTTTTATTGGCACGCATCGAAAATGTCTACACATTAATTTAGTGGGTTGAGTGACTCTGTGGCAGAGTCATGTGGGTTATATGGATGTCAACTTACAGCACAACAAAATCAACACAACAGCAACTGCAACTGCAACTCGACTAGCTTCTCCAGTTGCAACTGCAACTGCAAATGCAACTACAAATGCAAATGCATTTGGTAAAGTTGAGAGTTAAAGTGGTATCCCAAGCGGAAATTTGTAATGGCCACAATGGCCTAAGTGCACATCAGCAACAGAGCAGAGCAGAGTCAGGGCCAACCAGCCAGCCAGCCAGCAGTACAACATGGGCCACTAATTGCATTTGGTGTTTTTGGCAGAGGCTTTTACGCATTTTGTGGCGCGTTGACCAGCACCTGTCATTAGGCGCAGTCAGCCAAAAACGTTTACAGCCAAACAGTCAAACCAATAATATTGCAATCAACGGCAACAGCAACAGCAACATCAACGCCAACATCAATGCCAAATGGCAATGGGCATCAGGAATTGTTGTTGGCTGAACGAATCTATTGCATCCATGGATTCGAAAGTTGTACGCGTAGAGTACTCACCACATTCACTGCCCTCATCAGAGCCATCCGTGCAGTCTGGCTTGGAATCGCATTTCCAGCGCATTGGTATGCAGAAGCCATCGTTGCATGTGAAATACGAGGCTGGACAGGGACCTGAAATTGAGCAGAAGATAAAAACACATTTACTTGTATGTTGTACAATAATAGCTCGAAAAGTCGCTCAACAAAAAAAGCGAAATATCTTCATTCATTCATTTTTTTATGCAAATATTTAATGGCTTGTAAGCAAAATCATGTAAAATTAATCAAATGTGTAAAATTGTTCATACATGCAGAGACTAATGTGGCAGAAACAACCAATATGTTTTGCCTCTTTATCGTTTTGTTATGAAACTGAAAGTAATATTGATTTGATTTAAAATACAAGCCATGGGTCTTTCAAAAACGAACAGAGAAACTTATTAAATTAGGTTTTAGTTTAGCAGCTTTAAAAATTGATTGTTTATTTTAATTCCCTTTCCTTTAATCACAATCACAATAGCAAGGAATAATACAAAAAACTATCCATTGTAACCATTATATCCATTATATCCACTATTCTGTCGCCGAGCAAGCTCTTGATAACAATAATACACTTCTTGCCCTGTCAACTGTGAACAATCCTGGCTCCATACAGAAGACAGCAAAGTCAGCAAGAAGAATATTCCAAACGATATCATTCTCTTCTTTATCAAACAGCTTTCAAAAATGAATGGTATTCGTCAAAACAACTCTTCTATTTATATGGTTTTGTTATGTAATCTATAATAACACCATTCACTGTGTCCAATTATACTGTTAACTGAAACTGAAAACATAGCGACGAGTACGACTCTGAAATATAATATATGCAATGCATACTATCAAATGGAGGACCCTTAACTCTTATTGTGTCTGAGATCAATGCTTCCAATAAGGACTAAAACAAGTGTAGCTATCTAAGCAAGACTATGGTATATAAGTTCATAATACGGGCATTATTTTTAAATCTCTGGAACTATTACAAAGATGTAAGTGTAACTTCATATTAAGTTAATCCCTATAAACTGTAACCCATTTTGCACGATGACCATTTATATATTCTTGGCATCATATTAACTCTTATTCTTAGAGAACAGAAATGTTGCTTTTATAAAGACATTATTAAAATTATATTTCAATAAAAATACAACGAATGTTTAATATAATTTTCTTTCCTTTTATCACACTTATTCTTGTTAAGGAATATTACAACAAATTGCTAAGATCTCAGGAATCGAATATCTTTTTGGGTCTTCGATTTGCTATATAGCTGTTCTTCGCATATCCGTTGTGAACCAATTGGCAATTTTGAACAGTCCTCGGGCCACAGTTTGCTCCACGCAGAAGACAGTAAAGCCAGTAATACAAATATTCCAAATATCATTCTCTCGAAAATATGTACATCAGGTACTCGTTAAAAGAACTGTTCTTTTTATAGGATCTGCTTATGAAACCTATGCAAATCTAATTCACTGTGTCAAATTATATTACTGAAAATATAACGAATGGTATTTGTAAATTATTTACAACTCTGGAATGTATTCAGTAGATACTATGAAATGAAGAGCTACAACTCTTATGTCTGAGATCAATGCTTTCAATAGGAATTGAATATTGTACTAATTGCAACAAATAAACTTTATTTCTTACATACTAACATTTTTCTTTTACAGCGAAAATATAAAAACTACACTTCGTTTGGCTTAATACGGACTCTTTTAGTACAAACTCGGTCTTACACAATTACAAATTGACTTCCTTCCCCATTTTAAGACACTAAAAGATGTTGAATCAAAGCGGCTTAAACTATAAATGCCAAATGCATTTCAAATTTGATATAAATAGAAACAAATAATTTCCTTACTTTTTAACTTTTTTAATTTGTTTAATGCTTAACCGTTTAATTAATTAATTAATTATATAAAGCAATTTTTTTAATTTATTAATAACTTTTAATTTTCAGAAAATGAATGATTTATGTATATTTAAGGCATGCGCAGATAAATGTTTGGTATCTTCGGCGGATTCTGCTCTTCCCAACATATAAAATCTCTACCCGGTGGTAGTTTTGAACAGTCCTCGGGCATCATTATGCCGAATACAGAAGACATCAAAGTCAAAAAGAAGAATATTCCAAACGACATCATTCTCTCCTTTATTGAACAGCATTCAAAAAACATTAGGAGCTCGATAAAACAACTCTCGTTTTTATATGATCTTCTTATGTAATCTATGAAAATGCAATTCACTGTGTCAAATCATATTACTTAAAATATAGCGAGGACTATTTCAAAATTAGTTACAACTCTGCAATGTAGAACTAGACTTTAATTAAAACTCCAAAGCTCCAATAATAATAAACTAAACTAATGCCTTTTCAGAGAAATAAGTGAAAACAATTATTAAAAATATAAATGCAATAAATAATCTCGCATAGTTTGATATAAATAGCATTTAAGTGAAATAAATGCCCTTAAAATCTAATTTGAATTAACAAAAATTTATTTGAAAGGAATGAATCTATTAGTTTATTAAGACTGTGCTTTGATAGATGCACTAAGTATAAACAAAAACAGATTCACTTTTATAAATAAGGTTTTTTATAATTTCCTTTTTTATTCACAATCATAATAGCTAAAATATATTACAATTAATCGATAGTAACTGGTCTTCTGTTATTTTCAAACCATCTCCGTTCTGCTTCTATCCAACTCTCCCCGGGATGTGGCCTGAATCCAGAAGAAAGCACAATCAGCAAGAAAAATATTCCGAACGATATCATCTTTATTTAACAATGTTCAAAATACACTAGGGGCTCGGTAAAACTCTTCTTTTTATATGATCTTCTTATGTAATCTATGAAAATGCAATTCACTGTGTCAAATTATATTACTGAAAGTATAGCGAGGACTATTTTTAAATTAGTTACAACTCTGCAATGTAGAACTAGATTTTAATAGAAACTCCAATAATAATAAACTAAACTAATGCCTTTTCAGAGAAATAAGTGAAAACAATTATAAGAAATATAATAATGCAATAAATAATCCCGCATAGTTTGATATATTTAGCATTTAAGTGAAATAAATGCCCTTAAAATCTAATTTAAATTAACAAAAATTTATTTGAAAGGAATGAATCTATTAGTTTATTAAGACTGTGCTTTGATAGATGCACTAAGTATAAACAAAAACAGATTCACTTTTATAAATAAGGTTTTTTATAATTTCCTTTTTTATTCACAATCATAATAGTTAAAAAAATATTACAATTAATCGATAGTAACTGGTCTTCTATTCTTTTCCCACATTCTCCGTTCTGCTTCTATCCATTTATTCCCGGGATACAGGCCACATACAGAAGAAAGCACAATCAGCAAGAAAAATATTCCAAACGATATCATCTTTATTTAGCAGTGTTCAAAATACACTAGGGGCTCGATAAAACTCTTCTTTTTATATGATCTTCTTATGTAACCTATGAAAATCTAATTCACTGCGTCAAATTTCATTATTTCATGAATACTATAGTAATTTAATCATTTAAAATTTCAGATTTTCTGGGCCAGACATAAACTTTATTTCTTACATTGGTAAAATTTTTCAATTTACGAAGAATATATGAAAACTATATTCTAATAGAAACGCCAAAGCTTCAATTAAAATAATTGTAATAATGTGTTTGCAGAGAAAACAGTGTTAAAAATACAAATGCAATAATTAAATCCGTATATTTTTGTACATTTAGCATGCAAGTGAACTAAATCACCATAAAGTTTAAATTGGATATGGCATTAACTAAAATTATTAGCTCAGATAGCAATTCATCTGTCAGGCGAAAAGGTTTTTTGTATATGGACAGACAACTAGTTGTTACTAGTTATGACACCGATAAATTTTATTAAAGTCTTCACAACCTCGATTGATTTATTTGCCATATACTTATTTATGCTTGATGCTTATTGATATGTTTAAGTAATTTCTTTAAACATGTAGCGAAGTTGAGTCTTCTGTTCTTGCTATTTGTTGACTTCTCCTTATATTTTTCACTTCCTATTTGCTATTTTCTATATTCTATTTGCTATCTTTCTAAAAAAGTTGTTTGGTTGATTATTTCCCGTATTATCTTTAAATATATCGAATGAATTGAGTATATGATACATCTTCTATCAAATATCTGGTAAAAGTTGCTGCCAAAGCAGTACTAAATTTTTTGAAGAACTAAAATTTAATTTATGAATTAAAAGAGAATGCTTATTGAACTAGTGAAACATAGATTTAATCGAATAATAATACGAATCTTGAAAATGAGCATGAATAAGAAAATGGCAAGAAGGAAGCA
Organism: Drosophila nasuta; assembly: GCF_023558535.2. Classification (NCBI taxonomy): domain Eukaryota; kingdom Metazoa; phylum Arthropoda; class Insecta; order Diptera; family Drosophilidae; genus Drosophila; species Drosophila nasuta. The sequence continues at coordinate 20,214,535 of NC_083457.1, forward strand.
CTTGATATTTGTGAATGGTATCGTTAATATTTATCGCCTAACGCATTCGTGCTTGTTATTTTATGAATAAATGCGAGCTGTGGCAAATGGTGTGGTGTGGGTGTAGTCGTGAATGTGTATCTATGGCCACGCGGGTGTTAGATACAAATGTATCTATAACTACTACCCAAAACAAATATCATGTTTATGCAGTTTGTAGCCAGTTGTTGCCCAGTAGCTGTCGCCTTTTGTACGTGCCCACAATTAAAATTAACATAAAGAGCGAAGTGGCAACAACAACAAAAACAACAAAAATAGCTGTAGAAAAGTTTCTCAGACTTTGTTGTATTTGTATTTGTTGTTGTTGTTTGATTGTGGCAGCAACTGGCGGCGATGCTGCCAACGTTCGTGTACGTGACTTTGGGCCATTGCATCATTAGTTTAGCTTCTTTCTGGCCTGTCGTGGTCTCGTCCCAACCCCGTCGACACCCCAGTCTGATAAACAATAAAAACTAATTTAAATTTGCTTAACGCATAAATAAAAGGTGTCAAAATGTTGCGGTCTCCTGATAACTTTCTATACTGTGACAATTGGGTCTACTTTTGTTTCGATCGGTGGTCAAACAAACAAACAAACAAAGTGTTGACACAGCCGCCTGCAGATAGAACGAAAGAAGTTCTATAAAAACTCGATGAGCCAGCAATGAGAGCAACATATAGATTCCGACATGTCATTCAAGAGTCTCACACTATGCACTCTGGTGCTGATCGGCATTAGTGTCACTTTGGCAAAAGATCCCGAGACATTTCAACCTCGTCCTCTTGAGCAACTGAGGCAAACCAAAGATATCCGCTTCGAAAGTCTGTATAGTCAGGATGATGAGGATAACGATGATATTCTCGATGATCTGGAAGCTCTGGAGGAAGAAGAAGAGTTGGAGAGCCTTAAGGACATCGATAAAAACATCGATGGTGCCAGTGCTGATGAGCTCAACAAGCTATTGAAAGAACTGGAAGAATTGGAAGCCCAAGAAGCAGGTTCGGCACGAGCAAATCAGGGCGGACGCCCCAGACGTCGTAACCGCAATGGCAATAGACGATGCGGCAATAGACGGGCCAACAGACGCCGCGGCAATAGGCGCAATCGTAACGGCAACAGGCGCAATCGCAATGGCAATGGCAAGAGAAGCAGAATCGGCGTCAAGCGAACGACAAAAGCATAAGATCTCTGCTTGTCAATGGCAATAATGCGCCTCACAAACAGTTCATTTTCTCATAGATATTATGCTAAGAATGTATTGTCAGTCAAGAAATTGAAACAAAAGATACCCATAATAAAGCGACAAACCTCTTAATTAAAACAAATTCCACTTCAACGAAGTCTACGTTAATCCACTAGCAGTTTTAATTATATAGACTTTATCGAAAGACAACCAAAATATTCACAAGCATTTTATTTATTTTTGTACAATACTAGTAACATTTATTTGTTAATTTAAGACTGCAATTAAAAACAAATTAAAATAGATCCCCAAAGCCACTCTGAATGAGTGAGCTATATTAATTCATTATGAATCAATGAAAGAATAATTCCGACATTTCACTTAATTGCTCAAAAAGATTGTGGATGCAATGTTAAAAGAAAAATTAAAGTTATTATAAACGTAAAAACTGATATTGGACTTTAAATTGTGTAATTTTTGTGAATAAACATCCAAAGTTAAATTTCAGTTCTGTTAAAGTTTTTATCACAAGTTTCTTTGTGATATTGTAGACTAACAAAAATTTTAATACAAAAAAAATCTAGACGGAAATTATGAAATTATGCAGACGATGATAGGTTTCCAAAAGGTTCTTTTGAAAATGACAAACATTATGATTGATTTATTCTTCAAAGAACAAAACCAATTTTCTCAGTCTCTACGTTGAATTTTCATGCATATCGATTGTCTTTTCACAAGTGTGCTGTAAAATTTAGTTTTTATATGTGAGGTTAGTCATATATACATATATATGTACATATATACACTAAAAGACTTTAGGTGTTTCATAATTTCTTTGAAATATTGCCGAGTGCATCCAATTATCGTACGCACTGAGAATTCACAATATTTGTAGCACACTTTTTGGCGCAATAGTTTGTTATGCCGGGCGCATAGGTGGCGCTGCTATTCTCATTGTTGTTAACGTATCCGTTAAGCTTTATAGATGCATTTTTGCTATTACCTTGTTGGCGTGTGTGTGCGTTTCTGTGTGAATGGGGTTGTTGGCGGCAGGTAACAATAAACGAAACAGCAAAAATATAAAAAATAGCATCATAAATTTTGCGCTTTTGTGCGCAGTGCGTTTTATTCTTAATGTTGTTGTTTTTCACCGTACTTATATCAGCGCTTTCAATAATTTATGAGTACTGCAATTGCATTCATGTGTGCACATTCAACGACTTGGCGGCATTGGAAATTAGTTTTATGCCGTTTTGATTTAGTTTCTACAGCTTGAATGCACGTCTCGTGACTGCAACCATCTGGCCGGTCGTTAGCCAAAGAGTCAACCTGTCTGGAATATTAACAAACATTTGTCCACTTTAAACAGTTGCTGGTAATCGCAAAGTTATGCCTCTGGAATTCAATGCAATTCGGTGCACTCGTAGAACCAAATGTGGGCTTTGTGCTCTGAATACTTAAACTTCGCCATGTCTCTGAATTGCATTTCATTTTATTTTACTTTCGGCACATCTTCTATAATGGTTTGCAATTGAGTTCGTTTACCTGACTGGTCTGGATTCTCTTTAAATTACACAAAGATATTATTGCCAAATCTAGTTTTGAATATAATAATAATAATATTAATAATAGTAATATTTCTTGGCCAATTTCATTCTTTATTAAAAATTCTACTATTACTTAATTTAAATATTATATATATTTATTACACTTTAAATTTAATTTCATACTCAAATAAATAATCCCATAATACAGTAGAATATCTTTATTATTTTTACAGTAGTTGAAAAACTCTTAAACTCTTCGAGTTTTCGCTGCAAATTTGATTTGCGGAACACGTTTGCGTGTTGTTCATATTTACCTTCAACCTGTAGCCAATTTTCAACTCTCTTCTGACTGTCGTTTGGTCAGCGATGTGGGTGGTGAGTGAGTTAGCTCACCTTCTTTGTGTCTCCGGTGTGTGCGGCATGTTGCAAGCAGTGTCGTCCGCAATGTCCGCTTGCCACTGACATTTGCCAAATCAAATAGAAATTTTAATTGACTCTTGGCTGCTGCTACGTGCCATTTGTGTGTGTTTGCTCGCAATTTTAATTTGATACGCTTCTGCTGTTGCCGGCTGTCACATTGTCGCCAAGTGTTTTCTCCTATGCGACATCCTATTACTTGTTAGTTTCGCTGTCCTTTACTGTCTGTCTGTCTGTCTCTCGTTATGTTTTTTGTCTCATTCTTTTGGTTGTTCGTTGCACAGAGTTTGAGTTTTGCGGTGGCACACGGTTTTGATGTAACTTTAGCTTCGCGAGGCACGAGGCAAGCAAAGTCTTGCCTAAGCTGCGCTACGCTTATTTTTCCATCCACACCCGACACCGAAAGCGGGTTAAGCGCCTTTGGGCACGACTCCGAGAGTCGCGCATTTGCATCTGCTTCGTTCCCGTTGCCACAGTTTGTTGCAAATTATGTGGGCACACGGAAGCTGACAGTGTCAGGCGCCCAGAAGCAGAAACAGCAACAGAACGACAACGAGAACGAGAACTCGAACCAGAAACCGATTCAGTAACGTTAACAGAATCAGAATCAGAATCAGAGCAGAGTCGGTTTCGGGTCGACACTGTTTGTTGTTTGTCAACAACTTGGCACGTTTTTTGGGTCAAAAAGATGCGACAATGTATGGAGACTCCCTTTTCCCCTCTCTCTCTCTCTCTCTCTCTCTATATCTTTCTCACTCTCGTCTATTGTCGCCCTGTGCAGTTTTTAACACAGTTTTTCACTTAATTAGCGCGCTGAGTGACGCGTTGACAGTTAATGCAACGTGCAAAACGCTGCTGCATATGCAACATTTTTCACACACTCACTCACTTGCTGACTGCGATTTTCATGAACGAAACTTTTTGGTATTATCACTATGTGAAATTTGTAGAAAAAGCGAACAAGATACGCTTTAAATATTTGAGATATGCTCGCATTTTACATCTTTCAATTTAAGCGTACCATTTTAATGGGCAGCCAAGTGTGTTGCATGCAACAGTTCTCTGTTTCCATCGCCATCGCATTGAACGGCGCGCAAATTTGGAGCATGTGTGTGTGTCTGATGTGTGTGTACTTTAATGATTCAGTGCTCGACAATTCGCACACCATTTTCAACAACAGCAGCAGGAGCAGCAGCTTTCACGTCGCAATTTTATGAGCCGCTTTTAATGAGCACCGTTAAAATCGAAACGATAAAAGTCGAAAAGGAATGTTTATATGGCAAGTGTGGTGCACTGGAAATGATAGCCAAAACCAACGACAGCAGCAGCGGCAGCAGCAGAAACCAACATCCTGGTCTGGTATTTTTGCCTGCAACGCAAGCACACATGCCAAATTCTCCGGTTGAAATTCATTTCATTGCATTCTCCTGTCAACAGCAGCAGCAACAACTGCTGTATAATCGCAGTGTGAGCCAACAAAAAGCAAAAGCAAAAGCCCATACCTTGAAAAGGTGACCAAAAATTGTGCTTCCGACAATACACAACATGCAAGGCGGTTCTCTCTCTCTCGATTATTACAAACATTCGTTGCAAATGATTTGAAATGGATTTCAACTGCAAGTGCTTTAAATAAATAAATACGAGATCGATGTAAAATACGCCGCATATTCCCCAACAGTCTTTAAGTTAGGGTATCGCTTTAACCGCGTGTACAAATATGGCAGCTTCCGGTGGCGTTTCAACTTCCTTGTGCTATGGCTACAATTTCCACTTACATTGATGGTGACCATTTTCCTTCACTTCCTTGCTGACTCTCTCTCTCTCTCTCGCGTCTCTGTTTCGCGTTCTTTCGATACTCCATAGTGCCTTCGGTGGCACTCTATGTATGTAATTTAATGCAGTGATGTGCGCATAATGAGCGTGATTGACATAAATGTACTTTAAATGCACACGGGACGGAATGGAACGGAACGAAACGAGACGCAGCATTTTCTCTGACTGACAGCTATCCAGGCAGAAATGTATGCTATGTTATAGTATACTAGCATTCAGACAGATGCCAAGTCTGGGGGATTGCCGCAAACGAATTCAGAAGCCGGCAAAAAGGATGCGGATCCCAGAGAGGAAGAGCCACAGTTGTATCCGGCATTTGCCAGTTTTGCTAGCACTCGGCTCGGTTTGTTGTTTGACCGTATGTTTTGTGCACTTTAATCGAGTTTATTATGTGCTTTTACAATAACTCCAGCCGGTTCTGGGCTGCTAGCCAGCTCACTAGCAAAACCAAAAACAACACAACCAAACTCTCTTTAAAAACTCTCGCCACAAAAGTTGCAACGCTTTTTGTTTATTAATTTTAATTGTTTTAATACAAAACAATCTGCAGCAAACCGGCAACATCAAAAATTCAAAAACAAAAAAATTATAATAAAAATAAAAATACAAAAGCAGAGCTACGAAACCAGCAGAAACAAAGTTGTTAAATGTTTTTCTGAAGCATTATTTGCAGTTTTTATAAGAGCTCTAAAATGAAGAGGTATGCGAATGAATGAAATATATGTATGGTTTGTGTTGGCCAGTTTATACATTTTGCATGGAGATTTGCGAGCTACGAAAGCTGTTGACCACAGCCGAAAACCAAATAAATTTCCCATGTGTTGAGTGAAGTTTTACATTTTTAAAATCTCTTGCAAAATTTTAGCTATAATTGATGTCGAGGAACATAACTTTTTCAGCCAGAGCATTTGATAAGTGAAAAATCTATTAGGTATAGAAGTCATAGAATTTTCAACAGCTGAAACAATATCTTGATTCATTTTAAATGTGCAATAATATAGAAATATAATAAACACGTAAGACAGTTTCAGTCGATTTTGCTCGACTATGAGATATTCGACTATGAGATATCCATCTTCAATAAAAGCAAGACAGCGAGGTATTGATTTGAAAATATACCAAATTTATATACCCAAAAGTATTAAAATTTACCGAAGGTACTTAGTATATTGATACCCATTTCCAAAACAAGCACAACAATCAGGTATTATTTAAAAATATGCCGAATACTAAAAAAATACTAAACTAAATTTGGTATATGTCCAGATATGTTACGCTTAACGTAACGTAAAAAAATATATCAAAGATATCGCCATATAAAACTATTTCTTCTACACTCTACGATTTTGATCAATCAACTGATGCAACCAATCAGACTATTATAAAGACTATAGTTTTGATTGTATGTAATCATAATCGTAACTCTAGCTTCAAAATTACGCTTATTTGTCTTTCTTTTCGATTTGAGGCCCGATCTTCTATTTAATGTTTGTTTTAAAAAAGTACTTGTGTATTTCTGCAAAAATGCAACGAGAAAATATTCATAAAAGAAACCACACAACATGATTTCAAGTCTGGATTTTCATACTTTATTACATAATTCCCATTTGCATGACGCTATATTTGTCACACGCGTAAAGCGCAAATCTGAAAGATTGTTTTATAGCTTAAGAATTGGCTATGATAGTTATTACCCAATATGAAAATACTATACTAAGGTTTACTATATTTTTATGTTATTTTGCAAAAACTTTTCGCAGTCATTCTCACACATACACACCCACACACGCACACACTTGAGGTCCTCGAAATTGAGATGTTGTTTTGCGCCTTGGATGGGCCATAAAAAGTTGCAGCATCATCAGTGTTTGTTGTTGTTCCTGTTTTTGCTTTTCTTTTCCTTTTTTGTTGGCTCCATGTTTGGCCCAGTGCAAAAAGTTTTTCTATGCATTTTGCTGGCAACTTTATGGCAAATATTTAAGTGCGTTGCCGGAGAGTTTTTGCTTGGTTTTTGTTTGGCAAATACGAAAAGTTGCATTAATGACACGCCACGACGATGCTCCAACACCTTTTTCGGTCTAGGCTACTTAAACTTTCTGTGCTCGTCCAAGAAATATAAAATTTTAATAATCCTAATCGTGTCGAAAGTAGAAGGCACTGCTGACAACCGACAATTGCCGTAGAATTATCTTGGCAACCAGGGCATCGGGCATCGTATTGTTGTAAACGCTGATGAAGCTGATAGTGTTGTTGTTGCCCTTTGCAGCTTGCTACTTGCCACTTGACACAGTCGACATTGGAGGCCGGAAGATGATTCCACACTGACACACACAGCTGCTGATGCCGCTTCAATAGCCAGGCCAAGAAACCATAAAAGGCCGTCGGGGCATGCAACTTTAATCTGCATACACATATAGTCGCATATAAACAGGGGCGGGTGGGAACGAGGGAGAGGAGGAATGAATCTACTAGTTGTGTACGATGTAGTTGCAGCAGTAGGCAGAAAAAAACTTTTATTCACAGCATAATTTTGCCGTCTGCAAACTTTAGCCTTCGTTTGCCGTCGGTTGTTGCTGAGTTTTGGTTTGAGTTTTGCCTGTCAATAACTTAAAGCACTTGCAACATGGCAACAGAACAGTGAGAGAACGAAAGAGAGACAGAGAGAGAGAGAGAGAGAGAGAGAGAGAGAGAGAGTAAAAGAGAGAGAGAGCGCGCTGGCCCTGGGGTATCCTGTGAAAATTTCCTTCATAAATGTTTATAAATACAATTTTTAGCCAGTTATCGTTGTTGCTGCTGCTGCTGCTGCTGTTGCAGCTGCATTTGCGGCAAGTTTGACGTTCTGCGAGGGTGGTCCAACAAATATTTCAAAGTTCAACTAGTTTATGATTACTTGTGGTTTGCCGTAAACCTTTTGAGCCAACCTCGATGTATTTTTTGTTGTGCCTTATCCCAACACGCTTCGGTCTCATCAATCTTTCTGAGCTGACAATTTTTGTGGCTGTTGCTGCCAGATGACTGCGCCCAAACACAAGCAACACAAGGCTTAAATGCTTTTTGCATTGATTTCCACAAACAAGAACAACAACGTCGACGACGACAATAGTGGGACAGCAGCTAACGTTGATATCTAAGCAGCAAATTCATTTCGCTTGCATTTGTTTCACCGAGAGTCTGCGAGTTGAACGGGGAGGCGGAGTTGGGCGTGTGGGCGTGGCATGTAGTGTGTGTGTTATTGTCATGTAGTACAATGCATTTTGCGGCAATGCAAAACAATCAATCGATGATTTTCAGTCAATAGCTTGTCTTAGTTTTTGTTTTTGCACAGCAACTACTCGTGACATGCTCAATAAATATCTCATGCAGACGACATATGTCACATGCTAAGGATGTTTGCATCGCTGTTTGGAGAGTTAGGGAGTAAGAGAGGAAGATGATGTCGTTTTTAAGTGAAGGAAGCTCTTCATTGGCTTGTTTTGTTAGCACATCAGGTAAGTTTGTGTTTGTGGTTAACCAGTGCGTATACACAATGTGTTGTCACAGCTGCTGTTGTCACACGTACGCCATGTTATACAACTTACTATAGTGCTTGTACATGTGTACTTGTGTATATTAAGTATACGCCGCATTCCCACTCACTCACTCACTGTAAGCTGTCAATTGAAGCAGTTCACAGCTTAACACAGACAAGCAGACAGCTGTTGCTGTTGCTATTGCTGTTGCAGCTTCTCATCACTTGACTGCTATCGCATCTTTGCCATCTTTCACAATTCATTTCCTACCAAAAGCTAACTGTTTTATATGCGCAAAAATAATCCCGTTTGAAGCAGCCAACCAACTCAGCTCATTGTTGTTCTGACTTGACTTGACTTTGACTTCAGCTTCAGCTTCAGCTTAATGCTGTCATCAACCCCCAACAAAGAGCAAACCCCCGAAAATCCCAGTATCTCATAATTCTTGTGGGTCTTTAAGTGGCTTAAATGCCATGGCGCATATCTGGCGCAACTCTTTAGCACACTTAAATGGATTTGCATGTCTCCCCTTCGCCCCTTTGATCGACTTCTGAAATTGTCTCGTCAATCGCCACGGCTCCCAGAGATTGTACATTCATCTCTATCTCTCTCGCTATAGCATACTTTTGTGCGCTACAAAAATGCCTCGAATTATTGAGTTTACTGCGAGGGCGAGAGCGGAGGAATAGAAAAAGAAAACGTGAAGAAATCATGTAAGGAGAAAGAGTAAAACGCTAGAAGAGAGAACTGAAAAAACTTTGGACTCTCGAACGCATATTTTAAGTGCCAAGTTTTGAATTGTGGGCGTCGAGTGTGCAAAAATGTAAGGAAATTGTTGCAGCTACTGCTATTTGCCATTTGCTATTTTCCTGCAGCCACTTCAAGCAATAAAACGAGCCAGGAGTCCGCAGCCAGCAGTCCGGACACCACTAGACACCAGAGACAAACAGACAGAGAGGAGCAGCAGTCGGCAGTCGGCAAACGGCAGCAACAGCGTACCAAGTAAATAAAAAATTATTGCAAAACTTTGTGCAATAAACGAAAAAGTAAGACATTCTCCAGAGTTTGGCCTGGCGTCGAAGTCGTCGTCGACGTCGACGGCGGTGGCGAAGCATGAAACTCGCAGTAAAATAGTTACAGCCAACGCGCCAACAAAAACATTATGATCTTATGAGAGTCTTACAGAAATACACAGCTAGTTGGTTTCTACGAGTACAGTGCTTTCTAGTTGCTTCTTCATACATTGTTATGTAATCAACGCAGGTACAAGAGTTGTAGTTGTTGTTGTGGAGTGCCAACAACAACCAGGCGAACGCAGGCAGAACGTCAATAAGCCGCCATTTGGATTTAAGGCGCAGTTAAGCGGCCTTCGTTCAGTGTGTGTGACCCAAACACACAGCACCCCATAAGTTCAACTACCAACAGACAACACTTCCGTTTCCGTTTCTCTTTTACGCACACACACACACACAGTCACTACGAAGCAGCGGAGTAGGCACGGGACAACAATGCCGAGCGACAATGGCACTAAACATCGTTGCTGACTGACTCGGCCAAATTGCAAACCGAGTCCTGAATATTTATAGAGTCAGGTTCTGAAAATAAACTATTTGTATAAGATATTTTCATTACGCATGCGAAAAAACATGAAAACAAGATATGTAATTTACAATGTTTACATTGAAATAATGTTTGTTGATCATCATATTTAAGAAAATTAACGAACAGAATAAGTTTACATTTATAGATATGTTGCTGAGAGGCTGCACGATTTCTTAGAGCACTAAAACACACAAATTCCTCTTTTATTTTTAGACTAAATTCATAAATTATGTTTATATAAATTATATAAACCGATTTAGTTTAAAAAATTTAGTGTTCTTACATTGCCTTTTTCTTTTACAGTGACTCTTAATATTCAATCAATATTTTGATAATGTTTTTCATAGTGCTGATTAACATAAAATAAAGAAATAATTCTGCTACATTATAGATGCTAACGATGTTATTTTACATTTAAAATTTAAAACTTTTCTTTAGGTATTTTTGAAATTATAAAATACTTTTACCGGCAACAAGATCTTGTTTATTTTTGTTCTTTAGTTCGTTCTTGGGAAGAAAAGGGAACATGTTACCTTTTTTGGTTAGTCGTTCTTTTTCATATTAATTGTCTATCACTTTTTGGATTGACTTGGAAACTCTTACTTGTGCGTATTGCAGAATTAAGTTGATTGTTTTTGCTTAAGAAAAATATAAGCACATCTATAAAACTGAACAATACAATATTTCCTATTACAAAAATAGAGATTATAAAATGAAACAAAACTTAAGACCGCCTTCAAACAAAGAACATAAAAACATACATCGAAAGGAAACGCTCAACAAAATAGAACGATAAGCAAAACAGAACGTTAAACAATGTTTGGAACCAAATGAACAAATTTGTTTACTAATCAAAAATGAACGCACTAACTTGTTCAGTAAATTAAACTATGTTTACCCAACACTGAAATACAACATATACTGCTGCTGCTATAATAAAACTCGCAATTAATCATATTTTGAGCACATAATCAGTCTTTTAGCCCCACTGTCAGTGCTGCTGTTACTGTAGGTTATTAGAAGGCAGTGCAGCTATCAAATCGTCATAAAAGTGAATGCGAAAGCTAAGTCGCAATTTAGGTGTACGGTCATGTCCCGAGCTAGTTGAAAGATGCGAAATGTCAGTCAGTTGTCAGTCACTGCCTGGCTCAATTAGCCGTCTACTCTTCCACTAAGCGAAGCAGAGAGACCCCACTGCAGTGGAGGGAGTGTAATAGATTAGGGAGAGAAAAAGAGAAGAGTCCGATGAAATAGAGCGCATCGAAATGTTGACTCATTGCGCTTAGGCTTCACTTGACATTGCCCCCATTTCATTGAGCTAAGTGCACAGAAGTTACCAAGAATATTTCTCTAATTGCGATTCGTAGCGAGTCAATTTTAATTATTTAATATGATTTCTTCTCTTAGATTCAAGCGAATGTCTCTCTCAATTGGGGTTTCAGCTTCAGCATTAAGTGCTTTATTGTTTTTCAAGTGGCATAAATCACACGCACGCTCAACAGCTGACACAATGGGATAATTGGATGGAATTGAAATGAGCTGTTTGAAGATGCCATATAGATGAGAATACACATCTGAGAACAACATACAAACATACATGTCTTCATAATCGCATTAGTTCTGCTGCCTTCTCCATCATTTTAATGGGACATGGAATTGGTCTTATGGTTTCACCGAATGCTGCTTTGGCCTCAGTCTGAGTCTCAGTCTGAGTCGAGTAATTGCAATTGAGATGCAAAATATATTATAGAACAGTGTGTCTACTCGTTAACAAGTTTACCAACGTTTGAAACATTTATCATGCCGAGCATACAAATTGTCAACATAACGCTGTGCACTGCTGAGACGACCTCGGGGCCAGTTGAGCATCATTATAAAAATATTACCATTGGGTGAACAAACAGTGTCGAGCAAAGGAACGGCTGAGGAATAATGGAAAAACGTGACCACAAGAGGCGCCAACAACCAAGACATTGAATGATGACGACTTGAAGCGACGCCAACTTTTGGCCAATTGTGGCCCAAAACTTTATTTCGGTCACCGTCTCACAAAAGGATTGCGTTGAGGTGTTTGCTATTTAGTTGTAAGAAGATACTCGCATTCAGCTTTATTGTAGTTTTGTGGGAGTGAAGAATGAAAGGTGCGGTGGGCAGAAGGTGTTCTATCAGATTCAAAAAACGTTCCTTCCCTGTTTTAGCTGGTAAACCGCAGAGTAAACCACAGCTGCACTTGACAGGCCACTCACTGGCAACCAACTCCCTTCGACTCCCTCCGCCTGTCCGCCCGTCCGTCCGTCCGGCTGTCTGTCTGTCTGACAGCCTGTCTCTGCGGCCGTGTCTATCTGCAAAAACACGCAGCAGCTTTAAAGCTCATCCAGCGCGTTGCTCATTAAAAACAACAGTCAGTTTGCCTCGTCCACCTGCCTGCACTGGACCAAGCCGAACCGAACTCAACTGGACTGACTTACTACCTCAGAGAGCTGCTTCCATGTTTGCTCAGCAGTAGCACTGGCACTGGCACTGGCAGTGGCATTGGCAGCAGCAACAGCAAAAAAAAAAGGAACGAAAAAAAAGAGCACACACAGTCCACGTAATTGAATCACCCTCGAGAACATATTAAAACCATCCAAACAGACAGTGCGCTCGCATGGTGGAGCATTGTCTGACTCTCTGTGTCTCAGAGTCTGGCTCTGCCTCTGTCTCTGACTCTGACTCGACTGTGGTTTGTCCTTCAAACAAAATGACCGATACCGGGACTTAACCGACTCCCTCTTCGTTTGTTTTTAAGCACCCTACAACCTAGATCAGATTGCCAAACATATCCTATTTGCAACTAAGCGGGTTGACTTACATTTTGCGAATTTCGTGAGAAATTATTTACAAGATTTAAAAAAAAATAATATTCAATGAAACGAGTAATAAATGTAGACCTTATTTTTATGATTTGATATATGTATTTTATTTTGTATGGTATATTTCGAATGCTTTTATACCAAATAGAATATCTTCCTATTTTCTCGGTATATTAATTTTGTATATTTGATAAATAATAACGCCTTAGCACAATTTTGTATTAGTATGCGTTTATACCGCAAATGGATTTTGGTATATTTCATCATTTTTATTTTGGTATATTTATTAATGACAACCCCTTTGCACACTTTGCATCAGTATGCGGTTATACCAGATATAGATTTTGGTATATTTTAGCATTTTTAGTATAATAAGTTGGAATATTTTGAACCGCCTCCTCTCTGTTTTGATTTTTTATTTGTAGGTATCTCACAGTCGAGCACACTCAACTGTAGCTTTCTTAATTTGTTAGAGGTCTGCAACTAAACCCAAAATTTAAATTATTTTCATTAAATTTATAAACATAATTCATTTTTAAATATTAAAAATTATAATTATTGTTTAATGTGTTACATGGAGTTCTCCCGATGTGCGAGCTTAGCATTTAAAACTTTGTAAGAGCATCAATTGTGCGGTGCGGATGTGCTTTTGGCCATGTTCTTGTTTTCTTGCTTGTTTTGTAATTCAACAACATGTCGTTTGCCATTGTCGTTGTCCACGTTCTCGCAAGTTGCTGGAGCTGCAGCTCCAAACAGGTTCAGAGCGCCAACGACAACAGCAAGCCAAAGAAATCACGTCTGATATACATACAAACATACATATAATATATACGACACATATGTGTGTATGTATATAAATATATCTAAACGATAAACATATACATATATACATATGTACCATATTCTCATTTATATGTGTGCATGCAAGTACATCTGGCTGGCGGTTGCATGTGGATGTGTCTTTTCTTGATTCCTGCACTTGGCGCTCTTATCATTTGTGTGCGGTGTCTGTCTGTGCCACGTAAACTGTATGCATTGAAGGCCCTGCCCTGGACATGTGTTGCACGATGGCGCAAGGTGTCCAAAGAGATCGAGAGGAGGCGCAACTGGGAGTTAGAGTATCGCCTAAAGGTTTAACCATGGACTGACTTGGGCACATTAAGCGAAGAACTACCAACTAGCTGGCTGCTAGCTGCTGGCTGCATCATCTTTTGCTAACTCTCCCGACTGCCTCCGTTCGCCTTTGTCATTTCCAAATGCAAGAAATTTGATGCCAGCTGCTTGTTAAGCCTTTTTGCCTTTGGCTTTTCCTTTTCGCCAATGCCGTTGCACATTGCACGTTGCCACAACGCTGCACGTTCGCCCCTGTGCCTTTGATTTTTCCACGTTTCCCGCCCCTTACTCTCTTGGTCATCTTCTTGGTCTTGCCTCATAAGCTGGACCACGTTATACAGTTGATTGCAGCCGTCTCTGGCAATTTTATCGTTGCCGCTTTGGTTTTCATTTGTTTTTTTTTCTTTTCCCACATTAAGATTTCCTCTTTTGCTGAACAAAATGCAAAACTCATCGATGTAATTTCTTGTCTTTTTCTGTTTTGTTTCTGTTGCTGCAGCAACAGAAGAAGTTCAATGGAGCGCAACATTTGTGGAAACTATTGTGTAAATCATTGAAGCTAGAACTACAAATAGACACACCGGCATTCGGATAATTACATGCATCAGAGAGAGACTAGAAGATATCTCTTGGAATTACTTATGCTTAAGCAACTTTAGCATTTGCTTTTCTTATTATCCTTTTGGCATCAAAAGCTTCTCCTTTTTGGTCATTTCCAAGCTGTTGAATACCCTTGGTCCAACCCCTGGGATTCCCTGGGATTGGGCATCGAGCAGCTTCTTGTGTTATTTATGAACTCTCAACGAGTTCGCAGCCCTCTTCCCAAGTCGAAAGTTTCAACTTACGATAAATACAAGCACACACACACTCACTTACTCGTATATCAAATGCCCTCATGGGCAAATCAACACCTGCCAATGGGGTTCTAAAGCTGTGAACCTAAACTCGAATCAGAATCAGAATCCGATTCCAAAACCATTCTCATACTCTTATAGAGAAACGGTCAGCTTAGAGACGGCGCACGCTGTAAACTAATCTGCTCAACTAATCTCATTGGAAATCAATCTAAAATAAATCGAACGATTGGACAAACATGCTCTACGTGCCGGACAAACCTGTGACTGCTCACATTATAATGTGATTTCAGCTGTAAATGTGCAATAATTTATTCAAATTCCCAAAAGTGTTGTGCGCGAGCGTTCCCTTCCCCTTCCCTTGTGCGAACAACACATGCTATTAATATTTACACACACTCCGCACACACTGCAGAGACACACACACACACACACATTTAGTTTTGTGTATCTTTTGGGCCATACCATTAACTTTTGAGTAGTCGTTACTTATTTGGAGCCTGCAGTCGTTTTTAAAGTCTCAGACTGCGTGGGTTGCTTTTGGGTCTTTTGAAACTTTGAAAGTCGTTAACCGGCAGCAACAGAACTGTTTCACTGCTTCACCTCCCTTCCCCTCCCTTCCCCTCCCAATCCGCCTCTCGTTTAATGCGCCCGCCCTTCTCCATCAGCTGCTTTTCATCTTGGCTATCAACTGTAAAACTAGTTTAGACATATTTCTTGCCCGTCGTTTACCTGCCTCGTTGAGCATCCAAAAAACCAAGAAACCAAAACAAAAAAAAAAAAAAAAGAAAAAAAGAGATCAAGAAAACTGTAACTCAAATGCGGAGTGACAAGTTTTGTGACTCTCCAAACGCATATTAAAAATTCGGCATATTGGGTGTGACATTTAATTTAGCTACTGAACTGGGCTAACCAACAACAACAAAAATAAAGTGTGTGTATAAAGTAAATAAAAAATGAAATACAGAAACTAGCTCCAAGAAATAAATAAGAATCGAATTGGAATGGCCATTAAAGTGCTAAAGTTATTTGCACAGCATTTGAGTTCTTTTTTCGATTGAATTTCAGGCACTTGAGGAATTCTCTTTTACTTTTACTTTTTTTGTTTTTTTTGGGAGGGTAAAAATAAACATTGGAACAGGAACAAAGCACATTCACTGTTTCTCGATAGGCATTTTCTGATTATTTTTCTTGGCTGTTTGGTCGGATGAGCGCAAATTAACCTTGACAGATTAGATGGAAGCGATAGTCTGAGCCCCGTTAGAGCAATGTTTCCCAACCTATAGCCAAATGTTTACAAACAAATGTTTATACCCACTACCGGATGAGGTAGAAGGGTATAATAACAGGAAGTAAGTATATTTATGATCAGCGTCAACATCCGAAAAAAATAGTTCTGCAGTGCCAAGATATTTAAATTATATTTGCAAATAAACATAGTTAATATTTTTACATTTTTTTTGGGTTTTCCATTATTTTTATCTCTTTGTCGTATATCATATCTAATATAATAATACTCTAAAGTAAAGTTATTAAATAACTCGTACATATTTATAATCAAATCTCTGACAAAATTATTTGAAAATTCAAAAATTTTAGAATGAAATGATGATAATGCAAATCGACTTATTTTATAAAACTATTTGTGTTGCAAATATAATAAACTAATTCTGCTGAGAATAGAGTTTCCAACTATTTAAGTGTATAACATAACATTTCTGAATTTTTACACCAAACTTAAAAGTAAAACTTATATTTATTCAAATGCAAATTAAGCTTTCTAATATAATAATTTCTTGAAAGATTTTATATAGTATTATTATATAAGAAACTAAACAGATTAGCAATTAATATCCCGGAGCCTAAAACGAAGTTTACACTCATCGTTTAAGAAGTGTTTGTTAGTCGTGCATTTAATATCTGTGAGAAGTATTCAATCTTCCTGAAGTACGTGCATACGATGTAATATATGTATAGAATTTATGCGTTCAGAATTGGAAAACATTTGTAATAATACTACAATATGGGGCAACGGGGTATATGTAAGTCGCACATCAATCTGTTTACATATAAACTATGATGTAGAACATCATTTAACCTCTGGCCCACTGATTGACTGGTCGGTCTCTGGGCTTGTTTTTCATGCTCATGACTTTTGATTACACACATTTAATTGGTGCCTCAATCCACAGCCCCATCCACAGATCCACAGATCCACAGACTGCTGCAGTTGAGTATGCAAACACACGTTCCTCGATTGGATTGATTTTATGGCAGATGGAAATTGGGTCTATGCGTTGCGCACAACCGAATTCCCTTCTAATTTGTGCATCAATTTTGAGGATTTTGTTTTGCTTGGCTGCCCAGCATATGATTTATTTGCTTGTTATGTCTGAAATTCTAATACGAAAATGTCGGAAATCATCTAAATGAAATTCTCTGGAAACATGCTCATAAATGCGCTTTTCATTTCAGAGCATTTTCAACGCTTCCTTTTCATGATTTGCTAACTTTCTGCATCTTTCACTTTATTAAAATTTCATTTCCTAACATTTTATTCATTGAGAATGCTTCGCTTTGTTTTTTTTTTTTCTGTCGCTTTGGGTTTTTTCTTATTGTTTTATTCATTCATTCCTTTTGCACACTTTTTGTTCTCGAAATCCACTGAAGCTCTTAATATTTTTTACTAGTGTTTACTTTGCAACTATTTGCATTCACTTTGCTTCAGCTTCTCAGCTAGCTTATCAAATTCTTCAACTTTTGCAATATGCAGTATTATCAAGTAGTTCAAAGTTATTGATCTCAATCAAGAATAATAAAAACTAATTGAGAATAACATTGTAATCCAGTCAGCTAATTCTAGCAGATTGGCAGTTACTTTAGAGGCACATGTTCATCCCCTTGCTGACAACTACCATAAATATTTATGCTGCAATTGAAGTTCATTGTAGCGTCGCACCCTCCGGCAATATACACGACACACATGTTAGTTGGAAGTACATTCCACTTGTGTCACTCCCTCGATTCTATTGATGCACCAGTTGCGACCTTCTTATCATCGATTTCATATTGCAGACAAAAATGAGATATCGCTGCTTCAAAGATAACTGATGTCTGCATAACTCACAGTCTCCCTTCCTCTCAATTGGTATCGCGGCACAGCTGTACAACATTCTTGCGATGGTTTTGTAGTTCAATACCTTTTAAAAACACATAAACATTCAATGGGAACAACAGCTGCACAGCAACCACACTTAAGCCGCTCAGCTGAGAAGAGAACGAGAGGGAGGCGGATCAAAAACTCAATCAATGCATAAAAAACACGGTAGCTACTTCTCACTCGACTTACAATCGGTTACACAAGTCAGGGGGCAGTGATGGCGCTCAGCTGCCTGTTAAAAAAAATCTATTCAAATATGTTATGTACTCTCCTCGATTAATGAATGCCTGCTGAATTCGGTATCAATTCCATTGCAAGTTTGTAGCATCCAATTTATGTAACGAATTGATTTGTTTACAGCTTTCACTACCTATAGAGTGGAAGGGTATAACCTTGTGCCGGCAGAAAATTTAATACATATAGATTCTTGATCATCGCAAGCAGACGTTTATATAAACACCAAATATGAGAGATTATTAATGATTGACATACAATCTTAGACTAAAGCCCTGGTGATATCAGAAAAATCAGTTGTATAAGATAAATGTTATTGAAGAAATAATTCTATTTAGTATTAATAGATTGCAGATCTTAATTGCCTTGCTTGAAAATTCGTTATATTCTGTTTTTTATGGTATATTTTCAAAATAGTAGTATATTAATACTCGAAATATAAATCTCGGTATATTTTACTATTTTTCAGGTATATTTATTTCGAGTATTTAAACAATAAAACAGTATTGGAGATTTCTGACAACTCAGTTGCGATCAGGTAAAAATTATTGATGAAATAATTCTATAAAGCTTTAATCGGTTGCAGCTGTCCATTTTTAAATTCGGTATATTTTCTATTCTATTTTGAATGTAATAGTACACCAATATACTAAATATTCATGCCAGTATATATAGTATATTTTCTGTATATTTATTTAGTCTTGGCGATTGCGGAAAAATCAGTTGCGATCACATAAAAGTTATGTAGTTATAAGTTATATTAATACATGGTACTTATATGGTAGTAATAGGTATTCTATAGTATATTTTGAATGTAGTAGTATATCAATATTGTAAATCAATATATTTTAGTATTTTCGCGAAAATTTATTTAGTATATTTTAACAATAATACCATTAGGTAACGGGTATCTCACAGTCGAGCACACACGACTGCAACTTTCTTACTTTTTGTTATTGTTGACGTAGCTACTGTAATTGACCGTTGTTGTTGTTATTGCTAGCTGTTGGGTGTTTTCCACATTCATTTGTTTATTGCTCGAAAATTGAGCATCTTGAAGATTTGCAGCTTGAGGGATTTTTGCGTTTACCGAATGATTTAGCAGCATTTGACAGGCGACCCGGCGTGGGGCTATTAAACTGCCAAAGTGTTCCATCACTCAGCAACAACAACACCAACAACAACTACAACAACAATAGACACATTTGCTGAGAAAACGTTTCTTTTTTGCCTTGCTTTGTTTTGTTCTGTTTGATTTTGACCCCCAATGGACGCCTGTTTACTTAAGCTTCAAATTACGCTTAAATTGTTTTTACGCCGCTTCCCAGCCACTGTGAAGAAAATGTGAAAAAAATGTGAAAAAAGGAAAACTTTGACGAAATCAACTCAAGGAAAACCAGAAAATTTATTGTTCAACTTAAACTCTTAACTTCGAGTCGACTACAAAATGCACTTCCTCTATTTTTTAAAATTACACTTGTTTTGGTATTTTTATTGTACTATATTAGTATTGTTTTACCATATCAGTATGCATGCAATCTCACTTTGCATTCTTGTATTTTCTTAATTTATATATTTCTTTTATCACTTTCACAAGGACTCACAAAAGTGTAGAGCATTCTTATGACAACAAACAATTTTAGCACATAATTTGCTGGGAGAGTTCTCAAAGCCCAACCGCCGAAATCAAAACCAAGTGGCACCCTCACTTCCTTCCGCTCAACCACTATCCAATTGCCAGGCAGGCAGTCAGGCAGGCCCATTTCCATTCGCATTCTTGTTGCCCACTCCACAGTAAGTTAACAGCCTCATTGTCTGGGCTGCCATCAATAATTTATGCATTCAACCATCAATCACTTTGTGCTGCTTAACGCTAAGAGAACTGTGAACTGAGTGCTGAGAATGCTTCGACGCCAGCATCATCTCATAGAGGCAAAACAAACTCAACTTCATGGGTCCATTGGTCCGCAGTTCACAGTCGTCAGTCCTCAGTCCTCAGTCGTCAGTCTACAGTCTACACAGTCAACAGTCTTCAGTCCACATAGCGGCAAAGGCAAAACTAACTAAAATCAGTGAACTGTGCGGATGCGTCAGAAGGGAGAAAGAGAGATAGAGAGTCTGGCTAGGCGGGACAAGCGTAAATTGGTTTGCATTGGGGGATTTGGTGATGTTGCCAGAGCCAGTCAGCCAGCCAGCCAGCTAGGCAAGGACAAACCAGACCACACCAGACCAGACCAAGCTATACCATGGAAACCAAGAAACAGAACCAAGCAGACATTTCATTTCAATTGCCAGGCGCTGTGAAAATAATACGCCAAACTTTGAGGCACCGACAATGCAAAGGACGGACGCAAACCAACTGACGCACTGGTCGCATATTTTATGTATTTTACTTCATTATACACTTGCGACGGTTATTACGATTTCCTCACCAACTTTGCATAATGCAAATAAAGAAAGGCTTTCAACAATTTCCCCAGTCAGCGGAGTGAGATACACATTAAGCTTGACATTTATACTCCAAAATGAAAACATTGAATTAATATATTTCAGAAAGTAATACATTTGAAAACACAACTATAAATAAAACAATAGTAAAAACATTATTCATTAGGTTTCAATTGTGAATAAGATATTTCAATGCATCATGCTAATAATTGAGCAAATCTAACAGAGCTTGACCTACATAATAAATCGCCCACATCCATTGTTACAAAATCATTAAAATGAAATAATTAGTCTAATAGAATTAGAACAATAATACAACTAGAACTATAGAAGCTCTATAACAATAAATTAGCCTCAACATTAATTTATGAAATACTCACAGTCGAATTGTTATTTCACATTACAACGAAAATAAAATAGAACAGGTGAAGGGCGACCTTTAAAGTTTTACATATTCAAATGAATATAATTTAACTTAAAGTTTAAATTAGGTATAACAAATAATATTTCTCCTCAGTATGAATATAATATTTAAGTTTTTACATATGTAGATGTCTACTTTAATAATATGAAAAAAATATATAAATAGCAACCGAAAAATGTGCATTATAAATTTTGTTTAATGCATAACAATTTATCAACATATTGTTGGTCACAAAAACAACAAATTCAAAGTGTATCTGCAAAATGTATTTGATTTTTATCCATGCTACTAACGCATTTATCTCACTTCTTCTTTTACATATTTCTTGGATACTTTTTCGCTGCTTTGGCTCGAATTCTTAGATCGCAGTTTTTACCATTCCCCAAGTTCAAAGTGTCACTTCTTCGACTGTGTGTGTGTGTGTGTTGATGCGACAATTTGCCTGCCAGTCTTGGGTCTTGTTGTTCTTATTATTGTTGGCAAATGTGGCTAAAGAAAGAATGGAGCTTTTTTTCCCCATTGGTCTTTTTGTAAATTTGCAAAATTGCTTCCTTATTTCATTTGGCAAATAAACTGAAGCCGGCATATGCCACGTGACTTTACATATATACATTTAAGTATGTATGTACCATATTTGAGATGTGTGTAAGTGGCAATTTTTGAAGGCCATTCACAACGACATTTGGGGCAAATGTCTTTTGCGTATTTGATTTATGCGCGTGCCTCACAAATTGATTTGCAATTGCCAAGCGTCGATTCATAAACACAAACAACTTTAGCGGCATCGGCGGCTGTCATGACAGCCCCGAGATTGTTCATGAAGCATTGTGTATGGGAAAACAAGTGAACACAAAAATGGCGTCATATTAGCTGGAGAAAATAAGCCGGAGATGGAGCTGGAGCTGAAGCTGAAGCAATGAGCTCTTTCCAAGTGCCCCAGTGAGCTATGTAAATGTGCCCGTTGAGGCGACATCGATGTCGATGTGGGTCTCGTGGCTCGGGTCTCGGGTCTCTGTCTCTCTCCCCCCTTTTGCTTACTTCAAAGTTTCTAATACTTTGCTGAGAGGCAAACAAGTCGACGGCAAAGTTCACGCCCGCTGTGTAACCAGAGCAACAACAGCAACAGCAACAATAATAATAACAAGAACAAGAAGAACAACATCAACAATAACAACAACAACATCAACAGCCAGCTAACAACAAAAAACCATTTAAATTATATTGAGTTTCTTTCCGTGTAATATTTTTGTTGCTGCCTCGGGTTATGCTCCATGTTCATCAAGTCATTGTGGAGGAGATGGGGCTTCATTTACATATGTACTTAACACGTGTTGTCTTCTACATTTCTTCTTTTCTTTTTGCCTGATATCATTTACTTTATATATAGTATTTGGTCCACTGATGGAAAGAAAGGCCAACAGAAGGGGAATGCCAAAGCACAATTAGTTAATGAGAATCAGGCCAAATGTTTCATTCCAAATGCAAATACATATTACGGATAACTGACTGTCCCTGTCACTGTCTATGTTGTTGCAAAAGATGCGAGCGAGCTCGAGTTTGGGTTTGGGTTTGAGTTCAAGCTGAGTTATTTATACGACTGTAGAAGACACTCGTTTCGTTCTTAATCAAATTACAGCTCTAATTAATTTCAATTGTTGCGGAGTCAGGCTCTGGCACAAAATTAACTTTGCCAAGCTGTCACCGTGGTGGATATTCGCCAAAAAAAAAAATCGCAACATTCCATTAGAGTACAGAAATATAAACGAACCTTGGATTTAATTTAATAAACATTTTATTTACAAAAAAAAAGAAACAAATTGATTAATATAATTTTATTCAATTTCTTTCTGTTATATAAAAAGAATAATAAAATGATCTCAAATAAAAATATTTAATGCCTTTCATAACATTAATAGTAATCTTCGTCCGGGATTTATTTTGATATTTGTTGATAAATAATTTTGTATTCATTAAACTTTTTTTTATATATAAGAACGTGATGTGCCCACTTATAATTAATCAGTAAGTCAATGAATAAATGAATTTTGGCAAAGAGTTCTATATAGCATTCTAATAATAAGAATATTAAATATATTTAGTTGGTATCTGGTCACACTTTCATGCACTAGAATTAAATTCCGTGTAACAAGTAATAAATAAATAATGTTTGCATTATAAAGCTTCTATATTATGAAATAAAATATAGTTAATAAAATGATGTAACATTTTTCTCGCAATTTATTAGAATTAAATGGTGTGTTGGAAAAAAAAAAAAAAATAGGACTCGCATCATAAACGACAAACAAACTGAAACATTTATATCCATTTTTATATGCTTTAAGCTTCAATTTTATGAAATAAAATATATTTAGTGATATAAGGTAACACTTTGATCGCATTTTGCGACACTCTCAGACCACTGTGCGTGGCACGCCAGTCGCAAGTTCATTACAAACAATTGATTTGGCAGAACGGCGTAAAACTTGGCACAGGTACGACACAAGATGGCGAGACAGCAACGACAGAAACAGAGGAAGAATGAGTGAGGGGGCAGACAAAGTAAAAAGAAGAAGGAGGAGCAAAGGGGAAACTACATAGAAGGTATTACGCTCGCGTAGGCGAACGGAGGCGTCATCATTGACGTCGTCGCCGTTGTCGCTGTGATGCCAACTTTCAGAGCAACCACATCGATGGCGACGTCGTTGCTGAGTCTGCCCATGACCAGCGCAATGTGGTTGCAACTCTAGACAAAAGCCAAGTCAGCAAATGCGGCTACCTAGCGAAACCGAGCAACAGTGGCAGACGAGTTTAGTTTAGGGTGAGAGTTCTGACTGGTTCACAGTTCTGCCCCTGCCCCTGCCCCTGCTTCTGTCTCTGTCTCTGCCTGTGCCTCCCATCCTACTTGGCTGAATAGCTTGGCTTACTCTTGGGCCGTCTGGTTGACTGGCTGGCTTGTGGGTGTTGCGGTGGCAGTGCAATGGCTGCCGTGGGGCATTAATAATGAAAATATGCAAGCTGCTGCTGCTTGGGCTGATTGAAACTGAAAGCCAGAGCCAGCCAAGCAGCTAGCTAGAATATATGGCAAGGTGGTACATGGAAAATCTTTTGAAAAAAGGATTAACATTAAAATGTATGTGTGTGTGAGAGTGTGGGAGTTGTGAAAAGTTGGCTACTGGTTTGAGTAATGTCCGCACATAATGAGTAACAAAGCGCGCTAATGAAGTACTCAAGCTTAAGGCAATGTTCTATGGCCAACAACTCGAAGAGTTCTAGAGTCCATAATGCGGCGCAAAACTTTCGTGCCTCTTCGGACACAGGGCTTGCAAAACATTTTAAAAGCAAACGCAGTCAGTGCTTATAAATAAGCATATACAAACAAAAGCGGGCCAATTGCCAAAACGGAAATACGGAAATACAAAAGAAGCCAAGGCGAAGAAGAAACAGCGCAACATTCCGTAAACTGCATCGATGGAGGGCACGGAAAGAGCGAAATACGAGCAAACGAAAATTCTGTGCAAGATATTTTCCTCTTCGCTGTCACGGGCAAATAGTTACTGAGTTATATGTACATATGTGACCCGATGTACCCCCATTTGAAAGTACTTTCAGAAAATTGAATATCATAAATATGACTGCCAAGGAAGCCATGCTCGTAAAGTTCATATATTATTTCAGCAATTGCATAACTACTTTTCCAAAATGGGTTCTACAACGTTCAACTGCTTATTTAAAGGAAATAACTTGAACCACAAAGTTCGCATATTATTTTGAACTACTCAACAAATTGTTGCAGCAAATGAGTTAGTTAATCGCCTGCTGTGTGCTTGATTATGATCCTCATTTGAGCTCGACTTTGTCGCTGATTTGATTTACTTATATGGTGCTCATAGATAGAAACACATCATATGTGCCATACAAGCATTATTATTTGTTTAGTAATGTCTGCTTGACTGACTGCTTATGGCACTTAAGTTGATTTGATTTACTCGCACTCGTTGTTGTTGCTGTTGTTGGCGCTATTATTGCTTTTGTTACACACACACACACATGCACATATTTGTTGCGGCTGGTACTTTCCATGATCCCGCGGCATCTGCGGCGTATACGTAATTTGTTAAATAAAACGCAAGCTTGCGGTTATTCTGCTTTTGTGCTGTCGTTAAGTTTGTCTGCCTTTGGGTCGATGTTATTATATGTAGCAATGATAACAATAACAATAATAATAGCAACAATATGCGATGGCTAATAAATTTAATGTGCGCAAATTTAGCGCTCAATTAAGCCAGACATTCTTCTTCCCAGCTCTTGTTTTTTTTGTGTTATGTGTTGTTGTTGTGCTGTGTTTGAGGTTGATTTAATCGCCGCAGGGGCGATGTGGGAAATTGCCGGAAAATACTCACATACTCAAAGTCAAATATTAAAGGTGTGTCT
Source organism: Drosophila nasuta (assembly GCF_023558535.2). Taxonomy (NCBI): domain Eukaryota; kingdom Metazoa; phylum Arthropoda; class Insecta; order Diptera; family Drosophilidae; genus Drosophila; species Drosophila nasuta. The sequence goes on from NC_083457.1 coordinate 20,240,161, forward strand.
GAGCGTTTGCTTACCTGAAACAAGAAGAGAAGACAGATTATATTGTGAGATGCCTTAGTCAATCAATGGTAAACAAAAGATGATTTTAAAGCTTTTTATTGTTGAGCATGCCTCACTTCGGGGCAAGTTAAAGTTGGAGCAAACATTTGCGAAATTTAAAAGGGTAAAGACTGTTTTTTTAATCAATTGAACATTTGCACTTGTTTGCTAAAAGCCCGTTTGTTTTGCCAGGAGGAGCCAAGGATGTGGCTTCTGTGGCTCCACACGGTGCTGTGTGCAGTGCGAAGGACATTGAGTAACCTACTGACGACTTAACCCGCACACACATAAATTCTCTCGAGCGACAGACGTTGGGCCTCTGAGATAGTGGCTGGCTAGATAGGAGCAGGCCAAAGCCGTGGCCCAGTGAGGCAACCAATCTTAAGACTCTTTCGGCCTGTGCGAAATTTATTATAAAATTCAATCTTTTTTTTGCTTTTGCCAGCCACCAGCCTGGCTAAGTGAACTTTTGCAAACGTGTCGAGACAAATCCGCAGGCGGCCAACGACGAGTCCTTTTGGCCGTTGGAAGTGTAAGTAAAAACGAATATATCTGTATAAGAAAAAATACATATAAAAGCAGGCAAGGTATTTAAATCGCTTTTAATGGAAAAATATGCAAAGCAGCGGAAGCCTACGTAAGCTAGTGGTGGTCCATTGGTAAGATTCTAGCCAGTCCCCACCGCACCGCACCGCGCCTCGCCGGAGGCTATTCTGCAAATCTGTGCGGACTATTGGCCCGTCAGGTTCCAGCAGTTCCAGCAGTTTGAATACCAGGCAGACGCCCTTCATTAAAATTCCAAACATTTTCACTTTACCAAGACGCGCGTACGGAAATGCTGACACACTTTAAAACAATTTTCTGGCATTCTTCTCTGCGCTTTGACTGTGCGGAGGCGACACGGGACATATGACAAACTTGACGTAGCATGTCAAAAGGTTTCAAGGCAATTTGGCACTGACAGATACTGGGATACGCACAGCACAGCACAGAGATAGAGATAGAGATAGAGATAGAGATAGAGATAGAGATAGAGATAGAGATAGAGATAGAGATAGAGATAGAGATAGAGATAGAGATAGAGATAGACAGTCAGCCAGCATTTGTCGTATGTCTTTCTATGCACTGCAAACAGTGCTGCAAAGTGTTGAAAACTTTTCCCGATGCCTTCAAGTATGCAATGGTAATTTTCAACACCACAATCTGACACACGCATACACATCGGGAACTTTCGAAAAGTTCTCGTCTTCCCAAGTAATAAATTGAAATTCAATTCGAACAAGAACATTTCAAATTACTAAGACTAATGTGTCTCTTGTGTGTAAGCAAATATATTGGGATTCTTTCAACTGTAGAAAGCAAAATATCAAAGCTCTCGTTAGCCAAATCACAGAGAACAGAATAGTTTACTCCGCAAATAAAAACTATTGTAAATTGGGCAACTAAAACTATCAACTAGTACAAAAGAAGACAAAAAACATGTTTTCAATTTTACCTTGAACAAGTTTTGAAATTTTATCTGCATTGCTTTGGGTAACAAACTGATATATATTTTATCTATGATATATCATAAATCTAAAATCTGTTGTAGCCAATACGATTTTTGTTATATTGATATATTAATTGTAGAAGTTATAAACGAAATACTTTTGTATGGGAAAAACGCCTACTTAGTTGCTTTGGCTGAGAATATGGTATATTTTGCACTTTATGGCATATTTTTAGTACTATATAAATATACCGAATATATCATTTGATATACATTTTTCGCATTTTTTATATTATTTCAGTATATTTATAAATTAATACCACATTGTTTTGCTTTTATTCAAAATGAGTAACAGATATCTAACAGTCGATCACACTCGAACTTAGCTTTCTTTCTTATATATTTTGTTATTCCTTAATGCAATAAAGGTTGGGTTTATTATACTTTCAGGTTACTATATATTCACAAATTTTTTTAGCTAAAGAATTTACGAATTTGCAGCATTATATACTCTGTTTTCTCATATTAAACTATTTTTCTATAAGTGTGTTTAAAATAGAGCGCATAAACTCTGACAAAATTCATAATTTGTCTCTATAAACAAAATCAGCTTATTTTCCATTAAATAATAAATATATAGCTATATGTGCATGTGCTATAGTCGAAATATAAATGCTGAACTCATCATTTCAACATTTTGACATGGCATAAATCACTGGCGAAATTAGAAATTTATTTGAGACATCAGCCCATCGACAACACACATAATTAAGCCTAATAGGAAACTACATAGAAATAAATTGCATACAAATAAATACATTTGTTTCTAATTAGTTACCAGCTGCAGTTGGGCTTCAAATGCAAATGCAATCTATACAATTTACACATTGTAAATAAAAGCATTTTGTATTAATTTTATGAATCTAATTGAGATGCTGCTAAGGAAGGAAGTCTGATAAGCCATGCGCATACCTAAACTGATTAAATGAACTTGCACTGAGCAACAACATCAAGGCATTAAGCTGCTTTTAGAGCGGCAGCTGAAGCAGCATTAAATGTGTTAAGAGTCTAGACACAATTGCAGTTGCAGCAAGACACACCGAAGAGCATTCCGAAGACGCTGCTACTATAAAATTAAGATTAAAAGCACAAGCACAACATGAGAAGCTCTCTGTCTAACTCTATCTATTTAATGTCCGTCCGTCTGTCTGTCAGTCTGTCTGTCCATCTTCTGTGTTTGTTTAAGGTGAGGCGAATGTGAGTAGCACTTTGCTGTCCATGCGCAGCTGTTTGTTAATGGTCTCCTTCAGACGTGGCAAACAAACAGAATGCATCTCCGCAAAGCGCAAAGCTCTCCTTACGCTCTGCTCTCGGTGCCAGATTAGCTGCCAGAGCGACACAAAGGCGAGGAAATTAAAAATTTCTCTAATACACAATGCACAGCACAAGCGTAAAGTGAAACAAAGCAGCGTTTTAATTTACCAGTATGCCGCATAAAAAAAAAAATAATAATAAAACCCAAAACAACAACAACGACAAAAAAAAATGGCAAAAACAAGAAGAGAATATCTCTGTAGCATCCACGCTAACCGACAGCAAAGTGGAGCAACAACAAGGGGCATGTCAGCTCTGAAAAGCTGACAACAACAAATACAACAACAACAAAAGCACTAACAACAAGCAGTCTATATATAAGCCAAAAGCACTGAATCGATGCCAGAAAATGTCAAAGGCCAAACAACGGCTATCAGCTTCTTTGCAAATTTCGTGCTTTATCAACGTGAGCAAAATGTTGAATATTTGCAAAATTTTGTACCGCAACGAAAAAACAATTTGCATTTGGCTTTCCACACAGTAACCAAAAATACAATTAAAATGCTATCACAATAATGTAAGAATTAAAACGAATATTTGCACAAATTTTCAATGGGAAAATCTTTCAAGACTTTCTTTAATAAAACAAACAATTTATTTTCTTGGCATTTGATTCAGAAAATTGATTGCACAACTAATTTATTTCAAACCGGCTAATCTTTAATGCTTATGTTTAAATATGTTTAATTATTTATTTAAGTAATCCTAAACTCTTCACATTTTATTAACTTTAATTTACTCAATTCATATCCTATATATTTATTAAAATTTTTTAAGTTTGTTTCTTCATCTTGCAAAGAGCATTCGCTCGCCTATCAATTTGATATGCACAGGTAAAATAACAAAAATAAAACTAAATATTTTACAGCTTTTCAGTGATGCGCATCGCAATCAATTTCTATGCGGCAAGCTGAAAAACACTGTATATCTGCATATAGTATTTTTGATGCCCCATATGTACATATATGTATACATAAATAAATGTGCACATATTTATTCACATTTTCAGGTCATGTACAGGAAAATGATTATCAAAGATTGATTAAAGTGTGTGCGGCTTTTGGGGTTGTAGGTCATTTCGGGCAACGAAACGCTGCCCCTTCGAGGTCAGAACCCCGAACTGTGTGTTGGACCAATTCTGGTGGCATACTATTTCCCATTTTTTGCTTTTTGTTATTTTTTAGTATTTTCTGATGGTGGTGGTAGTAGTGGTGGTGGCTTTGTGACTTTTTACACAGGGTTGGCAGCAGCAGTTTGGCGAGTTGAAACAAATGTTACTGTGTGAAAAGGGTATTTATATAGGATGATATTATTATTGCAACTGGGTCGCCCGCATTTTTACTTTGGGGGGGAGCACCAAAACTCAAAGCGTTCGTTGCATGTGCCTTCAGACAAAATGAAATATGGCATATGGCAGAGAGACGCACAGGCATCTTGGGTTTTTTTGTTATAAGTAAATGCCGTTCATTAAAACTGTCAGCAGTGCATTCTTACATTTTATCTAAATTAAATACATTAATTAAGAAATTCGTTTCATGAAATTGAAATTGAAAAGCAAAGCAAAGTAATTTTTTTTATATCCGTACTTGTACTCTTTGGTACATTTTAAACGTAACTGTATGTCAATATACCAAGTAAAGTCTTCGATATACCTTAGTGTTTTTTTTGTACATTGATTTAGAATATTTTTAGAACTGTGAGCTGTGCATTCTTTTATTTTATCTAAATTTAATACATTAATCAAGAAATTCATTTCATGAAATATAAATTAAGAATGAATGGCAAAGGGAAGTAAAAGTTTATTTAAACCCGTTCTTGTATTTTATGGCACATTGTGAACATAATAGTATATCGATATACCGAATGAAGTATTCGGTATATTTTACTATTTTTGGTATTCTGATTTGGGATATTTTTTTAACTGCATTCTTTTATTTTTGTTAATTTAAATACATTAATTAAAAATTTTATTTAATGAACTTGAAATTGAAATTGAAATTGAACAGCAAAGCAAAGTCCAATTGTATTTAAACCCTTACTTGTACTTTATGGTACAATTTAAACATAATAGTATATCGATATACCATATATTTGGTATATTTTAATATTTTTTTGGGTGTATTGATTCGAAATATTTTTATAACTTTCTGCAGTGCATTCTTTTATTTTATCTTAATTAAATAAATTAACCAAGATATTAATTTGGATGGAAATTGAAAGACAAAGTAAAATTGCATTTATACCCGTACTTCGACTTGATGATGTATTGTAAAAATAATAGTATATAAATATACCGAATGTTACTCTTTTTTGGTATATTTATTTGGAATATTTTTAGAACTATCAGCAAAACATTCTTACATTTTATCTAAATGATATACGTTAATTCAGAAATTCATTTCATGAAATTGAAATTGAGAGGTAAAGCAATCTAACAGTGTTTACAATGGTAAGTGTACTTTATGGTACATTTTGAAGGTACAAGTATATCGATATACTAAGTATAGTCTTTGGTATATTTTAGTAAATGTGTATAGAGATTTTGTGTTATTTTAGAATAATATCGCACTGTTTTGCTTTATTGGTTGGTAGCGAGTCGAGCTAACTCGTCTGAAGCTCTCTTACTTGATTTGTATTCATATCATGAACTACTAAGTACAATAGGTAACAATCAAGATTGACTGATTAAATGCTATCGATTACTAATTTGTATTTTTATTTTCCTGAGCAGTTTTGTTTATTTGCCTTTGTTGCAACATTCCAGCGTTGTCAATCATTTGTCAATTTGGCACTCCATCAAATGAATATCGCTTCAAGTCCTCCTTTGTGTGTCTGTTTTTTCACCAATGATTTTTACACAATGTAATACATACTATCGCATATTTGCATGTATATACCGTTTTTAAGTATTTATGTATATACACATGTATATTTATTTATTAATTTGTGCAAATTGAAATTCGTGCACGTCGAGTGCCAACAATTCCATCTGTAAAATGTCTGGCAATGATATTATTGTTATTAATACCAATCGAGCGAGTCAATTTTTCATCTCCTCTCAGTGTTCATAAATCTACATGTCGCACTTTTCGATACCTCGTATTCAGTTAACAATTTAAACAGGGTATAATGATGTAAAAGATTTAAATACATAACACAAACATTATATTAAACAAAGCATTTTTAATTTAAATTTAGTAACAAAACATCCTTTCACTTGCTTGAAGATTAAACTTAAAATAATTTAAATTGCAGCAGAGCATGCTTTAGTCAGGACTTTTGCCAGAAAAACACTCCTTTTTTTATGTTATCGGCCTTTTTGATTAAATTGAAAGAAGTGAAAAATTGCGCGAAACGCGTAAATTACACAAATCAACGGCAGAAACAATAACAATAAAAAAGAGTATGGAAACTTCGAAAATGAATTGCCACTTTTTATTGTTTTATTACATTTCAATTTTTAACTGCAAAACTTTTTTGGTATTTATTGCAATTTCCATAAATGAATGTCCGAATGAAATATTGAATTAAATGTGTGAAAATGCGGCAAAATCTTTAACTAACCTAATGCGAAATTCCCTGCAGCGATCTGACCTTAGTCAACATTAGTTTTACAAATGGTTTAACCTGGATTCATTAGTGTCCAATTTATAACAATTTAAGTATATCAAAAAAACAAAGCTGCGAAAGTTCAGAGACTAACGAAAACTTCGTGTCGAGTGATTAAATAATTAGGTGGAAAAGATGCTTGATGTAAATAACGTATACGTAAGCGGATGCGATATCAAAGAGATTAGCGTAAATTGAAATTGATTTTGTGTGCAACAGATACACGAAATGGAAATTTTAAATGAAAATTGATGTAGGAAAATGCAGGAGAGACGAGAGATGAGAGAAGCCGCTGCTCTTCGCCGCACTTGCGACCAACGAACCGCAGTGGCAGCTTATTCGCTTAATCCGCTTAAGCCATCGATTTATTTTTGTAGTTATTGCATAAGCAATGAGCGAATATATTTGCACTTCACACATTAAGGTATTAAAATTAATCGATTCTGTGAAATGAATAACGTATATAATGTGTGACATTTAACGTTTAAATAGAAAAGTATTATTTTGAAATTTATTTCTCTGCAAAACTTCTTCCAATTTAATATTCTTTGCGCATCATAATTAAGTCTCTCTTAACGTATTAAAATGAATCGATTCTATGAAATGGATAACGTAGATATTGTGTAATATTTGAAGATTAAATAAAAAAAATATTATTTTGAAATTCATTTCTCCGTAAAGCTTCTTCCAATTCAAAATTCTTTGCGCATCATAATTAAGTTTATCCCTTAAGGTATTAAAATGAATCGATTCTATGAAAGAGATAACGTAGATAATGTGTAATGTTTCAGTTTCAATAAAATTTCGTATAGAATAGTATTATTTTGAAATTCATTTCTGTGCAAAGCTTTTTCTAATTCAAAATTCGCTTCTCCCTTAAGGTATTAAAAATAATCGATTCTGTGAAACAGATAATGTAGATAATGTGTAGTATTTAAAGATCAAATAGAAAATTATTATTTTAAAATTCGTTGCTCTGCAAAGCTTCTTCCGATTCAAAATTTTATACTTTAAAATTAAGCGATTATGTGAAACGAATAACGTAGATAATATTTAAAGTGTAAATAGAATTCCGTATATAAAATTATTATTTTTTTAAATAAGAATTTGTTTCTTTGCAAGGCTTCCTCAAACTCTTTTGTATCACAATTAAGTTTCGCCCTCTCTCTTGGACAATAGTAACTTCTCGAACAGCAATTAAACGCTGTTTTAATTAAATTTCCATGTAAATGCCATTGCCCATGCCACATCCACAACCACATCTACATCACATCTGGCATAATCACCCTCAAAAAAAACTTGCAATGTGTTAGTTTAGCCCGCGGCTTTTGCTAAACACAGAGACGAATAATCGCTGGGCATAGGCCATCATCAGCATGGAGGTCTTTAACGCTTCGTCAGTGAAATTAAACTAATTAAAATATTTCGGCTTATAAATCATCACAAAAGGGGGAATTCCCCCTCCATATACATACATATATTTTTGTAAGGGGGATTTGCTTGGTTTTTGATAAAGTTTGTTAGTTTTAGCGCCAATTTTAATGTGCAAACTTTTTGTTTGGGGAGGAGGTAAGAGTTTTGTCAGCTCTGTTACGGGTTTGTTTGCAAGTCGCTTTTGGTTGAATGATTAGCAAAAGTTTTTAATTTTCTGTCCGTCTCACTTAAAAGTCAAGTAGGAAACTAAGTTTTTTTTTCTTCCCTTTCCTTACAACGCTTAATGCAAAATGAAGTAGATCTAGAGAAACCAAACAACATTTTTTGTTTGAGATTAAGAACTGCAAAAAAAAAAGAAACAGAACAAACTCGTCACTTCTTTAGAGTGTGTGCGACTCGAGCAGAAAATTGAAAGGAAAAAAAAAACATGTGAATGAGGGCTTACTGTATGTGAATTGGAGTGTAAATTTCCAAGGACTTTGATGTAGAAGATTGCTACTAAAAGGAGTAAAGGACTTTCCTATTCATACCTGTAAGCATATGCGAACTTTCACTGCTTCATACAAAAAAAAAAAACATTTAAGAAATTTTAAGAATTTTCTGAGCCAAGTGGCTTTTAAGCTAAAGCTCTCTAGTAATTTTGCTCAACAATTTAAGAATTAATATAACACGAGACTTTTGTATTTAACTATACAAATATAAAGTGAGCCTCTTTTTGTGATTTGATTAGAAAGTCAAAGATGACATAGTCCTAAAAGTATTCATTTCTGGCTTATTTTAATCAGCATGATTAGCTCAAAGTTCATTCCACAACTCTTTTGAGAATCTGTATCTCCATTGTCACATGGCGACAATCTCATATTTCACGACTCGATTATTGTTTCGTTGATAAGCAGACTTTGCCCCGCCACTAATAGCGCTTCCCCCTCTCGCTCCGCCCCAACCATTACAAGTAGAAGTTGGAAAGCCTTTGGGGCATGTTATTGTCTTGTAATGCAGTGAACGTGGACATGTCATAAATTAGGAAAAGCTCGACGCATCAACGATTATGTCAAACATTGTGACAGAAGCGGATCTTATTGATGATGCTTATCAGTGGAGGGGAAGACAGAAGACAGACAAAGAGAGGGGACAACAAATGTGAGTTGGATGTGACATGACAAGGGACGTTGTTGATTAGACCCAAAACGAAAGATGGATGCGCTTAAATCATTTTATCATTTTTATTTCATTTTCTTGCTTCTTTTTTTGTCTTCGGCGTTTTTGCGCACAGCATTTTGTGCTGATGACCGGCAAGGCAGCAGTCACCAGGCACTAAGCACAAATGAAAATGTGAAAATGTGGAGTGCAAGAAAACCCATTTTCAAATAGGACTACAGGCGGCAAGGCTGCCAAGCAAAACAACGGCAAACAAAAGGCGTTGCGTACAAACGAGAAGTGGAAACAATTTGCCAAAGCGTCGAGCGCTTGGTTATAATAACAGCAACGGCTTGCTGAGAGTCATCGGGGAATATGGCAGGCAGTCTGGCAAACAAAAGGCGTCACGCAAAAGCAAAAAAAAAAGTATATAGCAGGAAAAAAATTAGTGCACAAAAAGCGACAACAAAAAACACACACAAAGTACAGCAACAGCAACAGAAACGGTGACTGCATCAAGGTAGACAAATATGTACAACAGCAACAACAGCAGCAGCAGAAAAAAGCAAAGCTTATGGCATAGCAACTCCCTTTCGCCCCTTTATACTGTGCTTCACTCCCCACTCTAGTTGTCGGCACTGAAGCGCACTTCAAACAAAATGGCGCCCACATGGAAGCGTGCGATTTGCCGCAATTGCGTATCATTAATTTGCGTTTTAGTTGCCATCTCTTTGGCCATTCTCTCCCTCTCCCACTCTCTTTCTCTCTCTCTCTCTCTTTGCCTAGCCAGCTCTCTGCTTAAATTACTTTGTAAAATGTGTTCGTGCCTGCAACGCGGCGTATGAGCAATAAATGTTGTGCACACTCCTCCAACCAAGTCAACAACCAAACACCAAACGACTGCGACCATTACCAACGTTTATACGTCGCACACATAATGCGAAAAACACGATCGTTATAACCATTCGATAAAAGAGTGTAAACACCAATTTTTGTGTGTTAAAACTAATAGGAAATTGTATCGCTAATACTTTCGTTTATTGATCTAAACAATCCACTTGAAACGTCGTTAATATTTAAACACTGCTGTTAAAAGCATCATCAAATATGAAAGGAAACACTATCCATTTGATTAAGATTAAACCGAGAAAGCCTTTTCAATTTGAGCACACTTGTGTTTCATTTATTCATTAGCTAAGTAAATTAGAGAATTTACGAGAATGCAGCACAAATCCGAATCCGAATTCGAATACAAAATACACAAAATCAATTTGCATAAACATAAATTATGTCTATATACGGTTGAATGTAAAGTTCACTCTCTGTCTCTCTCTCTCTCTCTCTCTCTCTCTCTGTGTGGGTTGGATTTGGCACTGCGGCTTGTTGCTACATGACTAAAACATTTACTGCGACAAGCTCAATGCCTTAGCACTCATCACTGACATGGCCCGGTCCCCGGTCTCCGTCTCCGTCTCGTTCTAGGTCCCGGTTTCGTCCTGTTGCAAGCGAATGTAAACAATGTAAAATGATTTTCAATATTAAACCGGGCAACAGCAGCAGAGTCGTCAGCACAAGTGTTGGACTTGTGGAAAGAGGACTATGCCAATGTTGATGGTTATTTCTGGTCTACACAGAATTTTTACTGCTATTGCTGCTCGCTTCTCGCACTGGCTGCTTTAATGCCGCTTATGCTTCAGCATTATGGTCGCATTACGTACATCGTTCCGGCTTCATGTGGCCATATGTTTTATAAGTCTATACACATGTCCGTCCGGTTTTGTGTGCGTTGTGTTTTTCTTTTTTTATACCTTCTACTCATAGGGTAGAAGGGTATTATAACTTTGTGCCGCCAGGAAATGTATGTAACAGACATAAGGAGGCATCTCCGACCCTATAAATTATATATATTCTTGATCAGCGATCTAGCCATATTCGTCACTCCGTCTGTCTGTCTGTCCGTCTGTCCGTATAAATACCTAAATCTCAGAGACTATAAGAGATAGAACTCTACATTTTTTTCGACATCACTTATTATGTTTGCACGTAGATCAAGTTTATTTCAAAGTTTTGTCACGCCCACTTCCGCTCCCGCAAATCGACAAAAATCGAATATCAAGCGTAATTTTAAAGCTAGAGTCGCCATATTTTGTATATACAATAATAACTATAATCTTTGTGATTCCTGAAAATTTGCTTGCGATCAGATATAAATTGTCGAAGTTATTAAAGAAATACCTTTGTATGGGCAAAAACATCTACCTACTTAGTTGCTTTGACTGACAATCTGGTATATTTTTCATTATATGGTTTATTTTGAATCTAGTACCATATCAATATACCAAGTATATTATTTGAAATACTTAAAGTATTTATGTGGTATATTTTTTTGGTATATTTTGAGTTCATAAGGCCAAAAACAAATTGCTGTTGTCGTGTCTTAGTTGACAATTTGGTATATTTTGTACTTAATGGTATATTTTCAATTTATTTGTATACCAAATATAGTCTCTGAAATATTTCAGTATTGTTGGTATATTAAGTGAGTATTTTAAGAATAATAACGCAATACTTTGCTTTTATTAAAAATTGGTATTAAAAATGGGTATCTCACAGTCGAGCAAACTCGACTGTAGCTTTCTTGCTTGTTTTTTTTTTGTTACGAACTTTATGGCTGGACAGAGGCGCCAAAGAGTTGAGAGCTGAGCTGAACAACTGAACTGAGTAACTTTAATGGCTGCTCCTGTGCAAAAGAGTTTAAACAGCTCTCTCACACACACACACACACATTGACATCTGTGGCTCTATTTAGTTTTAGTGCATGTTTTAGTCTTCAAATTTGATGATATGGCAACATGACTACATTCCCATTTTGTTGTGGTCTTAGTCCATGAATGGACTTTATGGTTTAATAAAGCCTATTTAGAGGCGCATATGTGGATTTATTTTATAGCTTGTACAGCCAATTAAATAACACTTCTGACTATGATAATAATTTAAAAAGGCAGCTTTAACACTTCATTTGCAATATTCTGATTGCAATGTTATTGAATTTTAATTTATGTCTTACTTTCGCTACGATAATTAAATCTTTGACTGGCCATAATTTTTAATTGCATTCTCTCGCAATATTTCTCACAAATGCGTTTTTAATATCTTTTTTTTTATTTTCAACCTTGATTGATTGCTTTTAAATGCTTCTTATGTGTATACTTCAATTTAATGGTATTCCACATCGGCGAGTAGCATTTGGTGAGCTCAAGTTATCTCAATGATGCTTAAGGTTAACGTTAACGTTATGCTTGTAAATCCTTGAAAGTGGCGCTCGAACATAAAAATTATTTTAATCGAGTGCAAAATGGCTAACAAATAAAATGCGAGAACAAAATTAAGAAATGGCCTCAAGTAATCGTAGAGTCGAGAGCACGGTCATTTAATGGCCGAGTCTAGGCAATTATAAAATATTTTCATTATGAGAATAGGGCAAAATAATTATGCCAAAAGTCTGCAAATACCAAGTGCTGGCGCAACAAGGGGGTGGGGGGAGGGAGCAGCAAGGGTCGCGGTGGGGCAAACAGGCTGTGGTCCACACTTGAGCTGCTCGTTGAGTTTGTAGCTTTTGGTTTGGTACAATTATTCCATGCTCATTGCTAATTAAAACTAAATTGAGTGCACACACACAGCTACAACGCGAGAGGCAGAAAGATGGAGAGAGAGAGAGAGAGAGAGAGAGAGAGAGAGACTCACACACACACACAGATAGTCGCATTCTGACAGTGTCAATGTGTGCGGTTTATGGAAAAAGCAAATGCATGTCGGCATCGTAGAGCTTAAATTATTTAAATGTCATAATGCTCGCCGCGACTTTGCCTCCTCCACCTTCTTCTCTTCCTTCTTCTCTTGTTCTTCTCGTTTTGCCCCCACCAGCAAGTGACAAGTATGTTTAAAAGTGTACGTGTGTCTGTGTCTGAATGTGTAAGCATGTGTGTGCGTGAGCTCATTACAAGCTGTCACGTGGAGGAGAGACTGGATGAGTCTTACAGTATTTTGCTTGTGGGCGGTCGTGCGTCAGCAGTGAGCAATGAATTTTTAATTGCCATCTAATTATTTGCAGTTCTTTAATTGAAAACCTGAAAGCACAATACACACACATGCACACACGCTCGTCTGTCTAAGTGAATACTATTCGTAGTTGAATGGAAACACCGCCCGCAACATCAGCAATGAAAGTCGTAAATGCAACATGAATTCTTTGAATGGAGCTAGACAAGTTCCGTAAACACTCAAATAGCCAAATAGGCTGAGGCATAGGAGAACGAGTTTTTCCAAATGATCTTGAATATATTTTCTAAACGAAAATACTTATACAGAAGGTCAATTGCAAAATATTCTTCGCAATAAGTATACTAAACTACTTACTTCTTACTTATTTTAATTGAGCTTATAAACATGATTATAAAGCATTCTTGTGAATTTATGCTAATTTCTACTATACAATTTTTTTGATATATTGAATATGATAAACCATAACTAATCATTTACTTTAAAATTGTTATAATAGTTTCGTATATTCATCCATCATTCAGATGTATTTTTTTAACGTTTATGTGATACTATTTAAAGAAAAAAAGTTTGTTTGTGAAATGGATAGAAAACTATTCGAACTGGTAAAATAGTGGGCAAAATAGTTGTACAACTTAGTTCTCAAAACGCTGAGAGTATTGTGCAGTGAATATTTTCGCAATACTTGGTCAGAATTTGAGAACTGGATGAGGACACACTAGCAAACTTTGTAAGTTTGAGAGTTTGCTTTCGTGAAACGTGTTTTTGAAAAAAGAATTGCTTTGCAAATCATTAAAAAATCTGAATGTTATTTTAGGTTGGGTTGACTTCAAATTACAAATCTTATTCTAAATCTAATTTCTATATTTCAAATACTTGTATATTTATGTACATTGCTTTAATCTCATTTTTAACCTCAATGTCACTATATTTTATGCACATATACAGCTTCAGTTCTTCAATGTAACTATGTATGTATATAAAAGATGTTTAGTTTTGCTAGAACCTAGGAAGTAATCCTTTAATTTATACAACACCAAGGAAACAGAGTTTCTTTCGTTGTCGTATTGATTTCTAGCTAATTGATTTTTATTCGAAATTAATTACATTTTATTTTAATTAATTCTTTGTTGTATTTTCCTCAAGTTGTAAATATATATTTTTGTATTATTATTTGCAGCAGCTAAACTTTACAATGCTGAGCTGCAGCTTGAGTTCTCATGGCCATATTGGGCGACAAAGTCTAGACTTTAGACGACTCTGGACACTGGCATTGTGTCTTTGTTTTCCGAAACCGGTCCGATCCCATCATCATCATCATCAGTTGTGCGTCATGCGATCCCAGACGGACCATAAAAGCATTGCAGCTCCAACAAGAATGACAAGAGACGACCAAGCAAGTCACAAGTCACAACAACAATGAATTGTCTAATAAATCAATACAGAGAAAAATAAAAGAAAATGCTGCCACAACAAGTACAAAAAAATTAAAGCAAATACTCTCTCGAAGTTCTCGTCATTCCTCTTGCAGTGACCAAAAACTACGACTAAGCCAACACTCGTGACTTGCAAAGTGGGTCGACAGACAACGTCAGCACTTAATTGTTGACCACTAATTATTTGCTTATGAGCTTTGCTGATGCATGTCCTTATCCAGCACTCGAACCGCATTTGCAGTTCTTCAGTTCGTGTGGACTTCATTTGTAATCCACGCGGGTATAATTAAACAACACTTGGGTACATTTATTTAATCATGCTATTTGCCATATGCTTCGTTTTTATACCCGCTACCCATAGGGTAGAAGGGTATTATAACTTTGTGCCGGCAGGAAATGTATGTAACAGGCATAAGGAGGCATCCCTATAAATTATATATATTCTTGATTAGCGTCAACAGCCGAGACGATCTAGCCATGTCCGTCTGTCCGTATGAACACCTAGATCTCAGAGACTATAAGAGATAGAGCTATAATTTTTTTTCGACAGCATTTGTTATGTTTGCACGCAGATTAAGTTTATTTCAAATATTTATCACGCCCCCTTCCGCCCCCGCAAATCAAAAAAATCGAATAGCAAGCGTTATTTTAAAGCTAGAGCTGCGAATTTTGGTAGATACAATAATTACTATGGTAGTTGTGATTCCTGAAAATTTGATTGCGATCAGAAAAATTATGGAAGGTATTAAATAAATACTTTTGTATGGGCAAAAACGCCTTTTTACTGGGGGTCTGGGTTGCTTTATCTGACAATCTGATATATTGTGCCGTCTATGGTATATTTTGAATGTGGTATCATATCGATATACCAAATATACCGCTCGGTATATTTTTTTAGTATTTTTGTAGTATTTTCGGTATATTTACCGCAAATAGTTTGATTTTATTCAAAATGGGTAGCGGGTATCTCACAGTCGAGCACACTCGACTGTAACTTTCTTACTTGTTCGAATTCAAACTTTGTCACATGCAATGGATAAGTTAAGTGGCAAAATTTTATGTTTTATTTATATATATGTATATACTTATTTACATTATTTTGTGATTTTACACAATTATAAAATACAAATTAAACAATTTTAAATATTATCAAAAATTTAATTGTTTTTTAATCCAAGCTTATTAAAAATGTTTTATATTTTACAATCTCATCTCTATTATTTGTATAATGATTCAGTTTCATAATCTAAGCCAATTAGAAACAATTTTTATTTTATAATCACATCAATTTCATGACATTGCTGATTAAAATGAATTGAGAGTTGAACAAAGAGCAATTTATGACAATTCCTCATTCGATTGCTCAAGTAAGATTTAGTATATATAGAATCAGTATGTAATCGTAAATATACCATCTTACATACTAAAAGTTAAGTGATAAGAATCATAATCGAATATAGTATTCTTATAGTCTAATAATGCTCTCAAATTATCTTTTTAGGAATTTGCTTAAGGGCATCAGGTGAGCGGCTCTCTGAATTACGCGCTCTCTCTCTCTCTCTTCCTCTCTTTGCCTTGCCCTTCTCTTCTTCTACTTATTTAATTTGTTTTTGCTGCCAAAGACTTAAAGCCGGCCGGCTTGTCCAGTTGTTTAGTTTTTTCAGTTTTTTTTTTTTTTTTTTTTTTTTTTGGTTTCTTTGCATTGTTTGTTTAGACAAGCGACTGCACATTTTTTTTGTTGCCTACCTCCAACTGTCTCGATCTCACTCTTGCTTTTGCTATTGAGCTCTGTCCATCTCGCTCAGTCGACCTCACGTTGCTTTTATTTTATGGGCTTGTTTGCTTTGTTTTTGTCTTTTTGCTGAGCCTTAAGCAGGTGTGACTTAGCTATGTATGTATGTATGTATGTGTGCGTGTGTTTAAGCCGGCTCATAGACTTGTTTGTTGCTGACGGTGTTGCTGTTGTTGTTGTTGGTAGTGGTGTTACTTAATCGTCTGTGCGCTGCCTATCGTTTGCTCTTGAACTTGAGGTGAGCGCCAGAGCAAACAAACATATGAGAATGAAAACGGAACATGAAATGTGATCTGGTCAAAGGTGTTTAAAATTAGTTTTATTTTGTGAATAAACTAATTGGTTACCCACTCTATACATCCTTTCTCGCTCTCTCTCTCTTTCTCTGATTTATTCTCCTGTTTCCCATCGTCGCGTTGCCAGCAATTATTAAAACGCAGCCATTGGCGACATGATAAACGATTTCCGCAATATTTCCGCCCGCTCTTCGGAGAGGGTTGGCAAGGGCAATGGACCCAACAGCTGCCGTCTCAGCTGGGGTTGGCTGCACTCTCTTTCTCTCTTTCGCTCTTGCTGCGTTCTCTCTGTCCTCGTTCAACGCTTTACTGTGGCCCACTTCACACGGCTTCATAATTTCGAACACAGCACACAAATTGTCCTTGCTGACAAAACTGTTGAGCAGCGCCGCAGCAGCGGCTTGTTTACAGTTTGTTCTGCAGTCAGAGCAAGACAGCTGAGGGCAGTTGAGAAGTGAGCAAAGAAGAACGAACGACACAAGAGAGGAAGAAGAAGCAGTAAAAAGAGTGAATTGAGCAGAAAGCAAGAGACCAAAAAAAAAGGAAAAATGAAGGAGCCAAGAGATTCCACAAATAAATTTATAAACATTTTACAGTGAACGCAGCCTAGAACGGCAAAAACCACAAATGGCATTTCACTGTCTTTTTCCGGGCAAGGAAACTGCTCGTTAAATCTGAATGAAGACATTCTAGATAAAATTAACCCTATTTCCAAATGTTCTCAACTTCTAATTGATGAGTTACTTCTTCAGCAATTTGTATCTGAATTCATAATAACAACATTATTATTAAGATGGAAGTTAAAGTTCAGTTTCTGACACAAATGAAACAAAAGCTTTACAATGCGCTCTTCTGTGACTTTCTGAATTGTATATAAAAGGTTAAGAATTTATAATGTTCGCCCCAGAGACGACATAACAAAGTGAGCCAGCCAGCCAAAAATAATCTTTGTATACTTAAAGAAATCTCCAAAATTTGTCAAGAAAATGCTTTGCAAATTGCTTGGGAAATTGAAGTACTTCGTTAAGATCACACTCAAAAGGAAGCTTGATTGTTAAATAAGTTAAACCAAATTACCCAGTCAAAGAAACCATACAAAAAGCATGAATATAATGCGTGTGTGTTTTATTATTACCTAATCCGCTAAAATCTTTGGTATGTTACTTGGCTTGTCTTGTCTTAAATTGAATTCGTTTATCTTTGTCGGTCTTATATTGAAGTCCGTTCCAATGAATATAATTTAAAACTTACAATTGGAGTCTTTACATTAAATTTATAGCTACAAGATATTTCTATGTTGAGTTTTAGCAATAATTTAAGTTCAAGTAGTAATATAATATAAGTATGTATTTATATATACACTACACTATTTTACTTTGTCACTCAAATTGTCGCGCTGTTCGTTTGCTTGACGCCACAAAATGAGGAAATGCTTACTTTAATTTTGTATTTTTCTTTACGATTCTGTGGACTATCTTAACGAGCGCAACGTTGAGTCTCCCCCGCTCCCCTCTTAAATGGACTTCTTGGAGCATGTACATGCATAATGCGACTCGAGGTCGCCACTGGGGGCAGTGTGGCACATTTAAGAAATGGCGTTGCACACACTGCTGCATGCGAGTGTACATAAATAAATGTTTATTTGCATATTTATTTAAATTTATTTGCTGCAATTCGTTAGAATTCTAATGGGCCACGAGTTGTTTATGCGGATGGAGGGGTGGGGCAACAATGGGTTAAATCGGCTGTTGCCATATCTTTTGTTGTCTTTTCAACATTTGTAGCACGCTACATTTCACTTGCCGCTGCTGCAATAAAAATTCCCAGCAAATCCAGCAAAAATAACATAACAAATTGTATTATTATTAAAATTGTTATTTTGTTAGCATTTTTGAAACAAGGAAAAGAATTTGCATAACAAAAGAAAAGGGGCCAATGTGCGGAAGGGAAGCTGTTTTGTTATTTTTGGCATAAGTGAGAGCGAAACGAAACAACGAGAAGGAGCCCGAAAGCGAGAGCGCATTAATATGTTTACTCAAGCAGCTCCGACGCCGACGTTGACGCTAACGGCGACGCCAGCGGCGTCACTGCCGCCGACGGGTTAATGCACCGCTGCAGAGATTAACAACAAATTAAATCTTACCTTTCTCAGTCAAGGGCCTCAGCGTTGTAGTTGTTGCTGTAGCTGCCACTGCTGTTGTTGTTGTTGTTGTTGTTGCTCTCACTGTTGTGGAGGAGCTCTTGCCGACGCCGCTGCCGCTGCTACTGAGCTCATGTGACTGCAGCTCCTTCGATTTACTGCTAACGACTACAACGAAGCACAGCAACAACAACAGACACAAATTCGCTGTCGCCGGCATTTTGCCGCTGCTGCGCTGCCTGCTGCTCCTGTCGTTGTGTTGTTGTTGTTGTTCTCTTGCGTTGCTGTGTAAAAATAAGACAAAAACAAAACGAGCACACACACGCACACGAACGCACACCCGGAAAGCAGTTATTGCTTAAAATTTTCTTGTGTTTTGTTTATATGCTTAACATTTTTGTGCCGCAAATTGTGGCAGCCGCGTTATTCTCTGTTTACTTTTGTTTGCTTTTGGTTTTTCTCCTTTTTGCCGCGCGAATAACAAAATATGAGCGAACACACACACGTTCACACAAACAAATACACTTAACACCAACACATAGACAAACTTTCAATCAGGCTCAAGGCTCCCACAGATTGTAAACAGAGCGTTGCCTATACATACAAATATTTATTTTTTACATTTCATTTATTTAATTATTTAACATATGTATGTATTTATGAATTTAGCGTCGGCGTTTAGAACCAAACTCACGCACAGCAATCGCACCATACGCCAAGAAAACCGTAAGAAGACTGAGAGAAACTCAACGTTCATGGTCCATGAGATTTACAAGGTATCGTTGCGCGCAACCACATTCTGAGAGCGTAAATGATGAATGAAAACGACGTCACAACATCACAAGTTCTGCGTGTAAGATTTAATTTAGTTGAACTACTACATTTTGATCAAGTATATGTTAAATAAATATAAACCATATTGTTTGCTTTATAGATTTTACTGAAATCATGAATTAAATTATTTGTCGGTTATTTTTTTTTTTTTTTTAATTTTTGAAACACATGCCAGCGCTCTAAATTTGTCACCCCTAATATCATGTTTCTTGCTTTTGTCTGCAGCCCTCGACAAGTTTGGTTGAGGAACCCTGGTCATGAAATTTCTTGAAACCTCGGCAGGCGGCGCCAAAGTGCTAATAACTTTTGATTAACGATTTTCCGGCATTCGAGTTTGGAAAGCAATGCAGTAAAGATCGCATAAGAAAATTTGTAGTTACTTTTAATTTTGATGGGCAAGTAAAAAATTGTTGCTGATAATGTTACCCCAATTGCTCGTGAGTAAAAAGTTTAGCTGCATATTGGTTGCATAATATTGCAATTGCAATTTGCAATTTTTCTATTTATGTCTTTCTGAATTTCACAATTTTTAACGTATGTAGTTATGTCGCAATCTTGCGCGTTCAGTGCTGCGGACGTGGAGTCGAGGTGCCTCCAACTCCGAAACCACACAGGATGATGTTATTGTGGACTTTGATGATCCAGATCATCTGCCGCTGCCCGAGTATCCAAAACGTCCCAATGAGCCGCTAAATAAGCGAAAACAGCGGTAAGTATTTGATTGATTCACTTACAGACTGATGACACAATCAACCAATCATCATAGTTTGCTTTACCAATCTCGCAAACGCGGCATGCTCGAGAATGATCTGCTACTGAGCACTTTTGCTGACAAGTACCTCAAAGACTTCAACGAGGCACAAACTGAAGTCTATGACGATCTCATCAATGGAGTAAGCAATGATTGGGACATTTACTATTGGGCAACGGGAGTGAAGCCAACACCCCAACAGTACAACACAGAGATCATGAAGTTACTCAAAGAACACGTCCGCAATGCAGAGAAAGTCACTCGCTTCCGTCAGCCAGAATTGACGTATTATTTGTAAAAATAGTTGCTCGGGGAAAACGTAGACAAGGCAACTGAGAACCGTTGCAGTTGGCCTTGGGGCTTATAGTTTTCCCCCCCGAATTCCACGCACAACACTTCACACCACATCCCACATCCGAATTCCTGCCTAGCTTGGCTTCTCGTCCTTTTACTCTTTAGTGTTGTTTGCTTGTTTTACATTAGTGTCACGAATTAAAACATGAACAATGCTTGCTGCAGTCTCCTTTAGTTCAGACTTACGTTTGTGGATACAGACGGTGCTCCACAATTTATAACCCCACAATATGTTTATAATGTGTTCCTTTACACGAAACTACACAACAATACACTTTGGGAGGGCTGGCCTGGGTTTCCATGATGATCTAGAAAAAAATATATGTAGTATGTTAACACAAAAAAATCTGTCGAGGAGTTCTTATTGGGCGCATAGTTTATTTGATATGGGTAATATTTTGAATAATGCAAATGTTTTACCAAGAGTCGCACAATGCAAAGAGAAAGTTCTTATTTGACTAAAATTAAAAATTAATTAAAATTTTAAATTTAATTAAAACATATATTATATACATATTCAGAAATTTTCTTAAACAAAAATTTCATTTACCATCTTTATATATATTATATATGGAAATATTCAAGTTCGTTAAATGTTGAAGTTTATTGCAACTTAAAATAATATTTAAAATATTTGCCATTTAGTATTGAATGCATTAACCTTTATCAGTATCAGATATAGAAGTTAAAGAAATATATAAAATTCCAAAATATAAATGAATTGCAAATCGAGTTGGTATAAAATTAATATTTTATTGATGAAGTTTAACTTTAAAATTAATTTTTTTTTGCAATTTATATAATAAAAATAAAATATATTTCATATTATTCCTAAAAATGTACTAGTGAACTTCTCTATTTGAAAGGTCGGTGTACTTAGCGGATATAAATTACGAAGATCAATAGAATAAAGTTGTTATATTAAATATTACAGATTTACTTAATGCGAATTTTCAAGAATATGAAATATTTTTCATTTTTACATTCAAGAAATTTGATTTCGACGTTAAAATCTATTTCAAAAACAATCCCTAAGTTTACAATCCTAAATCTAACAAATTTACATTAATGATCTCCGCTATTTATATGCGTTTACTGAAGAGGCCTTTCAATACTTGGTTCACCATTGCAAAATCCGAAATTCTTTAATTTTAAAATATGAAAAACGTAATACAGAGTGGGTTGAGAACTTTTCACAAACACATATTACATGCAATGGATAATTTATGGTAAGGAATTGATATACTTAGTTTAACTTCTTGTTTATTATAGCTTATATTAACTGTAGTTCTGAACCCAAAGGCTCAGCACCGTTCAAACACCTTGTAGAGCGTTGGCAAGTTGGTGAGCTCATAGAGCTCTCGCTTGAGTCGCTCTGGCGGCAGCAGATACTGCTTGAAGCCAGGAAACAGGACATGCTCCATGTGCCAGTGCTGGTCGCGCATGTCGCCATCATCCTGCCAATCGAGCTGCGCATAATAACGCGCCGTCTCCCGACAGAAACTCTCAAAGCATTCGGCTTCCAGCTCCCACTCCACCTCGGTGGCCAGACGCAGCAGATAGACGGGCAATTGGGCACGACTGGGCATATGCTGGGGCAGCAGGGCAGGCAGGGATTCCAATAGGCCATCCTCCGAGATGCGCAGTGCGAAATACTCTCGCATTATGGGCGCCTTTTGCTGCAGAATGGAAGCGGCATTGGCGGCTAGCTCAGATTTGTCGCCATCCTCGGGCTCCCAGCCAGCGGCTTGACTGTTGAGCGCTATGAGCAGCAGCTGCTCCAGAGGAAGAGGCGGCACAACGCTGATCTCACTGCAGTTCTGGAATGCGAAGACCAATCTTTGGTAATACAGCTCCTCGCTGAATGCGACCGTGTTGCACATGTAGAGACGCGTTTCGTGCTGAAAGATGGCGCGTCGCTCATCCACACAGCCCACATAGACGAGCTGCTTGAAGATACCGCGCAGTTGGACTTGGCACTTGCGCTCGATGCGCTGCTGCATGTCCAGCACGCTGGAGAGTCGAACCTCTTTTGATTTGCGTGCTGCAATCACTCGGAAACTTTCTTCTTGTGAGGTTGTTGGTGTTTCGCAGTTGGAGCCCGAATCGGCTTTTTCCACTGGCTTGAAGAACTTGTCCAGCTTTTGCTCGGTGGAATCGGTGCGCACCATTTCCTTCTCGTAGATACGTTGGGTTTTGTCCATCACTTGGGTGTCCTCCAGCTGCGAGGTGCCGGGGAGCTTGAGCTGCTTGTAGAAGCTTCTGGTGGTATTGCTGCCCAGCAGCTGCGCCTCCAGCTGCTGCTTGATGCGCTCAATGATTTCGTCCTGGTAGAGGAAGTGCACCTCGTGCTTGGTGGGATGCACATTGACGTCCAGATTGTGTGCTGGCATTGTGAGGCTCATGTAGACAAAGGGATGCTGACCACGCGGCAAGTAGGTGGAGTACACCGCATCCACCGCGGTCTTAAGTGCTGCAAAGCGGGATTCGTGGAATAAATACAACATCTCTCGCCAAGAATTCATTAATGGATTTTCTCACCCGCTGACTCAACCAAGCGATGATTGATGAACAGCAGCATTATCGCCTTCTTTGCCGCATAGTTCACCTGGGTTAGCTGGCACTCCAGTTCGAACTTGAACATGTCATCTTTGCAGCTGAACTCCATCAGCTCCTTGGCAATGGCAGCACCATAAATGGCGCGTATATTTTCGCTCCGCGTGCTGTTCGCCTGCGTCTTCAGAGCCGGCTGCTCGCCCTGCTTGCGCAGCACGAATCCCACTTGGGGATTGTGCACCGCGTATTTCGCGAGCACATCGGATATCTTTTGGAACTCTTCGGCCGGAGATTTGAGCGCTTGGCGTCGCTGTGGCATCGAGTAGAACAGATCCTCAATGCTGATGATGGTGCCCTGATTGCCAGCACATGGCTTGGCCGCGCCCAACAGTTTGCCATCCGAGTAGTTGGCCTTGTAGCCACAACGTTCGTTCGCCGTCTTCGTCTGGATGGTCAAATGGGCCACATGGCTGATGCTGGCGAGAGCTTCGCCGCGAAATCCGAAGGTTGCGATTTCGGTGAGATCTTCGAACTTGCTAAGCTTGGAGGTGGTGAAGCGTTCGCAGACAATGGACAGATCCTCCTTGCGTATGCCTGTGCCATTATCCTGAATTTGCAGCAATTTGAGGCCACCGGCTTTAATGTTGACCTGAATATGCGTAGATTTTGCATCCAGACTGTTTTCTAGAAGTTCCTTGAGGGCGTTGGCTGGTCGTTGGATAATTTCACCAGCTGCTATGCGATTGATAACGACTTCATCCAGTTTCTTGATTACTCCAGGCTCCAGCATGGCGCCAAAACAATTCTGTGCAATGCATAGCAGCAAGCAAAACAATGTTATCGAGTTATCGATTTAGATTTGTTTTGGTATATTCGAACTTATCGATTTAATAGCGCAATTGTGACGTCACTCAGCACATTGATAAACAAATAATCCATGTATGATTTAATATTAAGTCTGTTTAAAGCATTTTGTAAATAACTTAATTCGTGCGGTTTGCTAAGAGATCACGCCGCTATTCTACACTATTCTACCATCATTACAATATATGTATTTATATAACACATGGTGTGAAAAGTCCCGGGCCTTACACATACATATGTATGTATGTACATATGTACATATGTACATATGTACATAGATGGTGCTTGTTTTATTGCAGTCATCTTTTTTTCAGTTAATACTATCCTTCAACAGATACTGTGTTCAAAACAATAGATCACAAACAATTTAGCACTTAGAAAAATAAAAGAATTAATAACGACATTAAATCAACAATATTAATCCATTTATTAATTCATATATGGTTAAACACAAAGATTATTTAACAGTTCGTAAAGCATTTGCACTACAACTAGTTTTGATTCGAGAACTTAAAGAGAATTTCCAAAATTCGTACATTAACATTAAATTGTACTGTGTCGTTTCGAACATTTAAAGTTTTCAAGGAAATGTTTGTTAACTAATACTAAAAGTTTTCTGCTTTCCATTGCAGTAGTGCGCTATTAGAACATCCATTTGCATTTAAAGCAAATAAACACTGATATACCCAAAATTATAGTCGTATATTTAAAATAGCTGCGAACTTTACTCCGCTTGCGCTCTGCAAGAATCTCATCGTAGTTAATATAAAGAGGATTCTTAGGTGGACTAAAGGAACCAAGCTGCAAAACAGGACAACGGTTTTAAATATGTAAACTTTGCAAAAAAAAATACTTACATATTTAACAGTCTTGGTGAGATCATTAATGACGCCACGATAAGCGTTCAGGCTGCTGTGCAAATTGGTTAACTGCATCTCCAATGGCTGGCCAAGTTTGTTCTGCAACTGATTCTGTATGACGAAGCGCAGCGATGCCTGGATAATGACCAAATGCTGCAGATGATTGCCTGTGATCATCAGGATGTCGTAGAAACTGTAAGGATAAAGAATTTCAGTCGAGTTTTATATTTGATATATGTTTTCTATGTTTTATGTTTTCTCACATATCTTCTAAAAAAACAAACCAATTTCATACTCACTTGTCCATGCCATCTTTTTTTAACGCGCGCTATGGACTTCTTTGACCAATGATGCAAATGAAAGCTGTCGCGTGGGAAATTAATTAAATGAAAACAGTTTCTTCATTCGATTACTTCTTTATACTCACTCTAGAATACCCTTCATAATTTTGTTGCGATAGATAGGAAACTTTACGCCAATATCACAAAGCTTCTTATCGTCCATGTTAAGAAATTCACCCAGTGAAATACGTGATTTGGCAAAATGCTCCACCATATTCTCCATATTCAAAGCTCGCAAGATGCTATTGAGTTCCTGAAAGTACTCCGGACAGTCCGACTTTAGAAAAATGCGTGGGACATGATCCCGCAGCGTGCTGTAGGTCAAGAAATCGGTGGGCACCATGTAGACACTATTTTCGCGTGGCAGCAACTCCAGAAGATCGTAAAATCCATGAAATTCCGCCACTTGCTTTGGAGTGTAGCCTTTATTGTTGGCAATGGTTGCATTAAAGCCCGCCTCAACCAGCAGTTTGACAATATCTGCATGATTGTTTTCAACAGCAAAGAATATGGGAGTCCAGCCCTGGTTGTCCCTTGCTTCGAAGCTCACATCCTTGATGAGCAGGCGCACTACGTTGGTGTAGCCATTGCGACAAGCAAACATAAACGGCGTCATGCCATACTTATCCGAAACATTAATAATAGCTCCTTTACACAATAGCAGACGCACCAGCTTCTCAGCAACAACGGCGTCTTTTAAGAGGCAATCGCAAGCCAGCATTAGCGGCATTGTGGAATCCACCTGCTTGTTGACGTTTGCCTTGTACTTGTTTATCAGATGCGAGGCCAGCTCAAAGTTACCGTTATGACAAGCATGCATCAGCATTGTTTGGCCACCGCACACCGGACTATCTACCTCAAAGTGTAGCTCATCGATTAGTTCACAAACCCTGTGAAATTCGCCATCCACCAGAGCATCGTAGAGACTCTGATCTGGAGGGACATGAGGTTTGAACTTTTCCCGTTTTAGCTACGCGAATAATTAAAGTGTTTTAGTAATATCAAAAATGCAAATTTGCAATATTTACTTTTTCAGCAAAGTAGAAGCCGTCGTAGCTGCTCTCGTCAGAATCATCCGAATCCGGCGGTGGGCCATACGTCATTGTGTTTGTCATTTTGTTGTTGTTGCGTTTGGACAAAATGCAATGTATTAAAACATTTAAAAAATAGTAATTAAAAAATTACGCAGCCAAAAGCAAAAAACCAAACAAAAATGGTAAAGCTTGAAATGAAGTGTGACCTTGCTGAATAACTCGATTACCCATTTTTTCAAAGCGGGATGGTCACATTGAGCAGCTCAGTATATGTTAATATTTAAATTAAGTAAAATGTATATTCTCTTCTTTTTAACATATCTGTATTGCGTGTTTATGTATTCTTTAGTATTGACTTTAAAACTTCTGCAATGTAAAGAAAATTAAAAAAAAAAAACCTTGACATCACTTTTCTATAACGTGATGGTCACATTGAGCAGCTTAGTATTTGTATTTTTATTCAAATACACCAAGATGTATGTACACTTATTTATTAAATATTTATAACTTGTTTCAATATTTTATTAATTAAGAATTCGCCTCCGCAATAATTAGTTTTTGCCCTTTTTGTTAAAACGAGGCCCACCAAAGTTTTTGCCCTTGTTAAATTTGTTTTTGCCCGCCTTGTTGATCAGCTTAACGTTGCTCGTCTTCTTTTTGGCCGAAATCTTTGACATCTTTTTGTGACGATTGGCTTCGGATCTGTTGAAATATAATATAATACTTGAATACCATGTAGACAGTTGATTAGTTTTTAATACTCACCTCAAACGCAGTGCTCCACTGCGACTGACATCAGTCAAATCGTTAGTGAAAGCGGATTGTCCTCCACGCCGTTTGGGTTTGCCTCCAGCTCCTGAATATTTGGTATTTTCAGTTGCTGCTCCCAATTTACCAGGTCGCTTGCGTAACTTCGCCATCTTGGCGCGCACAAGCGACACCTTCTCCACTTCCTTCATGGCGCGTTCCTTGGCCAGCTGCTCTGGTGTTTTCTTTCTTGGCTCCTCCTTCTTCTTCTTGCGCTTGGCCTCTAGCTCCTTAACTGGCGGTCCATCCTCGCCGTCGCCACCATATTCGGGTCGCTTCCGCTTGCCAGCTGTCTTGCCTTTGCCGCCTGCAGGTTTGGCTGCCTCATCACCATCGTTTAAGGCAAGACGAGCTTTTTCATTCTCTCGCTGTTGCTTGGTCTGGAACCAGGTGCGTCTTTCATTGGGTTGCCCCAGCAGCTTGCGTTCCGTCTTCGACAGCTGCTGCTCCGTCTTGGCCAGCTGACGTTCTGCCTGCTCCTCGTCGAGAATGTTTTCTGTAGATCCATGTTTTGAATTATTTAGAGAATCAAATTGAAAGATCGACGTTATATATTGGTAGTGCGATGTTAGTTTAGTCCATAAGTCAGTTAGTCAACAAATATAATGATAAATAACTTACGAATCTCGGGCTCCAGACCAGTGAGCTTATTGCGATACTTCTCAATGATCTCTGGCGGTATAATGCGATTCTTGACGCTACTCTCGGCATTCTTAATAATGTCCTTGACAATCTTGCGCTCCTTCTCCCCAGCCAGCGATACAGAGATACCCGCACGGCCCGCACGAGCTGTACGACCCACACGATGGATATAATGCTCTGTGGTAATGGGCATCACAAAATTGATGACGGTTTTTTACGCCCACAATGTCGAGACCACGTGCCGCCACATCGGTGGCAATTAACACATCAATCTGCTCCTCCTTAAACTTCTTGAGCGACTCCAATCGCTGTTGCTGCGTTAGATTGCCGTGCAATTCACCAGCTCTAACTCCCAGCAGTCCTAACAGAATATGTAGACGATGTGCCTGCTTTTTTAGTCTGGACAAAGACCATGCAATGATCGTGGAAGGTGCGGCAAATTAAACTGGCCAAGATGGGTTCCCGATCGCCTTCCTTGTCCTCGCGAATGCGTATGAACTCCTGCCTCAAATTGTAGGCCACCTGTTGATTGTTGTTCACAAACACTTTGACGGGCTTGTCCAGTGAGACAGCAGCCAAGTCCTTGACTTGTTCACTCATGGTGGCTGAGAAGAGCATCGTCTGGCGAGTCTTGCAGCAGGAGTTGATGATCTCCTTCATTTGCTCCGCAAAATACTCGTCCAACATACGATCTGCTTCATCCAAAATGAGTACCTGAAATTTGACATTTGCTTCGTTAATTGCACTAGAAAGTTAACAAGTATTTTTGTGCTTTCTACAGTGAAATCAGCTTGCAGCTGCAGCGCAATTGCAAGTACCAGAGAGTTATCCGCACAGCTTGGAAAAGCTCAGCGCGCAAGGATGGAGCATCATCATAGAAACTAGCTACTGTACGACATGAGAAAAGTTTTGCTTTAGACTAACCTCAATGGAGTCCAAGGTAAAGCTGGGCGTGTTTTTGATGTGATCAATGAGACGACCCGGTGTCGCTATAACAATATCCGGATTCTGTCGCAGCACAGACTCCTGCGCCTTCACATCGAGTCCACCAATTGCTAGACCAACATCAATTGAAGTAAACTGGCAAAGCTGCTTGGTCACCTGATAAACCTGGGCGCCCAGCTCACGAGTGGGCACCAACACCAGTACTCTAGTTATGGCCTTGTTGTTTAGTGGCCTATAGAGCAGACGCTCCAGTGTGGGCAGCATATAGGCTGCAGTTTTTCCCGTACCCGTCGCCGCACAGCCGCAAACATCGCGTCCGAGAAGAGCCACAGGGATGGTCGATGACTGAATGGGTGTTGGGTAGATGTAGCCGAGCACACCGATAGCGCGCATGAGGGGACGCGATAGATTCATTTGGTAAAAGGACGTGATGAGCTCGTTAGCCTCGATAGTGTCATCGAATTGCATCTTTTCGCCCTCCTCCTCTTCCTCATCGTCTCCATTCTGTTTCTTCTTCTTGTTCTTACTTAGCTTTTTCTCGCGTAGTCGCAAATTATCATGTTGCAGTTCATCATCGGAAAGCGCGATCTCCTCATCGCTCTGCTCGGCTGCCACAGCTTCGGCTCCTCCGCGTTGCTGAAGACGAGCAGCGATTTTGTCGTCTGTCTTTGTGCGCGCCTTGCGCTTTACGTACTTCATCAGATCATCCCAAGTGTCTTGATTGTACTCCTTAACCGAAGACACAAACTCAAAGCCCTTTTCAAACTCGGTAACCTTTTTGTGTCGCAGTTTAGTCGGTTGATACTGCGCAAAGCCGGGTTAATAAAGAGAGTGTTTAAGAGACATGGCAGGTAACAATAAATTATGTTTTCTTACTTCTACTTCGGCGTCTGAGTCCTCAGATAGATTCTCCACCTCGGCATCGTCTTCAATTGTGCCGATCAAGTCCATATTTTTAGTTGCGCCCATTTTTATGCGCTTAGTGCAGCGCGTGTTTACAAATTGTATGCTCAAGCCGTCAACACGTGTGCGAGTAAGCAACAGAGTGACCGCATTTGAAAATTTGCCAAAAGAGAACTGTTTACAAGTTGGCAGCTCACTTACACCGGCTGCTGAAATTGTTATCGATAAGTTCCCATAATCAGCTGTTCTGGCAATTGTTATGAAATTTAGTTAATTCTCACAAAGGAAAATGCTGCGTTTGTTGACAAAAACTCGCAATTTCAGGTATGTAAAATACTTAAACTACATCAATGGATATTCAAACAATTTCTTCTACAGGTCGTTGCTGCCCATCTCGGGTGTTCGTAGCTATGCACAGAAACTTTCAGGCAGCAGCATCAAATCGCAAGACGAAGAACCGATTAGCAATGAACCCATAAAATTCTTTGGTAGCCAGGCGGCTACTTGGCGTGCGAGTGAATCGCGCAGCGGTGGCGGCGACGAGGCACTGTGGTACCAGCCCTATGTAATCTCCGCCAGCCTGGCGATATTCCTAGTCTACTTTTGCATACTGCGCGAAGAGAGCGATATTGATTTGCGACTAGAGGGCAATCTGTATGATCACGTTAGCGGTTTAGAGGAAGTGCAGCTCACAGTCAACTACAGGTACAACAAGGAACACGGCTTAGACACAAAGGAACAGGAGAAACGTTTGACCGAACTGGGCGTTGATGTGCGACAATTGGATTCGCAATTGGCGGCACAATAACTTCGTTCTTAATTAGTTCTACGTGTACTTTTTGTTAAGCCAAAAGTTAAATGCAAATTACAAATTTAATCTGCTGATGTATGGATTTATTAAATGTTGGATTGAGGACTCCAATTTTCTCTTGAATACTATTTTGTGACAAAATGTAATCATTAGTTGACAAGTAAAATTATTTTCTCTTAATCGTTATAACTGGATCGGTCTTTAATTGCATTTTTTGAAGATGTGTGTAGATAATTAAAGTAACATGTTTATTTTATTCCATCCTGTAAATAAATGACGTATCTTCTTAAGCCCAATTAACCTGAATATTGGTTAATCCAGCGTTTGATAGCCAAATGTGTGTAAGCGGTCCGTTGGTCCGATTTGATTGACAGAAGTTGAAGTAAATGTTGATGTAATTTAAATTAACTGCGATTTAAAATGATGTGAGTTGCATTTCGATTAGAAGATATTTTAAAATTGACAAATGTTTAGCTGTAAAAGATTCATTTTATACAAAATATATTTACAAGCTCAATTAATGACAAAACAACTTTAGTTTAATTGATGCCACCTATTTATATCGGGTTTATTGCTAATAATTGTGTAATTGATTCGAGATATTGTCGATTAGGTGTGTTATCGATAAGAGTAATCATTTGGTATTTCGACAACTGCTAAACAGCAGGCACATTGTGTTTGTTGTTCTCTGGCAACAAAGACACATTCGCGGACGTTGGCGCAGTTTATTTTTGTTTTAGTTGCCACTCTGTGTTTATGAGTGTTTGGTAAAAAGTAAACAAAGTGATCCGTTTATAAATTCAGAGTGTGTAAGTGCTGACCATTAAAAAAGAATTTTCATTATCATCCAAAGTCCACAGTGCATCTTCCATCCGCATTCACACACACGCCGTATACTTGATGTGTCTCGTACAAACATAAGCATACATCTATATGTACATATCAATTTAATAAAAATTAAATTCGTCTGCAGCAGACGGGTTTGCTCAGGTCCAGGTCCAAAGTTCAGTTTTTGTGCAGCGCTGTTTAGTTTGCTTCGGTGTGTGCATCGGTTTTGCGTGCGTGTGTGTGAGTGTTTTGGTAATCTTGCGGGTGTGTGTGCTCCGTCTCTCTCTCTTACACACTTTGCATATTAATTATAATAAATGTAATATTTTCGTCAATTGTCGTTTTTTCTCTTCCTTCACGATGACTGCATACAGACACACAACCAAGAAAATACCTGTAAACAATGGCTTCACATTTCTTTCGCACTGCATTTTACGCAACTGCAGCGAGAAAATCAATAAATCTACCGTTTGCCGCCGGTCGCACGGCCGCCACTCTTGCTGTTGGCCTCTCCTTTGGTGGTAAATGCTTAAACTTTTCTCTTAAGTGACACGCACACACACTCTCACACGCTTGCAAATTTCTTTATTTATATTTATTGTATGTCTCGCTCCCACAACAACGGCAACTATATGAACAACTCAAATGATCCGTCCTCATCAGCACAAAATAATCGCAGTGCAGCGCTGCCGTACGACAATCTCTATGCGGATAATTTCTTTAACATTTCCGCCGCAGCCGGTGGAAAGGGCAAGGGTCTTCTGCAGGGGCCGCTGGCGGAGTACCGGGAAATGCAAAGGCCGTTAACGCGCAATTTCTCAAGTCTTCAAACGCCGCTGGTGCAGAATGTAAGCGAAACAAATTTACATTTTTTAAATATTTTAATTTTTGTCATGCATGGCATTTGATTTTAATTCGTTAGCTATGTCTGCATTGCTTTAATTGTTTGCCAATCAACGCTTAATTTGTGCAGTGTTCGTTCTATATATATTTGCTTTCAATTGTCTGTCGCTCTGCATAACATAATCATAACATAGTTTAAAGTGCATGAATAACATTATCCCTACCACAACATTTTGCATAATTAACATTACATCCAATGTGTTTACATTAGCAGCACCCACTCAAATGATGATTAACATAGTAGCAGGCCGCTGTTAAATGAGCCGGTGTTGATAAAAAACGATTGTGAACTTTGTTCCCGTACAATGATTTAAGTTTTCCATTTGAGCGATTAGCCGGCAAAAAAATGAAAATATATATTTATGTACTATATTGTACAGCATGTAATTAGCTGGTACCCATTTGTTGGTTGAATAAACCGTATAAATATTTGTCATTTAAATATGCAAAATATGTACGTTTGAAATAAACCCTTAACCTAAGTTGAGCTTTAAATACGTAAAGCGACCTCTACTGTCACGTTTACGAACAAACCAACACACATATACATCCATATATATGTTCGTGCAATTGGGACAGCTTTTATGATAGATAGATCATAATGGCGCTCAATGTCAAGCTTTCGGCGCAAGCCCACATTTGGTGGTTCTCTCTCTTTGCAATTTCCAAGTTCTGTGGACGTGTATATAAGTATATGTACATGCCATATGTAGGTGTAGGTGGGCGCTTCTTCCAATCCCGCAATGTAATTCAATCCGCCGCAAATGGCAATTCAGATCCCTCAACTACACTCACGAATGACGATTTTCCAGATTTCCAGATTTATATAGGCTTTCATTGGAAGATGGGCGCACTTGTCAGTGCTCTATGCTCTTTTCCCACACAAGGCAGTCGATCAAAGCTTTTGTATCTGCAAATACATGTTAGATAGAAAATAGTTATTGTTCTTCTCCCTTTTATAATCATAATTATGGATTTTATAATTGAAATTGCACTACTGTTAATATTCTTATATATACTGCTTAAGATATATCGGCGCATTCAACTTGTGAGTTTGAGTATTAAGTTTATAAAAAACAGTAATATAGTAGGAACTGGCCAGTGGAACGGTAATTATCTGAATTGACTTTGTCTAGCGCTTATCTAAATTGCAACCTTCTTATCGATAGATTTGTTACGGTGTCTATAAAAAAAGAAACAAAGTACGCAATATCAGCTGGATTAAGAATATATAGAATCTAGAATTTAGTTAACTGAATACCCGCGATATTGACGGTTCTCGAATACGCCGCGCATGAACAAATACGCATTTTAATTATTATTATTATTTTCCGAATTTATAATCTTTATCTAAGGAAATTATGTAATACTTATTCCAAAGTTCCTTAAAATAATATTTCTCCTTGTGTTTTGTACGGTGTCTTTAAATATAATTTAATATATATTGTTTGAGTAATAAAAGCAATGTTATTAGGTCTACAAGTGAATCCCCATCTTTAATCTGTTAAACAATGTTTCTTATCGATGAGAACTCTTTGGTCGGGTCTCAGGCCACATTTGAAATCAGATGTGATGCCAGACGTCAACCCTATCTAATCGGTTACCAGATTAAAGTTACACTAGACCTAACCAAACAATTAATTGTTAGGTCTAATTTATATAAAGATCTGATTAGCACCACCTAAAAATGTTATTTTAAAAATATATTATATAGATTAAGAATAAATCCGGAAATGCATGGCAATGACTAAATATATACACATAATCTAAATATAATATATATCCGTTGACTAATGATGATATTTCAATATTTGTATTATGCAGAGCGCGATGACATCGATAAAGAATCGTAGGTATTTGTCCTCCAAGGATATAACCAAGAATATGACGCTCTATACGACTAACAAGGCGAATATCGAAGTGGATCCCAAGACTCTGGCGTTCAAGAAGCCCACGGGCAATCCACTGGTCCTGATGATGGCCTGGCTGATGGCCAAGCAGAAGCATTTGAAGAAGTACGCTCAGATTTACACGGAAATGGGCTTTGATGTGATGGTCGTGCACATTACACCCTGGCAGCTGCTCTGGCCGGCGAAGGGTACACAGGTAGAAGCCATAAAACCGATTACACCGAACTGGTTTTGATCTCTTTATTAACTTTGCTCTCCCTGTTTTATTGCCCTGCCAGGTGGTCGCCGCAGAGACGCTGAAATTTCTGGAGAACAATAAACAATATGAGCCGATCGTTATGCACGGCTTCTCGGTCGGCGCATACCAGTTGGGCGAGATAATGTTGCAAATGTCGCGTGATATGGATCGTTATGGCAGCATTCTGGATCGTTTTGTTTGCCAGATTTGGGACAGTGCCGCCGACATCACTGAAATCCCAGTCGGACTGCCCAAATCGATTTTCCCAAAGAATGAGCGCATGCAGAGCGCTCTGCGCAATTACACGTTGTACCATCTGAAGACATTCCACAATCAGGCAACCATACACTACATGCGCTCCAGTCAAATGTTCCACTCAACACTGCTCAAGGCACCGGCGCTCTTCTTTGTGTCCGACAACGATCCCATCGGCCCGCCATCCTCCAATCACGCTGTACGCGAGAATTGGGAGCGTGCCAACATTAAGGTTACATTCAAATGCTGGGAACGCTCACAGCATGCGGCCCATTTGATCAAGCATCGGGATGAGTACCTGGATACCCTGTTCCAGCATTTGGAGAGTTGCGGTGTTCTTGAGGCTGTTGGTGTGCCCAAGCGCGCAAAGTTGTAAAATACCTCTCCGATTCATTTGTGGGTGATAAATAAATTTGCGACGATTTCATGATTTTACCTAGTTTCTAAGAATTAAAGTTTAACCATTTTGTTCCCTACGTACGTGTATGTGTGTGTGCGCCAGAATCTTCAAATTATACCAAAATTGATGGCTGCAAACAACAATTCTTTAGAATTAAGCGATGAATGCAAAGTAAAAGCTCCACTGTACGACAACGACATGTATATTTGTTATATTTTGAGACCAGCACCCAGCATCACCGCTAAATAAAGTAATTTGATTAAAACTAATCAAGAGCAATTGTTTTTGTTAAAGGAAAAATTAAAAAAATAAAAGAGTTCAATGATCGCTGCGGACAGGATTCGAACCTGTGCGGGTAGAACCCAATGGATTTCAAGTCCATCTCCTTAACCACTCGGACACCGCAGCCTTGAATTCGACGCTGCCAAACTGCCTATTACTTATATGAGTGGTTTGACGGGAAATGTTATGTGTATATTGTATAGGTGGCGTTTTAGTGAGTTCGACTTGATGATCATAGATGGCGCTGCACGAAGTCTATTTTTAAATACCAGTTTTGACACGCAGTTAAACATGTGCTGCGGTGTCCGAGTGGTTAAGGAGATGGACTTGAAATCCATTGGGTTCTACCCGCACAGGTTCGAATCCTGTCCGCAGCGAAAAATTATTTTTACTTTTTTGGTTTTTAATTTTTAAGTAAATGTAATTCTACTCCGATTGTTGAATATATTGACATCGCTTACCTTCGACTGCATTTAAAATGTAAACAAATTTTCGTTCGTTTTTGTTTTTTTTTATATATTTTGTACGTCTGTTACAAAAAATAGTTTGCATTTTTTAAGTGTTTACAACTATGGTTTGTTTGATTTAATAGTTAAAAAGAAAACTTAATACAATACGACTGTATTAATAGAAGTATTATGTATATAGCTTAAAACCTATCCACATTCACAATCCTCATTCGCCTCGTCAGACTTTCACTGCTTTGGTGGTGGTCGGTAGACACCCACAACGACGGCATGGTCACGCTCGTAAGGCTCCAGCGTGAGCTGCTCCTGTGGTTTCAGTTTGTCCGCCTGCATCTTCTTCACCTCAGCAGCAAATACCGCTTCGGGTTGCGCTGTAGAATCAATGCACGACGCCTTGATGGAGATGACGAAGTGACCGCCATTCTTAAGGAAATGCTGGGCATTCAGTGCGACAATACGTCCCTGATCTGGCTGGGCAACATCAGCGAAAATGGTGTCCACCATACCGACTAGCATGCGATACTTGTGTGGATGACGTGCGTCCTCAATGATGGGGATAATGTTGGTGCGCTTCTTTGCCACATTTATCAGATCACGGCCGGAACGATGTGAGAACTCCACGGCGTAAACGAGACCCTCGGGTCCGACAACGTCCGAGACGTGGGACACGGTTGTGCCAGAGGCGCCACCCAAATAAAGAACCTTGGAGCCGGGAGGCATGTGAATCTTCTCAACACCGCCAAGAATAGCAGCGGCCAACTTGGAACGGAAGGGATTCCACACACGGTACTCAATCTTCTCGCCACCAGTCTACAAAATAAAAAAGGATAAAATCGAATTGTAGTTGACCACATACAGAAAAGTGTTGATTGTAGCTGGATCGATAGCTGCCTCAGTTGTGCATTAATTCTAAGCGTCACGTGGACACCGTCGGCAACTGTTTAGCATGCACCTGAAGTGCACACAGTCGCAACAGACGTCACGCACACTCATGACCACATTTTGTCATGTTCTGTACCCCTGCACAACATCATCATAAGCAGTGATGCCATCTATAAATAAACTGAAAACGTACCTCAACGGAAATTCGCTTCTCGCCGTAGACCTCGGAGCCGGGTACAAAGTTGCGGGTGACCAGAGCATCCTCCTTGCCACGGGCAATGAACACGCCCTCGTGACGATGTGGCTCAATGGTGACTGTTTTGCCGCCCTTAAAGCCTCCAGCACCACCTCCACGTCCGCCACCACCACGACCGCCTCCACGGCCACCACCTCCACGACCTCCAGCACCACGTCCGCCACCGCGGCCACCACCTCCACGACCACCGCCAAAGCCACGATCACCACCACCTCCGCGTCCACCGCCTCCTCCACGGCTACCAAATCCGCCACCGCCTCCACGGCCACCGCCGCCACCGCGTCCTCCAGCTCCACCGCGGAAGCCACCACCACCGCCTCCTCCTCTACCGCCGCCACCGCCACCACCACGAGGACTGAAACCTGTTGAAAAAAATCAACGAATTAAAATAACTGCTTCTCTTGCGTTCTTAGGTTAAGGTTGTGTTGTTTTGTTTTGTTTTGAATCTAAGAATGCTCATTTATCGTTACAAAAGTTTGATATTTGTTGTTTATGATCAACTTACCAGGTTTGCCCATTTTAAATATCTGTACTTTTGTGTTTTAATACAAGTGTATCCACCAATTCAAAAACGCACGCGGTATATCAAAAACGCTGCACGCATAAAAAGAAACCACGTGTGTAGCGTGACCGCAAGTTGATTTTTGAAAAATACAGTAAAATACCAAATCCGCACAGTTTGATGTAGAGTTCCCAGGGATGCACATTGTCGATGACCAGGAACGACTTAAAAATATTAAAAATGTGCAATCTGAGGTACATTTTCATGCCATTTTTCTAAGCATTTTGCTTTAAATTGCTTGAAATGCTAAACAGAATATTTATTAATAAGCATTTATTAGATTTTGAATATATTCATAATATACCTAAGAATTCCAGCTGATGAAATATGACTTAACATTCTCATAACTGCTAGACTTTTGCGTTAACATGACTCTATTATGCGTAAATTACTCAATTAGGTAATTTACGGTATATCATATACGGTCACATTGAAACTCTGCGCAAATATGGCCGTCGCCTGAAAATTATGTGAGAAAAGATAAGCGCCGTGTTTGCCATTTGTGTTTAAACCTACAAAACATATACAAGCGTGCACGCAAAACGTATACAAATGTAAGCAAATTAGTTTAGTGCCTGTTTCTATCGTTTTTATTAGCTTAACATACATTAATTGCCTGTTTCGGTTCGTGTTCGGTTTCGATTTATTTGTCGCTGACAAGGCAAAAAAACGGGAAGAAAATATGCATACATACAAATGTCTATGTAGTATGTGCGTGCCTGAGTGTGTGTGTGTGTCACTTTGATTTTTTAAGAGCACAACAAATATCTATGAGAAGCCGGTATACGTGCTGTCCACTTTGTGAATAATATAAATGAAGTCGAAAATTCAGCCTGGAACATTGCATTTAATTGGCCTTCATGGTCATACGTGTCGCGGCATGGGCTGAAAAAACCAAAGAAAAATGGAAATTATGGCAAAAAAAATCGTTACGTTGATGCCACGGGTTACGCTACGTTTTGCGGCAGCCGCGACGCGCACGTAAGCACCGCTTACGATACACAGCTGTTTGTCGTTCTCGTCTCGTTCTTACGTTGGCCGTAATGCGTGATATTTGGCCACCACACACGAATAGTTGTGGGCTGGTAACGTTACGTTACGTACTTTTCCGTACAGTACGTTAAGCTGCCTTGCGCGCGTGTTTTTCATTCCGTTTCGTTTGTTTTTTATGTTACGTTGGGACTGTTTTTATCTCTCATTGTTGATATTGTTGTTCCTTCTTGTTATTGTACGCCATTTCTAATGCCTCTCTTTCTCTCATGTTTTTATAATCAATTGTAATATATTTGCAGCTTTTTGTGTATGTGTTATTAAGAAAAAGAAAATAATATATATAAATATATATTGTTTATGATATATAATGAGATAGTGTTTGAGCGCGCGAGTTAAACGAATAGCGAATTAAACGTGCGTGAAAGAGAGCGCGATACGAGTCGTGTGATGGCGTCGCGCAGACGCCCCGATTTGAATCCAAAACTGCACATGGACAGACAGCCAACAGCTGCACGCATAACAGGTACCTAACAGGTATATCGATCTCATCGATAATTATGACGCCAACGAATGATCGATATCGATATACACGCAAAACAAATCGCTCTTCAAAGAATTTTGGGGGAAACACATTTATTAATTAAAGTCTGCAAAAAGACAGTGAAAAAGATTCGAAGAATTCTTTAATTCTCAGTGAAAAAGATTCGAAGAATTCTCTAATTCTTAGTTGATTAGGCATTAGGAAATTTTTTGAAGACAAATCCGAAAGGATTTAGCTTTTCATTATCTAAATTGAATTGGACTTTCCATTCGCAAGTTGTGGGAGATTTTTGGATGCCAAGGAAACATCGCTAATCTGTATAAATACGTTTTGAACTTGCAGATCCATCTTTACCTGCTGGAAAGCGTCGCGAAATCGACAACGTTATGAAGAAGGCACGTGCCAACACCACCAACGATTACTGGGACAAGAAACTCATCGAAGCCGAGGAGAAAGATCCAAATCGTTGGCGCCACACCGGCTACAAGAAAATGTACATTCAAGGCGAGAGCAGCTCTGGAGAAAGTGAACGCGATACAGCCCAACCTGGTGGCTATTCGCGTTACCCAGGCGTGCCGCCGAACTCCGCGCCACCGCCATCCTCGTCGTCCACGCGCTACGGACGCTCGCGATCACCGCACTCACGGAGTCGGTCGCGTTTGCGCAAATCGCCGCCGCTTTCGCCGCCGCCGCCATCGCATTCACGTCGCCGCTCACCGCCACCGCAGTTCATGGATCGCCGGCCGGTAATGTCGCCACCATCGCCACATCACAACAACGGACCGCCTCCAATGCGTGGCCGTCCACGTTCGCCTCCCATGCCGCCGCGCAGCATGCCCCGATCCCCGAACAATCATCACAGTGGCAACAGCGACATGCTCCGACGACCGGGCAACGGTCATGGCCGTCCGCGATCGCCGCCGGAACCGGCAACCGGCTCATCCTCATCTCAGATGCGCCGTAAGCCGACAAACGCGTCGCGTTCACCGCTAGGCCGGCGCCGTTCGCCGCCGCTGCCGCCTCCATCGTCGTCGTCGGGAATGGAGAAACGTGGAATGGGCCCAGCGCACATTCTGCCACGGTCCAAGCGCCCACCATCACCGCCCCCAAGGGTAAGGAGACAAATGACTATAATTGATATGGAATCGTTATTAATTGCCACACTTATTTAGCATTCAATGCGGTCACGCTCGAACAGCTCCATGAGCAGCAGCTCGGATGATTCCTGTTCACTGTGCTCGCCCAGTCATCGTCACAGATCTCGGTAAGTTTCCAAATATCTAGCTCGTCATACATATTTACAGCAGACAGAATATGTTTATCGAATTTTAGTTTTGCATCAAGCAGAACCCCTAAGTCATTCACACCTTATAAAAGACAAATGTTATATACATAGGTGTAATATAATTGTAATCAAATCATTCATAAGGCAATTGAACAATGAGTTTTATGGTTGCAAACTGTAAAGTTTCGAGTTCAGCTTATTAATTACTTGCATATACGTATTTGGAATACGTTTTATATATCCACAATATATTTGAAACGAAGATTGTTAATTGCAAAATGTATTTTGTATTGAAATAATTTAAAATTTCCATTTATTAACCTTATTCAAAAAATATCTACAATTTCTAATGCTCTTTCTCTTCATACAGCTCTCGTGGTCCGCGTTCGCCGCCGCCCAAGCCGCGTGGCCATTATCGTGGCGCCGGGGCGCCACCGCCGTTACCACCGCCAGAGTCGCATGGCCGCTTGCACGGTCGCCCGACAACTCCGCCGCCGGTGCGCGGAGGTGGCGGTGGCATCGATAAGTATCGCGAGGCCAAAATGCGTCACATAAGTCACGAGCGCGGCACATCGTCGGATGTGCATATGAAAGTCGGTCGCGCGTCGCGTCATTCACCGCCGCCAGAGGATCCGCGACTAAAGCATCGGCCGCCAGAGCCACCAGAGCCAGCTGCACCTGCCGCAGCAGCAGTACCGCAGGCCAAAAAGAAAAAGAAGGAGAAAGAGGTGAGTTAATACGTGCAAATCTCTAATGAATTGAATGCTAATTTGTTGATTTATTTCCATTAGCTGCGCACACGTGTCAAAATCGAAGGTGAAAAACGGAAAAAGCAAACAAGTGCGACGGTTGCAACAAGCGCTAGCGCCAGTGGCAACAATGCCAACTCGTCATCGGATTCGGATGATTCGGGCGGTTCCGATAGCGATGATGCGAGCCCAGCATTGCCATCATTTTCGGCGACCACGCGTCTAACGCTATCCGAGCGATTCGGCAAAATGGCTCAATGGAGCATCGATCGCAGCAATATGGAGAATATGCGCATCACCAAAGACTCGGCGGGTGGTGCGCTCAAAGTGATGATCGAAGAGGGTATGGAATCGCCGCCGCGTCGTTATTCGTACTCACCGGCACCGGCTGGTCACTTTCCCGAGGAGTTGGCCACCACAGCACCGTCGGGTATGCTGTCGTGGGATGATGTGCGCGTTCGTTACGAGTACTACAAGAGTCGCGGTTATTTGAGGGACTTGGATCTGAAGGTGAGTGTGATGATGCTGA
Organism: Drosophila nasuta; assembly: GCF_023558535.2. Taxonomy (NCBI): domain Eukaryota; kingdom Metazoa; phylum Arthropoda; class Insecta; order Diptera; family Drosophilidae; genus Drosophila; species Drosophila nasuta. Next base: position 20,281,748 of record NC_083457.1, read on the forward strand.
CTATGAAATTTGTCAAATAATCCTAATATTCGTTTTTTCTTGCTTGGCAGGATTACATCAAATGGGAGGAATGGTGGTATAAATATCAGGAGTGGTTAAAACAGGAACGCTATTACGAGTACTGGGATCGCAGCCAACAGCTGCGACGTCGGCGCAAGAAGCTGCCAGTTACTCAGCGTTTAAATTAAATGATTGCACATTATCTCTCTTTAAGTCCATACGCTTTCAACCCCTCATAAAGTTTCCCTCCTGATCCTTCCTTTCATCCTGTCTTTTCTTCCGTTTGTGTTTTTTGATCATTTCCAGACTTCATCTTAATTTCTTTTTGTACATTTAGAATGTATAAAAACGCATTTTGTATTTAATAACTAATTTATATATATGTTATGTATATATGCATCAATCATTGACAAATGTGGAGATGTACTTGATCACTATATATATATAATAATATATAAAGCTTGTTATATATTTCAAAATATAACGCAGAACATTGTATGTCTGTTATTTGGTCTGTGTATGTTATTTTTTCCAGGCATTCAAGATACATTTGTAAACACATTAAATACCATACATACAAATCAATAAATTAGAAATAAATATAAATTTGACTCTTGATTTTATTATTATGCCAGAAAAATGGAATATCGAATCCGTCTAAAAAATCAGTTCCGTTTTCATTTTGAGCGAGCGATTCTAGTTCGATAACAAGTTCAAATGAAGTTTTGATGAACTGTTAACAGCGGCAGCTTTCAACCGGTTGTTGTCTTTGCTAAGCTTATTAATAAAGGCGACCAGACTAAGCTTAGTGGAGCAAGCTTTTCAGTAACATTTGGGAGCTGAGGTTGGTTTCAAGGTCGTCATTTGCATAATTTGCATAAATAAATAAACGACTACACTGCTTTTGACTTGGGTTTATGCGTGTAGTGGGAATATGTCGTGGATGTCAATGTCGTGACACGTCACCGGAAAATATGCATGGTGCGTTTGCCTGACGGCATATAAATTGAAAAATTCACATATAAAAATATGTAATTATTTGGCATGTTTTCAATTTGTGCAAACCAAAGGCGCAAGTATGCGCCGCGAGACGAAATGGAGCATGTTGCGAGGGGAGGTGGCATCTTATCCAGAAATGGGTGGTACTACTTATTAGGGGTTGCGCATACATATGTCAGGGGGATATGGGGATATGTAGCATCTTGAAAGGAATGAGATTTCCGTTATACAAATTAACTGTTGTCGAGGGTAAACAGGTAACTGATAATTAGATTAAATGTTTGATGTTGCTGTCTCGATGCTGTTGATGTCGGTGCTGGAAATGTCGCTTGAGCAAAAAATGTGTCCACATTCATTAGATGTATGCACATTTGTGCTTTCCATAATTTGTTAATGAGAATTATTGATGAAAATACCAATCAGTAATCAGTGTATTAATGCTCAAGATGGTCGTGATGCTGTCTTAAATGGTATGATACTTAACGGCATTATCTTTAAGTGCAGTTACATTATGCCGTCACATTTAACTTGCTACTCTATAATTGCCTTTGGCACTTGCTGTCTAACCTCAATCTGGATCCCCATCATTATCATCATCAACAGCAGCAGCAGCAGCAGCAACACCAAGGGCCATGTCCTAGTACAATTAAGCCGTGCCTATGTCTGACTAAACAGCAACAGCAACAGCAACAAAAGTGTTAAGAAGACTTTAAGCTCACGCTGAGTTCACCTCCCCACCCTCCTGTCGTCAACCCAGCCCAATCATCCAATGCTGCGCACAAAAGAAGCTGGAAAAACTTGAGGAAAAGTCACGTCTAATTACACACATCTTAGAGCAGCATTTGACCTGGTTCCTCCTGGAGAGGGAGCAGAAGGCTTGGCATAGGGTTGCTTATATTTTCGCCAAATTGGTTTTAAAAGCCACAATGACGAAGAAGAAGCAGGCGATAGAAGACGGGGGCGTGAGAACGTGAGCAATTATTGCGGTTAAGTAGCAAAGCGAGTGTCAAACCAAGTTTTACAGAACACACGCACACACACATACAGAATGTAAGCTTTGTATAATCCACATAAAATACTAAATATTACAAATAAGTGTCAAGGAATAAACAAAGCGACAAAAGCTGGAACAGTGTAAGTGTGCGTGTCGCCCTCCAGCGGCCAGCATCAAGCTGTGTGAATGTGTGAAGAGGTAAAAAATTAAAATAATTGAATTGCAGTGCGGTGCAGCGCAGCGCAGTGCAAAAATCAAGCGAAGCACAAAAAGTGCCGACAACGGATCCAAAAGACGACGAGTGGCGATTGCAAGTACAGTTAACGCCTGCGGCCGATAGTCATCATTAAGCAGCTCCATTTGTGCCGACCAATCACGCACAAAGAGACACACACAGCAGTTGAGAGAGGTGTGTAACCAAGGTTGCGGTGGGGGACGGGGAGACGGTTGTGTTGCTGCAAGGACTTGTGAATTAACAATTCCTTTCAATTAACTGTGCAACCAACAAAAAGGCGTGCAACGGCAAAAAAAAAGTTCAAAGAAATCAGCGAGTCCAACGATATTCTCTTCAATAAAAATCAGACAACTGCAACCAGGGCTGCAAGCGATTTCTTATCAAATCGATCACTCACATATTTGAGAGTATTTTATTTAGTATTTCCATTTCGTTTTCTTGTCTAGTATACTAAAATGTGCGGAGTCAAGCTTACCGCATTGGCTGAACAATTTATCGATTGCAGCCCTGGTCACAGCAGTGTTGCAGATGGCACAAAGTAAGAGTAATGAAAGCGTTGCATACGAACGGGCGCAGCAGCCAAACTACATAAATAAACGCAGAAAGATAACGGGCATATACTGCTGCAATGGGTATTCGGTTTGTGGGTTCGGCATTTGGCAGCGTGATGTACTACTATATAGTCGCATAGTCGGAGAGTTGTCGTGGAAAGAGGGGCTCTAAAATCAGCAGCGACTGTAACAAGTTTCGTGTTTCTCTTTACAGTTCTTTGCTTTTTGTATTTCGTTACAGTCAATCAGTTTTGCATGAGCGATTTCTTTACTCGTTTGCGCCAACTGTACAATTTACTTATTGGGGGCCCTATTCGCAAGGGGTATAAAGGGGATTGAAGCAGGGGGATGGAGCAGGGTTGCGGGTCGCTGGGCTTAGTCGCTGCAGTTCGAAACGAAGTTAAAGCGAGTTGCCTGCCGCTGTTGTTGCTACTAACTACATATTGGGTTTACTTGGATTTTGTTTGCGCAAAAAAGTTTCTGTGTCACAGTTTGCGCAAACAACATTCAACCTTTTCGACTACTTTCACATTAGTTTGCAACTAGTTTGCAACTACTATTAACCAAAACATATGTATGCCTACTTTAGTGGGATCAATTAATGATTTGTTTGACTTGTTTTTTTTGCTTTGGAAAAATGTACAATTTGAATAGAACACATTGTCAACATGTGCAATACATTAGTTTCTAATATTTTAGTTACATTTGTTATTTCCAATCATATTATTTCATTTTATATAAATGTATTTTTTGGGTACTACCAACTCGATCTTAAGTTGGCTGTGACTAAGGATTATCTTTATTTTACTTTAAATTTATAAATTGCTTAATTTTATTTAATAAATTCAACAATATTTCTCATTGATAATTTCAAATACTACAAACTAACAAAAATAAAATAATACTACGTATTTGGAATATTATATTAATGATTTGTTGGATTTGTTTTCTTACTTTGCAGAAATGTATATAATATATTATAATATACTGGCAATATATATATTATATATATTGCCAGTATATTGATTATAAGAGTTCTTTATCTATCATTGAGAATGTATAATTTGTTAAATTGAATTAACATTTATTGTAGACCCTTTTAAATACTTTTGCTTTCTAAAAACCGCTTATAAAGTATTTCGAAGTCTGGTATAAAGAAAGGAAAAGCTTACGGCTTAGGAATCCAATTAAATTTTATTCTTGACTTAAGTTCTGCTATGGAGAATTAGAAAGAGTTATATAGAATTAGTTGTTATGGTGTTGTCACGCTCTTCGGTTTGATTTTTCCTATTTTGGGTAACTAAAAAAAATTCAGCTTTAATGCGATATGAATCCAAATCAAATTTCCATATCCATTCAATTTTATTCAAGAGATTTAAGCTTGAAATGGTTTAAAGTTCTTTGCTTCTTTAGTGAAAACTGTCGATAGAACGAGTATTTGTATTGTTGGCAACTCAAAGCAGTTTCGTTTTGCAGGATTAGCCACAATTTGTGCCAATTTCCAGCTTTGCCTTGTCCCCTCGTCTGGCACTCCTTCGCTCGATAGCTTCTCCAAATATCCACTCTCTGTAATTAAAACCTCAAACAATCAAACTGATTCCGATCAGATATCCTCCCCCCCTCCCCACTCCCACCGAACACTTCTCCCCTAATTTCATCCCCCCACAAAACACAGGTCGGTAAAAAGAAGAAAAACTTTAGGCACACACGTAGAGATTTTCACACGCACTTTGTGCAAGAATTTTGTTACGGGGATTCGCTTGTATCCAAACTGAGCTCCATTGTGGGGATAAGGATGGGGACAGCATGTCTTTGATTTTCATTCGTCGACCATCGACGTGATATTTGCTTAATTTTCGCCCAGGGGCTTCGGTACGATTCAATTCGATTCGATTCGATACGTTTCGTTTGCCTTGGTATGGTTTCGTTTGGTTTGCACGAATAATTATTTGCCCATTTGGGATAAAGTTTTCCTGCAGTTCAGTTCAGGTAATTTTCGCAGTGAGATTAGAGCTGGCAATGTGTACGGGGCTGCACTCTGGACTGGTGGACGAAAACAATTAGAATCAAAATCAAACGAAGCAAACCGGATACAACAGTCACCCACACACATACGCACACACTCGTGTGTGTGGGATCCAGACAGACGCACAGACAATTGGAAACGGATATCAGGTAGTTGATTCGCATGGAAATCACTCGGAATTCATGTTACACTTTTCCTACAATTCTCCCCCAACTGGCATCGCATTTAAGCAAAAATGTCTTGTTCGTTTCACGGTGAGTTTTTACTGTAGCTGTGCTTAAACTGTTGGCCAGCCGGTCAATCGGCAACCAGTTCTCAAGTGGCCAAAAATGTGAATGCCCATCTTCATCACCCTTCTCTTTCATTTACATACTTATATCTATCAAAGTTTATTTCAGCGCAAGATGAAGCAACGTTTTTGTCAGCCACTGTTGTTGTTGGCTTCGCTATGCTTTATTTGTTTACACTTCATTCTCATGTTCCGTTCATTGTGTTGTTGCTGTTGACATCTATAAATAGCTGCGATAAGCACACGAGCGATCGTTCTCATTGGTCGGTGCTTGCTTGTCGACTAAAAGTGTGTTTTGTTCGCTTGGGTATCAACGGTCATGTGGCGCAATGGATAACGCGTCTGACTACGGATCAGAAGATTCCAGGTTCGACTCCTGGCAGGATCGAATTTTTTTTTTGCTTTTTTAATTTTATTTGTTAAATTAATAGAGTATTAAACTTTTTTTTTTTGCTAAAAACATTGCTATGTCTTAAATATAATATATATTTTTAAAAATATATGTTTATAAACTACGAAAAAGTCTATTCCACACAGAAAATACATTATAAGTGTTAGTTTCCGTAAATTCTTACAAGTCGGAAGACGGTTGAAATCGCATATGAATCTAATTGATGTATATTTCCATATTTACACAGATGTATATTTCCATATTTACACAGTCGTCGGCTTAAATTTGTATTCAACAAACTTTGCTCTTTTATTGTACTTGTTTTATTAATACTTCATATTATGAACTTACCTGTAGATAAACGTGTAAGCACCGTTGTCTTGGATTTTATGTGCCACAGAAAATTTTATTGCTCGCTTTCTGCCCGCATTCATTCACATCTAAAGTTAAGCAAGCGTTTTTCGTTTATTCTAAAATTGCTTTTATTTTATTTCGTGTTTTTAGCTCGCAATATTTTATGTTGCCACACATAAAGCATAAGCAAATCTCTCGCATAAAGCAAAACTCATCTGCTGCACACATACAAAAATGTTGGCTGAATATAATTTCATTACACTTTCGCCCCTCGTTTCTCCTCCCCATCTATCCATTCATCCATCCATCCATCCACCCATCCATCCAAGCAAGCAAGGAAGCAAGCAAGCGACATACGACCCCGCAGCAGAAACTGTCAACACGGCGCATTCCCATTTCCCCAACTGTTTGCATTGCCTCGAGCCATGCGAGATAACGGTTTACTTTCTTAATCTTTGTACATAATTTTTGCAACCTCATGTTACGTAATGTCTGCTTCCAAAGTTTGGGGGGAGCTTGTCGCAGTCAACGTGTTCTTCTACTCTAAACACATGGGCTGCTTTAATTCGTTATGTGGTTTGACACATTTTCATTTAATAGCGATTTTAAGTTTGCGCTCAGTTGACACTTTATTTTTAGTAAAGTTTATTTTTTTTAAGAGTTTTTTCTCTGCGTTCACTTATTAAACTCTTTACAAGTAAACAGTGAAAATGTGCATCCATTAGTAATAAAAGAAAAATAAAAACAAATAAAATATTTATTACATTTAAACTTGTTTCTTATCTCAAATTTTGAGCTCAACTAAAAGAAAGTTAAAATATAGCAAACTTTAGTTTTGCTTCATAATCAACATTACTTAATATAACTTAAAAATATTTCTTTACTAATTTAAACCACATATATTATATCAGAATGGGTATCTGTTAGTCGAAAGCAGAATACTTTGCTGTAACTTTTTTGCTTTGCTTTCCATACCTCTGCTTATCTGTCTTATGTTTTGTGTGTGAGGTTGTGTGTGTGTGTGTGCGAGGGGTGTGTGGGGTGCGCAAGTGTTGGCCTTTTATTTTTTGGTTTTGTTGTGCTTGTCTGGCCTTGGGCATTTCCTGTGCCGCCCCATTTACACACATGGTGTCCTTGCAGGTGTTCTTGCTGAAACGTCTTGACATTTCCTGTTGATAGTAAGTAGCTGGGAGGCAGCCGCAAAATCCAAAACTGAGCCTTAAGCTGCTGTTGCACATACTACTTGAGCAAAGTTTTGCAGCAACTTCAGTTTTGTTTTCTTTTCCACACTTCTTCGCATCTTACTCCGCAACTCGACTCCATTCAACTCGAAGCTAGTCAGCGAGGAGCTCAGAGCTCAAGTCAAGTGTGGAGACGACGACGACGACGATGCCACACTTGACCGTAGTCAACAGCAAAACCGCAAGTGGCTGTGGCAGAATCAGGAGCTGGAACAGGAGCAGAGTTCAGACCGCCAAGCGAACCGTCGAGTAGCGAACGCAGCCGAAGCAACGCTTTCAATTACCAACTTAGCGCTGATTACTTATTCCTCAGCGCAAAATCCGTCTCCCCCGTTCTTCCTGGGCAACCACAAGGCATATTAGTCAAAGCGAATTGCGGCCGAGCTCATAAGGAGTTTGGTCTTCGTCTTCGTCTTCGACTTCGTCTTGGTCTGTCCTCCCATCTTCTTGACTTCATCTTATCCTGTCGCACTTTCACTGGCCTCTCAGTTCGCCTTTGCCACTTAATCTCGCCTCTTTGGTATGCACGGACTGTATTCAAATGAATTCTGATTGAATTCATTGAAGCTCATCAGTGAGAAGCGATTTTTTCTGATCTAAGACAGACACACACACACACACATACACATACACATAGACGCACACATACAGAGACAGAGCCATGTAAAAAGAGTCAGTCAGTTGGCTGGGCTGGTCGCATCCCTCCGACATTTATTTTCAGTAATGGAAAAAATGTGTTCTGCAATTTCGCTCATTTTTATACATAAATTGTGCCACGCAGCGCTGCTTGAAAGCTATACATACAAACGTACGTATACGTATATACTGGTATAATGCTAAAAAGTAAAGTAAATAAAGGATAATGCAGCAAGGATATAAATTACATAAAGCAGCTAGAGAATGACTAACTGTGGCAGGCAGTCAGGCGGTCGTCGCTGGACGCGAACGTGGCCAGCATTGGGGCTGGCTACTCAAACAACGAGCATCAGGAGCTGAAGCTGAAACTGAAGCAGAAGCTGAAGCGGGAGCGGGAGCAGCGAAAGCGGATGCCAAGCCGGCGCATTAGAAAATGGCGCACAGGAAACAGGAAGTATTTTTAACGATTGGTAAATTTTGACGGGCGCCTCATAACACAGCATCACCCCCCACACCCCTCTCCGTTGAGTCGCTGCAATGCGACGCGCTCTTTTCCCTGAACACATCGTCTAATATTCCTTTGTTATTGATGGAAATGCAAATTGGATTTTTGGGAAATTTGCCTCTTTGTTTGCTTTTACTGCCCTGCCACTCTGCTCTGGGACTTGTGTGAAAATTTATAGAAAATTATTAACGGCAGTCGAGCGCATTGCATTTATCATTCGCAATTTACGTTTGCTTAGCATTTTTTGTGGCCAAATGTAGCACTCAAGGCGACCAGAGAACTATTAATGGAGTTTCAGCAATATCCAAATGTAGTTAAAATAAATGAAAGTCAACATTGCGTATACGTAACAAACACATCTGACCTCAATTCTGAATTTAACTTTCATTATTCATTCATTATTATATTATGTCTAAGGGAGGAGCATTTTTCGTGTTTCAATATTTGTAAAAGTAATTAATTAAAAACATTCAAAATGTATGTAAAGTGTGTTTACGAATGGCGTTTAAAAAATGCTTAAATTATTATTTTCTTAAAAATTTCATTAATTTATATAATGTACATAAAATCATATTTTATTAGGGAAAGCATTTTCGAATTTTAATATTGCACAATAAAAGCTTAACATTGCGGTATTATTCTTAAAATATACTCACTTAAAATACCGACGATACTAAAATATACCAAAGGCTATGTTTGGTATACTATTCAATTGAAAATATACCATAGAGTACAAAATATACCAAATTGTCAACTAAGACCCGACAACATCAATTTTTTTGGCCTTATGAACTCGAAAGCTTCAGGACGAACCGCTTTTATTAAATAATTATTTTCTTAATTAAATCAGTCGAAATGTATGTTATATAAACTGAATAGTCCATTAGGACAAATATAACATACTAAATAAGCACTTTTATTATTGATGTATCGGTGATGAACAAATTTTGTTAACTATTTATTTTTACTCTTTGTGATTCGTTGTGCTCTAAGTAAAAAGTTTGAGTTATAAACATTTTAAATAAAGAACCAACTATTTTATTTAACATATATTTATACAAGTGCCAATCTTCAACATGGAATATAAAATTGCAGTTGTATCTCAAGCAACCAAATATTTTACATTTAATTTAACATTAATCGCAAACTTGGCAAGCTTGAGCTAACAAGTCTCGTCGAATTGAACTGCTTTAACTTTCTTTAATAATCTGAAATCATCAATGCAATTGTTGCCATTGTCCACGCCAGACCCTGAAGCGTTTCCTCCTCCTCTTCTCTCGCCCCCTTTCGTTACGCTCGGAAGAGTCTCGTGCAATGGTCGCATGCAGTTTACTTCAAAGTAATTAACGCCGATCCAAAACAGACGCCAATTTGCATAGCTTTGGCTCCTCGTTTCTCAATCTCAATCCCTATACAAACACATATACATATATATGAGTGTGTGTGTGTGTGTGTGTGTGTATAGAAAAACTTGCAGATGGAAAACAAAACCTCTTGAATTTTAATTAAACGTTTTTATGCAAGATTCCGGAACGCCTTGTGCTTCTTCTCATTTTTCTTATTTTTCGGTTCAGTTTTGGTTCATCGTCATCGAGTTTCTTCATGTTACGCTTCGTCTTCTTGTTGTTGCTGCTGCTATCGTCGAAGTTGTTGTTGTTCCTGCTGTTTTTGTTGTTGTTGTTGGCATCGTTGTTGTTGCTATTGTTGTGGAGAGTGCATTTGAATTTTTGCCTTTTGCGTTGTTGTTTCTACTAGCATAAGCGATTGCATTTTCTGCCATATAACTGAGAATATTTTTCTGGCAGCTGCAATAAGAACAAGCAAATGAAAAAATGAAGAGAAGCGCACAAGCCAACGAAGCCATAAGAATAAGAGAAGGATGAAAATGAAAATGGTAGTTCGCTGGATGGAGGAGAACAAGGAGGGCAAGTGGAAAGAAGAAGGTATATATAGTAGTGGCAAGCAACGGGTCTAGGGATCCATTGACTGCACTCTGTAATTCAATTATCGACTCTTGGCAGTAAAAAGTGTTAATTATTAGTTTCCTTTCTGCAGCGTACTGAAGATGTCGCCGCTGTCGCCTCGGATGCTCCTGGGGGAAAATACTTGCTAATGAAGACGGTTGTTGTGGAACGGCTGCTGCTGCTGCTGTTGGATGAGCTTGGTTCGATGGTTGGGTATAAAGAAAAATATGCATTATAATTAAGCACTTCAGCATTGATGACAGTCGCAGAGTGGGCCAAGCACTTGATCTAACGATGCAGCGGGCAACTGGAAACTGGCAACTGAGTGTGAACTGAGTGCGCTGGATCCTTGAGAGTTCTAGTTGATAATTGATATTAATTTAAAACATATTTTTGCTGGATTGGCTGGCGAATTTGAAATGGAGTTAATTAGCTTAGAGGCAAACTCAACTACAGGCAACGAGACGTCGAAAAGCGTGGCATAAAGAACGAGAAAGAGAGAATGGAAAATGTAAAGGGACTACTGACCTAACAATTTCAATGGAAATTTAAATTCGTAAAGCATACTTTTAGGATACGTATGATTTAAGATTTACTCTGCGCCTAAAATTTTGATGCAGATTTTTACATGCATGGGAACTGAAAGTTTTAATATGGGTCTGTTAAATCAGTAGCTCAACTAACTTTGAAACGAGCCGTCTCTTAGTAAACCCAAATTTCAATAGAAATTTAAATTTGTAAAGCATACTTTTAGGGTTCGTTTGATTTTATTTTACACTACGTCTAAAAGTATGCTGCAGATTTTTACCTACATCCGTTTTATAAGATTCAATTACAATAGGTGGCTGTTAAATCACTATTACAACTAACTTTTAAGTGAGACGTTATTTAATAAACCAAAACATTTAAAGGAACTATTGAGCTATAATTTTCAAAAGAAATTTAAATTTGGTAAGCAGACTTTTCGGGCTCGTTTGATTTAAGTTTTACGCAGCGCTTAAAAGTATGCTTCAGATACTTGCATGCGAAATGTAAGCTGCAATTACAATAGGGAACCGTTAAATCAGTAGCCCAACTTACTTTGAAATGAGCCGTCTCTTAATAAACCCCAATCACGTCAAGCTAATTGTAATTCTGCACGCATTGGCGCTCTTAGGTCGCCTCCAGCGCCAACACAAAAATGAAAAAAGGTATCAGGAAAAAAAGCCAAACATTTGGGCAACATCACACTTCATTAGCGCAGGTTATCGCTGAATTGTGCCATTGCTATTGCCCCAACTGTGTCGAAAGTAGCAGTTTGCGGATTCGACTACGACTCCGAACCCGTTTCACGTTTTCCGAGGGCATTTGAATTTCGCATGCACATGGCGCAGACATTTGAAAAACGGCAATGCGAATGAACAACGCAAACTCCCAGGCACGAAAAAACTGCAAAGCTCGAAAGCAGACAGACATACAGGCAGACAGACGGACAGACAGACAGCAGGCAGGAATGAAGCATATGAGAAGCAGAGGATGAGAAAGAGTTGTGCCACGTAGCTGACGCTGCCGTTGGCCGGTGTCAAAGGCAAAATACAAATTCGAAATGAAAAACAAGAAACGTAAAGTGAGAGCTGCAGAAAGAGTGAGAGAAAGAGATAGAGTGTGTGTGTGTGATAGAGAGCGCTGGGTAAACCGTTGGCCGCCATAAATTATGCAGCACGCGGTAGCTGCAATCTGATGCCCTCAACGAAATGTCGGCTGCATTCAATTTGTAGCACCCCAACATTGCCTTACTTCTCCTATCTTCCACTAACTCTCACTCTCACTCTCACTCCCCAAAAACACACTCATCGAGTTGCCATCTCTTTCGAATGTGGGGAAAAATAATGGCAGCTGCGGCTGCACGGCGAACTTGCCACGGAAGTTGCAGTTTGCGTGCAACTCCAGCCAGCCACGGCTTAGCCATGAAATCTTCCACATACGCGTATGCCGACAATGCCAACACCAGGCGGCACAATCAGGGAACGGATTGGAGCATAGGCCAGAACTCTTCCCTCAAAATAGGTGCAAGCTAAGCAAAATGAAAGAGAGAAAATAATATGTGTAGTCGAGACTATGATACCCTTTGCTGAAACACCTTTTTCAGATCTGTACTACGCTCGTCTCATATATAAACTAAAGGAAACAGTATTTTTATTTCTTTTATTTTGCAAATCGTTTTGCGTTTGAGAAATTTAAATTTTGTACAATTATTTCAAAAAATGTTTAGCATTGATTAATTTGTATTACAAGACTCTGAAAAAAGGTATCATGAGCATCCTCCGTGGAGTTATATTATATGTTATGTATGTTATACGAGGGTAGGATAATAATGAATTAGATTAGGTGATATTATTTTGTAATAAGACACAGTTTTCTTTGAAAATCCCTAATTTAAAATAATAATTTCAAATCAAAATTTGTCCAACAGACTGAAACCTAAATTGATACTTTTAATGCATACTATTTCCCGTATTTTTTGTCAATAAAATTCAAATGTAGTCACCTAAGTATTGTTCTTTTGGTCCACCAGAGAAGGCGCTCCAAATAGTTGAAACTGAATATAGTCGACTCAAGTATAAATAAAGTTTATTAAAAGTAGAGAGAAGATGGCTGAATTCCGGATATATCTGTCCAATGAAATTATTTTGAAAGGTAAAAATTTTGCATTTGAAAAAATGGTTTTCCTAGCAATTCCGATTACTTATCAGCCCACCCTCGTATGCATGTATATATAGTAGTAATACGAGTATGTATGAACATGAAGTCGTGTTTCCTTTTTTCCACACATTGTCAAGGCAACTGAGTTTTTGTTCGCGAAACTTGTTCGTCAGTTGTTGGGGTTTCTTAACAAAGGCAATCAAATTGCGCAGTTGGTGATTTCTTTGATCTACCAATTGCTGTTCAATATGAAAATTGTGCAACATTGTAATTAAAACGTAAAAGCACAGTATTTCATTATACATATATTGTGCCTTATGAGTATTTACATATTTGCTATTAAGCTTAAATATATTATTATATATATAATACAATAAATATATAGGTAAATGCATTTATTAAGAAAGGTTCTAGATTTAATGTAAATAAATATGTACATGTCAGATATCTTGCTGTCACTAGATTCACAGTGGGTATATTTGTGTTGCTACTTTTCCTTTCATTAAATAATCTCAGCTGTTAGAATTGCGTACAAAATATTTACATATATATTAAGCAAGTAAATAGAGATGTGCTCGACTGTGAGATATTCGTTACCCATTTTCAATAAACGCAAATCAATGCGGTATTATTCTTACAACATTCTATACTAAAATACTTAAATAATACTATATTTGTTACATTGGTAGACTAGTACATTTAAAATATACCAACAAGTACAGAATATACCAATTAGTATGAGTCTTTCGGCATAAATTTATCTTTCAAATTTGACACTCAAAGTAGTGAACTTCGAACTTTCCACAGGAAGCAAATATATGTATGCCCACTGTGTTATGGCGATATGACTTAATAAAGATTTCAGATAAATCTACATATAAAATAAATGCGCAAAAAACACATAAAACTTTCGTTATGAGTATTCGATATGTGGTGTTAAGATACTAGCTTACGTATCTGCACTTTTTGTAGTCCCTATTAAAAGTGTATAAAAAACTCTTTTTGCGGCCTCAAAAAGTATGCTTTATATTAAATAGAGAGCTTTCAGAGTGTAAATGTATCAATCATACGCCATGGATGCCATCGAAGTTTCCAGCTTATAGCACGTACAAAAAAGCGTTCATGTGTGTGCAACGCTTATGTGAGTGTGTGTGTCCACGTGTGCAGACGCATAATAAACTATAGTACATTGAATGCTTACAAACCTGTCTTTGTGGATTAATTTACCCCCAAGCACAATAAGCTTTACGTTGCGCAAAATATATATAAAATATTTTTTAATTTTTGTTATGCTGTATAAAATAAAAACAATAAATCTTCTTGCTAACGTTTTTGTTATTGTTGCAATTATTACGTTAGTTGTTGTTGGCTGTGCGTTATATAAAACATGAACAGCAACTACAAGAATTTTTATACAAATTGAGTTTACTTCACACAGCAAAAGCCGCTGTCGCACTTGCCATCGACGCCGATGTCGTGAGCGCTGCTTTTGGCATTGCCAATTTGGCTGCCAGTCATCGGTTGTTGCCATTGACGACATGGTAAATTCGTCGCCATTGCCATGTCACTCACAAAATACAGCACACAACAACAACAAAAAAAAAGATGAGAGAAGGAAGCAAAAAAAAAAACCATGAAAATATGGAAAATAAGTATAAGGAAAAGCCATACTCAGCTCTAGGGTGTTGGCTGCCTGGCATAATTTAATAGAGTTGGTAATATCAATAAATTTTAAAAGCCTTTTAATGCGCATCGATAAAAATAACCATGAAGCATCTTTTTGCGACATAATTATGCCGAAGCGTTGACAGCATTGTTCCAATCGAGTTGCACGAGTAACCCGAAACCACCGACAAAGTAATTGCATGCGGCTGTACATTAAGCTCAGCGCAAATACACACACATACTCGTACTACTGTGAACAAGCTATACGTGAGCACGAGATAAAATGGCAAGCATTTGAGATATTGGCGAATCAAATCCAATTATAAATTTGCTGATAGAAAGCACTATAAATACTTGAAGGTAATGCTGAAGATGAGCACACATGAACAATGTCTTGTACTGAAGCTTAAAGTTAATTTGGTTTTAATAGTCATTTTACATTTGTATACCCTCTATCCATAGGGTAGAAGGGTATTATAGCTTTGTGCCGGCAGGAAATATATGTAAAAGGTAGAAAGAGACCATAAAGTAAATAGATATAGCCCTATCATTCTGTCTGTCTGTATAAACACTAGAGTAGAGTCGCGAATTTTGGAATAGACAATAATAACTATAGAATTTATGATTCCTAAGAATTTGATTGCGATCTGAAAGAAATTCTAGAAGACATTTAAGAAATACTTCGTATGGCAAATTACGCCTACTGTCATCTGGTCTTAGTTGCTTTGGTTGACAATGTGGTATATTTTGACCTCTATAGTATATTTCGAATGTATGGCTTCGTTTATATTTTTGAATTTTGGGAGATAGATATATGATATAATATGGTATATTTTGACCTCTATAGTATATTTCGAACCTAGTACTTTATTGATACACTAAATATGTCTTTCGGTAGATTTTGGTTTGCTTGCGGTATATTAATAGATATATGATAAATAAATATATTTTGACCTCTGTAGTAAATTTCGAACTTGGGACTTCATTGATATACCAAAAATGACCTTCGGTATCGATATACCAAATATTGCGTTCGGTATATTTTCGTATTTTTGCGGTATATTATTAGAAATATGATAATATGGTATATTTTAACCTCTATAGTATATTTCAAACTTAGTACTTTATTGATATACCAAATATGTCTTTCGGTAGATTTGGTTTGCTTGCGGTATATTATTAGATATACGATAATGTGATATATTTTGACCTCTGTAGTAAATTTCGAACTTGGGACTTCATTGATATACCACATATGACCTTCGGTATCATTTAGTATATTTTGTGTCATCGCACTGTTTTGCTTTTATGCAAAATGGGTAGCTGGTATCTCACTCGTCTGTAGCTTTCTTACTTGTGTGTAAATAGGGAAAAAGCAAGTGTAATGGCTGAAGTAGTCTTTGTCACTTTGGTGATTCTTATATAGTAATATTCCAAATATACTAAATTATTGTATTTTGTTTCTCGACTGCTCTCTTTTGTGTTTTGAATTCTCTTGCTATAATTAAAATGAAAATCTACAAACTCAAAATGCAACTATTTTCATTTTTTTCGAACTAATTACCAGTGTAACGCTTGAATATACGCTTAATAGTCATTTTAAATATTGCTTACATCGGAGATAAATGCATTGAGATGCTGCAAGGACTCTGCAGCATTTGAAGCAGACTTTAGTGCGCTCATGCACACTAAACCAATGCCCCAACTTGTAAGCGCCACTCGCACGCTATCAAATCAACTCAACAACATGTTCAACTCCGGCTAAGCCCCCATGGAAATTTACTCGCAGCAAAGCAAAGCCAAAAAACAAAAAGCGAAAAGCAAAAAAAAAAGCAAAAATGAGGGGAAGCGAATAAAAAAAATTATAATAAGTAGCAGACCGGCGATGGCGATGGCGAACGATAAAAAGTGTTGAGCGCTGTCGTTCATATGCAATGGGAAACGAAAGAATGCAGCAAACCGCAAACAGGCGCCACCCACTCTCTACGTGTAAAGCTGTTCGGGACATCACCCAAAACACCAGGACCACCAGCGTCATTGCCACAATCTGCAACAGCAACAACAGAAGCAGCAACAGCAGCTGAAGCTGAAGCTACCAAAGACAATGGTAGCGCATGCATCCCTTGTTGAAATGCAACCAACGAAAATTCATGGTATTAAGGGAATGCCAAGCGAGCTGGGCAACAAAACAGAATCAAATAAGAACACAACTGTCGCCAGTGATGGGCTACAAAATACCCTATAAGAGCAATGTATCTTGGCTGAATATACATATATATATACATATGTAAGTATGTAGGGTATCAATACGGAAACTTTTGCTAAAAAACACCTTGTAAGCTATTTTAGCACTTTGATATACTACAACATATGTACATATATACTATATATTCAGCGTTTGGTATTTCTAGTATTTAATTGCATCAACCTTTTAAATAACTCATGTTTATATCTTAGATTTTGCTGTTGACGATTTGAACAGAAGTTAACTTGGCCTTATCCGCTTACAGCTGCAATTGTTGTTGGCTGATGGGAGCATTGCAACTTGGTTACGGTTTGTCGCTTTGCTGCACACTGCCAGCAAATGCCTTTGGCTTATAAAATATTTAAACATTTTGTGGCAACATATTTGCACTGGGCCCGAGTCAGCAGTGTTTTCTCAGTTTGCTGCAACACAACGGCAGGATAAGGTGTTTGGGGACGAGGACGAGGATGAGTGTTGCTAAAGTTCAAGTGGTGGTTGGCAGCGTTTGCTATTAATATTGTGCGACAGCTGTTGGACTGTTTAAATATTTATTCAATACGCAAAAAAGTATGGCGTCGTCTCGGCTTATCGGGGCAAAGGATGATGACGAGCAAACGCTGTCATTGTCATCGGTTTGGTTCCGCACTTGCTTCTGCCTGATATGCTAATACGGTTATGGTTACGGCTGCCGCTGTCGCTGCTTCTGCTGCTGCCTCTGCTTCTATTCTTTGCGGTTGTCCTTGTCGTTGACTGAGAAAATTTCATTATGCCAATTACTTGCATCAAAGCTGCTGGGATAATTGACTTTGCTTAGCGGCAGGCAGACAGTTTTAGACTCATTCCCTTTATCCCCCTCCCCACCCAATCCTGTTGAGTTTGAAACGCTTGCATAAGACGAAGCCTTTATGTGTTTCACATTGCACATTAGTTGCTGTGTATGTGCGACTCTGTGTGTGATTGTGTGTGTACGCTGGCCCCATTTGGGAGCATAAAATAATTAAACTTAATTGACAGTTTTTGGCACCACCTTTGTACCAAAGTACTGACATATATATATGTGTATGTGCGTGTGTGAGTGGCCTTTAATCTAATGAGCTTAACTTTGGCATCAAGTGCCTGCTTAGCTTTTAGTGTAGTTGGTCATTGAGTTCGGATATTTTTAGCAACTGTCAACTGGGCCATTTCAGTTAACGCTCTCCGCAATGTTAAAGCAAAACTTTACATATTCATGAATAATTTATAAATTGGAATTTAGAATAATGAACTATTTTAACAATTACTTATGATATTATTGTCCTTAGACTGCGTTCATATAGTGTGAGCTAAATAATAGCTAGCCAACTGATACTTTTTATTGTTATTGTTAATTTTAAATAAATTTATTATTTAGCATTTCAATTACAATAAACAAGGTCAACATTATGAGAGATCACTGTTAAATTAAGATTATTGATAAAACTATCAAATAATAACAGTGAAAATACTAATATCCTTATTAGATAGGCAATCCTTTTTTCCTAGTTCTTCTTTTGTTACCTTCACAGTGCTCTCTTTGTTCATACGTACGAAAATTTCCGCAACGGAATCCCAAAAGATTATTCATTCTATTTGCAATTTGTATGATTAGAGTTGAAATAAAGAAAGTATGCTTTGAATTTTAGCCAGTTATTAACATATATTTTAAAATTATCCGTAATCCATCAATTTCGATTTCGTTTTCATAAATTTTTTCAGTAAAATTGTTAAGGAATCAACAAGATTCTCATAGATTTTCCAATAGGTTTTTCGACATCATGAAGATCTATCCGAATGCAGATGTTTGGTTTTACGTGGACAAGCCCGGTTGCTGGGGCAGTTATCA
Organism: Drosophila nasuta; assembly: GCF_023558535.2. NCBI lineage: Eukaryota > Metazoa > Arthropoda > Insecta > Diptera > Drosophilidae > Drosophila > Drosophila nasuta. The sequence goes on from NC_083457.1 coordinate 20,300,386, forward strand.
AAGATATGGTCCATATCACAGTTGGAAGCTGCCCAACAAGGAGTTTACTCCAAAGTACATGCACTATTGGCGCGATATTGAGGGACAAAAATTGCGGGATGTAAAGCGAAAGGATCTGTACTTTGATAAGTGGCCCAAGACAAGAATTCGTGCACAAGCCTGTCTGGGCATGCTCTACGCAACTGGCTATCGTTTTATTAAACTTAGCCAAGCACCGCCAGCTGGCTTTAAGTGTGCACCGCTTCCTGTTAACTTGGCTACTGCCCAATATGTAAAAGGTAAGTCAATGTATTATAAGTGTCGCTTGGATTTTAGTACAATTCATTTACAAAATGTAGCCAATTTGAAGAAACTGAAGAAGCAGGCTAAAGGGGAGCAAAACAAGAAAAAGAAGGAAGCAGCCAACAAGAAAAAGGCTGAGAAGGCACATAAGAATCGAGGAGCTCCACGTGGAAGAAATTAAATATTAAGATTAAGCATCTAAAAAAATAAATGTATATATATTGACGAAATTGAATAAAGATTTATATCAATAACTCGCAGAGTGTTATTTCTGTATTTTATAGTTGTGAAAACTAATTTCTATAAAAGCGAATAAAAGCGCCATTTAAATATTGAAACAATTTAAGAATTATATTTAAAAAGCTTTCAGATGAAAATATTCATTCACTCATATCCTTTAAGTACATTATGCATAATTACCATAGCACAAAAGCCAACTGCGATGCAACTCATTAGACAACAATAATTTGTTTTCCCCATATAACATATTGCTATATGTACACATATGAACATGTACTCGTGTGTATATTTATATGAATGCGTATATTACATTGATAGATTTATCTGTGTACATTCGTATGTATTTGCTGATTTTCATCGGCCGCATAATTAGCGTAGCCAAGCGCACTGATTAACTTGCATTCAACGATTTTCAATTGAATTTTGCAGTTCGTTGATTCGAACCGAAAAAAAAGTGAAAAGAAAAAAACATATATAAAGACAGAATACCCAGCGAAAAATCCAAACACAAACACACACACACTCACACAGACACAACTGCATTACAATTGCAATCAGCATAGGAGCTTTTGTGGGTGTTACAAGTGTTGGGTCCCCAGAGTTGGGGGATAGGTTAATAAAAATACAAAGCGGGATAAGAACGAAATGAAAAATATGCAGTCGGGTAAATGATGAATGTGAAATGTGCCATTAATTAATTCGATTAAATGCAGCAATTCTGGCAATCAGCCAAAAAGGCAGCCTCAGCTTCAGCCTGAGGCTGTGCAGGACAACAGATATAAAAAAAAAATGGTGGCCAACAGGACATAGTTAAGAGCCAGTCAATCAACAAAGTGGCCACAAAAGCCAGCGAAGATACATATATGAAACTGGTATCGGATAAAGTAACTATTTATTAATGATAAATCATTTATTTGATTTGCAACAATTCAATTGACTTTTAGTAACAAGACAAGGAATATCCGGGGGCTTGCAAATTAAATTTATATTTCCATTACTAATGTATATATTATATAAGTATAATCTAATTTGTTGTATCTCGAATGTTAATATGAAACTTACATGCAATGCAACAGAATGCTAGTTTCAGTTCATTTCAAATGAAATAATCAAGGTATCCAGGTATTCATTATAAATAAACGTTCCTGACGGAACACAACAAATAATTACTTTAAAATGATTAAAATATTTTACATTCAGAAACAAAATATATTATTATCTGTTAATTTAGTGTTAAATTTAATTTAAGTACAACAAATAAAGAAATTGTTATACTTAAACTTATATTAAAACAAGTAAGAAAGTTACAGTCGAGTGTGCTCGACTGTGAGATACCCGCTACCCATTTTTAATAAGGGCAAAATATTGCGGTATCATTTTCAAAATATACCAAAAATACTAAAAATACTAAAAATATACCAAATGGTATGTTTGGTATATCGATATAGTACACCATTCAAAATATACCATAGACGGCACAATGTGCCAGATTGTCGGCCAAAGCAACTCAGACCCCTAGTAAGTAGGCGTTTTTGCCCATACAAAAGTATTTCTTTAATAACTTCCACAATTTTTATCTGATCGCAACTTTTCAGGAATCATAACTACTATAATAATTATAGTATATACCAAAATTCACTTGTTTGTAAAAAGCAAACTTATGCTGATTATACCCGCTACCCATAGGGTAGAAGGGTATTATAACTTTGTGCCGGCAGGAAATGTATATGGGCATTTCTCAAAGTCGCGAACGTACGTTCGTACGAGATAAATTAGAAAAATAAAATCGAAAACAAACGTTTCCTGAAACTTTTTTTTTTTTACTCTTCGATAGCATTTGTATAGCTCTTTGGTTAGTGTAAATTATGGGGCTTATCGATTTTTAATTTTCATAATATTGTCAAAAAAACATGCGGTCGCGAACGTACGCAAAATGGAAGTCGACTTTGGCTTAATACAGTAAAATGCAAAACTCTGCGAATTGAGACGGAATATTTTAAAGAAATAACTTTACTTTTAAAGTAGAATCATGTAGCTTTCTATTAAGTCTACTCCCAAGAAAATATCTCCATTTATTTATTTTTAATTTAATTAAGTTCCGGTCGCGAACGTACGGTCGCGAACGTACGATTTTTCCATGTTGTTTTATTAATAAAATTTTTATTTTTACCACAACTTTTTTTTATTAATAACTTCATATTTCATAAAAACAAAACAAACAAACAAAACAAACTCAATTTAATGTGTCTAATAACATTTAAAAGCAAAAAAAAAAATTTTTATTAAATATGAAATTTGTACTGAAATTTATTAATAGCAAGAAAAATATGTAATAAATAATAAGTAATAACTAACAAGTAATAAGTAACTGCAAACGACATAGTTTTCAAAACAAAAACAAAAAAAAAATTTTTTTTTTTAAATCCATGCGACGCTAGTAAAAATCGACATATGCTTATAGGTAAGGTCGCGAACGTACGCTACTTTGACAATCAATAAAAAAAGATTGGTTTGAGTAACCCCAACGATTTTTATATTTTTAATATATATACCAAAATCACTTAACACGAGAAGTTTCATTCACCTGCTTGCACTTATTGCGGAGCAATTACAATAAAATGATGTTTTTGGTCGCGAACGTACGATTTGAACATAGATAAGAAGCAAAATAAAAATAAACAGTTGATTGAACATATTTTCGCTCACTTTGCATTTTTTATCTTATTATTGGATTGCTATTAAGAGATTTGGTAGAAAAAGAGCAAACATATCATATGTTTTCTTTGCGAAATAATAAAACAAAAAAAAGCATACAAAAGGAGCTAAAAGAGAAAAAATTACATTTTTTCAGTTTGCAGGCAAATTTTTTTTATAAAAACAACCGAGATATGCTACGGATCCATTGTATTATCAAAATTTGGATATTTCTTTATGACATTATACAAAAAAATACGATGAATGTGAAGATTTTTTTTTTCGGTCGTGGTTTACCTTTCTTTGAGAATTGCCCATATAACAGGTAGAAGGAGGCATCTCCGACCCTATACGATATAGCCATGTCCGTCTGTGTGTCTGTCCGTCTGTCCGTATGAAACACTGGATCTCAGAGACTATAAGAGATAGAGCTATAATTTTTCGACAGCATTTGTTATGTTTGCACGCAGATCAAGTTTGTTTCAAATGTTTGCCACGCCCACTTCCGCCCCCGAAAATCAAAAAATTTAATAACAAGCGTAATTTTAAAGCTAGAGTTACGAATTTTGGTATATACAATAATTACTGTACTAGTTATGATTCCTGAAAATTTGGTTGAGATCAGATACAAATTGTGGAAGTTATTTAAGAAATTCTTTTGTATGGGCAAAAACGCCTACTTACTAAGGGTCTGAGTTGCTTTGGCCGTCAATCTGGTACATTGTGCCGTCTATGGTATATTTTGAATGGTGTACTATATCGATATACCAAACATACCATTTGGTATATTTTTAGTATTTTTAAAGTATTTTTGGTATATTTTGAAAATGATACCGCAATATTTGCCTTTATTAAAAGTGGGTAGCGGGTATCTCACAGTCGAGCACACTCGACTGTAACTTTCTTACTTGTTTTTTAATTGTATTAATTTTTTTTTAAACAGCTATAAACAACATTCACAACATATTTATCTTTAATATAAAGTCTTAGTCGGAGTTAAAGTTTAGCTTGACAGTTATTTCATTTGAAATTCGTTTGTCATTTTAGTGTAATTATAATGAAGTCGTAGTAAACTCACAGCTTAGCAAAACAATATAAACTTTTAACTTTTCTGCATATTTTAAAAATTTTTGCTCTAACTAAATATACAAGAGATTATACGCAAAATGAAGGACAAGGACAAGGACAAGGACAAGAAAACGTGTTTCGATGATAGGCAAAATTTCGTTGCGACTCGTATGAGTTTACCACTCTTTATGGTGTCTCGTAAGTTTGCAAGATGCGCTCAAACATTATTATGTTTGAGGTTGTATTATTAACCTTAGTACTTCCAAGGCAATCGCATACGAGAAGATAATTTGGATAGTGTTCAGAAGCAATTCAAGTTGGCGGGTGCACACTACAATAGTCGTTGTCAGCAAGGTTTGTGTTTCTAGATCTATTGGACCTTTTCAGACGAGCATTTCTTGATTTGCACTTTTAGAAAGTATGTGTTAAATGGATTAAAACAAGTGAAGAAGTGACGAAGGAAGAGTCGCTTTCTTTGGTATTTTTTAATAGCAAAATTTCTTGAAAGCAAAAAATAAGGTAACTCAACAGTGTGACAAATTGTTCGAGAAAAAAAGATATGAGAGTTAATTGAAACCTGATTTTTTATCGCTCATGAAGTATCAATCAAGAATTGCTCGTCCGAAGGAGGTTTAAATCTTTTAACATAATGTACACTAACTTTATAGAAAATCGTGGGGAGGAATTCAGCAGCGCTACGTATGCACATTATAAGCATTTAACCGGTTTTGAGAAGCAACCAGCTCAACCATATCCTGAGCAACGTCCACTGAAATGTGACCGTTCACTTTCCACCTGGCGGAGCTATCATCAAGCGCCAAATAGATATGGAGTGCTACCGCAACCATATAAGAGTCGGATGGGTTCCAAGGGATCAGTGTTTGCCAAAATGCACGTACACAAAAGTCGGGTGAGCATAAAACCGCCTGGAGCACGCTTTTACGAGATGCCGTCGGAAATAGAGCGGTTCTTCAAGCCGGAAAATAAGCAAAAAGGAATATTTCTCTCCAGTAAGATAGGCTATACATTCCACAACAAAATTTGACTTAAAATCCATTTCGCAGATGCTCGAGATCATCGTCCAAGCACTCGTGCCATGGTTAACGACTTAACCACATGCTGGCGCAATCCAGACGATCCGGGTCCAACTGATACTTACACTAATGTCTACGAGATCAATGCCAATATGAAGCCAGTCATCAAGACCACTTTAGACAATCCTCACTTGTTTCTACCGCAGTCATGTATTCCAACCGGTCGTAGTCTTCGCATAAGACGCAACATTAGCTTCGAGCCAGGTCCGGGGCGTTATGACATTCGTTATCCGAATGTTTGTGGTTGCGAGAGGGGTAAAAAGACGATGCCGGGTCTGACTGTAATGATTGAGAAACAGAAACGTTTCAAGTTTCGCCGATTGCCGTATATGCGCATAAATTCTCGCAAGTATTGCGAGCCGGACTGGCGACATGTGGTCGGTCATGGGCATGGTCATATCTTCAAGATAGGTAAACATGATAAGCCCAAGCCACAGGTCAAGAAACCTATCGTAAAGGGCAAAAAAGGCAGAGAAACAATTGAAGATGTTTGCCGATGGCAAATACCTTAATATGCTGGTCAATCCCAGACATTTTCCGATCTCAATCCGTGACTTTCCGGTGCCACCTTATGTGCCGCGCATCGTTTACAATTGTGTTTCCAAGCGAGTGATTCGCAAGCAGCTGCGGAACAATAAGAAAATTGCCTTCTTGAGTGGTCAGGAGCGTTGGAAGGATGGTGCACGTCCTCTGCAACTAACCGCACGCCAGCTGGAGGCCATCAAAGAGCGTCTTCCGATCGAACGACGCCTCGTCGATCATCCCTTGGAGCTGAGACCATCGAAAATGCTTAGTCGGCTGCATCATGTGCCTGAGCATATGCGTAATACATATATGCCGAAGCTGCGCAAACGTCTCTTTAAATTTTTTACCCATACCGGGAGCTCGTGTGTTAGTCACCGAGAGCGAAATAACACCGGACTTGCACTTTGATCGTGAGAATCCGACCGGGATGTATAATCGAAAGCTCGACGAGACGCAATTCTATCGTGACTCGGTGCTCTTTGAACAATCGGATATGTCGCTTGTCAAGGCAATAAAGAAACGGGAGAACAGTGTTACTGGCTCGGTGGCCTCCAAGTTAAGTAATCTGTCGCTAGTGAGACAATCGATTAGTCGCACTTCAATGATGCGAGGCACAGGCAAAGGATCCGTCATGATGCTTAATCCCAGCGAGTCACGTGCCCGAGAATTGAAATCAGAGTTTGCTGCTGAAATGGCCGCTGTTGCTGCCGCCGAGGTGGCTGCTCAGGTCGCGGAAACTTGAAGCTGACGGTGAAGCTATCTTTTGACCACAATTAAAATTCAAGGATATTAGAAAAACTACATCGCCAAATAAGAAACGAATGAAAGAAAGAAAGATCACACACGAGAGCCACGTTTACATAGTTTATGATTTATGCGTTATGCTCCAGTAAATTGTGTAGCCACCAAACTGGGGAGCAGCAGAAAGTAACTTTTGACCATAAAATAAATAACTTTTCAGTCTCTGCTTCCGTACATCGCTATGTGTGAGTGCGAGTGTGTGTGTGTGTGTGTGTGTGTCCTGAAATGGCCAAAACCAGCAGCTAGCACGAAATAATTAAGTTTTCCAACGTTTTGCGGAATCTGTGCGAGGTCCAGGCAGTTACTCCTCCTCCCTTAGCTTCCTTAGCTCCTGCTGCCATTGCAGCTTCCTTCATCTTGTCTACGTGTGGCCCGCTACATGTGGCCATTAAAATTACGAGCATATCTCATATCTCTATCCTTGCTTAGATTGTAAAACATAATCTGTTATCAATTATTTTAGCTGCGTGCCTTTGGCCCCTTTTTGGGGTTGCCATAGAGCCAGCCAAACGTTAGGCGGGGTCGAGTTGAAAACTAGCAAAAAGCGCTCACGTTGCATTTGGCAAAGGCTGAAAGAAAACTTTCCACATATTTATGACTTAGTTAAAATTTTGGCATGTAAGCAATTTCATGTGCTGCTTCTGCTTCTTCTGCTGCTGCTGCGCCTCTGTTTATGCTCCCAGCTCATCAAAATGGGCATCGTAATCGATTTTACACTCTTTACCAAGTGCGTGAGCAACTGACGTAAGTGAATGACTGAATGGATTGAATCAGTTCAGTTCAGTTGTGTGAGTCCTGTACTTAATTGAGTTTTCTGATGACCAAAGACGTTGATAGGCAGTTGCCAATTCAGCAGTAACTAAGAATTCAACAGCCATGAGTAGAGCACCAAAAGATCGCTGAGCTGTAACTGATTTTTGAATGAAAGCATCTGTCATTGAGTTTAAAAATCAACATAACATACACGAAAAAGTTGCTCACATAATTTCAATATAAAATTGGTAATGACAAATGAAATAAAATAAAATATATAATTTATCACATTTGTTTGAAATATAATTTGTAATTTTATTGTTAACAACTTATTATTTCTATTGTGACAACTTTTTATTTGTATAGTGAAAAAAGCTGCTATGATTGAGTTCAGTCTAATCGAATTGTTAAAGTAAAACTGATAACAAACTTGTACATCTTTTTATTTAATATATACAACTATATATGTTCCACCTAAGTACGTTAATAACTAATTTTGATATGACTTCTAAAACAATTTGCACTTCTTGGAAGGAATTCCTTCTGTGAACTAACAATTGGGAATCTTAAAGATGCATTCGCACATCTGGCAGATGGAAGAAAAGCAGAACTGAAATGGAAACAACAGGATTCAAGGCTTTATTCAATGCATTTTGTTTACCAGCAGATGGCAGCTGATTAACAATGACAGGGACTCCCCAACATGTCCTGGCTCCAACTTTTCGCAAAGAAAATTATTATGGTTAATGCTGTGCGCTATTGTCGTTGTCATTTGTTGTGGTCGTTGCTGTTGTTGTTGTTGTTATTATTGTTGTAGTCGTTCTCGTTGTCGTTGTCGTTGGCTGTGCAAATATTTTACACGCCGCAAACGCAAACACAAAGCCAACGCCAAAGCGCACAAGTAAAAGTAAATTATAAGCAAAAGGCAACAATGCAACGCAATGTTGAAATGCAGCTGATTGTGCGCGAAAAGTTTTTTTGTTACTGCTGCCTTGTAAGAGGATAAGGAAGGGAAAGGCAAGGGGAAGGGGACGAGAATCAGGTTAAACAGAATAAGAAGAGAATGAGAATGAGCACGAGGACAACTAAGGAGCAACAGCAGGAAAAGACACTGCACGCTTTTCGGTTAACATGAGTTATTATTGCAAAGTGGGCGGCTAACCAGCGCAAGACGGTGACTTCGCCTCCTTTTGCTGCCAACTATGCCAAGATGAAGCAGTGGATACTCGCAAAGCTGTTTTTATACCCGCTACCCATAGGGTAGAAGGGTATTATAACTTTGTGCCGGCAGGAAATGTATGTAACAGGTAGACGGAGGCATCTCCGACCCTATAAAGTATATATATTGTTGATCAGCGTCAACAGCCGAGACGATATAGCCATGTCCGTCTGTCCGTCTGTCCGTCTGTGTGTCTGTCCGTCTGTCCATCCGTCCGTATGAAACACTGGATCTCAGAGACTATAAGAGATAGAGCTATAATTTTTTTCGACAGCATTTGTTATGTTTGCACGCAGATCAAGTTTGTTTCAAATTTTTGCCACGCCCACTTCCGCCTCCGCAAATCAAAAAAATCGAATAACAATTTTAAAGCTAGAGTTGCGAATTTTGGTATATACAATAATTACTATAGTAGTTATGATTCCTGAAGTTTGTTTCAAATTTTTGCCACGCCCACTTCCGCCCCCGCAAATCAAAAAAATCGAATAACAATTTTAAAGCTAGAGTTGCGAATTTTGGTATATACAATAATTACTATAGTAGTTATGATTCCTGAAAATTTGGTTACGATCAGATAAAAATTGTGGAAGTTATTAAAGAAATACTTTTGTATGGGCAAAAGCGCCTACTTACTAGGGTCTGAGTTGCTTTGGCCGACAATCTGGTACATTGTGCCGTCTATGGTATATTTTGAATGGTGTACTATATCGATATACCAAATATACCATTTGGTATATTTTTAGTATTTTTGTAGTATATTCGGTATATTTTGAAAATGATACCGCAATATTTCGCTTTTATTAAAAATGGGTAGCGGGTATCCCACAGTCGAGCACACTCGACTGTAGCTTTCTTACTTGTTTTTTTTGGTATTCGCCTAGCAATCTAGTTGGGTAATGTATCAAAGGTATCCTCTAATTTTCTAATATGATTTATAGAATAAAAGACATGAAATAAATAATGGAAAATATAAAATAAAAATATAAAAAAAAAAATATAAAATTAAACATATAAATCAAACACATAAATTATACAATAAAAATGATAAGTTGTGTAAAATAAAATATAACAAAAATATATAAAGTATTCTTCAATTTCTGAATATAATTTATAGAAATCAATAATAGAAAATACTAAATACACAATTTGTATTTAAAAAAACATGCAATATAAAATATTAAGTAGAAAATAATATATAAAATTAAAGAATGAATATCAAAAATTATAAAACAATTATATTTTTATTATATGTTATTATATTATTGTAAAACAAGATTCAACAAAAAACATAGCGTATAAAATATAGAAAATTTAAATATATTATAATATCTAAATTAAAGACTATAAAATATATATTTTTTCTAAAACTCATAGGGTATGGTTAGCCTTGATATTTTAATTTTCATATTGTTTTGCACAGAATACTTTTATGCGTTGACAAAACAAATGAACCAAGGAGTTCGCACAGCGTGCAACGTTGTCTTTAGTCTATGAAAGTTGGCTTTGCCACAGTCATAGTCACAGTCACAGTCGCAGTCGCAGTCTCACAGTCAGAGTGCAGCCTTTGTTTGCTTTTCTTGTTGGTGAGATTTCTTTCTATTTAGGTCATGGGGTCGTGGCATGTGCAAATTGCATGCAGCAGCGGCATCAGCAACGGTGGCAGCAACAGAAGCTGTGCGTGAGTCGTCGTGAGTCGAGCGAGTCTCGACATGTCGACTCTACATTTTCAAATAATTTCTGATTAAGCGTGGGCTGTCAGCGCACAGGGTACAAGGTGTAGGGGGTGTACAGGGTGCCCCGCCTCAGGATTCCGGTTGGCGGTGCACCAAGTTGCAACTTGGCTGCCATGCTGTGTGACAAACGCAACGGGTGCAAATGCAGCACTGGCAACACGCTGACATATTGCGGCGCATAATTTAACGTTGCTTATGCCTTTTTCGCCGAGTGCAACTAATTTTTGTTTGTTGCCAGCGAAAGCCACAAAGATTTATGCCTGAGAAATTATGCTTTAAAAGTGAGCGTATGTCTTCGTTGTTGCAGTTTTCGTTGCTGCTGCTGCTGCTGTTGTTGTTGTTGCTTTTGTTTCTTCATCCGTTGTGCTTAAGTAATTTAATATACTTTAATGTCAGCTTGCAGTCTCCGCTTATACAGCTCTCCATCTTGCTCATTCACTTACACAATATATTCACACACACACACACACACACACTCTACTACTACATATGTACATATAAGTCTGTGTAATGCATATTAGTATATGCGCATATAAAAGACGTGTATTATGAGAGTGGCAAAGGGGAAGGGAGGAAAGACTGCACGGGCAACAAAAACAACAACATCTACAACAACAACAACAGCGAGTGTGTTCATAAAAATGTAAATGTGCAAAATGGCACGCGAAAGAGGGACAGCAAGTGAGAAATCATAATAAAGGCGTGTGTGAGTCGAGCGAGTGGAGCCAGAATGTAACAACCGAAGGTTGCCAAATGTATATACGATTATACATACACATATATAGTATATGTGTGTGTGTGCGTGTGTGTGCTCATAAGTTTTTGCATCTTTGTGAATTATTTAAACAAAGAATAATTACGCAGGGCATTATGATCTTAATGCGATGAAATGCATGAAAATGTCTATTTTTAAATGCTACACAAGTTTCACACCTCACATATTTTGCTGATGACTATTTTGCTTCTTGAAGCGAACTGAGTTAAGATGTGATTATATATGGTATATAATATTGTAAAGTTACAATTTTAATTTAAGCGACAACGGGTCAAAGTCTGTTATAGGTAATTCTAATAAGGTAATTCTTACAAAATTAATCATATTAAATACTAAATAAATACTAAACAAATACTGCAAACGAAGCACGTTTTTATTTTTTTTTTGCCGGCTTTACTGCATTTCATACATTTTATGTACGCTCATTAATTTATATTCATTTTCATTTTGTTTTTGTTTTTGTTTACACCTTTTAGGGTTTAATCAACAAGTTACTTTGTGCAAAAGCCACTTAGATTATATTGTACATACATATAAGTGTGTGTGTGTGAGTGTGTTTGCGCGCTTACTCTTTTATATAAATTCCACTCAACTAAGCAAAAACAAAGACATAAACCAAACATGAGGCAATGCAAATGGCCTTAGTTCAGTTGAACCAAAACTCCATTTTGAATTCTTCTGGGATGAGAACGGGAATGGGAGAGAGAGAGAGAGAGATGGGAAAAATTGGATGGCTGCTGCTCCTGCTGTTGTTGCTTGACGGTATTCACACACTTTCCGCTTTGTTATTATGCGTATTATGCAAACCACGCCCACCGACACTCCCGCTCTCTCTTTCCCCCCGGAATGCCACTTACACTTTACTTTACGCGCTTTTGCAGCGTATTTTTATAGCCATTTGCTTGGCAAGAGCGCAAAAAAGTAGACAGCCCTTAGCTGGAGCAAAAAAATGATGCAAAACCCTTAAGCAGTTCTATACGACTATAATGTACACTACACACTCAATTATAAGCCAGTTTTCATGCGTTGTTTATATGCCTAGAGTTGGTGTAGTGCACATTCAACGGTAAGAATACATACATATATGCATATAAGGAAGAGAATAGACAAATAGGGTTCAGCGGGGAGTGCTTGAAGTGCATATACTCTGGAATTATGTCGAAAGTTATTTTTATTTTTATTATTATTTTAATTAAAATCGACTATGAACTGACGATATAAAATAACGAATTTTTGAAATTTATTTTTCATTAATAAAAAATAAAATAATCTTATAGAAATATATAACAATTTTATAGAAATATAAATTAATAATTAACTTTTAAGTTTGAGAATTCATATATTTATTTTTATATTATTTAAAATCGATCTGTCGGGATAGAAAAACTCATTTTTAAACTTAATATTTAATAATAGAAAAAGAAAAAAATAATAATCTTAAGGTAAAGAGGATCAAATATAATGTTGGTAAATCTAAAAGAATATTATTCATTAAAATTTAATTTGAAGAATACATAAAAAGAGTTTTTAACTAATTCTATGACTCAGTCTTATAGTATAGACTGTCCTTGTTACTCACTTTAAATTTAATATTAAATAACAAACAAAAAAATTATAATTTTCTAGTTAAAAGTATCAAATATAATGTCGGTAAATATAAAAGAATGTAAATTGAAGAATACACAAAAAGAGATTTTAACTAATTCTACGCCTCTGTCTTATAGTATGACTTTCCTTGTTAGCCATTTTTTTGCTCACTACAGGGTATTGCGAATGTCATGTGGAAGGTAAGTGGCGTAGACAGCAGATACTAGGAATGTATGTGTGTGTGTGTGGCAAAGTACGAGCTTGTGTGCATGTTGAAAAGCACTAAAAAGTATTATCTAAATGATAATTTGTTGCTGCTTGTCTGTTTGTTGAGTAATGTAATTTTATGTACAGCAATGGGAGCTACCATGCATAAACCATTGGAGACAAAGGCTTCAGCTGTTCTCAGCTTTTCCTTTGCCCCTCCTCATTCTTCTGCTCCTTTTCTGGTTGTACATATCAAACATACTGTACTCTTACATTTTTGCATGTATAGTATTATGTGCGTAAAGCATATTTCCGCTTCCTGTTGCTGGCCAAGTCACAAAGGCGTACAATTCGCTTGCTGCCGTAAATGAAACAAAGCAAAAGCAAAAGCAAAGGCAAGAGCAAAGTCACTTAAGCAAAGCATTTTGGGCACAGTCAGTCTTAAGTTACCATAAAACAATTTTGAACAAACTTGTTTGGACTAAGACAATTCAATTCTATTCAATTCACTTCACATCGAAGAAGAACTTTTGCAAAACATTGGCGAAACATTTCAAGGATTAGCCTCGGCCGGTTTACCTGCACAGATCCTCAAATCAATTGCACATTTTGCGCAACTTTGGACAAATGCAATGCAATTAAATGCGACAAAGTTCAAAATTGAATTGGTACAGCAAATCGACGGACTTGTCCGGAACTCTATTGGCCGAATATAAAACGCATGACAATCCGAGAGAGCAAAGGCCGGCTGAGTAAAGGCATGATAGGACTGCTGGGCTGGCAGGATCAAACCGGGCCAATCCAAACCAGACTGGACCGGACTGAAGTGGACTGGGCTGAAGAGGGACAGAACTGAAATTCAATTCGGTTGCGCTCGATTGCGTTGCATTTCAATATAAATATTTATTTTATTTATACAGACACAGGCGCACCCAGTTGCAGATACTACAGATACACAAATGGACGGGGCGACAAGTTGCAGCTGACAGTAGAAGATGTTGTGGAACCCATTTGTTTTAGTCAATGGATTGCAGCGGTACAAAGTCACTCCGCAGTTCACTTCAGTTCAGTTCAGTTTCGAGCAGTTCAACTTGGTATGTTGCATTAGAATTCAATTTTCAAACTGATTTCGTATCTGTGTATCTGTTTCGAGCTGTGCATCTGTATTTGTCCGTTGTCTATTCGAGTTGAATGCCATGCCATAACTTTGGCTTAGCAGAGAGCTTGCTTTGACTTCCACTTCCTCATCGACTTGCGTCAGGGTCTGAGCCTGAGACTGAGACCGAACTGGTCGAGCTGTCAATATCCCAGAACATAAAACGACGAGGAGAGAGAAGAAGCCATCAGTTGTGTAAGGCAAATTGTGTGTAGCGTTTTTGGTATATATATAAGTAGTTGGCCCAACCAGAACAGAAATAGCTGAAATCTTTGCCTAAATGAAATCAACAGACTGTGCACTTTTCGAGCTAATCGAATCCTACAAATAACAACGACAATAATTGTCTTTTAAATGCTTATTGATTCAAAACGTGCATTAAATTTATTTAAATGAGAAGTTGCTCATAAAGTCTATCTGTAATTTGAAAGTAAATAATTTAGCAATAATATGAAATTATTAGACAGCTTCGGCCGCGTTTTATTTTTATATTTGATAGTAGGTTTTTTAAAAATTATTTTTGTATGGGCAAAAACACCAATTTACAACGTGTCTTTATCTACAATCTGGTATATTGTACACTCTATGGTATTTTTTGAATGGTACTATACCAATATACCAAAAATATAGCCTTTGACATATTTCAGTATTTTTGTGATATATTAATTTGGTATATTTTTAAAAATGGGTGGCATTAAATTGAATTATTTAAATAAAGTTATTTGAATTGTTTATTGGCTCGGTGGTTCTTGTTGTCGTTATATTTTTGAGCATACCTATTAAGTGATAAACCAGCATAAGCTATGCTTATCACATTAACATTAACATATATTCCTCAATTTAGAATTTAAAATAGCGATTATTTGTAATTTTCCAAAATGTATGAAATGAAAAACTGACTTTTAATCTCGTGTGCAATATTGAAGGTAGATCATTAAAGTTTAAACATTAATTTTCTGCCTTTTTTAAATATTCTGCAGCAAAGACATAAAAGCTGAGGCGTGGTTATATAGAAACTGTCATCGTTCAGGCGTCTTTTAATATAATTTTGCATTCGGTTGCTAATTATTTGCATATTTCTTTGCGTGCAACGTGAGACGTGAGCTGCAGCTGCCGAGGGCAGGTAACATTGAAGCACAGGTGGACAGGAGGAGAACAGTGGCAGAAGAGGGTATTGAAAGGACCTGGAGCTGTCGCTAATTTGAAAGCTTTTTGCGGAAGACAAATGCAAATGTCAGCGTTGTGTGCACAGGGTTGCCAACTTTTTCATTTTGCCATTTTGGGCTTGGTTTGGCTTTGCAGTTGTCATTTTACGTTGTGCAAATGTCAAACTTATCGACTCTAAGCCACGTGCCTCGAGTCGAGTGCATCTATGGCACGAAGTACATTCTCATCTGGATGTCTGATGGCTGGAGGTGCATTGTGTGGCCAGGATGACGTCCCACACACTTTTATGTAGCGTGTTGCAAGTTGTGTGTGGCACGCCAATGTTGCACGTTCAAATTAACTTTAATGAACTCAGTTTAGTTGCAAATGAGTTACAAAACTCGAAAACACATCGAGACGTGTTTAGTGCACACTGCGCATCGAGCGTTGTGCTTCATGCGTGTTGCAAGTAAAATTACTCCACTATTATATGTGGGTTTTTGATCAAGGGGCGTGTTTCTGGATAAAATGATGAAGCTGCTTTAATTTCCTTTTTTTAATTTTTTGTTCAACTAAATTGTTTCAAGATTGTTCAAGATAAGAACTTACATTTAAATCTAGATTGCTATAAATTTAATAATCTCCACATTTTGTTGTGTTCAAATTGAAAATTCTGCCGAAGGTTATAGATGACAATGACGGCAAAAATTTAAATAAAATTCTAAACAAGTTCGCAAATCATGTCAAAAGTCAAATTCTGTGTTTGTGACAGTTGGAAGATTGCGAAAAATGCTCATGTTAGCAAAAGGTTACGACGTCCGCTGAAAACTTTGCGGCGAAAGTTCACACGGCGTATACGTTACTATAATACATACACACAAGAACGCCAAACTGTCTCTCTCTCTCTGTCTATAGGCCACGCCCCCAGCTACAGAGCTGTTGAAATGGTCGGAGTGTGGCGTAAAAATGTGCTAATACTTATTTGGCATAGACTTTCGCTAGGAACTCCGTTGTTGTTGTCGAAGTCGTTGTTGTTGCTGGTTGCTGGTTTAGGCCTTGGCAATTTGGTGTTTTTGTTATTCTGACAGTTATGCTTATTTATAGGCGTGTTATTTTCAAAGTATTTCAAGGACTGCTGTCACGGACAGTGGGCGAGGGAATGGGCGGATTTTGGCATTTTTAAGCCAAGGCAATTTATTGGCTTTGCTGTGTGCCGATTAGCCAAATATTGAGATTATAAACGATTCGAAAGCCGTTTCAATTTGGGGCTTATTACGCGCTGAGAAAGGCTTAGGCGCGTCTATCTAGATAATTGAGACTGTCAATTGCAGTTGCCGCACAGCCAACGCCTCCGGTTTTGGGTTCATTGAACCGCTTTCCAAAATGCCTGCGGTATTCGGTATGCGGCATAACATTGTGGCCTGAAGCGTCACGGGCGATCAGCCAAAATAAAGAATCGCTTCGAAAAACCAAACAAATTGAAATAACACCAGATAACTGAGAGCTTATTTCACACACCCTTCTCCCTTCCCCACAATGTTTGGCCAAAAATGTGAGTGTGTGTTGCCAAAAAAGTGTGAAAACCACAGCAGCGGCAATGTTGGCCAATTGTAACGGCTGTGTGGCCACCGTAAACACTGAACAAAAAAGAAACTGACTAAATGACTGTCTGACTGACATACATAAATGGGCAGGCGTCTCGGTTCCTTCTCATATTTTCTCTTTTTGGCGGTGTTGCGGTTTTTGTGGCCGCAAATGTGCACGCCAATTGATTTATTTAAACAATAAACTAACTGCCAAAGAAGCCCCTGCAATTATGCCGAAAACTAGGCTGCAATATTTAGCAAGAAACCGCATTGAAAATATTAATTATTTAATTAACTAGCAATAAGTAAAAATGTTTTTAAACACTTTTATGATTGTTTATACCCGCTACCCATAGGGTAGAAGGGTATTATAACTTTGTGCCGACAGGAAATGTATGTAACAGGTAGAAGGAGGCATCTCCGACCCTATAAAGTATATATATTCTTGATCAGCGTCAACAGCCGAGACGATATAGCCATGTCCGTCTGTCCGTCTGTCCGTCTGTCCGTCTGTGTGTCTGTCCGTCTGTGTGTCTGTCCGTCTGTCCGTATGAACACCTAGATCTCAGAGACTATAAGAGATAGAGCAATATTTTTGTTTGCTATGTTTGCACGCATATATTGTGCTGTCTGTGGTATATTTTGAATGGTGTGCTGTATCGATATACCAAACATACCATTTGGTATATTCTTAGTATTTTTTTAGTATATTTGCAGTATATTCGGTATATTTTGAGAATAATACCGAAAAATATATTGCTTTTAATCAAATTGGGTAGCGGGTATCTCACAGTCGAGTACACTCGACTGTAGCTTTCTTACTTGTTTTGGTTTTGTTAAAATGTTGTATTATTAAATTTTAGTTTTATTATTTTATTTTTAAATTTTAATATACTCTACCCATTGGGGTATTAGTAGTATTCTTGATCAGGGTCAACAGACGAGACGATAAAGTCATGTCCGTCTGTCGGTCTGTCTATCGGTCGGTATGAACACCTAGATCTCAGACACTGCAAGAGTTAGATCTTTAATTTAACTGATTGTTGTTGCACGAAGATCAAGTTAGACTTACATTTTTTCCTAAACCCACTTCACCCCCGCAAAACGAAAATAAAAAAAAAACAAAAAGCAAGCTGAATTAAAGATATCCAAGAATTTTGTTTGGTAAAAAGCTAGTTTACAATCTGGCATGTTTTTTATTTGATATATTTCTAATACAGTAGTATATCAATATAGTCTTTTGCATATTTCAGATTTTTTTTTGGTATATTATAATGGGAAGCGGGAATCTCACAGTTGAGAATACTCGACTCTATTAGTTCCTTTACTTGTTCATAATTTGTGGTATGTAACCTTCTTAATGTATAGCAAATAATAATAGTTAACAAATTTGAATAAAGTCTACTTACACTACAATATAATTGTCTTAAAATGTTCTCCAAATTCCATCTTTCTTTTGTTATTGCATATATTATTCAATTATTACAATTGCACTTATATAAATATTTAATCTTCGACCCTGTCCCACATTCGTTTATTGAATTATCTTTTCTCTTTATAATTTACTCTTACATAATATAGTAAAATATGCAACAAATTGTTGCCTTGTTTATTATTTTCATAACGAAGTTACTTGCTTCAATTAAACAAGTGTCAATTTGGTAAAAGTGAAGGTTACGAGGTTAACGTCAGACAAGAGAAGACCCAAAGAAATGAGTAAACGCAAATAGTTGTTGATAACGAGTTTAAACTGAACTTGAAACAATTGCCAAAACTGATGCGTTCTGGCAACAAGTTTGTTGACACCTAGATAAGGTAACTGATAAGGCAGCGAACGCATGGCAATATAAAAGCGATGGACTGATTTCAGCTTCGACATTGTCACAACACCCAACCACAGCACAAGATGAGTCGATTGGCATTTGTGTGGAGTTGTTTGCTGTTCGCAACTGTCAGCTGGGCAACACCTCATTATGATGGACGCATTGTGGGTGGCCAGGTGACAGAGATACGCAATTTCCCATACCAGGCATCCATACAGCTGCACGGTCAGCACATCTGCGGTGGCGCCATTATCGGAGATTACTTCATATTAACCGCTGCCCACTGCTTCGAGGGAGAGTGGTCAGAGCCCGATTACAGCGTAAGATTGGGCTCCGCGGAGCATGCGATGGGTGGCGAGTTGCTCAGTTTGCGGCAGATCATACGTCATGGAGCCTACGACACTCTGACACACGATAATGACTTGGCACTCTTGCTGCTCAATGGCAGACTCAACTACACGGAGGAACTGCAGGCAGTGCCTTTGGCCTCGGCACAGGATGCACTTACCCCTGAAACAACGTTGTACGTCAGTGGCTGGGGATTGCAGAGCGAGACGGGTGAGGAGGGTGTATCGCCAGTGCTGCGTTACGTGGATCTAACACATGTGGAGCCGAAGGCCTGCAGAAGTGCTTATTCCAAAGTGCTGCCCATTACCCAGCGCATGCTCTGCGCCAGCCGCGAGGGGCATGATAGTTGCCAAGGCGACTCTGGTGGTCCATTGGTTGGCTATCAGCCTGGCAGCAACGAGGGTAAGCTTTACGGCATCGTTTCCTGGGGTCTCGGTTGCGCGAAGCGCGAATATCCGGGTGTTTACACGAGTGTGGCTTCATTCAGGACTTGGATTGATGCTCAGGTGGGCGCCTGGGGATGGAATACGTTGCTAGCTGGTTGGAGTGGATTGCAGAGGATCAATCAGAATTGATGGGATAAGAACAACAAAGCAAACTGTGTTATTTTAAATGTATATTTTTTAAAATTCTAAAAAAAATCAAATCTATTATACGAATTAGTTATTACATATTGTATTAACAAAAAAATGAATATTCAAGCAACTTATAGAGAACTTAACAGTGCCTATTTTAAGTTAATTCAGTTAATAAGTTTACTCGTTTATTTCAATATTAAGTGCTCTCGGTCGTTCGATTCGCTTCAATATTGTTCAACGATCTACATCGATCGGGTTTTATGAAATTTCGTTCATCGTACGAACTATCATGAGTGTTATATTGATGTTATTTGACCATTGTCTTAAACCCGCGTGGTTTTATATAGTATACTGTTCCTTTTATTTTATTCAGTTTACTAAATATGAAGACAAGTAAGCTACAGAAGAGTTTGCTCGGATATGAGGCAATCCATTTTGAATATAAGCAAAACTGTATGATATTAATTCTAGTATATACCAACTTAATATACTGCAACATACTAAAAATACACCAAATTCCACATTTTATATATTGATGTCGTACTACATTCAAAACACATCAGATCATTCGGTATATTTTTAGTATATTGGGGTATATTCGGTATATTTTAATAAAGAAATACCGCACTGTTTTTTAAATAGGTAGCAGGTATCTCACAGTCGTGCACTCTCGACTGTAGCTCTCTTACTTGCTTGTGCTGCGATCAGATAAAAATTGTATAAGTTAAAGAAACTCTTTTACATTACAAAAAACTGCCGTATTTTTTGTTACTTTGGTTGACATTCGGGTATATTTTGAATGTAATCATAAAACGATACAACAAATATAGCCTTCGGTATAACGCATGTATCTGAAGCACTCTTACTGCTGTTAAATTCTTTCTTGTTATTTTAATTCATAAACTCAATTAATTGATATCAAAAGTAATTCGATACATTCGTAGATCGACATATAAAAAATCACCCTTACTTTAATTTATAATTTTTATTTCTGTCTTCTTTTATTTACAATCTGTCTATTTTAACAATAAGTAAATTCTATAATTGATATTAAATTAACAGAAATAACAGTTATCGACTGAGTCCTGCTATCATATGTAATATCTTTTCAGTTGCTTGGATTTATCTTTCGGGGAGATCGAGTATGTGGTATTTATAACGAAGGAATAAACTTTCTAGTTTTTCCCGTTTGGCTGTGCTTTGATGTTCAGTCAGAGAATGAATAAATAAATTTGTGCATAGAATATTATGTATGTTTATAAATAATAAAATACATCCAACATTTTCTATATTTGAGTCATTTTACTAATTTCAAATGTAGATGCTGTCGAGCTGATCTCTTAAGTGTATTTTCATCTTGGTTATCGACTTATTTTTTAATTACGAAAATTCATAATTTCCATTTTAACACATTTAACATTTCCATGGCCATTGGCTCAAGAGCTGAAAGCTGCTGGCTCCTAAGTCAGAATGCAGCAGAAAATGTGGTAGCTGAGCTCGAAACTAATTCAGATTCAATGAATATGTTAACATCTTGCTTGCCACAGAGACTGGCAAATAAATCGTTTGCCTACAACCAGGCGCAAATGTCAAAATGCAAGCCAAGCACATACAGAGACAGACACAGAGACGGACACAGGCAGAGAGTTAGTTTATACTGTGTAGTATTTCATTATGAGATAAAACAACCTGCACTATAGCAACAACAACTTATTAGTTTAGACAAAAATAAATTGCATAAATATTTAAAGCAGGCAGAACAGCTTAAACGTGGCTTCTAGTATATGGACAGAAGCAGGACGTGAGCCTTGTGGTCAACAGCATCAGGAGCAAAAAGCAACAGCATAGAACAACATAGAAGTAGAAATAGCAGCAAGAGGCTAACAAGCCGTAGTGCACAGGGCAGACGGCAAGGGGTCAGGGGTTAGGAGTTGGTGAGTTGGTGTTCATCACACAGATACGAGCACATTTCACAGATTTTAATTTGTTGTTTGCCGTTAAGCAAACTGTGTAAGTGTCTGTCCTGACGATAAGGCACACATCTTGCTAATTGTTTCATTTTGCTTGGCATTAAGCAAACATTTCAAACTGTGCGAGTATTTCATTTAATTGCATGCGTGTATTTTGCAGAAATTTCAATTTGCTGCTGTCACATCGAGCTTGATGTCTGCTTTCAGTATGCTAATTGCAGTTCAGCAATTAATTAAATATGCCAGCTCCAAATATCAGTTAATAAACCACAACAACTTCCAAATCAACAGATTTATGTGTGCCATACAGAAAAGAGCGCGTTTGTTGAATATCAAAAGAACTCAGTTTTCAACATGCAATATCACAAACAAACAGAACCATGTCTTTCAATACTGTGTTTGACATTTATGATTCAAGCTTATTGGATTATTTTTCAACCAAATCAGAATAATTATAAAATAAAAAATGAGAACATTAAAAATGTTCAAAGCTTGAAGGAATATTATTACAATGCAAATTATAAAAATAATTATTCAACTTACAATTTTAAATTACTTTGACGAATAGTTTTCTTATGATTGATTTATATTAAATTATAGTTTATCAACACAGAAAAAAAAGGAAGAGCATATGGACAGATAATTCTGGTTTGGTTTCTAAAAACAACATTTTATTGAGCCATAGAGCCTTAAGAAATTTTTTTAATTCTAAAATATATTTGTACGTAAAAATGAAAAAGTTTACAAAGAGAAAAATGTGTCCAAAGATAGAAAGGAAAAACAATCAAAATTTAAACTTTTATTTAACGTTGATTTATTAAATTATTTATTTATTTATTAAATAATATTCTTCTTGGTAGTTTCAAATTTTTTTATTTTTTTTGTTTTAAATAACCATTGTGTAGACTTTGAACTCAGGCCAGACCATATTAAGAATGACACTCATCTGCCTTGCCCTCTGATATAACATTTAATCTGGCTAGATTATTTTAAGCTTCATACTTTTTTATACCCGCTACCCATATGGTAGAAGAGTCAGAAGAGACAGGCACCTCCGACCCTATAAAATATATACATATATTCTTCATCAGCACCATCAGCCGATATATCCATGATGATATTCGTTTGTTTGTAAGAAAAGTGTTCATTGCACTTCTGGATCTTAGAGATAAAGAGATACAAGATAAATTTATTATATTTTTGTTGTTTTGTTTATCAAATTTTTGCAAGGCCCACTTACGCCCCCGCAAAACAACCATAAAAAAACAAGCGTATATTTTAGCATAGATCCTGGTTTTTGGTACCTACGATTAACTATTATCGTATTTATGATTCGCTCAGGTAAAAATTGTGGAATGTGAATGTGAATTAGAGCTATTCAATATTTTGTTATAAATTGTATACATAGTATGTAAATATATGTTTATTTGTATTTTTGGTGTATATTAATTTGATATGTTTTAAGAATAATACTGTACTGTTTTGTTTTTATTCAATATCGGTTGCGGGTGGTCACATTACCAATCGCAGCAAATTTACACAACGTAGCTTTCGGTATATTTCAGTATTTTTGCGGAATATTAATACGGTATATCTTAGGAATAATACCACACTGTGTTGCTTTTATTCAAAATTGGTTGCGTGTATCTGACAGTCGAGCACACTCGACTTAAGCTTTCTTACTTGTCGTTCTTTAAATTACAAATTAGATAGCACATATAGTGCTGAAATAATAATTACTATATTTATTATTATTATTCGTTGTTGTTTGATCTGTGAAGGCAGTGGGTAACGCATATAAATATGGTTATCTTTAATATAGAATCTAGTATATTTTCCCTGCTTGACCTCGACAATTCTGTGCTGCTTTGCTATATAAATAATAAGCTGTCAGCCCAGCGTAACACATCGAAGGATGAATAACACCGTCTTAGCGGATTCTTTAAGTGCTCGAAGAATGGTCAAGTGGATATTCAAGTGTTGATATATAACTAGAAGTTTCTAGCTGCCATTTCAATTGCTCTTTCTCGCTGTTATCGTTGCCTGGCAGCCACATTCCTTGCATGGCACTTGGGATTTATTTTCCAAAAATATCTTTAAGATGCTTACTAATATTTGGGATGCCTGTTTGTTGTGGCGTATTTTTTACATTTGAGGGACTTTGAAGTGGAAACTGCGTATTTTTTCCTGCTTTTATTGATTGGCAAATAATAAAGAGAACGCAATTTGAACAACATAAATTTCAATCAAATATTAAAGAATGCTAGTGAAAATAAAATAATTCAATTCATATACTCTATTTGAACTCAGCCTTTGAAGAAAATAAAAAGAGGATAGGTAGCAAATATTATATTTTCAATATTTCCCCAAGAGTTCTAAATGTATGTATAAAATTGATTAGTATTGTATTAACTTTTATTGATTTCTATTTTTTTAATTTAAATTGACATCTTTCATTTGTTGGTTTCCTGACCTTATTTTTTCACAATATCATAAATAAAGACAGCTTATTACATACAATTGATTTGAGCTGATTGAAAAGGTTTCCATTTAATGCTGTGTGTGCGCTTCCTTCATTCTTCAAAGTTAGTCAGAGTTTCGTGCTGTTTTTTTGGTCACCAACAACAAAATGAAATTTAACAAGCGATTAATTGAGCGTAAATACAAAAGACGGGCAAACCTGTGGACGTTTGTCATGCTTCCTTTACTTTCCATTGACTTGGCTAAGCTGTAATAACAGTTATTTCTATTTCTACGACATGCGTTGCGTATACGCAATCTGACATTATTTACAATTGGACAATATTTAGTTGATAGGACGGGGTAGCGTATGTGCTTGTGTGTGAGTGAAGCTGAGTCAACATGTCGTATGTGTTATTTTGGTAAATATTTTCCGGCTTTTCGGCCGGTAATTGTTACAGTTAATTGCGTGTAATTGAGAACGCTTTTAGGCAAGATGCGTCATAAAACACGCTGATGGCAACCTCAAAGCATAAATCTTTGGCAGGCGGGTGAGTTAATTGCGGGGTGGCAACATCAATTACACCCCAAAAACGAAAACGAAGCCAAAAAAAAAAAAACGTAGCCGCAAGCTCTTGACACATAAATTATGCAGTCATTTTTTTTATGCTGCCCGCGACAAACTACCAAACTGCGAGTTTGACATGCCAGGAACAACACACGCACACACTCTCTCAAACATATAGTAGGGGAAAATCAGAGGGACTTTATTTTAAAATGTGTGTTTATTATGCCATAACAAAGGGAGTGAAAGATACCGTGAGAGAGACAGAGAGAGAGAGGAGGGCTGCAAGAAAAAAAGTGTTGCAAAGCGTGGCAAAGTGTCAGTATTAAGGGTGAAATTAATTACGAACGTTTACTTAAGTTAAATATTTGTGCGAAGCTTTTATGCGGCACTCACACCCTTTCACACACACACACATATACAACAGATATACTTGCCTCGTCCCGCATCAAGGAGCTCCCACCAAAGTTAACTGACAAAGTCAAGTTTTCAACGCCTGTTGTTGGACTGGTTGGTAAGGAAGGTAGCTGGCGGGTCTTCAGGCTTCATTTTACATGCCCCACAGTGCGCAGCAGTAAGCCGAGGCACTTTGTCAGTGTTAAGGCAACGCGAAACTGAGAAACTCGACTAAAAATAGAGAACAGTTCGCTACACATTTTTTTGGTGTGTGTGTCCCTTCGTTTTTGGGTTTTGTTTTGGTTTTTGTTGCTTTAAGCGCAACGTGAACATTTCATTTGTCATGCTTTTTGCTTTGCTGCGCTGTTGTTGTTGCTTTTGCTGTTACCTGGCAACTGCCAACTGCCACGCCCTTGCAGCAAGTTGCCCCTTCTCTCTATCTGCCTCCTTTCCCCCTCACGCATATGTTGCGCGCCGCATTTTGACTGATTGCACAGGACAAGCAGCGCTGTTACCAGCATCGGGCACCCAAGAAGTTGAAAATTACAGAAAGAAGAAAGCAAGAAAGAGAGAGAGAGAGAGAGCGAAAAAAAAATATATGTACATATAGAATGGAACAGCGTCGAGTGACAGGCAGCGCTAACGGTAACGTTGACGGTGACGGCAACGGTAACAGTAACAGAAAAGGCAACGGTAACGGCAACGCTAACGGTAAAGTGTTGCAAATAGCTTTTTTGCGTTTTTGAATAATTTATAAGATGTGTTTACTCTTGAAACCAAGTGACTAAGTGTTGCCACGCTTGGCCAGCTCCCCAGGCTCGTCGCGCCTGGCCAGAATGCTGCTGCCACTCTTAGCTTGTTGGTCCTTTTTGGGTGGCTGGCAAATGAAACACGATAATTTACTTAGATGCAATGCAGTGGTGACGGGTCGCTCGGTCGGACGGTCTGGCGGTGGGTCGGTGGGTGCCACGAGTGAACAAGTATAAAGAAAGCAAAAGATTTGCCTCTTACAAAACCTTATGCAAACATAAAATGTCAGACTGCTTCATTTAGCTGGACAGCACAGATGCCGCAGTACACAACACTAAACTTGTAAAGCTGGCCATTTAAATATGCTCTGAATTATTTGTGATGCTACTAAAAGAAAAGATTCTAAATTATATATACAAAGGACTTTACGAGCTACACAAAACTCTGGTAATCTTGAAATTTTGATCCGTAATTTCTCCGATAAATACATAATTTATTTCTATTTAAAAGAATATATTTCATTGAGAATCATAAATAGTTAAATATAAATAAGAAATTGACATTATATATAATAAATTTTTTGATTACATTTTTTTATTCGCTTTTAACTTTGCATAGTTTACATTGCTATTAATAATATTATTTGAATTATAATATATTATAATTCCATGGCGGAATTTCTCCCGTGCGAGACTTTTTACATTGAAAATAACAAAAACTGAAACAATTTTAAGAATAAGAAAAGTTTATTTTTATAGCTCTAGATAAGTACTTTAATTAGAGCTAAGTATGGTTTTGGAATTTTCTTTCTGTTTTGTGTTCTGTTGTGCAAAAATTAACCAATTCGTACGCAAAACCAAAAAATGGACGAAATTATATATTTTATCGGAAAACAGATCATGTTCCTAAAATCAATCTTAGCTCTAAATATAGTGCTTATCTAGAGTTTTAAGAATAACATTCAATTATTTTTAAAATTGTTTCAGTTTATGTTATTTTCACTGCAGTGCACTGTAAAAAGTCTCACACGGGACAAATTTCGCTATGGAATTACACATATTCAAATACAATATTATTTAATACTTTTTTCTTTACTAATTTAATTTGTTATTTAAGGTTTTAAAATGTTGGAATTATTTTACTGTTACAAATATTAGCGTTACACACTGCGTATACTTAACGCAGCTGCGCTTGTTATACTACATACATTAAAGCCACTGCTATAAAGACTACAAGACCAAGAAATGCGGAACGATTTTTAAGAAATACCAAATCAATAAACCAACAAAATTACAACAATATACATATACCGAAGCATACATTTGGTATTTGATATACTACTGCATTTAAAAGATACCAAATAATACAAAATATACCATATTGTCAACCAAAGCAATGAAGATCTGATAGGCGCAGCCGCATTTTGCAATATGAAATGATTATACCCATTATACCCTAGGGTAGAAGGAGATATCTCCGACTCTCACAAAGTATATTGTATATTGTATTGTCAGTATGAACACCTAGATCTCAGCTTTTGTAATGTTTGGACACAGGTCAAATATAGACTTCGGTATATTTTGGTAATTTTTTGGAATATTTTTGGTATATTTATTGAAAATAAATGGCGTGTATCTCACAGACGCTCCAACTCAACTCGATCTTTCTTACTTATTATACCCGCTACCCATAGGGTAGAAGGGTATTATAACTTTGTGCCGGCAGGAAATGTATGTAACAGGTAGAAGGAGGCATCTCCGACCCTATAAAGTATATATATTGTTGATCAGCGTCAACAGCCGAGACGATATAGCCATGTCCGTCTGTCCGACTGTCCGTCTGTCCGTCCGTCCGTATGAAACACTGGATCTCAGAGACTATAAGAGATAGAGCTATAATTTTTTTCGACAGCATTTGTTATGTTTGCACGCAGATCAAGTTTGTTTCAAATTTTTTCCACGCCCACTTCCGCCCCCGCAAATCAAAAAATCGAATAACAAGCGTAATTTTAAAGCTAGAGTTACGAAAATTTGGTATATACAATAACTACTATAGTAGTTATGATTCCTGAAAATTTGGTTACGATAGAAATACTTTTGTATGGGCAATCTGGCACATTGTGCCGTCTATGGTATATTTTGAATGGTGTACTATATCGATATACCAAACATACCATTTGGTATATTTTTAGTATTTTTTTTTAGTATTTTCGGTGTATTTTAAAAATGATACCACAATATTTTGCCTTTATTAAAAATGGGTAGCGGGTATCTCACAGTCGAGCACACTCGACTGTAACTTTCTTACTTGTTTTATATGATAGTAGGTAAAAATAAAATGTAAAGCAGGAAAAGCTACAAACAAGTTGGCAAGTGTATAAATAGTAGTATGTAGTCTTCAAAATGAAATAGATTTATTGTCTTCAAGCCTCACATTTCGATTGCCTTAAAAGTAGCATTGAAGCAGTTTGGGATGCTTATCACATTGTTCATTATTGTTGAATGTAAAATAGTCCGGTTACTAATTGTGCTCATTATCTGCTAAATGCTGGCAAATTTATGTAACGCACGCAGTTGGGCCACCAACTGATTTGATTATCCGTACGTGTGACGTTGCATGCCCCAAAGGCGAGTTTTACTTGTCGGAGACGCAGGACTTGGATTCGGGAGCTGTGTGAGGTAGGCCAATTGTGGAGCTGCTATTTAGTTACCTGCTTTTGACAAAAAAAAAGAAGAAAAAACGTAAAAAAAGAACGAAAAAGAAAAAACTCAACTCATAAAACATGTAAAATGTTAAAAAGCTCACATACAAGAGACTGGGAGTTGGTTGCCCCCCTCGATGTGTCTGTGCTTCCTGTGTCTGTTTGGAGACTCATTAAAAATTCGTAGAACGTTCCACTAAATGTTCATGTTTTGCATAAAAATTCAGAAAAAGGACATGGCCACAATGTGATGAGCAGTTGTTACTTTTTCGAGTACGGTGTGGGTGAATTCGAGTGTGTGTGTGTGTGTGTGTGTGACTATGTGGTTGTATGTAAGTGTGGTTCTAATTTTCATTGGTTGAATCGAGTAGAAATAAATTATCATTAGCTCATCTACGCCTAACGATGAGTTTGAAATTAAATTTACTTTCGCATATTTTATACATATGCTTGCTTGAATTTTGATGGCCAATCAATTATAGACATCGACGCCCTTAGCATATGTTTATAAACTGTTTATCGCTTTTAAGATAAGTGTGAAATTTGGTTAGTAAATGGTTAGTGTACTTATTAATTTAAGTGAATCTTAAACGGAATTGTACTGAAAAGCTTGTTGAAGTGTCTGCAATATTCAATCGCAAACTTTGAAGTATTTTAAGAACTTGTTTTTATTTCGCTTGCAAAGACAATTTTGGATTTGTTTAGAATTAGTCCGAAAATTTGTCAGTATCAAGAACATAAATAGCAATATCAATATAAATCAAATCAAATCAAAAGCCACAAAAATGTTCAATAATGTTAGGGTTTTAGTAGCTCAACGACTGAGCAAACGACTAAGCAGGAAAAGCTATTGAAAATCACGTAATCACGCACACATATCTGTTACACACACACTCATACGTACGTATTATGCTCGTTGCAGAAAACGTAAAATTTCATTTTCAATGCTTATCATTTTTGGGTTTTTTTGGATTTCTTTTCACAAATTTTTGTTCTTCAGTATGAGAGTATGAGTGTATCTGTGTGTGGTGGTCAACGCATACAAATGCAAAGCGGAAATAACATGAGGGATAAATCAGGAAATTGCTAAACATCAAATAAAGCTGATAACGTAACTTAGCTATATGACATACAAAAATACTACCATACTACTTATATACTATATATGCGTGTAACATAGTATGCGATGTGTGTGGTACAATTTACTACAATATATGTGTAGAGAGAGAGAGAGAGAACGCTCCATTTCATCGTGGACATTTGCTGATGTCAACAATTCAAAACCATTGCAGTGATGACGAGGCAAACAGCTGGCGGAACAAAAGTGCTGTGTACCAAAAAATTCAATTTTGCAATATGACATCCGGCGGGCACATTCACGCACACATGACACGTTACACACGGCGTATACTTAACGCCGCTGCGCTTGAGTCAACATCCAACGGCATTGACAGCCAGCAAACCGTTGTTGTTAGTTTCCTAACTGCTACTGTTATGGTCACAACCGTCGGCAGCTTGATACTGCCTGCTGCCAGCTAGCTTCTGGCTTCTGGTTGGTGGCCAGTGCAACGCTGCACTTTCTGTCAGGCATCAGTCGGTGGTGGCCGCTCTTTGCGGTCGCTTGTGTAACCAATGAAATGTTATCAGAAATTAAACTTGCAACTAATTATAATTCGCTAGCCTTTAGCAAAATATATATTTTTTTTATTTTTATTAACAGTTAAAACGAAATAATCGAATTATGGTCCTCCACTGATCTGTTAGTCTGCAAAAAAATTTAAATTACATTTAATTAAGTATTCATTGTTATGATGAGTATGTCAATTAAATAAAATCGTTTAGAGTGAAATTGCACTTGCAATATTTTTCTCTATTAAATACAGCAAATAGGTACATTTAGTTTGCTAAATAGCACTAGAGTTGCGGCGCTTTGGTAACTTCAAGTGGAAAATCGTTGCATGAAACACGGCGCATATTTTAGGCACTCGACTCGGTCGGCCTTCCTCACTTACACACACATTTATATATATTCACCCACACCCACAAGTTTATACCAAAAATAGGCGAGCAGGCAACGAAAATTTAATTACACTTAATTAAGTGCAAAAAATTTCTACAATGCTATTAAAATGTGCTTCAAAATGGCTTTGGTTTTTTCCCTCAATGTGTGTGTGTGTGTGGAAGTACGTGTAAATGTAAGTTTGCGTGTGTAGACACACATACATACACATAGTTTGCTGTGCTGTGGTCATACTGTTCCTGTGAGTGAGCTTCAAAATGTACTTTGCATTTATTAGAACATTTTTCTGGTAAAGCCATAAAAATGCTTTGTTCTACATTAGTTTTCAAGCATAACTTTGGCACACTCACACAAACGTTTATATTTACATATGTATATATAATAAACAACTTTTCTACATAAATTAGTTGCAAAACACTACATAAATATTGTTAGTTTTTGTTTTTCGAATTACTTGTAATTTTATAGTGCAATATAAATTCTTGAAAACTCATTGGGCACAATAAAATTTTTATAAAAATTGAATTTTAAAGCAATTTGTAATTAAGCTGTGACTTTGAATTTCCAATATTTTAACTAACTTCGTTTATTATAAAAGGCGCAATAATAGTTTAAATTTAATTAATATTGTTATGTCTTAGAACATTTTAAATATGTAAAACTTCGCATTCGTTTTGAACTTGTAGTTCGCTTTAAGTGAATAATAATAATAATTTTGAAATTGGTCTGCACGGACAATGCCATTAATTTGGAAAAAATGTAATTTTGTGGCTGACGTTTAGCGCAACTACCGCACATTACAAATGCCAAATTAAATTATGTTAGCAAGCGCATGAACTTGCTTCGTTTTGGTCTAGCAAATAGTAAATAAGTTTATGATGGCATCGTGAGCAGAATTACCTCTAAAAGGCATTAGATAACTTGCTCGAAAACAATAAGGAACATTAAAAATTTTTTATTATTGCCACGGCGGAAACTTTATGACTCTCCCATCCCAGCAAGCTTGTCTATTACACGTAATGTTGCCGCTCAGTCGTTCGATGCACCTTATAAAAACTTGAAAGCGGGTATGTTCGACAATTTGTAAATATTAATTTTATGGGTAAAATATATTGAAATTATTTCCAAGTATCTCATAATAAAATGCGTAATTTATTTAATGTATTAATTCTTATTTATATACTTCAATCTAGGGCAGCCATTAGTCGATCGTCTCTTTTGAGTCGCATTAACTTATTTTTTGTTTATGAGCCGCTCGCTTTTCGTTGTTGTTCGGCTTTGGTTGTCCATTTGCTGTTGTAGAACTTCAGTGTGGTCCTCGTGCTATACGTTGACAGCATATGGCTGGAATTGCGGCTACTTAGCATCATCAGCGATTGCAAGTTGTTGTTGCTGTTGCTGTGGTTGTTATTATTGGCCGAGTCGAGTCGAGTCGAGGCTGTTGTTATAAGCCTCTTTTAGCTGGGCGCTGACAATCCGCGGCTGCTGCTACTTATTTTGATTAAATTTACATAATTTTTTTGTGTCCCAGGGATGGCTTAATTTAATTTCGCCGTATTTTGAAATATGCCGTCTTATCGTCCGCCTCCTTCGCCTTTGCCTTCGTCTTCGTCTGCTGCCATCTTGCTGTCATTTTGACTGTGATATTTGCCTGCTGGCACTGTTAACTCGATTGCCAATATCGTGTGCAAATATTTCAACAGCATTGCAAGCCAAGCTCTAAACTTTGTAACTTTTTCGGCCAGTACTTGCCACGCCTCCCTCTTGTCTAGCAACGCCCATCGCAAATCAAATACGTCGACCAACTCGCTGAGTGTATAATTTGCGCTTTGTCTAACTGTCAACACTTTTAACCCATTTTTGTCGGTTATAAGTTTGGTTTTCGTTTCAAATGCATGTGTTCAGCTACAGTGAAGCAGCGCTAAAGGGGAATCTTTTTATTTAAAGTTTATTTTCTTATGCTATCAAGTATGAAATATAGGCATGCGAATTTCAATATATTTATTTATTTGCATCATGGTTTGTTTTTAAAAATTTTGCAATCTTAATCCTCTTAATGCATGTAAACTGTGGCTACAACATGATAGTAATTTGTATACCCTTTAATTATGGTAACGACGTTAGTAAGCGTATAACTGAAAAAAATAATTTGAATTTAAATTTTTAATGAACATTTAAATATTAATTTATAGAGTTAGAAATAAGTTTAAAGCAAAATTTGGAAATTTGTAAATATTTTTCAATTAAACAGAGCATATTTTAGTTGGGATTTTACAGTTAACACGAATGCCATTGCTTTTTTCTTAACCAATCGGCAAGAGCACGATTTTACATAGCTCTCTAAGAGAGCTCTTGGTTGAAGTGGCTGCAGCAGCAGTTGCAATAGCTGAGAGTATTTTCACGAGAATCTCTGAATTTTGGTACATCAGACTTTCGGCTCTGAAGGCTGACTGGGTTTTGCTGGCTGGCAGTTGAAATAATATTTGCGATCATAATGGATTTTGCCAATTTGAATATTATTACAAACACACAGACAAATAACCTCAACAGACACACGCAGACACATCTTGCTTACGTACAGTTATAGGAAATTTTCATTTTGTTTTATTGCCGCCTTGCGATGGCAAACAATTTTCTTAAGTAATATAGCTTAATTTTTTTTTTGCTGCATATGTAGATGAGAGAGATGCTGCTGAGAAATTGTTCCATTTGTTCGAGCTCAATGCGTCTGCTGATGAGTTGATAATGAAGTGCGCTACCATATAGTATAAGCTGAATTGCTGCATTCTGTTGAGTTGTGAGTTGTGCTTCAACCATCCAAATATACATACAAGTATAGTATATGCACATATATAGAGTTGGCTCACAATAATGCCAATGGGCAAACATAGATGGCATATTAGCTGAGCTGCCCCTTTTGCTGCTCGTACTTTCTATCCTGGTTAAACAGTTTGCCATGCCTTTGCCACAGTGCAAACATGAAGCACATTATCATTGCCGGCAAATGACGTACAAAGCTTAAATATTTGCCCAACTGTGTCTCAGTACAACAACTAACAACCAACAGCCAACAACTAACAGACGGGCACAAGGCAGAAGGCAGTAACCGGGGGGACGGAGACGGGACGGGGAATGGAGTTTGCTGCGTAGTTGCCAGTTGGCTAGTATTGCGCATACGACATGTAGCCCTTGCACAAATATTAAAAAATAAGCAGCGCGTCCGACTCTCAGAGTCTCTCTCTGTGGCAACTCGATGTGGGGTGGTAATATTCACAGCGTTTTGCCTAAGGCCAAACCGCACAGAAGAGCAGACAACCAGCCAACAAACCAACCAACAAGGCAACAAGGCAACAAGCCAACAACAAACATAGTTGACAGCAGCAAAAAGTAATAAAACTTTAGGCGTTGACTGGTTGGCTGAGTGACTGAGTGATGGAAAGACTGAATGAATTATATGGCAATGAAATGTGTCGACCCGCAGAAGTGTGCAGTTATTTTTGATATTTATGCCTCTGGTGTGTCAACAAATACTTTGATTAATAATATAAAATATTAATAAATTCGATGCGCACTGCACGTGCATGTTGTGATATCGAATTAATTGGATTTTCAATTGGATAAATATAGCTGAAGTAATGAGCTTTCCAATAAATAGGATGAAACTGACTCAGTGAATATCTAATTAGATCTGTAGTCTTTAGTCAAGCTTTATAACAACTATTAAAGCTTGCAAATTTCATACTTCAACTATTTCGCTATTAAGTTCTATTTCATATTCAACTTGGGCTTCGAAGCATTATTCTTTAAATTATGTTCATTAATTTTAATTTTAAAACTATATAATCCTAAAAATCACCAGCGTTTTCTTACAAATGTTCTATGAAATCATCCACAACTCAGCCAATCAAAGTTAAGCCTTTTATTTCAAATCTCACATTCCTGTAGCGCTTTGCGCCGTGAATTTGATTCATTCTAGGTTAACACAAGCAATAAAGTTAAAGGCGAATGTGTTCGACCGTGAGATACCCGCAACCAAAATATATCGAAACTATAAAGTATATTTAGTATATTGATTTAATTCATTGTTTAAATATTTAAATATACTGCAGGTTATATTTGGTATATCCGTATAGTACTTTATTTAAAATACACCACAGAGTACTAAATACTAATTTAATTTAATCAAAATATATATACGTTTTTAGTCATACAAAAGTATTGCTTAAATAAGTTTTACAATTTCTGATATGCGTGCAAAAATAACAAGTCCTGTGAGAAAAAAATTATATCTCCATCTTTTATAGATCTCTGAGGATCTATGTTGGTGTTCTTTGGAAAAAAAAGATAGACAGACAGACGGACATGGCTATATCATCTTGGCTGTTTATGGTGATTACGCATGTGTCTGTTACATACATTTTCTGCAGGTACAAAGTTATAATACCCTTCTATTCTATTGGTAGCGGGTATAAAAATTACTAAATACAAAATGTAGCGACTAGAATATACTCTTTACTTGTTTCAAACAATTATGTTAAACAATGTTTTTGCCTGTTTATTTGTTTGTAAGATGATATTTTCTGTGACTTTAGTTATGCCAGTCAAAAACCCCATCATATTCTGCCTAAGTGAACCCACCTTTCATTTTATTTAAGCTAGAGTATTAGAACAAAAAAAATAAAGAATGAAGGCTTAACCCAAACGCGGAAATATTAGCCACAAAGTTTTCCTCGTGCCACTGACAATTTTCTTTTATACCCGTCATCCCTCATCCCTGATGATCAGAGTAACGGATTTGGCTGCACAAAAATTGACATAAATAAAGCAGACACACAGCTAGCCAAAAAAATATCTATAGAACAATTTTGAAAAATCGCTGGAATGTGGAAATGCTGTAGCTGCGGTAACGGACTGAGGATGCGGCTATACTGTGAAAATGGACATGCTATGCATGCCGAGTGCTGTCGCATTTATTACCAGTTTTTACCCCGCCTCTCAGCCCCCCCTTGAGATTTTTTTCAGCATGTGGGCGGTTGGGCTTTTTTCACAGTAAATATATATATAGAAAGTCTGTGTAAGGGGATATATACTCGCATTCGTACTCGCACTTCTACATACACATACATACATAGAGACATATCTCTGCGGCGTTGTCGCTGCGTATTGGTACGTGCCGAATGGCAACTGAAAACTTTTTTAATTTAAAAAATTTGTTGTTGTTCAGTTTGGTCCAAGACGCGAAACCGTCTTGTCAATGAGCCAATGAGAGTTCGAAGCATGCGCTGCATTAGATACGTCCAAAAACAAGAACAAAAAAAATATAATAGAAAATCAAAATCAGGAGTGTTTTCGTCTAGAGTATTCCACATCGAAGATGCCCTTTATTTAAATATTATTTGGTCACAAACATACCACATAATATATATCAATACAATGAAAACTTGAGTCTCAATCGCCACTGCAAACGAGTTGGCCTTTCAGTCAATTGTCCTGCCAGACGCATGAGCTTTTATGGCGCAGACCACTTGATCTCTGTCTTTTTCTATTGTTGCCTCAGTGAGTTTGTTTCTTGTAGACTTGCCACTTGCAGGTATTTCGGAATTTGGGTTTTTCTTAGGTTTGTGCTAAAATCATAAGTTTATATGTTTTAAGTAATTCTAACTTCCAATACAAAAATTATGAAATAGACTCAAAGGTTAAAATATTTTAGCCAATATTAATTTCTTTAAAAGAAAATTATTAAATAAGCAATAAATCTAATTTGGATATGTTCACTATTATGTTAATTTTGTGTTTGTTTATCTCTTCTGTTTTCTAACTAATTTTTAAGTATTCTTATTTTAAGATTACGCTTTCGAAGCTTTACATTTCCTTTACAATTTATTCTTATTTTTTTTGTCAAACTGAGTTAACCCTTTTGCTCTTAAAGCAGGGTATACAGGGTATAAGAAACGCAATGTTAAAGTTAAAAATATATGCTGCCGCGAGCGGTGAAGTTAATTTACAAACGAAACATTAGAATTGGTCCCGGACAGTAAGCGCAGCGACGGCAACGGCATAATAAATGCGAGCATAACTGTGATTCAGATTCGGTTTGCGGCCTTAGATCATATTTGGCCTTATGCAGAGACCCAAACATACGTATATACAATATGTAGTAAATGTACATATATATCCATGGAGAGTGCGTGGATTGCATAGTGCCGACAACAGGCAGCTCTGAATGTTATTGAAAAGAGCTACTCATATTTCAAAGGGACAATCACGCGTTTGACAGCCGCGGGCTGTCAACGGTCGGCCATTGGTATCATTGACGATGCCATCGATGGTTTGCTTCCTCCGCCCATCTGCTCCGCTCATGGTGTTGCTTTTGTTGCTGCTGCAGGCCCTGCTGGCATTTTTATTATTATAAGCCATGCTGTGCATATTATATTACCACACAAAAAACTGTTAGCACATGCTTCGAGCTATCCGAAAAGGGGGGACGGACGAGTCTTGAATCGGGGCATGAGAGGTAAGTGAGGGAAAGTAACAGACTGTGCAGCAGACTGCTGTATAGACTGTGCGTAGAGTGTGGCCCAATTGTCACTTATAAATTGACATTTAAAATGTTTGGTTTCGGTTTTGGGTTCTTCAATGTTTGTGCTGGCTTTGATGCCGATAGCTACAGGCTGAACTGGTATGTGAAATATGAAACATTTTAAAGCAATCTCATTGAGTGTGTGCGCTGGTTGAGTGAACTATATTAAACAGTGGTTTCTTATTCAGTGTGTACT
Organism: Drosophila nasuta; assembly: GCF_023558535.2. Taxonomy (NCBI): domain Eukaryota; kingdom Metazoa; phylum Arthropoda; class Insecta; order Diptera; family Drosophilidae; genus Drosophila; species Drosophila nasuta. The sequence continues at coordinate 20,337,639 of NC_083457.1, forward strand.
ACAAAAGCACTTACAAATTTTATGCATTTAGTTGAAAAGAATTTCTAAAATGCTTAAATTATGAAAGTCATTTCTCGAAAATAAATCCAGCTTAGAAGATTTAGAGTTCTTTACCTAAATTTGAAGTAACTTTGTATGTAACAATTTAGCTACAAATTGTTTTAATGTATTTTATTGTAAATATCCGATTCCACAAAATGTAAACAACATCGATATAGTTTTAAATATATACAATGAACCTATGTTATCAGACGAATGAACAGACGAAGAGGCAGTTATTCTGAAGTGTGACCATACAACAAAGTGAAAGATATTTAAAAGTAAATATGGTCACGTTTCTTATTTTGATATATGGGCACAATATAAACTTAATTATCATTTATCATATGAACTTACATATATCAAGCATAATACAAACAGACAAGTTCGATACATATAGCAAAGCTCTTAAATAATTTGTATATAGAGTGTAAGTGTGCGAGCGATGTCAATACGTAAATTGTGCGTTTTACCAACGTGACTTTAGTACTTCAATTATTTATAATTGCATAATATTTACTTTGTTAAATACGCAAGTCGGTTTATGCTGTTATTAATTTTAATTGAAACATTTTAATTGGATTTAAATCAAACAAAAATACACAGCTGCACTTGCAGCATAAAGCATGCATGGTGAATGCACTTGCGTAATCCTGAAAAACTTGTGCAGAAACTCATAAAAATTACATTGGGTAGAGATGATCAAAGATATTCGTTATTGAAATATCCTGTATTGTCTTTGAATAGTCTTAAACTCAAGATGATCAATATAGTTGTAAATGTTAATATTGTTAATCATATGGAATGGTTTAATCTATATGCGTATTTTATAACTGTATTTTTTAATTTATACTCGACATGAACTCGCAATTAGTATAATATAAAAAGTGAACTTTCTGGTCAAAGGCTTTATATGTTTTTTGGGTAGAATAATAGTGAAGTGTCATTCTATTTACAGAGACAGGACACACGCATGGACTCTCCAAAGAATTTAAACAAGTAAGAAAGTTACAGTCGAGTGTGCTCGACTGTGAGATACCCGCTACCCATTTTTAATAAGGGCAAAATATTGTGGTATCATTTTCAAAATATACCGAAAATACTAAAAAATAGTAAAAATATACCAAATGGTATGTTTGGTATACCAACACAGCACACCATTTAAAATATACCATAGACGGCACAATGTACCAGATTGTCGGCCAAAGCAACTAAGAGCCCTAGTAAGTAGGCGTTTTTGCCCATACAAAAGTATTTCTTTAATAACTCCCACAATTTTTATCTGATCGCAAATTTTCAGGAATTATAACTACTATAGTAATTATAGTATATACCAAAATTCGCAACTCTAGCTTCAAAATTACGCTTGCTATACGATTTTTTTGATTTGCGGGGGCGGAAGTGGGCGTGGCAAAAATTTGAAACAAACTTGATCTGCGTGCAAACATAACAAATGCTGTCGAAAAAAAATTATAGCTCTATCTCTTATAGTCTCTGAGATCTAGGTGTTCATACGGACAGACGGACAGACACACAGACGGACAGACGGACATGGCTATATCGTCTCGGCTGTTGACGCTGATCAAGAATATATATACTTTATAGGGTCGGAGATGCCTCCTTCTACCTCTTACATACATTTCCTGTCGGCACAAAGCTATAACACCCTTCTACCCAATGGGTAGCGGGTATAATAAATCAAATAAATTGTTGTTGTTTTTGTATTTAGACATGTACTTATTATGCAACAATTTGTTGGCAATAGTAAAATGCTGTATTATAATGAAACAATATTTACCTTCGTTAGCACTCAAAGCTAGTTTTCAATTTTCTTATGCAGTTGGCTGGAATTGCAGTCAACGAACCGGAAGAAATGCCAAAATGTACAACTTAAACTTAAATTTTTAACAAAATTTACACAAAAGTAATGCAAAAACGTCGAAAAGTCGGTGCAAAAATATGGTAAAACTATATGCAAATTATGCTGCCAAGAAGCCAGTCAGCCAAGCATCTCCACTCAACTTGCCAGTCAAATTTTCTTAACAAGCTTTTGGCCTAATCAAATAGCAGCGGCCCCAAAAGCAACAGCAACAGCAACGGCAACGGCAAGGCAAAAGAAACCCTTTGGTGACTGCTCTCGCTCGACCCGAGCAACCGAGAAAACTGTCTTGTAACAAACGCTTGACAGGCAATTGTCTTATGCGGTATGCTAATTTTTTATGTGGTTCTTTCCCTCATCTTTATGGTTCAATGTCTGTGTGTGCGTGTGTAAGTGTGTGTGTGTCTGTGTGTAAAGCTTGTGTGCCGCCAGCCAGCAAAATTGCAAAAATTAAAACTATAAACTATCTCCTTTTGAAGCCCTGTGGCCAATGTCGTTGGGTTATTGCCTTTATAATGGAACTACATATTGTATGTATTTATATATACATACATACATATATTCATGTAAATATTTAAATAAGCATGTGCGTGTGTGTGCAGAGTGTGCTTAAATATGTCTTGAACTTTTCGAACTTATTTAGGCTTTCGACAGACAGTTCTGTATTCTTAGTTCAATGCACTGCCTTGTATTTCAAATTAGTACGCATTAATTATTTTTTTTTTTTGGTAATTTAATTTTGTATTTATTATTTAGTTATATATATATTTGTAAATAAAAATATAAATGCCACATTTGATCATGCAATAAGTCAATTTTCTTTTATACTTTAGACTCTACATTTTTAACTATTTGCTCCAAATGGTAAGCTATAGGATGCTATATTTACACAACATACTTGTAGTTTACGAAATTTTATAACGATCTTCATTTTTAGAGTTTTCATTTTGCCCCTCTGCCTAAAATTGTGTATTAAACTTTGTATGAAAATTGAAAATTGAAATGAATTGAAAATTGAAATCATGAAAGAATACATTCGGTGCCAGAATTTAGGGTAATGTTCACCCAGGACTAAAATCGATATCAATAGACATTTTTTGAAAAATAAATTTTATTGTAAGGAACAAATTCTTCGAAATAAATTAAAAAGGCAAAGCAAGCGACGTTACTGGACAATATGACTAATAACATTTAATTTAATTTTCGAATTTTTTGTATATGTATATTCATTATATTTTGTTCTTATGCTAAGATTTTGTTTTAGCACATTTTGAAAGGCGGTTTTAATCCATAAAAGTAATTGATGATAACAGATGAATAATTAAAAGCAGAGCTTAAAAAGTAACTTTTTTTGAATATCGTAAATATTTCAAAGTTTTCACTTAAAAAGTGCGGAAACAGAATACTTAATATTTATTTCAAATAAGAATATTGAAATTTGAATCACAAAATCTCACCAAGTGGCCTCAAGCAAAAATTAGGTTTGTTTTCCTTTCTCAATGATTTGATATTAGCAAAAAATTCATGTTGTTAAGAACATGTGTGGTACTTAAAACAATAAACGTGGTAAAGTTGTACTTAAAATTGTGTATGCATATCTTAAAAGTGTTTTCTTACAACTTAGTTGCTGTCGAATTTGACACGAACCTACAAAAAGGAGAAAAAGTGAGGTGTCAAGAAATTTGGGGGAATTTTTAGATGTTATATTGAGGAGCATTGTGTGTAGAAGTCTAGATCGCTTGGTCTCAAAATGCCCGAGGTATGCATCAACTCTTACACAGTCCAAATTACGTATTGCCTTGTAAAGCAAAAGTTTTTCATAACTTTTCATAAGTTACGCTTATTTATACGAGACCACAATTTTGTACTTTGCATTTTCTTTATTTGCAACATTTCAGCTCTCTCTCTCTCTGCTCTGCTCTGCTCAACGATTCGCTACTTTGCGTTCACTCCAACATCCTTTCATCCCATCTTATTTCATTTTATTCGTTTTTCTTTTGGCTCCTTCCTTTTGCGTATTCTTTTTTTTTATTTTGTGCTGGCGAGGAAATTGAAACTTTGCTACTATTTTGCATAATTTTGTGCTGGCAGAAATGCAGAGACAGAGACAGAGAGTGAAAGAGTGAGATAGAGAGAGAAGCATTCATATGCCAGTGCCACAAAGTGCATAGTACAATTGAAGATGAGGCTGACAAGAAGGATGTCGACGCCTTGCCAAGAGGAAATGTCGCTGTGGCTGTGCGGCAAAGCCAAGTAAATTTAGTATTTACTTACCACATCCTTTACGTCTCATCTAGGCTCGACTTGGATCGAGTCGGCTCGTTTGCTTATCTGACATATGCGTGCGTCTATCTACGAGTGTATGTATCTGTGAGATAGTTGAGTTGTGTAAACTTGTCGATGTATTGCATTGTGTCAACATTGTTAGTGTATGTAAGGCGTTCATTGGCTGGTTCATTCACCTTACCCGAAATATGGAGAACGGAAACTACAGTAATTACATTAGCAGCTACTTTTGGCGCCTCGCTCAAGTAGTTTGGTCATTTGGCTGTGAGGAAACAGTAAAGCATTTGCAGCTCTTTGTGGTCTGCATAAAATGCATTCGCTGACTGCTTGCCAAAAATGCACTCACTGAGATGAGTTACGGGTATTACTATCAACCAACCAACCGACCAAGCTCTTCATCTGCTGGGGAAGACAAAAGACAAATGCTCTCTCTCTGTCTTTGGTAGCAAACAGAAGTCACAAAAAACATGAATTAATTACAAGCTCATACATAGTATAGAAAATCTGCTTACAAATCAGCGCTCATAAGTCAATATGTCAAATGCCAGAAATGCTGGAAATGCCAAAATGCCGATGCCAAAGTGCCGAATTGCCCGACGGTCGCCAGTCGGCGATAAAGTATTTATAGAGTTGTTCCAGAGATGGGTCCACATACTACAGACATACTATACTGCTGAGGTAGTTGGGGTCGTGGATCGGGTGTGTGCTCTGGAATTAATTGAAAGGCTTTTGCCTGCTCTGAGTGATAAATTAATGTGTCGATTGTGTGTCGAGGATTAAAAGTAACTCGGTTATGTATGTGATTTTTATTTCGTTTTCGTTTCAGGCTGGCCCCAGCTTAACTGCCATTTCCTACATCTTGTTGTTCTGGACTTGTCGGATTATGCACATGTTTACAAGGTTTTAGTTATTTATTATTTTATGGAATTTTTTCGTTGTTGTTTTTGTTTTTGTTGTGTTCTCTCGATGCGTGAGTGTGGGAAGAGAACGTCTGTTTCTTTGGCAGGTTTATTAGTTATGCAGTTTGGTGTACACATTCGGTGAATTATTAATAAATAAATTGTTGTTTTCTGTCATGTGGCAGCTGAAACTGAAAATAGGACTCAAGCCTAAGCCACGTGTTATAACTCAACCACAGCAATACATATGTATGCATGCATCGATTGCTCGAGATACAAATCTTTTAAGCACTTTTAAGTCCATTCTGTCATGGTAAAGAGGCATCTCAATGCGGTAGATATTTTTGCTATATTTTTGAACAAGCACAAATGTATTTCTCATTAATAATTGATGTGCATCTACGTATCCAAGCATCAAATTTCAATGCTCAAATGTTTCGACTTCGATTGTCGAAAATGTCTAATTAGTATTGTTAGACAGGCTTCCGCCATTGACTTTGATGTATTTCCCGTTAAACTTACAAATTGCTTTATTTTCGAGTGTTGTCTATATGCACATACCGAGATACTAATCACATTTCAAAAGTACCAAGACTTTATTTTTTGTTTTGTTGTGTTTGCTATGGACAAATTAAATAATTGGCATGACAATGAACATGACAATGCAATACATGGATACACATTCCTACACATAGTTTGAGGCACGCCACGAGGCAACAAACAAAGCAAAGAACCGTACATGCTCCTAGTCTTTCTCTATGTGGCACAACCCACTGTGCTCGTCCCAATGGTTCATCAACCGACAACAATTTCATTAGAACTCAAGCCTTGTGTCCATGTCCAAGTCATTGTCATTGACGTCGACAGTGGCAGCGACAGCGACAGCGACAGCGACGTCAACGTCACCGTCAACATGGTTGTCATCGAGAGGCATTACAAACAAAACTACTTAAGTTACCACGATTACATGTTATCGTAAATTAATTGTCCAACATTTTGTTTTACTAACAACATTCTAAAGAGATGCGTCAAAGCTAGCTTCATGTTGATGTGTGTTTGTGTTCAACTATCTGTGTGTTAACGTCAGTATCGCTTTCGCTTCATTATAATGCTTTCTACTTTCAACATTCTTTAGGTGATGCATAGTGCTGGCTTAAAATAAGGGATAGAGAAAAAGTCAACGATGCTTGACTTTGAGATACCCGTCATCCACTAATAATGATACCAGAAATATAACAAAAACGTATGATTCTTGTGTTTTATATCTGCTATCCACTCATATTGATGAAAGAGATATACCAAAAATGTACGATTTTGGTTTAACGGAAATAGAAAAAAAAAAAAACAGAAATAGCTTTCACATACATATTAGCTTTTTATTGGGAGCTATGATAATTTTTTCTACCCGCTATCCCGCTAACTTTGTGCAGGAAAGAAGGAAGGAAGTAAGCAAGCTACAGTCAATTGTGCTCGACTGTAAGATACCTCAACCCATTTTGAATAAAAGAAAAATAGTGCAATATTAATTTTAAAATATACCAAATTAATATACCACCTAAAAACTAAAAATTTACTAAATGCTATTTTAAGTATATTGATACAGTACTACATTCAAAATATACCACAGAGTCGAAAATATACCATATTGTCAACTAAAGCAACTAAGACCCGTTTTAAGAATGCGGTTTTGCACATACAAAAGTATTTATTAGTACCCCACTTTACCACTCCCACTTTTAACACTGCAAATCGATTAAAATCAAATAACAAGCGTAACAATAACAATCAGTTACGAAGTTATTTCAGAAATACTTTTGTATTGCTAAAATGCCTACTTACTATATGTCTTAGTTGCTTTGGCTGATAATCTAGTATATTTTGGACTGTATTGTATATTTTGAATGTATAATATTACTATATCAGTATATCAATACACTCGATTGTAGATTTCTTAATGTTTGTTATTTTCCTCCCTCTTACCTTCTTGGGTAGCTGTTAAAAATGCTAAAGTTGTCTTAAATTAAAATTCAGTTTGAAATTACTAATAATACTCGTAATTGAAGCTTAATATAGGTTTAGACAAATTCAACTCCATGAGATGCTAACCGCTGACGAATTGATTTAAATGTGTTGATAATTGACTGCAAATTAGATGCACCTTATTGCTCAACTTGTAAGCACCGTTTTCGGTTCTAATTGACAGGCGTGTGAAGTCAAACTAATTAAAATCTTATGCTAAGGTAGCGCTGCAAAATATGCAGCATATTTTTCAACACCGCATTGTCTCGTTCATGTTCGTGCTTGTGTGCATGTGTATGTGTGTGTGTTGGTCGGAGGTAAACAGCAAGCTGCGCGCTTGGCTTAATGCATAATTACACACACAATTTTCATTACATAAACGTGCAATGCACTGCATTGCCACCAAATGTTTGTCGGCAAGAGAGAACTCCAGGTTGTAGGTTGCAGGTTGCAGGCTGTTGGCTGTAGGTTGCTGGCTGCTAGCTTGCAGCTGCATTCTTGCAGCGCCGCTGCCATTGCCGCATTCCGACGATGTTGAGTGCGTTTGATTTGCCGCTCGAGTTAGTTTGCACATGCCGCACTTGTTTATAAGTTCTCTAATTAATTTTTAAGTGCCGCTGCTAACTGCCTGGAGGACATGCTTGGCAATAGCACCAACTAACAGCTCGATTCACATGTCTCAGTGTGTGTGCGTGTGTGTGTGTATGAGTGAGAGAGAGAGAAACAAAGTGAACGTATGAACACTCTCGAAGTTCCAAGGTGCTGTGGCAGTCAGCTGTGGCTAAATGTTAAAAAAAATTATGTACATGTGATTTGCTGCCCATAATAAAATTAGACTCCTTTGCTGCTCCTGTTGTTGTTGTTGATGCAGTTGTTGATGTCGGTGTTGTTGTTGTTGTTGTTGTTATTGCCTGTGGCTGCGGGTGCAGTGAACGGTTAGTGAAGTGGATGCACCCAGCATGCACAGCTCAAGAATTGCAGTCGCTGTTGCCTGCCGGCTGCTGACTGCAAGCTGTGGGGTTGCTCGCATAATGGTCTGCTGCATTATGCTGCTAGCGGGCTTTAATGGAAATTTATTAACACGAAATGTTAAAATTACTTAGCAACTACTATTTACTGTGCATTTGGAATGTGCATGCAACTAAGCACTTTGTTTATTTATCGTAATAACAACGATAACGGACGTCGCAGAAATAATGTTTAGCTTTATGCGTTATGAGAATCTACTATTATTTGCTCTCATTACTTTATGAAAATGGAAATTTATGTTCTGTTTCAAACTGAAATTATGTAGTTACTAAAAAGTTAGAAGGTTTATATTTTAATTGCTATCAAATTGTGTATCAATAACAGACTTAATTAAATTCAATTAAATTTGTGTTTTAGTTGTATCAATAGAAATGTGAGGAATTGCATTCAAAGGTATATTGATAACAAGACCAAGACTTATATTTATTAAGCTGCAGATTTTGATTAAATTCATTTGGTTTCTGGCTATTAAAAGAGAACATGACATTTAATTATTGATTTGATATTAATTTTTGATGTTAATTATAATACAGTAAAACTTCACTTAACGGACAACTCTATTAGGCGAATCTCTTCTTCAGGCAAACATTTTTCACTCATTGGGAAGGACACTCCCGATTTAATACATACATTTATTCTTATTTTGCTTCAATTATGTTGTTCTTATAAAGAATATGAATTGTTATTGCAATCTTATCGGATTTGAACATTCTCATTCTCAATGTGGGAAAAATAAGGGTCCTATTGACTACACCAGCTGGAGTCTTATCGATTAGCAGAGGCACGATTATTGATTGGGGGGGGAGAAAGAGGATGACTGTGACATCGACGCACAAAAGGAAGGCGTGCTAATACCCTATTTAGACCAAGTGCATCTGCTTTAATGATGCGATTCCATAATGCAAGTGTTTACATCAAAGTTGCATCAAAAAACAACTCGAATTGATCGTCCAGGCGATATTCTTTAAACATTTTTTTATGCTCCTGTCTATTTTATCTAATTTTTTCCATTTTTTTTTCAAATTGTAAGGTAATTTGTAATAATTTTAAGGCGTCAGAATTTGCAAGGGAAATGATCAGCTGATTTCCATCGATATCGCACTTTTGTCGATAATTAAGCGAAGATATTATCCAAAATACAGATAAATTTTCAAAATCATTGCTCCATTAGCCGTTTGATTATACTTAATGGAAATTCTAATGATACAGCCCAGTCTAAACAGGGTATAACGTGCCAATGATGAGTCATCATTAATTACGCGATTTTCTAAATATTACCAAAGATTTACCAATTAAACTAAACTTAAGTTAATAAAGCAACCGGATCGATCTTCATATATGACATATTTATAAATTCAATCCCACATTAATTATATTTATTTATTATTTTTATACATTTATTACAATTGTAATAAAATAAAACCTGATGACAATCAAATAAATTATTTGCAAATTGTTTAATAAAGTCATATTAGCTTAATGAAATTCAATTAAGAGTCAAAAATCAAATTTAAAAATAAACGATTATCATTTGCTTAGATCTGAGCAGTTAGTGTGCTCTTGACATGCAGCACAAAAAGCAGCTTTAGATGATGTATCTTCCATGATGTTGTAGTGCTGTTATCGTGATGTATGCTTCTGCCTGTGCCTGTGTTATGTTGTTGTTGTTGTTGTTGTTGTTGTTGTTGTTGTTGTTGTTGTTGTTGTGTTACGCCCACAGCGAAGTGTGTTTTTGCTTTTGTTGTTTTTGTTATTAAGAAATAATCTTCTTGTAAAATCTTAATTAAAGTTATTATAAATATGTATGTTATGTATACATACATTTGTAGTTCGAGCATGAGATGTGATGGCTGCAGTAATAGCAACAGTCACGCCAGCGATAGCACACAGATACACAGAAACACACACACAGATGTACTTTTTATATAGTATCTTGTATTTGTTCGTATGTCTCCTTGCATGTTTGTTTGTTTGTTTGTTTGTGTGTTTGCCTTCGCTCATGCCTTGTATGCCCTTGGCTCTACTTTCCCGACGTTAAATTGCGCAGCTGTTTGCATTTCACTTTATATGTTCATGTATAGTATGTACCGAGAATGTACATGTTGTACTCTCCGCCTTCTCCCCTCTCAACTACCAACTACCAACAAGCAACTACCTCCTACCTTCAACCCACATCGAGCTCTCCTCATTTCATGTGACAGAGCAAAAAAAGAAGCATATGGGTGGCTAAGTGTACAGCAAGTGGCATCAAAAGTATTTGCGCTTTATTATGACAACTGACATTAGTTTGTTTGATATTTGTGTTGGTTGGCTGACTCGACTCTCTCGGATGTGTGTGTGTGTGTGTCCCGTGTCTCTCCCTCTGAACTTGATAAGATTTAATTGAGTTGACATTGGTGTGAGAGGGGAGTCGAGAGGAAGAAGAGACTGGAGTGGTTTACGGGTCGCAATCCTGAGCAACTCCTGCGGGCATTTGTGGGAAAAGTCAAGTGCACATTTGATGCTCTGCTCTGCTTTGCTTTGGTTTACTCACTTGTTTGTTTGTTTGCCTGTCTGCCACACGCTCACTTTTGAATGAGTCTTTTTAAGTCGTTAACCTACTGCTGGCCATGCAACACACAAGGGGTTAAGGTTAATACGTCTTAAAACGGCTTAATCAAGTCTAAATGCACAACTAATCAACTGCAGCAGTTGCTTCAATCTCTCTCATATCTTCTATACCAAAAGAAGCAGTGAAATCCGAAGCAGGCGACGACGACGACGACGGAATCTGTCGCTTTGCATGCGAATTGAAAAAGTTTTGCGCGAAAATTTTTAATGAAATAAATTAAAAAAGCTGTCAACTGACTGTAAGTTTATATTAGAACTGATAAAAAAAAAACAGCAGCAGTAGCAGCAACAGAAGCTTCTTCACCAGCAGCAGCAGCTTTGAGAAATATGCTTAAGTGTTGAGTTACGCTAAATGGATTTTCAACTTGAGCGCGACTTGAAAATATAAAAAAAGAAATAATGTAAACTACTGCCAACTAAACTGTCATGAGAGCTACACAAAAAAAAGTCGAGAGTCGAAACTTGAAAAAATAAAATTAAAATAAGAAAACGGGAGACGCCATGAAATTCGATTAGCAACATGCCATTAAAACGACTGCGAGGATTCGGGACTCATTCAGGCTGCAGTTAAGTATTTTAAAATTTATAAGATGCGAAAAAGTTAGTCCGTAAGTTTTGTTGAATTAATTAGGCAGGACTGAGCGAGTTACCAACTGAAACATAACAGAACGGCTAACAATAAATGATTTATCGACTCTGCTAAGCGAGGGTAGCGGAACAAATAACTCAATTGACACAACTTGATTTATCAATTTATATAAATGAATAATTTATATTTAGAATTTATTGATAACAATTTTCAAATATGTATACGTTAGCCACCTTACCGCAACTTCCGCCTCTCCACTTAAAATAATAAAAAATATATTTTAACTACATTCTATAGGTTTTTTTTTTTATAATGAGCGAATATTCAGTGAGATTTTAAATACACTATTAATACACAAAATTTATATTTTAATTTATATTATGCAATAGAGATCAAGAAAGTATGAAAACAGCTATTAAAAAACTTTATTAAGTCAATATTTTCATTGACATTAAGGAATCCATGCTATCATAGGGTATGCGACAAAATTCAATAAATTTAATAACAGAAGCAGACTGAATGCTCGGCCCTATTACATTTTTTAAATTTAGTTTTAGTGGTTTAAAATATGTAGTTGGAGTAAAAAAATATTATATTAAAAATACTGTTTTTTTACTGTTGTATCAAAAAATTTATTTTACAAGAAACATTGTTTCATTGTTTCCATGTCAAACGCGTGCTTAAATAATAATTTGTTTTATGTATTATTGCACACTATTCAATATGACGCATACTGAGTAATTGCGTTATGCAAATTATATATTCACATTTGAAAATTTTGGAATACATTCATGTGAATTTAGTAATGTATAAATGTAGTTAAAATAGTTTCAGCATCACAGTACTTATGCCAACGAAATGATAATAAATTTCATATGAAAATACCAACTCAGAAGAAGGAAATACAACAAAGTTGACAAATCATACATCTAAGCAATACTTGTACAATCTCAGCATTTATACTACTTATAAGATGGAGCGTAGAGGTGCATGTAGTATATGTAAAATGCTTGTTTATTTCTCGAAGCATGGAGAGCTACCCACTAAAAGCGAGTAACACGATAATAAAACATATTTTAGAGCGGGCAACAAAAAACGCTTTCAAACGACAGTTGGCATGGCACCGCAAGTGGTGAAGGGGACAACATAAGAATCGTGCGGAGATAGAAGAGATGGCGGAGTGTAAGCACTTCGAATAGAATCTCTAACAATGGCAATGTACAAACAAGGCAGACGGCCAGCCAGACAGAACGAGTGAACACTTTCATATTCATGCAAGAAGAACGAAGAACGACTCATGGCAAGCAAACTAAAGTGCAGGAAAAACTACACAGATACAAACATATGTATATATGTATGGATGTGTGTGTATGTGCATATAAAACATTTATTTGTTTTTGTCGGAAACACTTGGTGCGTATGATAATAAATACTTAATCCGCAACAAAAGAATATTAAAAACAACAATAAATGGAAATGCTAAAGAGCATAAAGAAATGCATAAAAACAAATGCTTGGACTGAACTGGACCGAATTTGCGGTGAGGGGTCGAGAGGGGAGGCAAGCAGGTGAACTACACTTGTGTGTGTGGGTGTGTGTGTGTGTGTGTGTGTGTGTGTAGCATAACAAAAGGCGCTTTTGAAATGTAAAATGAACTTGCTTTTCATGCTACTCAAACATGCATGCATACATACATAAAATTATAGTACATACGAGCAAAAGCAAAAAAGCGCCAGGGGCTAAGTAGTCGACTAGTCAAATATATACAAGAGGAGCACTCATATGAACGCTCTTGTTGTTTTTGTTGTTGTTGTTGTGCCACATGGCTTTTGGTAACTTTATCAAAAGCAAATAAAACTTGGCGAGCAAATGTTAACGAACCACAATAAGCCAAAGCCGCAAAGCAGTTTTCTTCATTTTCCAAAGAAAAGTCATTAAAACCGAACAAGACAGCCTTACTCATGGCTCGTACAATTATTACAATAATAATCATACGCACAGTTGCGCACAGAGAGGGACAGCGAGAGGACGTACGTAGGCAGGCGCTGACAATACTTCTATTCTATACATCCCCAGCCACACCCAAAAACACAACAAAATCTATTACAGATAACAACAGTCAGTCAGGGTCGGAGTGTATGCATAGAGTAAGTATTTGCTGTAGTTTAGTTTTATAATTACCATTTTATGCGGCTTATATTTACCCACAGTATCCATGCTGTGTCTGCTATATGCGAGTGTATGTGTGAGTGTATTGGTGTGAGTTTTTCGTTTCAACAAATATTAACATTTTGCTGGAACGATAAGCGAAAACTTTACATCCTGTGCGTGTATGCTGCGTTTTTGGCTATGAATTTGAATTTGGAGCACATTCGCATCGCTCTCTCTCTCTCTCTCTCTCTCTCTCCCTCTTTTTTGCATTTGCGTACGCCAGCGGCGCATTATTATAGAAATGTTTCCAAAAAAGTTTGCATTGCTATCAAGGGGCCATCTAAAGCGTGGCATAAACATACCATAGACCTCGCTCGACTCTTCTGCTTCTGTAGCCCCCTTGCTCCACATGCTCTCCGTGTTGTCGTCAATGCTGAAAAGTTGCCCGTGTTAAACTTTAATTACAAATGCTGCTATTCCCCTCTCTGTGCCGTGTTGCCTGGCAGCAAGAGCGCGATCCTGAAACTTTGCACGGCTTAATGCGTATTTACATATGTAGTCATTAGATTATAATTTATTAGACGGCTGTCGGTGCTGCAATGAGCGCTCTCTGAGTGATAGATCATTGTTGATGATGGGCACATAAGTACATATAATCAACAATAATACAACTAGTTCATGCGTAATTTTACTTAAAATATTTGATACTTTAATACATATATATATAAAATTGTGACTTATAAACTATGAGTTATTAAAAAGAGAGAGTTGTATGACTTACTAATATGTTACAAGACCAAATTTCATTTCAAATTGTCAATAATTTTTAATTCAGACATTGACATTGTCAATAATTTTTAATTAAGAGACAATAATTTCTTGTCTCGTTGAGAGTTTTAAACTATAAGAACAGCTTGACGTTTTGTTATTTTCAATACCTTGAAAAACTTAAGAAATTACTTAATCTTAAATTCTTAATAAAAATATCTCTGTATTTTTCATTGATATACTTTTCGTTAATTAAATTAAATTTGGTACAAAAGATTTTATATTTTTTTCGAAAATATGAAATAAACATAGGGAAGCTTCTCTCATAATATAATGAAAAGCCGAGATTAATTCTTAAAATTATTTATTTTTTAGATCAAAAATAAATAAAAATAATTTCAATGAAAATAAATTAAATAATCAATTAAATTAAAAATCGAAATTGTAACTCATCATTGGCAGATACAAAAATTAGTAAATATTAAAATTTCAATAAACAGCAACAAACAAGCAATCAAATAGATTGATTGCGATAGCATTAGCCGTTACACTACAATTTTTCTGAGATTTAGAGGCTTGCTCTTAAAATTGTTATTAGTGATTTTAAATAATTAAAATATGAATGTTGAAAAAGGGCGAAATGAAGCAGGAAGTGTACGTAACAGGCATAAGGTGGCATCTCCGACCCTATAAGGTGTATATATTCTAGATTAGCGTTAACAACCGAGACGATATAGCCATGGCCATCTTTCCGTCCATCAGACAGACTGTCCGTCCGTCCGTCTATATGAATACCTAGATCTCAGAGACAATAAGAGGTAGAGATATAATTTTTTTCGATAGGACTTGTTATATTTAAACGCAGATCAAGTTGGTTTCAAATTTACGCTTCGCTCGGTTCTGGGTATTATAGGGGTATTTGTAGCTTTGGCTGACAATCTAGTATATTTTGCACTGTACTGTATATTATGAATGTAGTACTGTCAGGCATGCTCCGGTTTTCACTTTCGGTTTTCGTTTTCGTTTATTTAATTTAATTACTTATGTGTTAACATTTTATAAAAAAATTGTTAGAATAACCGGAATGAAATCTATTATAAAGGTGGCATCCCCATTTTTTGTGGGAAACAGCTGATTGCCGTTCAACTGATTTTTTTCAAAGAAAGTTTCAAATCTTTCTTTGCAAAAAAGACAAAAAGCAAATATATTTCATTCAGGGGAAGCATAAGTCCACTATGCACGATAAAAATATCCTTATGTGAGTTCTATCCACTCAGGAAATTGGACATACAAAAGACATTTTTTCGCGTTGTTTACTTTTAACCAAAACACAAGTCAGGTGTTTTATCAGTAAAAAATGAAACGTTCGGATAGCAAAACGATGACCAAAAACGTGTGAAAACCGGAGCACCTAAAAACGAAAACCTCGGTTTTGGTCCCAAAACAAAAACGAAAACCGAAAGTGAAAACCGGAGCATGCCTGTGTATTAATACACAAAATATACCATATGGAATATTTGTAGTATTGTTGTGGTATACTTTAATAATGCAGCGCTGTTTTGCTTAACTTTATTACGCATGAATTAAAATGATTGATTCTATTTATTAAATTAAACAATCTTAATTTGGTATACAAACCTGAACCAAATAAAATTCTATTAAATAGTTCCGTATAAAATTCCGTATAAAATTTATTGAACATACATATTTTCAAAAAAATTTGATAAAACGATATTGGCGTCTCAAAATTACATTACTTTTTTTTTGTTTATAAGAAAGATCAAGAAAAAGTCAAGATCAACTAATACATTTATGATATTATTGTAATAAACATAATGCTTATTAAATAATACACACGATTCAAATTAATTCAGTTGCTTTTTTGCTCTGATAATGGAGTTCCTGGACATAATATACCCTGTCATTTTAATGAATTTTAAGAATTTAGTATTGAGAAACACAAAATAAAATAACTTTAAAAATTTTAAAATACATTACGAATATATTTTATTGTTTAATGTTTTATGCTTACAAGTTAATAGTATCTCGTAGCTTGGACTTATCGAAGTGCTTTCGAATTTTATTGTATTTTAATTTTGTCACTTCAGTATCTGCGATATCCGTAGAAAATCTCATTAACTTATTTCATTGGCATGCACACGCTATCATCAGATGTGGCTTCTTTTGTATGTTATGTGCTCTTTCGTAACTTTATGATGTGTTTGTGTTTATGTAATATTTTTTTATAAAGAGAATAAACTTCATTTACATTTTTTCCACTTTTTTTTTGTGTACATTGCAGCTTTATGGCTGCTACTTGTAACAATTGTTTGTGGAATTGCATATTTTGCGACCGCAATAACATATTGAATTTAATTATTAACTATTTATTGCTCATTACATAAAACAAATTGACACTGAGCAACATCCGTGGCGGCCTATCAGCCGCAGCAGATGTCAGTGCAGTGTGTGTATTGCATTACACTCAATTTGTTGTAGTGGCAGTGACTGGAAATTGACTCGCTTGACACAAAGAATAATATTACGTATACGCAGTGCTATGCTGTGTGATGTGCACGCGACGTTGCAGTTTATGTTCGGTCAGTGGACGAGACGACGGAGAGTTCAATGTATTGGAAAATTGCAAAAAATTTGTCATACACAAAAACAAACACATTAAGGCTACACTTTGTAGCCGATTGTTATGGACTGCTGACTACTCTTGGTTGTTGTTGTTGTTGTTGTCCGTTGGCTGTTGCCTGTCAGCTGTTGCTGCTGTTGCTTGTGTTGTTGCCGCTCATTGTTTGCGCCTGAGGGCGACAAAATAATTTTACAATGCTGACACATTTTATGTTTATTAAATCAGCAGCATCCCAACTGGACAGGACTCAACCGAACTGAACTCGACTATACAGTGTGGGATACCCAGCCCCAGAAGTGAACCCCAATTTGTGCATGCTTCATTTGATTAAACATTTATGCTCAATGGCCGCCTCTTGTTGTTCTTTGGTTTGATGTGAGTGTCTCAGTGTGAGTGTGTGTATGTATAAAATCATTCCGTATGATTTACTCTGCAGTTCATTGGTCAAGTCAGAGGCGCTGGTCCATCCCATCTGGCTGCTGGGCTATTTGACTGCTTCTTGCCTGCTGCTGCAGCAACTTGGCAGCAGTGGCAGTAAGCAAATCTAGTGACCCGAAAATTAATTGATTGGAAAATAATGTAACATGCATTTATTGATTCATGTTTGAGGCGGCATTTGGTACTCGGCATTCGGCACTCGACACATGCGACCAAGCGGGGGCAGAGGTCAGGGGTCAGCAGAACACAGCTTGTATCGCAACCAAACACACTGCTGTATGTCGCTCCCCTTCCTTAGATTGAGGTCAGTAAAAAGGTTGTGTGGCATACGTCTCTAGCTGATGCTTTCAATTCGGTTTCCGGTCAGTCCACTTTAATATTTATCTACTTATTGTACGACACACAAACGAGTACAAAACATATGTGTATATCTGTATATTTGGCTTTTTTGTTCATCATGATGATCAGCCTGGGCTGACTGGCTGTCTGACTGGCTGGCTGGCTGGTTGGCTGTATGTATTTTATGCAAAATCCATATTCAATTTGCCAGCTGAACATCTGTGCAAATATCAAATATTGACTACAAATACTTGCGCTTGCTTGACAGCCCGAAGTCCATTTCCCCACTTGATATGCTCGAGTGCTGTTGCTTTTACATTAAATTGCAATTATGTGTATGTGATTTTATTTACTCTGCATACTGTTGCACACACACACACACACACATTCACACCCACCAATACTTATACCAGCATAATGATATATGTGTTTGTGTTTTTTGCACACATCGAAAATTATGAGAATTATTAAAATCCCCCTGGGTGTTGCATAATGGCTGACTTCTGAAGTGTTTGCCATGGCGGCTGTTTATGAACTTTATTTTTACTTGATAGGGTGTTCAAGTGGCATGCCACAAGTAAACTTTACATTCAGTGTAATCAATTTTGTGCAGTGTGTTGAAAATAAATTTCACACAAATATTGCATTTATTAATAGTCAGTCATGACGTCTGCAAATGTGTAAATAAAGTGTTGCCTACTTTTGTGCGCAATGTCTGAAAATCAAATGGCCAACAGATAACAGCAAATGGTTCGCATGCTGTTCACCCCACTGTTAACTAACAGAACTCTGTAATTTTTGAAAGCTTTCTGTTAAAATTAAGCTGTCTTCTCTTTATTAAAGCACTTCTCTTAAATGGTGAAAAGAAATTAAAGAAGCTCATTATAATAATTTTTAAATAAAAATTAATAATTGAAAATTAATTTACTTTAGAGAATTGATAAAAATAAATAAAATTTTCAGTCGAATATCTGTCGAATATTTAAATATATTTATTTCGTCATACTTTATATGATTGAATTATTTATTCTATATACAAATGTCACTAAAAAATGGGCTTAATATCCAAACTCAACTTTTAATATATTAAAAGATATACATATATGTATATACAAATAATTTTTGGAATAGCGATTCCGAGAACTATTAACTTCTTATATGATCATCAAAATAAGTTAAAATAAAAATTGTTGTTTTTTGTTTTCATTTCTTAGCTGTATTTAAACTAAATTTGAGTCACTTTTAAATTGACAAATATAGTTGCTAACAACTTTGGTGACAACTGATTATTAATTAATTTTTATCCATCGATTGCTTTGATTGTTTCACATGCCTTTCAGCACTAATGCTCACTCTTTTTTGGTCACACTTGGATGCTTCTCAGCAAATAATTCAATATTTATCGACTCTCAAAATCTCACGCACGCACGCACATTGCGCACTTACAGCAGGAATTCGCCCATTGAACCATCCATTTATTTATCTCCCCGCCCCCACCACACACACACACACACACACACACACACACACCCACATACACTTGTCCATACCATGCGAACTTCAGCTCATAACTCAAAATGTATTTAGTAGCCAATCAAGCAGAATGACAGGCACAAGTTCAACGGCAAAAACAATAGCAATCGCAATAGGAATAGCTTCTGCTTCTTCTTTGCCGACAGAAACAAAACAACAGAATACAACAATGAAATCATCAACAACAATTCCGAGGTGATCCATAAATGAAAATTGATAAACCTGGACACACGTGTCCTTTTCCATCCACTCCCATTCTAGAAGATTATGTGGATTTATACATTTGTGTTTGTATTTTCTCTGTATGCGCATTGTTTTTCCTGGTCATATTTGTGTGACTTAAGTAAAACTCAGAATTCATTCATATAGATTAATGCGATATTTGTATGTATATTTATTACGTAAAACGCTAAATTATGCAACATCATGCGTATTTAGTTCATCGTGGTATTTACTTTGTTCTAGCATAGAGAACTCTTTGAAAAATCTCAATTTTGTATAGTAACACAATATACAAATTATAATTTTCTATTATGACAAGCTAAATTAATTTTTTTTTTGCTCTCTACCCAACGCCCAACGGCATAAATCCAAAAACAAGAAACCCTCAAGCTTGCAGCATTGCTTATAATTAAATTAACTTGCCAATAGTACATAGAATCAGTCCCTCTCAGACAGGCGTCTCATAATTGAAACCATGCCGGGCAAAAGGGTTAAAAGGTTAGTTAGTAGGTTACTCTCTGCCTTCCATTTGAACAGATGAACCTCGACAGCTCGTAGCAAATATTTTTGAAAGGGAAAACAACAAAAAAGGTCACCAATAAAGTAATTAGGCGCTCAGTGTCCGAGAAATTTGTTACATCAAAGGACAGTGTCCCCTACCCAAAAAGAACTTGTTGTTGGTGTCTCTTTTGTATAAAGTTGTTCACAGCAAAGGGCTCTGACGCTGCGGCTAAGGCTGAGGTTGGTGCTCAGTTTTGTTACCTTTTGTGTGTGCAGCTGCCAACTGCCGACTGCTAACAATATGAGATTCAATTATTGCAAATAGGCCAGAAAGTGTGCTGCAAAATGCCTGTGAAATGAAGTTCTAGATGTAGATAACTAAATTGCCCTCTAAGTGAAACACTCGGCGCTCTAAAAGTCGCAAAGGTTGCAAATTGAGTGATTGCCGTCGATAAGGGGAAACAAAAGTTTCCTCGCTTTCTGAGAGTGAGAAACAGTTATTAAGTGTTTCCACTATTTTATTTACTTCTTATACATACTTGAAGTTATAAGTTAACTGATTTAGTAGCATTTTTTTTTGTCCAGTTTGGATCTCCTCTTTAACTAACCATTGCCACTTGCCCACAACTATGGGTGTTGTGATCCTTGGCCGATAAAACAAAGACAGAATGTCACAGCTTTTATGTTCATGTTTGTGTGAAAATCGGTGTCATAAAAAGCTAAAGAAAATGGTTGAAAAAAAAAAACAATATGCTCTTCACCAAAAAAAAAGGAATAGAAAAAAACTAGCAAAGCAAAACTCTTATCAGCGACAAAGTGACAAAAAAGCAACTGGCAAAACTCTAGAGCGATATGCCCAATTGTAGCTTTAAAGTTCTTGTTTTCTACATTTCGTTGTTGGTTTTTTTTTTGTTGTGTGCTGCTTTTCCTGCTGATATTGGAGCGTCATGCTGGCGACACTTTTATGGAGAAGATGGAGGTACATTGTCTAGGTGTTGGACGGCTTCAAAGACGGTTCTCAACCCAACACCCTCGACACCCTAAACACCCTGAACACCCTTCAGTCCGCAGCAAAGAGCAACCATCTAAGAGCAGCGCACATGTCAAGTATGCGGCAACTGTCATAAATTCAAGTCGAAATTCTGGTCTTGTTTATGTTGGTCTGGTTCAACACAGATAAAATAAGAATATATGTATAACATGCTTGTATGTATATACGTATGTAAGTATGTATGTATATAGATAGATATAAGTACATTTTATCGAAGTTGGCTAGCTAAAAAAATGGCTTTTTAAAAAATTACATTAAATGTGTGCGCTTCAGTGGGCAGGAATTTATTTTGTTGCATGGTCCTTGGCCGAGGACAATGCTGTCGCCCAAGTGGCGGACTAAACAACAAGTACGCGTACAACAAACATGTTATAAACCAACACCAAATGGCACTTCAAGTGCCAGACAATCAATTGCGACAGAAACAGGCACAACAAATTGCCGCCTGTCCCATGCAATTGTCTTCTGCGAGAGGGAGGAGGAGGTGGGTGTGGAGAAAGCCTCTTCATCATCATTCCTTGAAGTTGTGCTGCTTTGAGAGAGAGACACTGTTTGCTGCTGTTGTGTCTGCAAAGCATATATCATATAGCAAATTACAGGCATATCGCACAACACATAATTATAAAACTAATTAGCTAAGAGATAGCAAACAAATGACCAACCATGGCAATTGGCAAGGCAAACACGAGTGGAGTAGGTCAACACTAAGGCTAAGGCTAAAGCTACTGGCTAGTTGCTGCCTACGAATTTAAATTAAATTGATTGGAATTCGTTCATTTGAGTACGTTATTATTTGTTTCACTTTATAAGCTTTATTACTTTTCCTACTTGTGTCGAAATAATTTCCCGCGAAATCGCATGTAACATCAATTTGTTTTCGTAACTTGACTTCTTTTTTCCTGGTGCCTCCCTGTTGCTGACATCTAAGGAGCAACTCGACTGTCGCTCATAGGCTGGCTTATGGTGTCGATAACAAGGGTAGCGACAGCCGGGACAGAACATTGTCTCATTTTGGACTGTATTTTCCATCGAGTGCGATACACAAAAAGATCAAAGATAAATTTCCAATTTCTGTGCCACGGCTCATCAAACGCACCAAATACACTGACAAAATGCCAAACCGAAGTTGGATGGTTCCCCTTCTCTGTCTCTTTCTCTCTTGGATCTGTCAAGGGAAACTTGAACTCATATGAAAAGCTTTTGCTATTATACCACGCTCATTGTGGTGTTTGTTGTATTGTTGTTATTATTGTTTACTTTATTGTTATTGTAACGCTGCGTAGACGACGCTTTAACAATGTTTTTTCCTTCCACTTTATTTTCTTTTTATTTTTATTTTTTTTTTATAATTCGTCCTGCCCTGACAGCTTTTGTTAGCCAGTGCCAAACACTTCACATCACACTTCACACAATGCGCTCGGAAAATAAACGCAGCGTGGCCTGGACACTGGCTGACTACCAAATATCCTTCCATAGTCGAGATGTCTCTGCTGCACACCACCATTGCACTATGGTCCCAAATCCCGATTTGGTGGCATAAAGTCCAAAATTTCATGGAAGAAAATCTGAATTTTTTTTTTATATATTTAAACTAGATACCCTAGATAGAAAGTATCAATAAATATTTTTGTCAAAAATGCAATCTTGCAATTTTTACAGATGTTTAAAGTCAGGTGATTGAGCAGCTGATTTTTGTGACAAAATTGGCGGGAAATTTTTAATAACTTTGAGCGCTTGGCAAATCTAAACTAAACAATATTTTTCTATTATTTAAAATGGATATTAAAGTTGGAGGTATGTTAATTACGAATAATAAACACAGTTTGTGTGGTAATTTGATTAACGTTATATATTTGTACTGTTTTGTGTTGTCCAAGGAAATCAAAAAGCTGACAAAAGTGTTCGTCTTCTGTAGAGGAAAAAAAGGTGTTCTGCGTATTTGTGCGTTGTTTAATGTATGTTAAACAATAGTAGACACTTTATATTAAATTTTAATAATAGTTTGGTTTGCGGCTTTTTGCGGCTTTTCCGATGCTTTAATTATTTAGATGTGCTTGAATTCTGTCACGCCACGTTGCTGGACGTGTGGATGGACAGCGGGCGCCACTCTTCCGCGCTGGTTGAACTTGTATTTGGTCAAATAGATGAATGTACACTGAGTGACGACAAAAAAGAGAGCAATAAATAAAAAAACAAAAAAAAAAAAAAAATTTAAATAAAATATCACGTATACGTCATGATGTCTATATGGGCATTGGAGTAGGCGTGGTCAAACTTACTTGAAAGTTTGCTTAAATATTTAGAGTGGTCTATTAATGAAGTATGCCAAGTTTCAGCTCGATAGATGCAATATTCGATTTTATGCCACCAAATCGGGATTTGGGACCATAGTGCATTGGCCACTAAGCGATATCCAACAACATCTGTGTGAAAAGTCAATTTGTTCTGTTGCCGATATAAGTGTCAACTGTTGCAATTAAGTTAATTTCAATGCTCCAGTTAAAGCATTTACTTTGAAATTATTGCTGATATGTGAGATTTACTTTTGTCATACTTACTGTGAATTCAACCCATACTGCGCTTCGTTTGTGAATGAATTTATATGAAAGCAATAATATTTTGTAGGCATTAATCAATAAATTCCATTGCCAAACATTTAAAACATATTTGCATATTTATATTATGCTCAATATATTTTTTATAAGTAAGGAATTTCATTTGAAAAGTATTATTCATTAATTAAAGACAATGTTTCATTAATTCATCAAACAAAACTTTTGTGGGAGTTTACTTCAAGGGATAAAGATGCGTTATCCAGAAGGTCATGTTGAAGTTGTAAGTAAAATATTTAGTGCATAAAAACCGCCATTGAGTATTTAAAGCCATTTCAATGTCATCGACAGGCAGGCCACAATTTATGTCCTTTGCACCAAACTCAAATTACTCACATTATCTACGCACTTCCCCACACATCACACAAATCTATATGTCAACTCAATGTCCTCCAACCTCTCTATCTTTGCAGGCTTCTGGGTGCTGGGTTTATTGACCTAGACGCCAGGCGGAGCTGAACGACAAATTGCATGAAAAGCGTGAAGCAAAAGTTGGGAACATATGGAAAAGTCGAAGTCGACTGCTTCGGTTGATAAGAACATTTTGTGTCTTATTAATACAGAGATATGTATGTATGACTGCACAGCCTACAGTGAGTATTTCTTTTGGAGAACTGTTTGGCATTCTCACATACAGACACAGACACATCCGTAGACAGTATTCCCTGTAAAGGATATCAGACTGTTTTGTTAAGATGACCACCCTTGGCTGTGTCCAAGGAGATTTATTTGTTGGGCGTTAATCCCCTGCGGCCTAATACATCATTTCAATTTGTTGCAAGTCGTGTTTATTTGCACAAGTTTTCATATGAGGCTGGAGAAAAAAAGGAAACTCAAGATGAGAGGGATGCTTCTGAGGAAGCGAAGAAGAAGATTGCCAGCCATCGGCTAAAACTATTTCACTTATTTACTTTCATAACTTGCAAATTGTCAACTTATTGTTGGCTCGCCATGGAGCGAAGGATGGCAAAAAACAAAACTCTCCTCAAAGTAGTGCGGAAAGTTTTCATGCTGCGGCAGTTGCTCGGGTAAGTGGCTTATTATTGGCCACTGGGTGGTGTGTCACGGGTCGTGCCAGCACTTACAGTTCGTTACAGTTTTCCGTTCGTGTCTTTACTTCATTGTCCCTTTTATTTCTCTTCCGCTCTTCTGACGGCATCTGATGCTGATGCTGATGCCCATATCTTATGGTTTGTTACTTAGGTGTGTATATATAATTTAATTAGCTTAAAAGTCCGGCTCTGGTTCTGACTCTGATGCTGACTCTGAATTGTAAGCGCGTGCCAGTGATTTATTTTGACAGCTGGCTATAACTACTTTGTGCAGCCTTACAACTGTATTAGCCAAATAAGTTATCAGCTATCGAAGTGAGAGTCCGAGGGTCGCACATGAAAGGTGGATACATTATTATGTTGGCATGCATGTGATGTGAAGTTATTGTGAAAACTACACTTATTCAAAGCTGATTGTTAAAGAGCTTCCATTAAATTAAACAATTACTTCATATTTATATACATTAATTGCCAGATAAATTTGTCTTGCACTAACATTCTGGCTGTTGAAGAATTGCTAGAAAGCTACATCCAAGTGTGCCCGACTACAAAGAATTCATAATAAGAAAATAATACACTTTTGTTTTAGTTATATTCATTCGCTTAACAAAAATAATGATTATTGATTGCATTGACTTGGTTATTTGTGTTTAATTGGTTGCCTAAATATTTAAATATCTAAATACGTTATAATAAGGCGAAAATAGAAAAAAAAAAAAAACATTGTCCTATTTTATGATATACTAATTGTATTCTGTAATTTATATACTGATTGCAGTTGGTATGTTGAAAATTTAAGCAAACACTAAAATGTATATTTTTTAGACATAATATTAATAATAAAATTTAGCAGCTGATTTCTCGAATATTGTTCCAACAATGTTAGCTTATTCTAAACTAAAATACAAATCTGAAAGTCATGCTGAAATGGCAAAATTCAACATTTTTTTTGCTCATCATGGTGAAACTGTATAATTTAGCTTTCAAGAAGAAGAATTTTATGATTCAGGCTTTCTTTCCAATACTATTGCTCATAGATAACAAAATAATCTTTATTTGCTGCCCCGATTGCAATTAAATTGGAAAATGTAGAAAACTTTTTACACAGAATGTAAATATGCATACAACTAAAAAAGAATTTATTGTGTAGTATTGTGATATATATACAATGGGTTTTTCTGAGGTAATATTTACACAGGCCTAAATATGTTCAGCATTTTTAATAAACTCACATCTAACGATTTACACAGATGTCAGTTGTGGAACGTTGAATCAGATTGAAGTGATATTTACACAGACTTAAATATATTCACCGATTTTAGTAGAGTCGAGGCTTGAGACCCAAATTGATACCAGTTGTGGAACGCAGGATCAAATTCATAATGGGTTTCACATCCTCACCCAGCGGCAACAGCTCGAAATGTCTCAGCATTTTGCTGACTGTGCTCTTCATCTCGAGCATTGCAAACTTTTGTCCAATGCAGTTGCGAGGACCAGCTGAGAAGGGAGCATAGGCGAATACATCGATGTTGCTGTTGTTCTCTTGATTGTATCGTTCCGGATTGAATTTCTCTGGCTCTGGGAAATAGTCTGGATCTCGCTGAGCATGATAAGTCAGTAGAATCACGTTTGTCTTGGCTGCAAACGTTTTGCCATCTGGAAAATATCAGAATATATAGTACATTTGATTCCTGAGTGTGTTGAATGAATATCTTAATTTACCAAGTGTAAATTCCTCTGATAAATGACGACCGATCATCGGCACTGGTGGATATAAACGCAGCGACTCCTTGATCACACACTCTAAATACTTGAGTTCGCCCAGATCCCGCATTGTGATGGGCTTTGTTTTGTCGGTGCCAATAACTTCACGAATTTCCGCAAAGGCGCGGGCTTGTTCTTCAGGATGCCTGGCTAAAAGGTACAAGGTGTAGGAGATGGCACTGGTTGTGGTGTCATGACCCTCAAACATAAATGTATCGACCTCTTCGCGAATATCCGTGTTGCTCAATGGTTGGCCATCCACCGAAGCTTGCAGCAGCACATCTAGCAAGGCCATACGACGCTTGCTGCCCACGTCGTCCTCCTCCACATTTGTGGGGGGATTTCTCATTGATGGATTTCTGCAGTGCATCACGACGCTCTTCGATGACTTTGTCGGTGAAATCATGCATAGACTTGATGTTTTTCTGCAGTTTGCGATGCAGGAGAGGGAAGAAGATACGCATTGTAAAGTCGAATCGCTGCAGCGGATTCATAAAACGTTCAGCCATCATATTCGACACCCTGAATGTAAATCGTATTGAGCACAGAAATTAAATTAAAATCTTTTTTTGTATTGTACTTACACCTTCACAGACTGGACGTAGGGAAAGTCGGGTGATCGCTGAGCATTAATCTTCACGCCCATCGAAGTCTCGGCAATAATATCCAGAGCTGCCAGACAGGCGACGGGAAACATGTTGATCACAGTCTTGCCATCGGCACGATCGTACAGCTGCTCGGCCATGATGGCACTCTGCTGATCGAACACCTCCACAAACTGTTCGAGGATCTTAAAATGGAATGTGGGCGTAATGATCTTGCGGCGTCTAAACCATTTCTTTCCTGTGCTCAACAGCAGTCCAGTGCCCAGCCAGCCTTGTAGGAGACTGTAGAGACTATTTTTCGTAATCGTCTGTTGATTGCTTAAAATAGCTTCAATCATTTTTGGATCGGCCGTAATAAATCCATACTCTTGGAACATGGTGATTTGAACATTTTTACCATGTTTGTCGATCAAACGTTTTGTCAAATCCAACATAGCTACAACAAGTTATCAAACGAATCAATTGTTAATCGCCGAGCTTATCACCAGATAGACTTTGCTTACTTTCAGCGGATTCTCCAATCATAAAGAGAGGAGCATTGCCCAAGAACGGTGCATGAGGAGGTCCACGTACTCCAGCCGCTTCAAACATCTTATATGGCTTTCTCATGTATAGGTAGTCCCACAGGAACAGAGCTGCCAAAAGCAGCGCCAGAAGTTCCCACCACATGTCGCAAAATTGAACTAGTCAAATATTGAAAATATTAATATAATCTCCGCTTGTTTTGGCTGACAGTGTGACTAGCCTTAGAGTTATTGCTTGACTAGTTGGTCGCTCCACGGTGTCGAGCTACTTTTGTACTCGGATGAGCTAAGCGCTTCGAACATGGGCGATAAGATAAGAAGGTCCACTGAGCTTATCGGCATACTTTTGGTTCTCTGGCATTTGTTTCGGATTCTCACTTGGACTGTGCAGCAACTAATCAATATGCATTTGAATTATTGAGAGCAGAGGCATGAAAATTTAATAGAGTGTCAACTGCTTGTGATTCAGTTTACAATTGCTACATATTCTTGTTGAACAATTTTTAACTCGTTAAGTGTGTATGAATATTTTTTTAAATAAAAAAATAAGGTTTGCTTTTTTAAATATGAGAAAAGTTTAATTTTCATTTAATTTAAATTAATTTAAATATTAGACAATATTTAAAGTAAACAAGTGTAAAAACTACAGTCTGTCAGATACCGGCGTCTTTTTTTCAATAAAAGCAAAACATTACGAAAGCACTATTATGTGAAAATATACTAAAGAAGTATACTACAAACAAGTAAGAAAGTTACAGTCGAGTGTGCTCGACTGTGAGATACCCGCTACCCATTTTTAATAAATTCAAAATATTGCGGTATCATTTTCAAAATATACCGAAAATACTAAAAATATACCAAATGGTATGTTTGGTATATCGATATAGTACACCATTCAAAATATACCACAGACGGCACAATGTGCCAGATTGACGGCCAAAGCAACTCAGACCCCTAGTAAGTAGGCGTTTTTGCCCATACAAAAGTATTTCTTTAATAACTTCCACAATTCTTATCTAAACGCAACCAAATTTTCAGGAATCATAACTACTACAGTATTTATTGTATATAATCCGTAACTCTAGCTTTAAAATTAGGCTTGTTATTCGATTTTTTTGATTTGGGGGGGCGGAAGTGGGCGTGGCAAAAATTTGAAACAAACTTGATCTGCGTGCAAACATAACAAATGCTGTCGAAAAAAAATTATAGCTCTATCTCTTATAGTGCCTGACATCCAGTGTTTCATACGGATGGACGGACAGACAGATAGACGGACATAGCTATATCGTCTCGGCTGTTGAATATATATACTTTATAGGGTCGGAGATGCCTCCTTCTACCTGTTACACACATTTTCTGCCGGCACAAAGTTATAATACCCTTCTACCCTATGGGTAGCGGGTATAAATACGAAAATATACCAAGTGCATATGCGGTATATATTCGAAATATACCTTAAAGTAAAAAATATACCAAATTAGCAATCAAATTCATAAAGACTTTACAATAAATAAAGATCTTCTCAATTGTCAAAGCTGATCAAGAATAAATATGTCTTATTAAGAAGGCTTTTTCTTCCTAATACATATATTTCTTGTTGACACAAAGGTATAATATCATTTTACTCTATGGGCAGCGGGTATAAAAACCATTCCGAGATTAGTTTTTGTCAATATAATATAATACGTAATTATTTTCCAGTTCAAAAATTCAAAGTACATCATCATACGTGCTCAATGTACACAAGGTAATGGGTTTAGAATTTTCAAAAATAATCATGATGTGGCAAAAAGATAAATTTACATCTAGTATATTCGGAAGGTTCTAAATTTCCCATAGATAAGAGCAGTGCGATTAGCTCAAATACTGAATGAAATTTTCAAGAGACCACGGGAATAAACACTATTATCTATAATCTCTACTTCCAAATTTTCTCTTTTGATATTTGACAAATTGTTCAGAACTTTGCACCCTGTATTTTTTGTTGATAAGAATAATTTTAGCTTTGTTTTTAGTGTAATACAATACGCAAAAAGATAAGGGCAGGTGATATATAAACATGTACTATTTGTAGTCATTCTATTAAGATAGGTCAGGAATTAGATGCAAAGTCTAGATAAGCGTTTCGAACTCTTTACACTGACTGTGGATATGCGTACAATTAAAAAAGTTTTTATTGTGAAGTATTGTGATCTATATATGTACAATGGGTTTATCTGAGGTAATATTTACACAGGCCTAAATATGTTCAGCATTTTTAATAAACTCAACTCTAACGATTTACACAGATGTCAGTTGTGGAACGTTGAATCAGATTGAAGTGATATTTACACAAACTTAAATATATTCACCGATTTTAGTAGACTCGAGGCTTGAGACCCAAATTGATACCAGTTGTGGAACGCAGGATCAAATTCATAATGGGTTTCACATCCTCACCCAGCGGCAACAGCTCGAAATGCCTCAGCATTTTGCTGACTGTGCTCTTCATCTCGAGCATTGCAAACTTTTGTCCGATGCAGTTGCGAGGGCCAGCTGAGAAGGGAGCATAGGCGAATACATCGATGTTGCTGTTGTTCTCTTGATTGTATCGTTCCGGATTGAATTTCTCTGGCTCTGGGAAATAGTCTGGATCTCGCTGAGCATGATAAGTCAGTAGAATCACGTTTGTCTTGGCTGCAAACGTTTTGCCATCTGGAAAATATCAGAATATATAGTACATTTGATTCCTGAGTGTGTTGAATGAATATCTTAATTTACCAAGTGTAAATTCCTCTGATAAATGACGACCGATCATCGGCACTGGTGGATATAAACGCAGCGACTCCTTGATCACACACTCTAAATACTTGAGTTCGCCCAGATCCCGCATTGTGATGGGCTTTGTTTTGTCGGTGCCAATAACTTCACGAATTTCCGCAAAGGCGCGGGCTTGTTCTTCAGGATGCCTGGCTAAAGGTACAAGGTGTAGGAGATGGCACTGGTTGTGGTGTCATGACCCTCAAACATAAATGTATCGACCTCTTCGCGAATATCCGTGTTGCTCAATGGTTGGCCATCCACCGAAGCTTGCAGCAGCACATCTAGCAAGGCCATACGACGCTTGCTGCCCACGTCGTCCTCCTCCACATTTGTGGGGGATTTCTCATTGATGGATTTCTGCAGTGCATCACGACGCTCTTCGATGACTTTGTCGGTGAAATCATGCATAGACTTGATGTTTTTCTGCAGTTTGCGATGCAGGAGAGGGAAGAAGATACGCATTGTAAAGTCGAATCGCTGCAGCGGATTCATAAAACGTTCAGCCATCATATTCGACACCCTGAATGCACATCATATTATAGCACAGCATTTAAATTTAAATCTTTTTTGTATTGTACTTACACCTTCACAGACTGGACGTAGGGAAAGTCGGGTGATCGCTGAGCATTAATCTTCACGCCCATCGAAGTCTCGGCAATAATATCCAGAGCTGCCAGACAGGCGACGGGAAACATGTTGATCACAGTCTTGCCATCGGCACGATCGTACAGCTGCTCGGCCATGATGGCACTCTGCTGATCGAACACCTCCACAAATTGTTCGAGGATCTTAAAATGGAATGTAGGTGTAATGATCTTGCGGCGTCTGAACCATTTCTTTCCTGTGCTCAGCAGCAGTCCAGTACCGAGCCAGCCTTGCAGAAGACTATAGAGATTATTTTTCGTAATCGTCTGTTGATTGCTTAAGATAGCCTCAATCATTTTTGGATCGGCCGTAAAAAACCCATACTCTTGGAACATGGACATTTGAACATTTTTACCATGTTTGTCGATCAAACGTTTTGTCAAATCCAACATAGCTACAACGAGTTATCAAACGAACCATTTGTTAATTGTATGGTTTATCACCAGATAGACTTTGCTTACTTTCAGCGGATTCCCCAATCAACATGAGTGGACCATTGCCCAGCAGTGGTGCTCGAGGCGGTCCACGCACACCAGCCGCTTCAAACATCTTATATGGTTTTCTCATGTATAGGTAGTCCCACAGGAACAGAGCTGCGAAAAGCAGCGCCAGAAGTTCCCACCACATGTTGCAAAATTGAACTAGTCAAATATTGAAAATATTAATAATCTCTGCTTGATTTGGCTAGCAGTGCGACTAGCCTTAGAGTTATTGTTCGACTAGTTGATCGCTCTACGGTGTCGAGCTACTTTTGTACTCGCATGAGCTAAGCGCATTGAAGATAAGATAAGAAGGTCCACTAAGCATATCGGCATAAATTTGGTTCTCTGTCATTTGATTCGGACTCTCACTTGGACTATGCAGCAACTAATCAATATGCATCTTAATAATTGATAGCAGAGATATGAAAATGGAATAGAGTGTCAGGTGGTTCCATTATTATTTTCATCTGATTCAGCTTACAATTCCTACAGCTTCTCGTTCTACAACTACTAACACGTAAAGTATGTATGTAACTGAGATGTGATTTTTTTTTAAATATGAACTAAGGTTAAGTTTTTTTTCAAAATTTTATGGCATAAGCACTTAGCATTTAAATCGTGCTATTATAAAAGCAACAGTCAGCTTTGCTATGAGATACCCGGTGCTCATTTTCAATATAAATATAAGCATTACTAATATAGTATTACGTTAAAAATATATATAATATAGTAAATTAATATAATATAAATATATATAGTACAACGACTAAAATTTTCCATGCTATGTGGACTTATATTCTAGTTTAATAATTAGAAATATACCATTGAGTACAAAATATATTAGATTGTAAATGAAATTCATAAAGACTGTGATTATAATTGTATAATTATAATGTAAGATTAACGCCATGTTTTTAATTGGACGTTAAAAACCTTGACCTTCGTGAAACAATAAAGATAGTCTCGATTGTTATGTTAGAGATGATCAAGAATATACATACTTTATGGAGATGACCCTTTCTTCATTTTTCATACATTTCCTGTTGCCACAAAGTTATAATACCCTTTTACTCTATGGGTATCGAGTAGCAACAGCAATTCAAGATTATTTTTTAAGAGCACACACTCTTAAAACAATGATTTCAAATATACATTAATATTAGAATGCTATGAATCACTTAAATATAGTTCGAATACTTGTTTAAAAGAACATGTGCACTTGAATTATTTCCTAGTTCAAAAACTCAAAGTACACCAATTCTCATACGTGCTCAAGGTATACAAGGTAATGGTTTTAGAATTTTCAAAAATAATCATGATGTGGCAAAAAGATAAATTTACATCTAGTATGTTCGGAAGGTTCGAAATTTCCCATAGATAAGAGCAGTGCGATTAGCTCAACTACTGAATGAAAGCTTCAAGAGACCACGGGAATAAACATTGTTATCAATAATCTACACTTCCAAACTTTCTTCTTTTGTATTTAACAAATTGTTCAGTACTTTGCACCCTGTATTGTTCTTGATAAGGATAATTTTAACTGTTTTTAGTGTAGTGCAATAAACCAAAAGAATAATATTTGTAGTCTTTTGATTGAGGTAGGTTGGTCTTGAGATGTGTATGAACAGTTTAGATAAGCGTATCGAATTGATAGGAAATGATTATTTAAATTTGAATTGTCGTATATCGTAAATATATTACAATTTAGATAGCTTATTTGCCATCGTTTTGTTGTTGCTCCATTGCGTTTACATTTGCTCAATTTCCTCTCTAATCAACTCAATTAGTTTAAATGTAATAATAACTGTACAAAGCGTGGCAAACCGCAAAACGAACAAAATGATTGTGTTGTGAGGTCGTTAGTCTGTTATGTGTTACTGTTAGTCCGGGGGTCGAATGTCGAGAGGGAACACACAAATTTGCATAGCTCCTCGTACACTGAGTAAGAGAAGTATTTGCATATTGTATGACTTTGGTTTGACGTCAACCCAATGATAATCACACGTGCCAGGGCCGTGTCCTGACCATCGTTCCTTTCCTTTATTTCCGCTTGTTTCATTTGATTCTTTGTTTTTTTCCCCTCCATTCTTGTTCGCTTTACTCGTATTTGCATGAGCTTGTTTTTTTGTTTTTGTTTTTTGTTTTCGCTTTTAATTTCCTACACGGTGTGCTGTTTATGATTACCAAACTACCCGCAATGGCTTCATGGCTCGTGGTAGGGTCAGTGTAGGGAAGGGGGAGCGCCAAAAGCCAACAGGGACACAGTAAGCAAAGAGAAGGAACAGAAGGAGTCGCAATGGTGGCACTTTCGATCTCTGTCTGTGGCATTTGGATGATTAATGTGTTTACACAGCCAACGAGCGTTGCGGTAGAGTCTGATTTGAAAGGGTTAAAAGGCGTAAACACAAACATACACAGACACACTTACACACACACACACACACACACACACACACGCTCATGAACACACATGGACAGAGGGGGAGAACCTCGTGAGCTCCTTGCGTAATTTTATTTATTATTCTTTTCTTGGAATTGACTCTCTCGCATGGGAGCAAGATATTAAAAATGCTCTACCAGCGTGCTTTATTTGTTTGTTAGTCTGGTGTTGCTGTTGTTTTTATTTGTAGCAGAGTCAACAATTTAATTAGTTAAAAGCCAGAGACCTCAAGCCAATTCATAAGAGCAGTTAACCAGTCTCATGTATCCTTACATTCATATATTGTAAGTACGTATCATAGCATAAGTCTGCTGCGGAATATATGTAGGTGTGTGTCTCATGTCTCAGCTCGCTGAATTCTTTCTGGGTTGCCATTTGCTTTCATTTTGCTAAGGTGCTGTCGCATAATCTTTTTGTACAGCGTTAAGTGGCTGGAATTGAAATTTACGATTGCACGAAAAGGTAACGTAAATAAATGTGTGCCAGCTTGGCCAACAACTGGCGCAGGGCCAGAAACATTGCTGAAATGAAAAGCGATGACTGCGTGACTCACGAACTGATTCGATTTTGATCAAAATATTTTATATTTGATATTGCAATTACTAATTAATATATTAAATAACATTAGAAAATACAAATTACAATAAATTTGAGAATAGAAAAAATTCTTATTGCATTTCCCCAAATTCCATTTGTGTCCAGAAGTAAGTCGAGTCACGTTCCCATATCTAGTGTAGCTTTTAAATTATTTAAGTGGTCCAGACTCAGGGCACATGTAAGTTGTGCTGCTTGCCGAATCTGACGTCAGGCAGGTGCCAATATTAAATAGTTTAAATGAGAGTCGCAACCGGGATGGGCGGGATTCGGATAGAAGAATAGTCCGATAGTCAGATGGGGGAAGTGGGGATGTTAGCTTTGGCAGGAAACTGACTTTATGGCCGTGATAAGCAGGTCAGACCCTTTTGATTTGGTTTAGGATTTGCGGTTGTCGCTGCCTCAGTTGCTGTTCCCCTGTTTGCCTTTTAACTCGTTAGTTATGCGCCGAGTCGGGAAGGGATGAAACCTTGGGGCTCGACAGCAAAGTCTAAGGACGAAGGACGAAAGACGGGGGAGACGGGACAAGCATGCATTGGGCTTAAGGTTTATTTAAAAGGCCAATGCCACATGTTTGGGGTTTTGTGTGTGTTTTAATATGACACCTTTGCCGATGGTAATTTATCACCTCAGCACTGGGGACATATGCTGTGGGCAACCCCTAGTTGCCTTTGTGTTTGCCAGTGTGTGTGTATTCGGGTGTTTTTATAAGCATAAGCACTAGAGGATTAGGAAAGCAGTGACTTTAATGTGGGACCAACAACAACTGATGCTGGCTGGCAGATAATTAGTGACCGTCCAGAAGATTTATGCATGCGTGTAAATGGCTTAAAGTAGCTCTGTCAAATAAAACCAAATTAAATGTAAACAAACTAAGTAAGCGTCTAATTAAATCGCAGCAATAGGCCAGCAATAGACGAAATGCCCAACCCAACTCAGCGCTGTCAAAAATGTGAAATATCCCATCAATCTAGTCCAGCATCTGGCCACCTGGGCACAGGGCAGAGTGCAAGTCATAAAGCTGACACTTGGCCACAAGCTGCCACCTTAAATCGCCTCCCTGACTCCCTGACTGTTAATTAAGTTTATCCAACGTTTGATGCACCTTTATCAACTGTAAAAGTGTCATATTAAAATACCTAAGCCTTCTTCAACAAAAGCTGCTTGTGTCTCCAGTCTCTGGACAAGCTGTGCCCTTCGCAGCTAAGCCCTTGACAGCCAACGTGGCGTATGTGTACTATTTGACTGACAGCATTTTGTACTGCGCATGTATATTTTTGCGTTTCGTTGTTTTTTTCAATTACATTCCTTACAATTTTTATCAAATGTACATTTAATATTTTATTTGTTTTGATTTTCTCACTACTCAAGCGCTTAGCCTGGTATTTTGATTTACATTTCATTGGATTTGTCGGCTGTCAGTTTATTTGCCTAACACTTGCCTCTCAACAGCTGGAAATTTAAATGTGTTTTATTTTGTAGATTGCTTTTGCATCGTTTGAAAGCTTTTGCAATAATTTGTTTCAAATCTCAGCAAATTTAAATGCAGTTTTTAATGGCACTCATGTGGCTTTTGAATTTCTATTTATTTTGCTATTGAAATGTTGGAAAGAACATTTTCAGAGGACTGAAAACTGTCTGGAAAAAAATCACGCAATCGAAATTGTTGGCTGCTTGCTATCTTCAAATATTATAAACCAATTTGTTGCTGTTTTTTTAGTATACACTCATGGGACAACTGAACTGCCATCGAAAGTTGTCTTGAATTCATTTGGTATGCGTGACATGTAGAAAGCTGCTTTGCCAGCGGTTGGCTTTTGGTTGCCTGGTTTCCACAGTTATCAGCTTACCCTCGTCATCATCATAATAATCATCATTAGAAGCATCAACAACAAGCAACGCAGATCAAAGAACTTTGACAAAAATTAAGCTCACCTACATATGTTCTATGTATTTGCCAGGTCTGCGCTAATGAGCCACGAAAATGCTGCTTAAACTTAGGTTGTTCAACTGAAGCATATAGAAAATGTATGAGTTTTGGCAAGTCCACTTCAGACATTACATTTAAGTAAAGAGAGTAACAAATATGTAAATTTTTCACATATTTGCAAATACTTGTAAATAAATAATACGATTTTAAAATATCAACAATTTAGTATATATTTGGCAATTGAATGTCAATAAATAATAAAATTTAAGATTTAAAATTCAAGGTTTTTATTGTTTCAAAACCTAACTTTCCGAGTGTATCGACGAAGAATAGAATATTCAGATTTATTTTTAAATATTGAAGAAACAATTTAATAAAAAAGTCGGGGAATATGTAATGCAGTGAAATATTTGGTGCTAGTTTATGATGTGACCATTGGCTGTGTTGGTTCTAATTCTGGTTTGCAAACTGAGACTTTGTGTGGCTTCGTATGGGTTGCTAGGTCTGGGCACACTTATTTTTACTTTCACACTCGATTTAAGATTGGCGTGAGATGGATACGAGTGTTTAATACAAGAGAAGTAATAATTATGAGTAACAATGGTAGAACTAAATACTGGACGCCAAGACCAGGAACAAGCGAGTGACGGATTCGGTTTGCTTGAGAATGCCGCTGGTTTTTCGACAAATATAAAAATTTTTTTTTATCAATGTTAT
This sequence comes from Drosophila nasuta, assembly GCF_023558535.2. Taxonomy (NCBI): domain Eukaryota; kingdom Metazoa; phylum Arthropoda; class Insecta; order Diptera; family Drosophilidae; genus Drosophila; species Drosophila nasuta. The sequence continues at coordinate 20,374,800 of NC_083457.1, forward strand.
AGTAGTAGTAGTATAAGTAGTTGTAGTAGTAGTAGTATAACAAACCAAAGCGATTGACCGTCCCTAAAAATAAATAATAAAATATACAAAATATTATTCAAGTTACTCCCAACTCATGTTAAAGCATTTTCCTTTGTTGTAGTACTGTCGAGTGTATGGGACCTGGTATCTTTTTGATATTTCGACATGTCTTTGTTGAGCTTGCGACTTGGTGGCGTCGGTGCGACAATAAATCAAAGTTTATAATATTAATTTCAAATTCAAAATGGTCGGGCGAAAGTTTTAAAGCTGTGATGCTACGGTCTCAAATTAAACAGAAACTTTGTGCGGAGCCACTGCTAAATATTTGGACAACGGTTTCAGCAGCGACAACCCTAAAGTAACCCCAGCAACTGTTTTATTATTAACTTCATTTGCTGGCGCACCACAAAGCGGCAAAGTTTAACTTGCACTACACCAGCAAAAAAAAAAAAAAAAAAGAAAAACGGAAAGAAAAAAATGAAAGACATAACATAAAATAGCAGTTATAAAAAGCGCACGAAACTTGTTTGCTCAAGAGCAAAAGTAAAAAAATTTTATTAGCCCGTGCCGTTGCCGTTGCCGTCGCCGTCGCCGTCGCTGTTGCCTTTTGCGGTGCCCAAAGTTTTGCCAGCGTACAGAAAATACTTATAAGAAAATCAATCCCTACGGCCAAGTCAGGAATTCTGAGTATTTTATTTATCAACTCACGCAACGCACACCAAAACCCACAGAAAAAAAATAAAAGAGCAGCGGACAGAGAGAACAGTAAGGGAAAAAAATGGAATACAACATAAAAAAAAAAAATAAGAAAAAAATGCAACCTGAACAATTTCCAGAGTTTCAATTCAACTTATGAAACAGCTCGCGGCCATATCGATTTCACGCTTGACGCTAAGAAAATTAACTTTGCCAAAGTAGCAGCGGCAACTCCAAAAACCAACAGCCGGCGGAGAAACAGCAGCACAACGCAACGAGCGTTGGAGCTGTAGATGAAGCAGGAGCTGGAGTACGGACGTTGACGGGGGGAATGGGAAAACGTCGCAGATACTTCGATGCGTATGACAGTGGGTGTTGCAGGAAGAGGGAGCAATTCCTAAGCCCTGCACGTACTGTGGGTCCCAAATATTGTAAGTGATTTGGTGAAGTTCGCCCCACCAACTCAACTCAACTCGACTCAAAAAAAAAAAAAAGGAAAACGAAATGGAAAAAAAGGCACTCGCCAAAAAAGTTTCCCAATGCGATTCACACATGTGTGCGGCGGCCAAGGTGTTCCCAGTAGCAGTAGCACAAGGAGCTGAAAGCAACGTGCTTGCAATTCCAGAGACGTTCTTCGCCTGGGATTCTGTGCGCCTAATTTGCTATATACTCTCAGCCATTGGTTGAGTGGAGGGAGGGAAAAGCATGTGAGATGCCGGCAGCAGTGCGAGGTTTTGAGTGTGGAAGAGCGGAGCGGGGTATTGCCGAAGCGCGGGGGGGTAATTTTCATAATTCACTGACGCCCGCAGTCAGACTTTGAACTTCACTTCAAAACTGGTCATTAGCCGTACGCACTGCAAGCACTTTTCAAATGTCATTTACCATTTGGTGTGGCAACGATTTTGTGGCCTGCACCCATGCTTCGACTTCATTAGGCACATCAGAGGGCTGTGTGTGTGTGTATGTGTGTGTGATAGTGGGTGTGGCATTCCCATCTACGCCCAATGCAATTACTGCAAAAGTTCGCGCAAACAACTTTTTGACTTTTGCGCGTGAAATTCAATGAAAATGCCATTATTTGGAGCATTGGACAATGAATGCTGTACACAGCGTACATAGTGTGGCTGGCAGCAGCAGCATCAGGGTGCCCCTAACGGGCAGAGGGGCGCCGCCCTAAGGCGCGAGGGATGGAGCGGAGCAGAGGTCAATTCGTATGACGTACAAAATGTACGCAGCCAACAATGAGCTACGTCAAAGACCGCAGCGCATTGGTTGTGCCCAGGGTGCAGAGAAGGAAAGAAAGAGCTAAAGCGAGGAAAGAGAGCGAGGAAAAGATACTCACAACGCAGAGTGGAGGACAGAGGTTTTTGGTCAACATTGCAAATGGGAAAATACTCGTATGTTGGCAGAGATAGGACTGTGAAAAAAACCACATCCAAATTGAGTTGCGCGCGACATTATCACCAGTGTCCGAGGTAATGTGAGCCGTTTGGCCATTGGACCAATGGGGGGGCCATCCTATTACGTTAGCACTAGTACAATACAAAATACGTTGGGCGATTGTACCGCTGATTTATTGACACAGATATCCTGTAATATTAGAGCAGCCACAGATGTGGTATAAAACTTAATATAAATGCATAATTGCATAATTGCTAGAGCCAGAGCTCCGATAGAATCTTTCACAAAAATTGACATTTTGTAAAGACTTTAGATTATTTTTGTATACTCTAAATGCAACTATAGTGAAAATCTGAAAGTGTGTAAACGCACGCTCTCTTTATTTCTCTCGTGAGGATTGGAAGATAGACTGCCCGATACTTTTTTTTAACATCGTATTACATATATCTTAACAGTACTTAAATTTACTTATGTTATACATATTTATTTATGCATATTGCCATAATGCAAGGCAATGCCAAATGTGTTAAAAATGTCTGGCAATGGTTTTATCGATGAGGAGGTACAAGTATCGATCGTCAAAGGAGTCATAAAAACACATTGTGACGTCGACAAAAAGAAGCAGGAAGTGTTAACGAAGACGACGACGACATGATTTTCAAATGTTATAAATAATAATAAAACTTAAATGAATAATAATAACGACATTCGTATAAGAAATCGTTCATTGAGCGCTGTTTCCAGATGGGTGAGTTCATTTGTTTATTTTAATAACTGCATTTATTTAGTTGTCCATAAACTTTTTGTTTTTTTTTCCAACATTTTCTTGCCAAATTTAGGCACATATAGGTTGTTATAGCAGCCACTCTAAAATTCTCAGAGCTTGCTAAATATATAGCTTTTTCGTTGGTGATTTATTCCGTTCTACTGGAAACGCCGCTTTTATCCTAACACGGAAAATCATTTAAAAAAGATCACTGCAAAAATTACTAATCGTTGCCTTCATCCAATCCAAATATTTATTATATGTATTAAGTGTGAATAAGTACGAAATATTGATTTTAGTAATAGTATTATAGTATTTTATGACTTTGGCATGTATAATATTAACAAAACTACAATGATTTTTATTGAAAATAGTAGATATAGGTATATGATAGTTTCTTTTTTACTTACTTTTAAGTAAGCTAATATTTAATTATTATTTTTAAACTTTGTATTTTTGTATAAATAAAATAACACAATAAAAAATTAAGTACAAATAAAAGTAGAAAATCATTGAAATCATTTTATGGCATTAAATCCCAAAAAAATAATATTACGTGGGTAATCTCATTGAATTTTCTGCTGATTGCAATTCTGGGGTGTCTCTGGTCAATCTAATTGAATTAGATTTGCACCCTTTAATAGGAGTCGTGCAACATCGATAGTGGTTAAAGTGCAAACGCAGAACGAAACTGCAAAATTATACAAAACTCGCAAGCGAATCGCATTTTGTTGGCCATGGTCATGGGTGTAAGTGGTTTTCAGTTTATGTGTGCTGCCAATTGCAAACAAATGAAGCAATCAGAATGTGTGTCTGTGGTGCAGTTGGATTATTTAATGAAAGCTCATGTTTATAATTGTGCAATTGTGCACGAGTGCATAAGAGAACTGAAGATTCTTTCTGCGGCAAGCATCGTCTTGTCATTGAAAATGCACAATGAGCTAATTGTCTTAATTGTTTTAGTCTGCTCTAAATTACAACAATTAACTTGCGCACTTGATTAGTTTAGTTGTTGCGCAGACAACGAATGCGGATAATGCACTGCACTCAGGTAGGGTTCGTTGCCAAAGTGTTAATTGCATTAGCTGTTGCTGCTGACAGTTTGCTCTTCACTATTCGCTGTTGTCTGTTCAGTGTGTGTGTATGTGTGTGCGGGTGTGTGTGTGTGTGTTAACAGCAGTATGCTTTTAGCCCACATGCAGCTGCTTATTAAAATCAAATCGATAAGCAAGGTGTCGCTAAAAGCTTAATTACACATTTTGTGTGAGCAACTTTTCGGTTGAAGCCAAAAGTTAATTAAAAGTCAAGTCTCGGGATCAGAACATAGTAGCGTAGAGTAGGGGCATCTTGAATAGCGCACACGGCAATTGCCTGTGACAGTTATTTATATGATGTCAGGCGGGGCAAAAGCAATTTGCAATGACAAAATAAGTGCACTGTGCACTGTCAGCCAGAGGCCACAATAACAAATGATATGCTAAAGTCACAGAACTGCAGAAGCTGCACCCAAAACCGTTACATGAATCCTTCAACTATCCGACAACAGCTGCAAATTGAGAATAACACCAATTGCTGGACTATCGGATTGCCTGCGTATTTAGACAGTTTAGTTATCAAATCATATAATAATTGCGAAATTTTGTTACTCTACGGTTATTTTATTTATTACAATTTATTTCAATTGCAATATAAGTTTTTTAATATTTATTAAAAGTTTAAATTTAACACTTTCTTAAAAGGATACTTTACAAATAAGATTAGTTATATTTGTTTATGTTTGGTCCCTTTTTACAGTTTATTTTATGGCTGTATACTTTACATGAATAAACTGTAAAATAAGTCCAATCTTTTATCTTTGGATTGTCTCTATAATTTGTGATAATCAAATTTAATTCATTTAAACATTTCACCTTCCAATGCTAATTTGAAATATTTAGGACTTATTATTCATTATATTGACCTAGGAGCCACTTAATGTATTGAGCTTTTTTTATCTACCATATTTTATATATTTTTTTTTCTAATACAACATAACATTTTGATTAATTTTAATTTATCGCTCTTTATAGTTTACGTTTCATATTAAGTTACTTTGATTACAATTTAAGTTCACTCGGTTTTTAATAATTTATAGGGTATCATAACTAACTGCAGTTGGTTGAGGAACCCCTCTGGCTTGCAAGTCATCAGCGGAGAAGTCATCAGACAGACAGACGCTGCATGTGGCTCTCATTAATTCCATTTCCATTGCCTGTTGCCTTTTGCCTCTTGCAGTTTGCTTGTTGCCTGTTGCCCGTTCTCAGTTACCCGTTGCTGTTGCTGTGGGTGCATTTTTGCTGGCTGAATGCAAGGTGGATGCATAAATCATATAAAACTATGGTCATATTTTAAAGATCGTGCAAAACCGAATACACCACACACGAACATGAATTGACTTTATGCCGTACATTTTTTACTCAATATTTTCTGCAATTTGCTGCACGAATGCAATCAAAAACAATTTTTACGGCTTAAAAGTCGCATTTATTCGCCTCGCATAAGAGACATCTGCTGCAATATTGTTTGAACGTGGGAAAAGTGTAGTTGTGGCCTATCAGCAAAAATAGACAGCCTGTTGGTTGTCAATGAAAGAAAACCCGTTTGGGCTGCGAATCATTTGTATGGGTTCAGGAATTTAATAGAGACCATTATTTTCGAAGCCTTGTTATGCAGTACGTGAATGGAAAAGATGTCATATTACCTTCAGGATTTTGCGCTTGCTGCCTGAGATTCAAAAGTATAGTACTTAGATCTGTAAGGTTATTATAGTGAGGTTCTTTAAGAATGCTGACTATAAATTATATGGAATGACCACATTTTTTTTTATATATTAACTGATGAAGGTTTTTTTGTATAGTCTCAGGGTTAACATGAGAGAAAGCGACAACTATTCAAAATTAGAATATTGAAAGCGAATTATTGGGTTGAGTGTTCGCCGATCATTCGTATATATGTACACAAAGATTTCTATGTCAAATTTCCGTCGTCAATTGATCAATTTTTCTTCAGGATTTGGTAGGCTGGCATTTTTGTTTATTAATAATAACATAAATAACACAAACATTGAATTTAGAGCGAAGTTAGCTTCCTTCTTACTAAAATGTTTCATAAATTCTTTTTTCTTAGTTAAATATCAAAATGTTGAGTAATCAATTTTCAATAATTTAAAAGGCACGCAAAATGTTTATTACAATAAATATGTACGGAGTCTTTGAGTTGTACATATTTATACAAGTGATCTTTTAGAAAATTGGTCAAACTGGCAGAAAATTAGTGCTGTGTAAAAATAGTCCAAAAAACAAAAAAGAAAATTGAAGTGTTAGTGGCTATAGTACTTTAATTTAAAAGATGTAGTTTATCGAGCCAAGAAAAATTAATAAAATATATTTTAAAATTTTGACGTAAATAAAAAAAGGTTTATTACCTTTTTCTATCTACAATCTATATATGTTACGACGACAATTTTCCATGTTTTCCTTTACTTTACACTGATAAAAATTTAACATTTCGGGTTCAAAATTTCACATGAAGCCTAGTTCACTTAGTACACGGCAGCGTAAAACTGTTTAAAATATCAGTGCAACATGTCACGAAATTTGTGGCAGGACCTCGCAGACTCCAGCGGATTGTGTTTGTTGTTCCGGTGTGCAACATTTTGTTTTGTTTTAATTGCTAAACATTGTCAAAACAGATTTGTTTGGGCCGGCGGCAAAACGAACTGCGTTGACAGCATTATTAGTTGGGAGCTGAACAAGTCCACGTAAACCGAATGAGGGGAAACGTTTCGTCTTTTTGCTTGGCCACCGCATAAAATATTCACGTTGGTGAAATATTTTTAACAAACCATAATAAACAAATTTGCATTTTAGGAACGGGAGATGATGTCTGTATTTTTTATGACATTCCCATTTTTATTTGTTGAGTTTTTGCTACAGTTGTCTGCCATTTCATTGTTGTAATTTTGTTGTTCGTGTTGTTGCAAAAACTTTTTTGATTAAATATATAAATGTGCATTATTCTGTATTCGTTCATTTTATTTAATTTGGTTTTTTTGCCAACTATTTACGCTTTGTCGCACTAATTTAAAGTTGCATTTCATGCTCAAGCGTAAGGGGTTTCACTCTAGTGAATAATTAAAACTAAATATATTCAATAAAATTAATTATTTAAAGTTTGTGCTTGTGGGATGGGCTATTACAAACAAGAGCAGAGTTGCTGCCTAATCAGCACATTAATTCAATCACAGCAAATAAGGCCTATTAAACTTTCGAATACAATGTAAAACTAAAGTATAAAAAATTAATTCATAGAAAATTATATTAAAAATAATTACATATGGATGCAAGATAAATTTACGTGTAATTATAATAATTAAATTCCCTGAGTTCCCATTTATTATTTGGCATAGTTATTATTTTTCTCAAGTTGGCAGAGAGTGTAATCTGAAGTACACTGTTCTGAGCGCAATAATCATACGCCATGTTGTCCCCTTTTGCCATCAACTGCTTATGTGAGATTTTCAATTTGTTTTGTTTTACACACATTTACACACACATACATACTGACACTGACGAACATGCGAGCACACAAATAGAAATAAAAATGGCAAGTTTTGCTTGCTCTGCCATCGCCATTTGGAGTTAAACTTTATATATTTAGCTATAGTAACGGTTATCATAGCCAGCGGGTCGGAGAAGGTCGTCTCTTTGGTGCTCGGTGCTTTCATCAACAGCAAAACGCGACTCAGCCATGTTGCCGGGCGTGTGCTGCTTGGCTGCTTAGATGCTGGGCTGCTTGCTGACTGTTACAGTTGGCCTTAATAACAACACTTGTCGTAATATCATTTTTATGCCCGGAGTGGGGCTGGTCGGGGTCCAAATCGTTTTTATGACACGCACCAGGCGCTCCCTTCGTCACTCTGTCTCTCTCACTCTCTCTCTCTCTCCTACTCTCTCTCTCTTTCTCTGTCTATGTGGGTGAGATAAAGAATTGATTTTATAGCGTCAAACATGCGATTATGAAAGAGAAGCAGAGGGACCGAAGACGTCAAAGGGTGTCACCTAGAACAATGCGGGTGTCAGGGCAATAAAAACTTTGCACAGCTTTTTCTATTTTCTGTTTTCTCGTTTTCTCATTTCTCTTGTGTTTTTGGGGCTACATCTCCTAACTATTCCATAGCAGCTTAGTGCTGATCCAAGTAAAAATCCTACATACGCATTTATATTATTAATACCCGAAAAAAGCAACAAATAAACAACAAAGTAACAAACACTTTTCCGACTCTTGGGCAATAGCAATAAAATGATATTTATGACAAGTGCCACAATTGACCCGGGGAACTCTTCAGCTCTTGTTGTTGTGCTATGGGAGCTATGGCAGCTATGAGCTGGACTATTTTACATAAATCAACTAAATACACTCTGTCGCGCAGCTGACTAATTACCAACTGTGGCTGTTGCTGCAAAAAAAAGTTACCAAAGTCAATTAAAACTTGTGGTTGCCCGAGCACCTGCAAAAACCAAATTGCAAATGTTGTTATTTTTTTAGCAAACAGAAAAAAAAATGCACTCAAATTAGTTGAGGTGGAAGCTGTAGGCAATGCTTAGAATTTCACTCTAATTTCGTGCTGCTTTGGAATATTTCAGGTGGTTTTATGATTATGCTTTGCATTCCTCCCTTTTATGACCATAACTCAACGCACATTTGCAATCACTGGCAAACAATATTGATAGTAATAAGGATTAGAGCAGAAAGAGGAGAGAAGCCAGCGACAAATGACAGATTAGCGCAAATATTTATTTTAATGTCTGACATGGCAACGTTGCGTTAACTGTGTCCACACACATATACACACAAAGTCAGCAAAGGATCTGAGTTTGTCAGGATGCTACACGGTTTATTATGTTTGAGCTGCGCACTTGAATACCCTGGGCAATTGGCTATGCTGTCGGAGTTAGCTGTTGGAGCTGCGGGCTGTGCTCGGGTTGCTCGGGTTGCCCGGGTTGCTTGGTTGCCGCTTCAGTGCTTATATTGCCCATTAAACACAAAGTCATAATGAGCAGTCGTCGGTTGCGGAAATGGGTTAAAATAACTATAATAACTATGTGAAACGTGTAGCGTGAAGCGTGTTTAGCTCCGTGCGGCATGTAGCTTACGTAATAAAAGTAAACAGTCAACAAATGGTGCTAAAAAACTGCATTTATCAGCTCGAACTGGCTGAGAGGGTCGTACGACCAGTCTAAAAGGGTGAACACTCTAAAATTGATACGCAGCCAAGGGCTGAAATTGTTACTTTTGTCTGCTCTATTGTACGCTTTAGTTTCTCAACTCTTGACAATTATAACAATAGCTGGGCTGAGCTGAGCTCAACTAAAAGTTAATGACAGTTTTTGCTTTTGTTTCCGACAAGGTTATTGCAGGACATTGAAGCTTTGCCGTTCGATAGTTTGATATGCATCCGAAAGTTTGTTGTTTGTTTTTGTTTATGAAATTGACAGTTCATATGGAAACCAGTACTTAACACTTATTGTTTTCTCTGCATTTTAGAGTGTCCATTTATCCACACATATTTCTTATTGAGCAGCGTCTTCTGCCATAAAATTGGCTTATGATAACTCAACATTATGGCTGAATAAAGCCTCTGCTCGCGGGCTTGAACTTATGGGCTTTCAATGGCATTTGTAATTAGGCATAGATATCAGTAATCTTCATTAAATATGAGCAGCAATTATTGCGGCAGTCGAAACTAATTATGCGTGTGTGTAGGTGTGTGCTTAAAGAGACATAATGACATATTTATATGTTAATAAGAGAGCAGCACACGCGTATATGGGAGCAGCATTATATTCGACAAATGCTTGACTTAATTATCGCAGCGGATTTGGGAGCAGGAGCTGGAGATACAGGTTTGCACCGAGAGCATAAAGAGAAACTTATCAAGGCTTAATTTTTGTTTCTTTTCTTTTTTTTTTGTGTGTTGCCTAAATCAGAGCACAAAAGTTAAGTAGGTAAAGATCGGGAGTTGGCTTTGCCCTTTATGCAAGCCAAACAGAAACTGCTTACGAAACAAAAAAGTCAAACAGGGAGCGACAGCAGTTTCTGTTGAACTTGCCATAGATTTGACTTCGTGCCTTCTTTCCACAGACTTTGTCTTTGCGCTAGCTAGAGATGTAGAGATGTAGCTGTTGCTGTTGCTGTTTTGTGTACAATTTGGCAAAGTTTTTGCCTAAGTCACTTTCATGCGGGGGCTGCGATTGGTTACTGGATAGGAGGAGGAGGCGTGGCAGGGATCGAGCCTTGAATTAATTATACATGCAGGTCACGTAAATATGATTGTCATGCCAGCAGACGATGGCAGATTGACCAAGAGACGAAATGAAACCTTCGTAGGCACTTCAAACACACCATTGACTCAATGCCTCAATGCTCCATTGCCCCACTGTTTCATGTGCCCCATTGCTCAATTGCTCCACTGCTCCTTTGCCGGATTGGCATCATTGCCATGGCATTGCCTAGATAAACTTAAGGACTTAAGCGGCTTGCATGTTTTGCCTCACAGCTTAGAGCAGTTCAGTTGAGAGCAGCTTTTGCCTTCCCCCATATACTCGTATGCAGCAGTGATTGAGGCGCAAACTTTACTTCAAATCCCTCAAACTAAAAGTATTTAGCTAATAAATTATACAAAAATTGAAACAAATTCCTTAAGCATTTGAGTGGTAAATCAGAACTTCAAGTTTCTTTTGCTGTCCGCCGCCCGCTTGCAAATTAATATTTAATTATGCTAGCCGGAACTTCCTGTATACCTCGAAAGGCATTTCACATGCAACTATATATACATACATAGATGTTAAACTGGCTACCAAATTGCATTTGCAGTGCAAAAGAATTTGTACAAAAGGCTTTTATGGAAATTGCAGCAAATGTGGCAATTATTAGAAGCGAAAATGGAACATGAACGGGGGCCCGCAGGATGCGGAACTTCAATTAGCAGAGTAAATGCAGCATGCAAAACGTGTTGCTACATACTCCATTATTGCGTATACGCAAAACTCTGTACACTCTGCAACATGCTGCAAGCCCAAATGTTAAGCAAATTGTTGCTCATTAGGAATTGAGCTGCATTTTTAAATACAAACTATTGCTGCACAGTGTTGAGTAAGGTGTAACCTGTGATAATTAATAGTCAACAATTGCAATATCAACAGCAGCTACTAAGCGAGCTTGTAGTAAATATCAAGACCAAGTTGTCGCAACAAGGCCAAACACTTTGAGCCAAGTGTTAAAGAGAGAGAGAGACCCGACGGAGCGAGAGAGAGTGAGAAAAAGTTGGAGAGTCAACAAGGAGTGCCTCAGACATGTGTTGACATTGCAGCTGCAAGTGTTTGCAGTTAAATTTGCTTATAAAATTTGTGTAGACCTTACATAACATGGATACGACGAAGTATATTCATATTTATTGCGCATACGCCACATGGTCCCAAGCTCATTTCACACACATTAAAACTCATTACATTTGCCACTGGGGAGCAAATTTTAATTTCCTGCCATGCAAAACAAAACAGCAGCAGCAACAGCAACAGCAACAAAAAGAACAACAGCAACAAAAACAGCAACAGAAACATTTGCCAAACTGACTTAAAGGGAGCAACAACTGGCAGCAAGGAATTCGGGTGTGGAATATATTTTTCGGGGATCCAGAGTCAAGTGGCCAGAAATGGCAACCACAGCAAGCGGCGGTTAAGGAATTCAAATAAAGTTCATGTCCTCGTCATTCTCACACTCACACTTACACACACGCATACACATCCTGGCAAACGAATACAAATGCGTAACAGTCACGTTATAATTGATAGACAGTCGCAAAACGTGTGCGGCGCCTGAAAGTTGACAGGCCTTTTTTTATAAACTTTTCCAGTGAGTTAGGGTCGGAGAAAGGAGAAGGGAGAAGGAGGTGGAGACGGCGATGAAGGCTAAGTCAGAGTCAGAGACCGTCTGCCTGTTTTGTTAATAAAAACGCAAACACAAATGAGCGTGCGTAAAAAATTCAATTATGGCACCCGAGTTGTGACAGCCAGGCAGTAGGAAGTAGGCAGCAGGCAGTGAAAAGGAGCAAGGACGAAGGAGGAGGAGGAGGCGGCGAATTAAATAAACTTGCAGGTAAGTATGCTACATAAAAAGCAAAGCTGGCGAAGGTGCGGAACGTGCAGTTGCCCCAGAAGTGAACAATGACAGTTATGCGTAATTTCGCATTCCTACCCCGAGACTCCTTTACTCCACCTTTGTGCGTAAGTGTGTGTATGTCCTATGTAAACATTGAGATGGTCTCACATTTTCCAGTATTGTGTACCGCATGACATTGCGGTTGCAGCCGTTATCACCAAGAGGGAGAGAGCGTGCACTTTATTTGTTTAATTAATGTTTCCCTGCGCACTGCAAAGTGTCTGCTCATCTGTCGTTCAACTTATCTCGCTTTCCCTTTGATGCTGCCTGTCTGACGTTGTCCTGCCGCGCTGTCTGTTTGTTATAGGCAAATAGACACTTGACATAAACATAGCTGAGTTGAAAACTTGATTAAATGTGCCGCAGCGACAACGCCAGTCAGTGTCCTTTCAGAAGCTGCTCGGCTGTCATGGTGCGTGTGGCCACCAACTGACAGTTGCCACCTTGACGCATACCATTTCCTGGCAGCTAAGTGTCACTCGGTAAATAAGCAAGTTGTACATGACAAGATGCTGTATGCAGTTGCATCATCATTAAGCTACTTCTAACAGCTGCGAAGCACGATAAGATGCTGCTTCAATTGAAAAAGGGATTCGTATTTCAGTAATGGATTCGCCATATAAATGTATATTAAAAATAAGATTTTGTTCTTGATTTTAAATGTGTATTCAATTAAATATTTTCGCTTATAAATAAGCCACAATACGTATTTTAAGAAAAAGGAAGTAAAGTAGGTAAAAAAGTCATCTGAGATACCCGCTACACGTTCTCAATTAAAGCACAAAAGTGTGGTATAATCTTTGGAATATACCAATAGTAATAATTGGTATATCGATATACCATTACATACATTCAAAATATACCATAGAGTTTTTTTTAGAATATAAACCTGATTGTTAACCAAATCAACTATGACCCCTACACTATACCTCGGGTATAAAAATAGTATTATCAAATCGATCAATGTATGGATTTTAGGGTTATTTAGTGAACTATTTTTAATCTATGTTTTATTTTATTTCGTTTTATACACATACATTTTTAACCTCTTTACTCAATGCCAAATATTCTCTTTATTTTTTTTTTTATTTATTGAAATCATTCCTTAAGTTATACAATTAAAGTTTTATATCTATTTATACTTTGAGAAAAACAAAGAAGTTGCTATAAAAAAGCTTAAAAACCCAATTGGAATATACTTAACATAAACCACAAGATAGAGTCTTTTGCTTGTATCACGTTCGATAAAAAATGTCAGTTCTTTCTTTTTAATTAACTTGAAGTTTTTCATAGATTACTTCTTAATTTTAAAATCAAGATCGTATGATTTCCTTTTTTAAATTTCCATATAACTTGAGAATCAATAATTTGAATGAAGCTCTTTCGAATATTTGAAGCTTGCTAGCAATATTTGTATTTCGTTATGGAGAAACAAATATGAATACAGAAATGACACAAGTAGTGAGAACAGCAATAAGCATAACCAGGCCAGAGGCGAAGGCAAAACGGGCTACAAAAACAACAAGTGCGTGAGAACTTGAGCCATCAACAAGCCCATTTAAAACTAATTATGCTACGACGTGCTGACGTCGGCTGTGCTCAGATTTAATGGCAATGGCGTTAGCATTTTATTTACTACATTTAACTGCATAATGCGAATGCCGCCACCGTCGTCGACTGCTTCCGCCTCCCCTTGCTCTACATATATCTATCTCTGTCCCCCTCTCTGGTTTAGTGTTAGTGCCAGGCAAGCATTTTCCATGCACTTAACATGCACACATTGCCTTGGCCACACACACTTATACACACCCACTCACTGGCACACACACTCATGCAAGTACGCCTCAATCTAACCAAAACTACTTAAAACGAAAAGTAGGCAGTTGAGAATGAGTTGGAGACTCTGAAGGAGAATGAGTCGCTCAGTGTCTCCAACTACTTCTTTGGGTGTCTGTCGCAGTTCCCAGTCTAAGTCCCATTCTCTGTCTTCGGTTAAGACTCGCATGTCCTGGCGTTCTGTTTAATGGGTAATTACACAGCACAGCAGCCGTTTAATACGACTACAGAACTATGAGTATGTGTGTGTGTGTGTTGAAACTGCATCTACATATACACACTTGTATGTAGATGCTGTGAAATTGCACTCGAGTCGACTCCTTTCAAGTATCGTCTATGCTTGCAATACGAGCCTCAAGTGGCTGGCTCACAAAGTGCAGACAGGTTAGTTAAGAGTTTATTTTAAATGATATTTATTTATAATGTTGTCTTGGTTACAAACCCAGTAAAATCTCATTTAAGTTGCAGATTACTTTGAATTTATATATGCAAGCATTTGTGTGTGTATGTCGACTGGGTTGGGATGCATGTTGTATGGTAATTTGTGCCAGCCATAAATTCAACTACGAATATATGCCCTGCATTCATGCTGACTGCTTTATTGCTGCCCATGTTGTTTGTGCCATGGTAAATTTTGATGAAATTAGTTGCTGCAGATTGCAGAAGCAATGCATACTTAAGCTCTTTGACCCCTTCATCTGCAGAAAGAATAGAATTTTTGGAATGTGTCAATTTGTAAACCCGCTACCAGTAGTGTAGTAGAGTATCATAATTTTCATGAAGTATATATTTATATATATCTGTATAGTTCTAGTTGTTTTTGCACGTGGGTTATGTCTTGCCACGCAAACTTCCAAAAAACAGCTGCTGCTGTCGGGTCTTAGTTGCTCTGGTTGACAATCTGGTATATTTTGAGTGTAATAGTATATTAATATACCAAATATTGTTTTGGGTATAATTTAATTTTTTTGGTATATTAATTTATTATATCTTAAGAATAATACCGCAATGATTTGATTTTACTAGATATGGGGTATCTCACAGTCAAGCACACTCGACTGCATCTTTCTTACTTGTGTTTTTTTTGTATATTAATTTAGAAACATATATTATAAGAATAATATCACGTTGTTTTGCTTTTATTAGAAGTTAGTAGCGAGTAGTTCACAGTCCAGCACACTTGATCGTAGCTTTCTACTATTTTTGACACATTTATTCAAAAAATGCTAGCATTAAATTTTATTAAATTCTTAAATTTCATGGCAATAGGTTGAAAATCCACTTAATGTCGACTAAAAGCTTAAATTAAAATGTAATTACACAAAAATGGGGGAACAGTTTTGTTATTCAAGTAGTAGATAAAAATATATATTGTGGAATGTGTTCATTAAGTGGCACTAATTTCTCTGCTCTCCATGCGCAATTATAATTTTTAATTTTTTGTTGTCAGTGCCGAAATAAAAATGTCAAATTGGTTTGGCGAGGTCAAAGGTTCTAAAGCAAATACTGCTGACTGCTCCCCCGATTGTGCAGTTGCCCCAAAATCTACTTAATAAATTTTGTTGGAAAATGAAAATGTGTAACTTGAGGATGAACACTGACAGCACCTGTGTCGACTGCCTCGCTACCTCACTGCCGGGCTGAAGGCTGGGCACGTGTTCTTCATGAAGTTGGTCAACAAAGTTGCCCATTTGTAGCTTGGACTTTGGCGCCCAGGGCTCTCATAACGTTGGGCATTCGTCGGTGGCATTGGGCGGCGCCTGTGACTGGCCACTCGCACATTATTAGCACCCCAACAACCTGAAGCGCAATAAATAACATGCTGTGCTGCATGTTTCGTACCATTGACCGCTTCCCACTCCCTTACTCCATCCATCACATTTATGTTTCGTTGACTTTTGTCTCATGTCCAAAGGCGAACACTTCGCAGAGTTTATGATGTTACGTGGAAATTGTAGAAATTTCCAACTTCCATTTCCCAAAGTGAATAGTACGATTTTTAGGGCTTACTTCCCATCTGATTCTGGGAAAATCTAATCTAATGTTTTCAAAATACATTTATTAGTAGAGCAATTTTTTATTATTTATTTATATGTTTAGTATTGAACTATATATTAAAACTTCAGCAAAATGTATAATTGTACCTAATATTTTTATATGAAAAACTTTAATTTAATCAAATTTAACATTTTTGTTCTCATATTATACCGATTTCGCATGGTTAAAGTTGCATTCTTTTTATTTTTATTCTATTACTTTGGGATTGCATGCCAAAATATTATTATTTAAGGCTTTTGAAGTTTCATCATCGATAATCAACCAATTATTTTAAAACTTTGTCAACAAATATTTACCATCGTATTTCTAAAACTGTTATTAAGGTTCCAATTTTCAAAAAGCTTTAAAATTACGCTTGGAATCGCGTAGAGTCTCTAAGATCAAGATGTTCATCCAAAGAGAGTGGCATGACGTACATGTCTACGTCGTATTCGCTGTTGACAATGATCAATAATATTCATGTGGTTAGACATGCTTCCTTTAGTCTGCAATATACATATTCTGTGGGCCCAAAAAACAAAACCCTATATAAAAAGATAGTAAATTTTGGAATA
The DNA here is from genome assembly GCF_023558535.2 of Drosophila nasuta. Lineage (NCBI taxonomy): Eukaryota > Metazoa > Arthropoda > Insecta > Diptera > Drosophilidae > Drosophila > Drosophila nasuta. The sequence continues at coordinate 20,391,390 of NC_083457.1, forward strand.
GAAATGATTTTGGGCTACTCGCATTGGAAGTGTGTCAGACCAAGCATTTGTGAGGCGATCTGTTTAGGATGTGAAGTCACTGTAAGATGTCTACTAAACAAGAAACTTGTATAAAAGAAATTTTTATATTCTTATTAAGAATACATTTTTTTAATAGTATTTATAGTAAATACAGAAAATGAGTTGGTTATGGGAAGCTGATAAATCTTCGAAAGCTTATGAGAAAACTTAGAGGCTCTTAGCAAGAGCAACATCAATTTTGAGTCGGCTTTTGAATTTAAATTGTCGGTCGGCAATCTTTATTTTGTACCATAATTGAGGAGTTAATTAGTATCTTTTATTAATTCCAAATATGCTCTACATTTTAAGGCCGCTCTGTTAAATTTGAATTCTAAACTACGTTACATGTGATGCAATGTTTAATATAATATAATATATTTAAGCCCCATTACACTTGATAATTAAAAAATAATAAGAAAATTTAATTAACTTCAAAATATGTATTAGTTTAGCTTAGTTTATTAATAGCAACATCAAAACTTAATTTAAATAATATTCGTGTTGAGTACAAAGATCAACACTAGTTTTGCATGTTGTCTAATATATTAACACTTTTCCTACACTGTGTAAAAAAAGTGAAAAAGAATCCCATGCAGTCTCTCGCTGATTCATGTTTTTCATTTTGCTTTCTGTGGATATTGGCGTGGGCGTGTCTGTGTGTGTGTTTGTGTGTGTTACGAGTATTTTCCCTTTAGCCGCAAAATTGCGTGACCCGTTTGTCTGGCTAAGCTCGAATCAAATGGAAAGCCAGCAATATGACATTTCAATTTTCATCAACAATGGGAAAACAGCCGCAGAGACACCTGCACATCGACAGACAGACCCACAATAACCTCGACAACAGCAACATCAACAGAGGCAACAACAGGCTCGGAATCGGCATCGACAACGACATCGACAGGGACAGAGACAGCGACAGCGACATCGACGCACTTCTAATACAATACAAACGCAATAATATCGGATTTCCGTTTCCGCATCCGTTACGCAGCGTAGTTTACAGTTGCCAGTTTTACTTTGGACTCATAGTCGCATGTCGAGCATCCAGGGTTATTTGCAGGGATTTCTTCTCTCTTCGGTTATTTTTTGTCCCCTTTCCACACACAATACAATACAATTTGTTGTTGTTGGATGGCTGAATCAGAAGCAGCAGCAGCAGCAACAGGAACAGGAGGAACGGCAGCTATGGAAAAACAATTTACAGCTCACTTGCTTTCTGGCTGGCACTTTAAGCCCGCCAAAGCAATAAAAACTTGTTGGCCAAGTCTGTAACATATGAAATAGTGTGAAAACCTTTCATACTCTTGCCATGGCAAACAACACACACACACCAACACACACAACCTGCAGTCGATGCATGTTGACAATGACGGCAATCTGCGCGACGCTCAAGCAACTCAGAACTTTGAGTCCTGCATCGGAAATTGTCGCGCAAAGTGCAATAAATTTCTTCTATTCTTGCCGCCTCACGCCTTGGCCTGGACATCAAAAAACCCTTTGAACCATAATGGATATTGATTGAAAACTTTGATTGATTTTCATCTCTCTCTCTCTCTCTCTCTCTATGTGTCTACATTTGAGTCTAAGTTATGAGTCAGCTTAGCCCCCAATCCTGGCTAAACAAACAGAAATTTAATCCAGTTTACGTATAGTTTTATGAAATTTTGAGTCATGAGTTTTACTTTTTTACAATTTTTTTTTTGTTCAATATTTACACATTCTTTAATTTTGTAATTTGCCAATAATATAGTTTTAAAAATTAAATCGAAAATAAAACAATTTCAATTTATCGTGTTTAAACTTTTTCATATTTTTGTTAAAAAATGAATATTTATTTTTAGAAGTAAGTTCAAGTGACAATAAAACTAAAAGAATAAGTTTCAAGTTCTATTTAATTAGATATTATTTTATAAATCATGACTTTTTTGTAATTAAAAATCACATATGTTTTCTCGTTTAATTGCTGCAATTGAAATTGATTAAATTTGCACAAGGTAAACGACAGAGCAAATATGCAGAAACCGCAGCCAAATTTGATACTGTGCGGCAACTAATAATGCTCGAAGCTGTTCGCTATGCAAAAATCAACTCAATTACAAATATCGGTGGCTCCTGTGGTGTCCAGAGTAGTAAACAATACGACGCAAACGGCCGCAATATTCTATGGTCGGGATGCGGGTTACATGCTCGCTGTTTGGTTGCCAGTCCAACGAAACCCAAAACCGAATGAGTTTGCCCCCAAATGCACCACACACACACACACACATAACATACAATATACAAAATGTTTTTTTAATTGTTTTACATTGGCATTCGGTGAGTGAAGGTGAGCATGTAGGGAATGGTGGCTTTTGTGTGTGTGGTACAACAAAAATATACTCGGATGCATGAGGAGAGAATTCGAGTGAGATTTAATTTTATTCGGTTTCAAAAACGGCAACAATTTCCATATGCCGCAATTGCATTTATCTCCATGTTGTTACTTTTGCCCAATGCTATGCTGTGGTTCTTTCTGATTGTTATTGCTAGGGGAGACAATGCACTGATTTCAATACATATCACGACACACAATTCGCCAAGTGTTCCACGGGTAATATGTGGAAATGGACACAAAGTTCTGAGCCCGTTTAATCTCTTAAGGCAACCAATTGACTTTCGTTCTTGGTTTATTGCGAACTTTTTAGCGCTCGAATGGATCGCTTGGCCAAGTTTTTTTTATTGTTAATAAATTTTGTTTATTTTCAATAAGCAAATAAAAGCCAAGCACATAAAAACTGTGCGCAACTAACATTAAATGTGTGTCCCAAACTTGTTGTTGTGAGTGGAGCGGAGTGGAGTTAATGCTACAAAATAAACGATATAAATGACAAAGTTTGTGTGAGCTTTGCTGTTGTTTTGTTGATTTTTATGGCATTAATTTGTTTAATGCACAAAGGTGGCGGGGTAGAGCTAAGGCTTGACTAAATATTTAAATGAAAGCAACGACATATTCGCATAGATATGTGGCAAAACTTTTGTCCTATCAGTTGCACAAATTCGCAAACACTCACACACACACGAAGATGGAATGAAGTTGGTCCCCCTAAGAGAAAACAAATATAAAATGCGTATACGTGATGCTTTTGTTTCCATGCGTTAAATCAGCATATAATCCGAGAGTATTTCCAATCTTATACACACACACAAACACCCCAATGCTCAATCTCTGGGTCACGCAACGAACACACACAGATACACTCATCTACACACGATGTCAAACAAACTTAAAAACATAAAAAAAGCGAACCCCACACACTCACACACACGCTGACAATTTGCAAGTTGCTTAAGGTATACGAGTTTATACGAGAGTGCGGCAAAGTTTTGCGCCACGCTTTGGAGCCGCCACTGAAAGGCAACTAAGACGCACATTCGTATCTGCTTATGGGCCGTCAATCTAAGCCCCAAAATCTTGTCGTTGTCATGTCGTATAAATTAAATGTGTTTATATTAAATGTAAAAAACACAAAACAAAATATAAGCAAACGTCTCGACTCGTCTCGGATTCTCGGCTCCTGTTTGTGTTACGAGTCCTTTTGATAACGAAAATATCAGTTGCTTGTTTCTTTTTACTGTTGTTTTGATTTTTTGGCATTATGTATTATAATAAGTTGCAGTCGCTCAGCTGCTGCCAAACTGGGGGAGAGCGAAAGCCGAGGACATCTTTGATAAATATTGACATGTTAGAGGTTTTGTTTTCTCAATGTCTGCCTCTGGAAGTGGACAAGGATGTGTGAGACAAATGCTGACACGCCAATCAGCTGAGATCAGCTAGCATTTCGGTATGGATTGAAATTGACTGTCGTGTTTATTTTACGCTGACAGTAAGTGACATCTCCTGTGTGGGTTTTACAATCAGAACGGTGTGCTTAGACGACGGTCGTGTTGATATAATAACTGATACTGTATGATAAATGTGACAGAGATGAGCACACTACAGGTGTGAATTTAAAGATCCAAATAGTAGATCTTGATATTTTTAATATATTCTTTAAGATGTAATCTCATTTCCTTGCAGGTTGCGAAATAATTAATTGTTGCCGCTTACACACTGCTTATACGTAATGTGTGTGTAATGTAAAACGAACCTGGCAAACGCTGTCAAATTTGGCGCACATGTTGCGCACAAAGGCGGAAAATTCATGAAGTGAAACATTTTTCGCATTTCGTATTAAGCAATTCTTCGCTTAAAATTATTTATGATGGAATAATCCCTGGGGAAGCCTTATTCTCAATTGATTGATGGATCTAAAGAACCAAAGGGACAGATATCTGGCAGCTGATAATAACATTATACATTAAAGTTACGCAATCTATTTTAAACCCTTTTTGCAATCCGCAGCATTAAATGTTTCCGGTTTGCGTAATGAAATCACATTGCGAAACAATCAGCGACATTTCGACGTTTTGGTGACTGACCCAATCGCAATGTTGAAAGTAATGCCGCCTGTCAAAGATGCGCTGAAATTGAAATATCAACGAGTGGATGACTGCTGTGAGTGGTTGTGAAAATTTCAAATTATGTGCGGAGAAGGGAGAAGAGAGAGGGCGAAGGGCGAAGGGAAGCAGCGATGGCCGCAAAATGTTAGCCGCATGCAGCGAACCGGAAGGAAGCCTATGACCAAAATGCCGCTTCCGTCTGCCGTGCTTCATGTCCGGTTGTGTTTGTTTCAAATGCTGTCGCTAAATTTATAACTCTATCGCTGACTCTGCCATCCATTGTCGTCGCCTGCTGTTGATGTCCATGATGGAAATTGTATCTCGCAGCGCTTTGTGGCACGCACTTTGCGAGCTGTGGCACCGCCAGAAGTCACCGTCATCGTTATCGTCATCGCCATCTCTGGCTCATCGTTGGCTCTGGATCACATGCATATTTAATGCGCTGCCGGCAGTAGCAGTTTTTGGCCATTTCACGTTGTTGGTATTAGCAGCATATTTCGCTTTTGGGTCACTTCCAGCAGCTGTCGACGACATATGCAATTGTAGCTGGTTGACCCGTTACCCCCCAAAGCTGAGAACCGACTGAGAACTTGGCAAGCAAGAAAGTTTCTCATTGCAGTTCAGTGCAGAGAGAGAGATTTGCACTAAAACCACTTTGTGGTGACGCCAAAACTTCTAGCCAAGTTAAAAACTATTGTCATTCTGTTAAGTGGTCACATTTAACACTTGGGGCGCTGACTCGAAGCTGCTACTGAGCAAAAGACATACGAGTGTAGAGAAAAATAAACAAAAAATAAATAAAGGGGAAAGAACTAGAGAAGCAATGAGTTATGTGGCATGGCTTGCAATTTTGTTGTCTGATAAATGAGCACTGCGGTGTGGCGGGTGAGTTTCCCTCCACGCGGGTATTTCGAGTATTTTGCTACTGCACAACAACAGAATGTAAAGCATATGTTTAATATTTACACATAGTGTGAAATTTGCAATTGAAACTGAGTTTAAGGTATCGAAATTTGGTCATTCTTCGACTTCATAATATACAGATTGACTTGCTTCCATCACATTCCCTGCTAGCTGTCCACTTAAAATAACTTGCCATTCCCACGCTCCATCGTTTCTTTTTCGTATCAACTTAACTTCATTTAAGTACTTCATCTGAAGTCGACCTGCCGAACAAGCTCTGAAGTCTGAGAAGTCTGCTGTCAGCAACGTTCTGTACGTCATTGGGCGAACGTAACGTCAGGAGTTTCAGGACTTGATGAAGTGCCGAACGGTTGGAGCTGTCATTGCTTGCTGCCTTCCCTCATTCCTGACACGGGTAAGCAGCCCTTCCAATTGAAATTTAACATTGCTCCTTATTTTCCTTTTCTTTCTGCGCTTTCACTCTGCTGACTTGTTTTCTTGCTACTTTGCTCGAGTGGGTAATTAAAAAGAACGCGGTCCACTTGTTTTCATATTGCTATATTTCTTTCTATCTCTTTTTTGTTTATTTATTTTGTATTAAAAATACTTTAAATCATTTTTTAAAAACTTAAGAATTTAATTAAATGATAAGAATAGAATCGAACGAAAACTATATTTATTTAGAATTAAAAATTAAAATCCAAAATTGGCACTGAAATGTAAATTTTTAATCATTTCGTTGTGCTAACAAAATTAACTCTTCAGCTTAAAATTGAGCTTCGATTACCGAGGCTTTCGGCCTAAACAAATAGTAGCTAAGCTGCTAACAAATTTTTTCTTTGCACTCCTGATTTTTTATCCCGTTTGTCAGGCAAAACAAATATTAATTTTCGCTTCAAAGCAGCTCATTTCACGCTTAAATGACAGTTAAGAGGTTGAGAATCAAACAAACTGAATGTTGAATTTAAAATTCAACTAAAGACGCTAACAAAAATGACTTAAGCAGAACGAAGTCAGAATACTCTTTTAATAAATGTTGTTTAATTAAACAATAATATATTCAGTTTAAAAAAAAATTGTATTCCTTAATAAGCTGCACATACATTATGCATTCACAGGACATTGCTCGCATTCCTGATGCCCACACACTCACATATATACACACACACTCAGTTAACCGATTGTGCCATCAAAGGGAATACATTGCGCGTGGCCAAAATGGCCAGGAAGTCCAAGTGCCAACGGAAACTTTTAATTGTTTCTGCTGTTGCTTTTGCGCTTCCGTTTCTTGCCAACAAACGATGTGAGGCAAAAAAAAAAAGAATAACTCGAATTGGTATGAAGCTAAAGCTGAGGAAAAACAAAAAGCCACATAATGTAAAAAAATCCAGCACACAAAAACTGAAGGGAATGGGAAGCGGAGCAATCTACCTCACATTGCACATTGTCGAGTTGCCTTTGGGTTATTTGGCTACTTCTTTTTCTTTAGCCAGCGAACGAAAGAACGACGCGCATGTCGTTCCGGCTTTCTTAACTTTATCGTTGTCCAAAGTCCTTGGCCATTGTCGTTGGTTAACCGGTTGCCGGTTTTTGCTTGGCGCTTAACTTGACAGCTGCAGGGGATGACTGGGCTCTGCATTGCTCTGTGTTCTGGCTGTGTGCTGTGAGAGGGGGAAGCTTGCACTTTACGAGGTTATTAAAAATCTCATTATCATTGTCGTTGCGGCGTAAATTTTAATTGTCCGTTAAAAATGTCCCTTTTTTGCAGCTCCTTGTGGCTTTCCGAAATCAATTTAAACTTGTTTGACCAACTTGATTAGATTGAAATGAATTTGCGTAATGCTGCCACTGTCTCTCTCTTTTGCCCCATTTCTGCACTGCGGTTTATTTGTCCACTCTACTTGAAGTTAGGTTTAAGTTGCAAGCACGATGTTCATTCAAAGAGCATATCATGAACCTTTATGTATATGAGAGTTTGCTTGTATACATATCTACATGCAAGTGCGTCCCCACAAGTGTGGCAATGTCTTCGTCCCAACGGCGTTTTGCATGTTAAGCATGTGAATAATGCAAATTGTTCGCACACACATTCATCTATATCCGTTCATGTCCATCCAACCATCAGGTATCTAGCTGTGGGATTTGTTGAGCCCGCAGCTTACGTCTGCTTCGATTTTCCCAGCTGCACACGTTTTAAGCAAAGACAATGGCTCATAGCAGCGCTCAGCACAAAACTGATCGTTAAATTTACACAGATAATGCGTAGTAAAGCGGAGAGAAACATAAAAATATACTAATTTTCGAACATTTAAAGTCTTATTATATTTTAACGATTAGATGGAATTAAGTTGCTTTAGTTAGCGCTTCGAAAAACATTTTTCATGCCTCATTTATTCAATGAGATTGAAGCATTTTCCTCTTACTTATTATCGAATAAAGTCTGGCGTTATTTAAATCTGAGCTTTAAATAGAATATTATACTTAATGCCTCTTTAAGTTGAAATCTCCTAAATACTTGGCAACAACAAGTTAACAAAACTCTTTAAGTCCAAGCTCCAAAGTCATTAGTCAATTTTCATAGAGACAACAAGGCTGTGGAACCCTTCGCCTTTTCCCTTTTTCCTTTTTTCCCTCTTTGCCAACCAGCAAAGTCACGAAGCTGAGCTTTTTGAACTGATTTGTTGGGCCTAGACAACAAAAGAGGCAAACTCGACTTGAACCAACAACATTGGGAGCAGCAGCAGCAGCAGCAGCAGCAGCATCATCCACTTGAGCACAAAATAATCCTTAATTACACATTGGAAGCACGTAAATGTAATTTTTTGTACACTTCTCGCTGGCATTGTGTCCATGTTTTTGGCCTGCCCTAAACGAGCATAGGGAAAATTATGTTAAGACACGATTTGGTGATTGGCCTTCTGAGCATAATAAGAGCAAGCGACGTCTGTGCAGCAGCAGAAGCAGCAGCAGCGGCAGAGAGCGACTTTACTGATTGGCTGACTTTGTGGCTTAGTCCGCCATAAATGATTGTTGCCTTTGGTGATTTTGAAGGACAATGCCACGGAATGGCTTAAGCCCGATTGTTTCATTCTTCTTGTTGTCCCGCCCCGAAATTTGTAAGTGGTTATAGCTTATGGGTTATGGTCCGCTTGCTGGAAGACGATTGTTGCTACACTTTTGTACGCACAGGATTTGGCTAATTTGTGCTCATTTTGTAATACTTGGCATTTCTCTTATGGGCACTCGGATTGCTCGATAAATGTCTAACATACGTTGTTTGTTTGTTGTCTAGGTAGTTAATAGATACATTTTAAATAGTAGATTACATAAATTATATTACATTAATCTATGTAAATGATTTAAAGGTCACATCAGATCTTGTTACTACCTTTTTTAAATATTCGAAATTTTATACATGTAAATAACGAAGAAAATATAAGATAATAATATAATTTATCAAATTAGTCTCAGTTATAATCCTTATAAGTATTTAATACATTGTTTGCTTGTTGTCTGGACAGTTCAGATATCATTACTCTGTATATTAATCTAAGTAAATGACTAAAATGTCTCAATTAACCTTATTTTAAAATTGTTATTGAGCTGCAACTTGACACATTTGAACTTTGTCAAGTCTGTATTAATGATAATTTACATTAAAGTCTTGATCTTTGGTACACATTAAACTAACTGCAATCTATATCACAACCATAAATTTATTTGCAATTAGATAAACATTTAAAAGTGCTTTGGTTATATTTTGTTGGTAGTAGTATATTCTGATTTATATTATGAGGTATATTTCGTTCGCAATAGTATATTCTGATCCTGGTAGTATTGATACCTTAGCCTTTATTAGTTGTTTATAATTTCGTTTTTTATTATATTTAAGTTAGCATTTAATACCTTATTCAACATTTAATGTCGAACAAATATATATCTTTAACATGCCAATAGCTCAAGTTGTGGCCTGGCGTCCGAAAGAGTATTGTGTGTTGCAGGCAGACACGCCCATATTTATGCAGCTGCCCCATGTTGCAAATTGCTATTGCTGCTGCAAGCGGTTTGTGTGCGCACTGGGTACGCGTTGTATGCGTATCATCAAAACAGAAATCATGTTTCTTTTTTTTTCCGTCGGTTGGTTGGTATTTTATGATTGTTTAAAAAGAATGCAGTTTCCATGTATTTTTAAGGTGGTGTGCCGTATTCTGAATGTTTTCTTAGTAAATTAACTTTAATTAAAGTAGCTGGTATTTAAAAAAAAAAGAAAATAAAAATCTGCATCACGGGAAAGTTAGAGCGCGAAATCGTGTCCATACAACATTCTCTCACTTTCCACACTTTAACTTTCTGTGTGTTCCCAACGGATTTCTGTAGTTTTTTCTTTGTGCGTTGAATATGAAAATCAATATGCGTATGGGAATTGCATATTCAAAGCGCATGCAAATGGAAAATTTGAGTTATGGTATTGAGAGTAAGAAAGGAGGGCTTGAGCGGGGCATTTGTGTTATGGAAAATGCATTGCTATTGTTTGCAAACCAAATTCAACATGCTGAGTTAGAAATTAGGAGAACTAGCTAAAAATGCATGTGGTTTTCTTTTGTTGTTGCTGCTGTTGCTGTCGCTGTATGAAAATTGAATTTCAAATGATTTAAACAACATTTATTTGTACACGGTCTACTCTACATACACATGTGTTGGCAGAAGTATGCGACTGGTTGCTGAATTGATAAACCTTCAATTAACTGAGTATGCCAATAGTGTTCAATTGTATGTATTTCGAGTGTCCTCGCTTCGAAATCGAAATGAATTTGCGTTGTACCCCGCTATTATTGAATTAATTCGTTATAGAAAATTCATGACAATAAAATGTGAGTAATGAAAACATTCGCAAAAACCTCACAAGCACATAGCACACAGCACATACCACACATTTTCACAATGGTCGCACGCCAAATTAGCAAACAATTGTCTATGAATTGCAAGTTGAAAACAAACATTTTAATTTTTAAAATACAAAAATATAAAACGAAAGACTGGCGTACACATTCTTGTGTGTATGGTCGCATAATGCAACCTATTTGCTGAGCGAAATTGGCCAATCGACAGCGCTGTTGGACGCCGAACAGTGGCGTCCTTTGAGTGTTTTCACTGCAAAAATTTCATCTTTTAAATACAGACTCGAAAGATAGAAAAATTGTCAAAGGCTTTAAAATTCTATCCTAAGGGTTAATTTTCGTATGATGTATTTTTTCATTTGGTTTTATACACTCATAGCTTTAGGTTAGAGGCATGTTTACTTGCGTTAAAGTTTGTTTAACAATTATTGTTTTAATTTGCGTAAACATCTTATTAAAATTATTTACAATAAGGTCCCTTTTTGGTTAACCTTTTTAATTTTTTGTAAGAAAAGTAATTTTTATGCTGTATTTCTTCTTTTAGTTTATATATGTACATTGTTTTTGAGCTATTCACAAATAATCAAAAATTATGTATTCATCAAAATCAACGAACTGAATATGTTCACTTTCAATGTTATTTTTTGTTGTTAGTTGTTCACTTGTTAACGCTCTATTTCGACTTGCTGTCCAATAATAGCATACTTAAAATCCAACAAACGAAATTTAAAGGCATCAAACTAAGGATGATTAATAATCGAAGAACGATGAACAATCCTTACAACAATAAATCGCACAAACGATCTAATCCATTGCACTAATATTATCAAACGAACTTATTCAGTTCATTCCAACGATGTTTACACAACACTATAGCATAATATGTACATATATTCTTAACTAATTTATCATCAGCAAAACCAAAATACACACGATAACGCGATTTTAAAGGCTGAGACTTTTGTAATATTTCAACCACATTTTATCTACGGACTCTACTGTGACGCGTTTCATCGAGCGCTTAAGCGTGGGCTCAACGTCCGTGTTTCCCCTTTTTGAATGTGTTTGTGTGTATGCGGTCTGTTGTCAATGTGCATAATACCGTTATCGCACAGTTACAGTAGAGGGCTCAGACTTTCCCTGTGAGAAAATCAGGCAAAGAAGAATGCAGGGTCAAGTATATAAAGCGGAGCCCCCAAAAGTATGCTACGGCATTTTTCTTTCGGCAATCGTAAATTTCTCTGTCAATGCATATGAATATTAATGAACTTAAAAATTAAGGTTAATTTAAAATTACAATTTAATAATAAAGTTTTGGTTGAAATTACAAGTTATTAATATTTATGTAGGTTTACGTTGAAAATGATCAAACCAATACTTCATTTAGTTTCAGAAGATTGCTGCCTACATTCTTGCCCATTAAATGCTTATTTATGTAAAAGTTTCATGATTACTTTGAAGACTTTAATATAAATATGAAATTAATGTGACCTTTAATAATTGCGCAGGACATGTTGACGGAAATTCAGCTGAAGTCTAGCAATCGAAAATACCCACACACAAAACATCAAAGTCAAATATTTATTTTCGCCATTCAGGCCGAAGTCAAAGCAAAAGTTGTGGCCAAAAATATAAAAGCGAGAAAAACGTCAACCGCCAAGCGCCATAATAAAGCTCAAAATAAAATCAATTACGCTCGATTAACTGAAATAGTTACATAAATTACAAATAACCAAGGCAGAATGAAACGGCGGACTAGTCGAAGCCAATGCCAATGCCATCGTCGAAGTTGGGACGGCACAATTGAAGCGCGAAATCCACAAGAGGACGCGCAACATTTTGTGGCATACTCGTAATGACAATTTCCAACGAGACAGCCAAATGAAACACATTCATACAATCGTTGAGAAATAGAAGACTAGAAAGAGTGACAAGAGGGGAGAGAGAGAGAGAGAGAAATGGCAGAGGATGAAGCGGCCGCGTAGAGATAACTATTAACATTATATAAGTAAGAAAAATTTCCGATTATTTTCCGCAACATAAAACAAAAGACAACAAACAGTACGAGGAGCACACTGAAGATGAAACCTTTGCCACTGTCTTCTCATATATAGCATAAACAAGGCGTGTGGAAATAAGGAAAAGGGAGCGCGAGGTCGCTTGGGAAAGAAAAATAATAAATAATACCATTTGATGCTCAAAGCGAAGACAACGCATTTAAAATGAGCGCATTTGCACGCTTGTAGCATAGTTGCTTCCACAGCCCCACCACGTAATCAAAATAAACCCCACCCAATGCCCGCCCGTCTTGCCCCATCTCATTTCGAAACCTTTAAGCCACCCTCGAAATTTGCGGTTCAAACTCAGTTCCTTTGCTGTGGCTCTTCGCTCTTTGTGGCTGTTGCTGTTGCTGCTGTTGTTGTTTGCAACTTTACGCGCAATTAATCTAAAATAAATTCGTTTATAATTTGACAACAACAGCAGCAAAAGTAAAAGCAAAAAACAAAGAATGAACCCAGCAAAAGAAAAATTCAACTACAGCGATAATTTTGCTGCTTTAAAATAATCAAATGTCAAAGTTTTCCATTCAAGGTCTAAGCAGGCGTTCAGCTAGCCGCCAAAAAAAAAAAACTCAATTGCTAAGACCAATAAACGATGCCACAGCGTACACACACAAGATACTACGATGGGAACAACAATAACTAACTCCTGTTGCAGTCTATTTCTTTCGTTTTTTGTGAGCTGAGAAAAATTGTATGAGTTTGCTATTGCTATTGAGTCTGTCAGCACTTGGTTTCAGGTTCAGGTTCAGGTTCAGGTCAACAAAGCAAATTCGTTTGAAATTGAAAGACTCGACGAAATTTCTGCGAGTGCAGCTGCCTCGGGGAGTTATTTTCGCCTCTGCTCTTGTTGTTGTTGTTGTTGTGGTTGTTGTAGCTCGTAAATTATTATTTAATGACAAACGAAATTGAAAATAAATTTAAAGCTAATAACCAATGAAATAAATGCGATAAATTGTATATTGTGTGGCAGTGTTAAGTTTAGGGAACGAAGTTCAATTGCAACAGGTTGCTCGTAATTGACGAAAGAATAACGATAGAAATTATTTATTTCATTTTTATTGCGTGATATATTATTGTACCTGAAGATAGAAAGGAAATAATTGATATTTCGTTTTCCGATACCAATTCATACAAAGATTAACATGTGCTTATATTAAATGTTTTTTTTTTTGTATACTGATAATTACTACTTTTTATTTTAAAATATATTGAAGAAGGAACAGCATGAGAAATTGTTTAAAGGTTTTTATAAGGGCTAAAGAAATTCGCCATAAGATAATAAATTAGATTGAACAAATCTTTAAAAATTTAGGTAAGAATATATTTTATAAAAATTTTTAAATTAGATAATTTCAAACACATTTTTAAAAAGGAAGTTTTAAATCGTATTTTTAAAATTATGTTAATAAATTGTTTTCGTTTCTCAACAAAAAATATAAGAATGGTAAATTAAATAATATATTTTTCCTTTTTTATTGATTCTAATTTTTCATAGCCCGCACAATTATTAAAAAATATTCCATATTCCATATTTAGCCGAAGCAACTAAAAATCGTAGTAAATTGGTGTTTTTGCCCATACAAGAGTTTTTTAACTCCTTTCGGCATTGTTTTCAAAACTATTTCGTTCCTTTTGAGGGATACTTTACTTGACCGATTATTTTTTTTGTGATCGTGGAAAAAATAATTTGATGAATTTAATATTGTTGTGTTCGATGATGATGTTTTTTCTCTTCAATGTAACGCCTTTTACTTCACAAATAAAACCACATATGATTTGCATCTACGTATACTTAATGTGCATTATAAACAAGTGTGGCAATATATGAACATCAATATGTCTGAATCGCCCTCGAATTTGGCCCTAGGTAGTCTTTTCCCGTCTGATTGAGTCTGTCAAGTACCGTCTGGCATACGGCTGCGGCTGCCCCTGGGCGGCTACACAAATAAGGCGCAACAAGCGCAACTTGTAGCCACTCAAGAGGGCCGCCCCAAAAAAACGGGCAGACACGTGTACCAGGCGCAACAGCGTAAACAGAAGTTGAAAAGAGAATTCGGCATTAGCCAAGAAGAACAACAACTTCAAAATGCCCAAGCGTCGGCTGACTCTCAACGCTACGTGTGAACAAACGCACAAAGTCGGTCAGCGCACGCGGGGGGAAAACGAAGTTGGCGAAGATGAAGCTGGGGATGGAGCGCAGTACTTGCCAAGGATGTTGCGCCATATTAGCGCCGCGTGTCGGATAATTTATGAAATGGCGTCGTCGGCCGCAGCAGGCAGCAGGAGGCAGGCAGCAGGGGGAAAGCTGGTAACAGGTCGCAAAGGTAGCTGAGGTAGCACTTGGCAGAAGGCAGTTGGCAGCAGTCAGTTCCGATGCGAGAGCGTGCTCTGACTCCGACTCCGACTCCAATTCTGACTCTGACTGTGGCTCTACCTGGCTGGCTGTAAATATCTTTAAAAGGCGCTGTTAAAACAAATTACTGTCTGGTTGCTGTTTTTGGGGTCCCCAATGCCGCCACAATGCGTGTCCTGTACCGTAACCGTGTCGGGGCTTTGTGTATGCTGCTCCTCGCTTCCTCGAATTGAAGCGTGGCAAGGGCACAAACACACACAGACGGAGACAGAGACAGAGGACACAAATCTGCTTCGTTCGGTGTGCTGGGGCACGCACAAACGAAAGTTATTAAGCGAATTTCTCAGGCAACATGGCATGAAAATTCCCGCGAGAATATTCGACACCCACGCGGCCGAACTTCCTTGTTTCCCATGTTTTGTATACGCACAGTTTGCTCTTGGCTGTTGGCTTCGCAAGCTGCCGAAGTCCGCATCTAATTTTTTCCCTCTTTTGGCTGGGTTAAGAGACAAACAGATAGACTGATTGGCAGGCACACGGGGGGATAGGCTGACAGCTACTTGACAGTATTGCCAATATCATTTTAAAGTTATCGCATATGCAACTTTAACTTCAGATTCTTTTTCCAGGGGTTCATGGTGGTGGTTTATACGTTTTGTGGCCATACATAGATGAACTTCGGTATAAATTGCAAATAGACTGATGAAGTCTCGGTGTCAGCAACTTGGTTGTCAAGCTGAAGATGTGCTCGACAATGTGGAGTTCATTAAAGTTAAAGATATTGAAGCTGCTCTGCGGCTGGCAATTGAGTGGTGGAGGGAGGGAAGGGGCATGGGCTCAGCCCAATAAACTTAATGCAAATTACAAATTTGTGCCAAAAATTAAGTTAAATTATGCCACAGTCAACGAGAACGACGACGACAACAGTAGCAGCAACGGCAGCAGCAGCAGCAACAAAAGCCCAAGCCCAATAAAGAATACCACAAATTGCGCTGAGCCCTGAGAGCAACGCCCAGCTAACGGTCGTCTCCTGAAACCGGAGCAACAACAGCAGGAGGCGCCAAGGCAAGAGGATGAGCAGAGAAGCAGAGGAGCTGAAGCTACCTTCGTGCCGCGTAGACAAAGAAAGTACAACATTTTTTTGTGCTGGGCGCACAAATTGAAAATGAAAAGTCAGAACTTGAAAATGATAATCAACGTCAACAAATTTAGCCGAAAGGAGGCGTGTGGCGGCAGCCTCAACATGGAACATGGAACACGAAGCGGAGGCAGTCTGTATAATGATCTAATAAATTTCATTACCGCAGTGAGCAATTTTTGCATTTGGTGAAGCAAGAAGTTGAAAGTGAAGATGGGATGGAGCGAAACAAAATAGCTGCTAGCTACCACATACGTTTACTTATTGGGAGTGGCATGTATGAGGGCGGTACACGCATGTTATGCTCGTATCCTTGTTACCCTAGGTAAGCTTTAAGCAACCCCTATCCTTGTCAGGTGCTTAAACTTTGCCAGCTGCTCACTTGAGGCACCTCCAAATTGGCAGCGGCAAAGCTCGCGAGTGTCGCTGCTCTGCACACTTCAAACTTGTGAACTCGAATCCAGTCATCGACCCACTTGGATCAGCCACAGCTTCAGCTTCAGCTATAGCTAACGCTTTTGCCAATGCCGGAAAGACCCAAAAAATATGCTGCATATGTCAGCACTTTCTTCCTCTTCGCTACATTTTTTTCTTCCTTTTTTTGGCATTGGGATTTGAAGTTGTTTTTGGCGCTTGCCATTTGCCATTGCCATTTGCCTGTGAATGTTTTGTGTTTATTTTAGTTATTTGGTTTATTGCGGAAATTTGTAAATTTGCTAAAGGGGTTATTCTTCGTGTAGAAACACGACCCTGTTGACTGTGGACAGGAGACAAGGGTAGAAGGAAGGAAGGAAAGAGTTAACAATATTGATATATGTAGAGTATATAAGCATTCAACTGGGCTGCAAGGCAACGATCCAATTGCTACATGTTTATCGATACTTATTCAATTCATATTCTATTCTACTTTCACATTCTGAAAACTCTCTGGGTTATTCAAATTTTGTGCGACGTTGCAGAAAACAAAAACTCTCATGGCATAGATTTAAAATATTTTTTAGGCAGCACTAAATGATTTTACCTAATCAATTATTTTTTCATGAAACGCAATATATTCTTCAAAATCATTATTATATTTAGTTTAATTGCAATTCATTGTTTCAAAACATATTCATTAAATTAAAAATTTAGTTAATTTAGATTTTAAAAACATAATTATTTAATTCAAATTCTATTCTATATTAAGATTCTAAAGGGTCTCTGGGTAGTTATCTTTTGTTTGATATTACTGCAAAATAATTTCATGGGATAAATTTAAAATATGTATCAAAAAGCATTAAATTAGTTAACTTAAACAAAGTATTTTATAATTTTAATGACTTCAAGCAATTTTTTTAAAGAGAGAACGAGGGAATGTAATATTTACGTTGAAAATTCGCATTCAATTCAAATTCTAATTCTTCTTTAATACACTTAAAAAGTCTTCGAGTTAGTAACATTTCAAACTGTAATAGAGTAAATTTAATAACTTAATTAATACAAATAATGTGCCACTAAAACCAATATGTTCTTAAATATTTTTGTTTTATTTTGTTCAATTTGTTGTGATTCCATTGACTACGCATATTCTTTAATTCGATAATAGGTTGGAATATCTTAAAAGGTTAACTTTGATCTCACCATTTTTATTAAACTGCATTAATTATGTTTTATTCAATTTACTTTATACATAAACATATAATTTGAAATTTAAGTTAAATTTTATTTAAAATATAATATCATTTATAAAATGATTTCAATTTGTTATTTACTTACAGCAATTGAGTTAGCCTTAATGAATTTGAAGTTTTCACATTTGTTACACTAATTAAAAAAAAAAGCTTAGCAAATAATGACATCAATTCGAAGGACATCTACGACGACGAGTGTTCTGTTGTAGTAGCAAAGTTGGGTGTATAGATCATAGCTTACCCGCAGCCATTAGGAGGGTTCATAAATAAACTGTAGAGACACAACCCCTGGCGGCAGCAATTACGTATACTAACGCACCATTTGGCATTTTGCTCGTAAGTAAGTGGAAGACAGCAGTCGGCAGTAGGCGTGGGGTCAGCAGCCATAAATAATGCCACTTAATTGTTTTACAAAGCATAATTTTATCCTTTCGTAAATCCAGTGTTTTACAAACGTTTTCCCAGAAAAGAACAGAAAACGAAAAGCGGCAAAAAATTGGTAAGTGGAAAGAGGGAAACGGCGCCTTTTTCTTTTGCCGCACCAGCTTAAATATGAATTAATGGCCAATAAAGATAATCTTTTACACATTCGCGTACGCAGCGCATTAAAAGTTAAATTTATGTAGACCCTCCCTGCCGATTTCGATTCCTTTTTTTTCATCTTCCATTTTTCTGCACAGCCAGCAAATTTTACGTTTCTGCAATGCAATGTGACTCTGGAAAAGTGGTTAAACTTCTGGTACAAAGATTGGTTGAGTTCCCTTTTAGGAATCTTGGCCAAGTTCCTCTTTCAAATGCCAAATGAAGTGTGTACACCTCGTGCACACACTTGGAATTAACAGAAATCTCAGCTGACGCTGTCTGTGAAGTGATTATCTGCGGCCCAGCTGACCCAATCACTCCCAAAGCCAAAGCCAAACCAAGACGGGCAGTGTGTATCATTTGCTGCATATTCAATTTTATTGCGTATACGCAGCGTGGCCGCAGGCAAAATCTACAAAAAATGCTCATTAATATTTCATGTTTAGTGCAAATTATTCAAAACAATGCGGGCCACGATGAACGCGAACAGCATCAACAAAACGTCCCGTCGTTGGCTTAGTCCTGTCTATCCACTGGATATCCTGCGGCCACAGCGCGTGACAGCCAAAAGTCAACGCTTAAGTGCTAGGCCCTTGGGTCGCTCCATCTCTCTCTCTATGTGTGTGTGGGATGATTTGCCGGTCGCTGTATCAATATTTGTGTTAATCTGTCATTTTTCGTCGTTTATGAGTATTTGAATTTGTTGCAGTGGCAACTGTGGTGTTCAGGCTGTGGCCATGAAATTTTCATGCGACTTCTGGCACTCTCTCTCTCTCTCTCTCTCTCTCTCGCTTTTTGTGCTGCCCCTGTCGAGTGTTTGCGGAAATGTGATGATTATTGGTTGTACAAATAGAAGTTCCTGTATTGACACAGTTGCGTTCGAGAGCCTGGCTGCGAGAGTCAGCATCAATTGAGTCATCTGCAAAAATGCGAGAGTCGAGAGAAGCAGAAATATTTTTATTCGTAATTTCGTTCTAAATCCTTGAGTTGTTACCATAAACTGGCGACAATAGGCCAAAATCTGGACCACTTATTACGCCCAATTGGCCTCGGAATAATGCGACAGTATAATGCAACATTAAAATATTTCGCACATTAATTTTGGGCCGTTCTCTTGACCAGACAGCAGAATGCCAAGATGCCAAAAACCCAAAAATTGCTACAAGAAATTTGCGTTCGGCCCACACAACAACTGGACTGGAAAACGAAAAAAGGAAAAAAAAAATATAGAAATAACAACAATTTTCATAAAGCAAAACATTTATTATATTTGGCAAATGGAGTGTGCTCTCCCATATATGTATATATTTGTGTGTGTGTAAGGTCCCCTTCATAGACGAAACTATTCTGGATTATATGAGAAAACTGTTCACATTCTCTTTTTGTTATCTGTGTTTTTTTTTTCGTTGTTGCTGCTGTATTTGACCAAATTAAAAAGGGTTGTGCTTGCACACATAAAAGAAATTCTGCTGCTTGCTGCTGAGGAGACAAATTTGCATATTTTTAATATTTTTTAGCCAGACAGACAATGGGACAGACAGACAGACGGATTGTAAAAGCAAAATTTATGTGAGTGCGTTTGAAACACTTAAGCAAATTACATTTGAGTGGGCGAATTGTGAGTGGCAACTGGAAGCTCCATTGTTCAAATTGTTTTCTATTTTGCGCAAAATGCAAATTTCTTACGCTTATTGGTCTAAATTTGGGTTCAATCAAACGCATTGCTTGTCTTGTCTGGCTGAGAAACTTGACTCGAGAGAAGTCTAATAAGAAATCTTCAGTATAATTAATTCATGTTGACGCTTGTTTTACAATGAATTATGCATACATATATACACAGATAAACCACTGATTGCATAAACGCTCTAAATAAGGTTTAGATCTTAACTTAAAAATGTGTAAAATGCTTTAAATTATTTCACAATTATATATTTAACATGTAACATATTATTTTCAGAAAAAAAGAGTTCTTCAATGATTTACAAATAAAGTACGAGTGATTTTGTATTTCATTTGGTTATTTAATTATTATACTAATTAGAAATCTTCAGTATAATTAATAAATCTTGACGATTGTTTATGAATGATTTATGTATAAATATACACAGATAAGGCATTGATACTATAACTGCTCTAAAAAAGGTTTTGCAAGTTTTGTTGGTATAACGTAACGAAAATATAAGTTCACTACATACACATATTTAAAACTTAATCAATGATGTGTATTATATAATATTTAGAAACTGATATTGGCAATCAAATATAAAGTTTGGATTTTAACTAAAAATGTGTAAAATGCTTTAAATTCCTTTATAGGTATTTATTATTTGGACTGAAAAAAATGAAAATATAATTTAAAAATAGTTCATCAACGAGTTACGAATGATAAAAAAAATAAATATTTTGTTTATATTTTATTTGTATATTTTCGTTGGCAATAAAGTAATAAATATCCAAAATATTAACTGCATAAGTGCCCAAGCTGTAAACTGAATATTTGCCGCAATTAAAAAGCGCATTGAAAATGCAACAGTGAGGAAAAAAGAGGCGCTTAAATATTTAAAAGGCATACAAATTTGGTTTTTGCTTTCTTTTGAGGCATTGCCTCTACTGCATGTCGCCATAGTTTTTGTGGCCAATAAACAAAAATTATTGTGCTCAAATAAGCGTAAATGCATGTAAATGGCAAATGGTTGAGAGCTGTTGTTGTTCTCCTTGTGGGTTGATTGGTTGGTTTCGGTTGTTGTTGTTGTTGTTGTTGTTGTTGCGGGTTGGTTGCATTGTTGCCAAAAGTGTTGAGCTGCGTTGCGTTGAAATGAGAATCTCCATGATGAGGAGAAGCATGAGGATGATGGCGATGACGATGACGACAACGATGACGAGTATGAAGAGTGCAGCAGAGCAGCAACAGTTAAGCTGACGCCGACATCGTATATTATGCGAGAAATGAAATGAAATGGAAGTTGCGACTGCTGCACACGTTTTATTGGTATGAGCACACGAATGATTTGACAACAAATCTGAAAAGCGAACTCCTCCTTCATCCTTCTTCGCAACCAGAAAGAAACAAAAAAACAGAAAACAGAGACGTGAAATCCGAGCGCAGTAGTGAGAAAAAAGGCAAAGCCACAAATCTACATATAAAAACGTTCGCAATGAATTTTTATAACCACCAAAACGGCACACAGGCAAATTAAATCAATCGAATTGAATGCAGTCGACGTCACAATTCAAATGGAAAATGTTATAAATCGAATGCAAGTGTAGACAGAGAGAGGAAGGAGTTAGAGGGGTTGAAAAACTGACGCCAGCTATCATTCAGACTGGCAATCATTTGTCGGCTTTGTCTGTGTTTTTTATACCCTGTGATCTTAACTCACTTTTTACGGCTTGTCAACACTTTGTTAGCAAAGGGGAAAGCCATCTCAACTTTTGACCGTTTGCGGAGAAACTCAATTAAGCTGCTTGATTAATGGTGAAAGCAGCGACTGTAGACTTAAAGATACTTTCATTGAAGGTCTCGAAAGTATTAGAAGTCAAATAAATGATAATTATTATTATTACTTAGCCTTTTAAATGACAGACTTTTGGACAGCCTATCACACAACTCAATTAAGCAATTTTAATCATATGTTATACATTCTTACTTTAAATTTACTTTGTAATTAAAAGAATAACATTCCAAATAAAATTTTTTAGTACTTTAAATTTTTGCTTTAAAATACGTCAAGAATGGAAATCTTGAAGTTAGAAATCACATCTTGATTTTAAGAACATTTTATATAAGGTCAAGTTCTTATTAGTAAGAGAAAAATATCATATACGCTGAAAGATATATAAAATCTTTATATGAATTTTGATGGTTTCGACCTAAATATAGTATATTAGGTATTATTTAGAATTTTTAAGATTTATGTTCTAAATTTTAATAAATTAATCTAAATGTGGTCTGTAAGAACAGAAATTTAAAGATAAATCCTCTTGATCTTAGAAACCGAAATTTTTCAGTGTATACATTCTTACTTTAAATTTCATTTGCAATTAAAAGAATCTCCTCATTAAATTTGGAAACTCATTGCTTTGCATACAAGTTGTACCCACAAATACAACCATGTCCATAAACATTTCTAATTAACTGTAATGCGAACAACGTAACGTAACAATGACATCAATCATCAATCATCAATCATGCATTATGGCTGCCAGCAATGGAACTAAATTTAATTTGTAATTTGTAATTTTATTAGACGCGCTGACAAAGCAAATGCAAGTTTTTGAGACAAGGATGTGTCCATTAACGCCAGGAGCAGTCCTGTTCCTGGCTGCCTGTCTGCCTGTCTGCGAGTCTGTGAGTCTGTGTGTGTGTATTGATTGCTTGAGAGGCAGAGTCTAATTCAATTAATCAATTCATTAGAATATGGCGACGCATTTACCGCCTTGGCTGTCTGACGTCACAGAAACGCAAAACTAATAAACCTAATTTTTTAATGACAACTTAATGCATAATCATTAACTCGCCTTCGGTTAATGCAAGTACTTCCTCATCTCTTCATTTATACCCCATCTCAATTTGCTACACAGCTGCTCTGCCTGCCCAGCAAATGGCTTGTAAAAAAAATCATTTACTTTTTGATAGGCTCCCGCGACGCAGCGCAATAATAATTTTTATGTTCGACCAGGGACAACGCCTAGAAATGAGGCTCGAATGTACTGTTTTTAGGGCTTCGTCTCCCAATAGGCACTTATTTGGCAGCCAGTACAACCGACCAATTCAAGTGGTCGGCTGTGCTCTGCTCTGCTGTCCCAATTCTGTTTATTGATGTCCCACTGTGACCACTGACCATTACTTCTGCAGTTATTGTTGTTAATTTGTGGCAAAAAGTTTGTTACTATAAAATATACCCAACGATATATCTCTGCAATATTTAGATCAAATATGAATTTTGAATACACACAGTGTTTTCAAAAACAGCATCAATTTGCAATCAATTAGTTGTCGCATTGACTAGGTTACTACGTTAGTTGCAAAACTCAATTTATGGGGCAAGCAGAAAAGTTTGAAATGAAGATGGACAAGTGAAATAAGTAAGAAAACTACAGTCGAGTGTGCTCGACTGAGAGATACCTACGTCCAATTGTGAATAAAAGCAAAATAGTGTGGTATTAATTTTGAAATAGTCCAAATTATTATTCTGAAAAAATACTAATAACATACCCAAAGTCATGTTTCGTATATTTATATATATAGTGCTACATTTAAAATATACCATATTAGAAAATATTATAGATTGTCAGACAAAGCAGATAAGACCCGTAGTAAGTAGGCGTTTTTGCACATACAAAAGTATTTCTTAAATAACTTCTCCAATTTTTATCTAATATTTATAATTATTATTGTATGTAACAAAACTGTACAAAAACACCTATAGGTTATTCGATTTTTATTGAATTGCGGGGCGGAAATGGGTTTGGCCAAAATTTGAAACAAACTTGATCTACCTGTAAACATAACTTATCATATGGGTAGACGGACATGACTATATCTTCTCGGCTGTTGACGCTGATAAAGAATACATATACTTTATGGGATCGGAGGCATTCCTTCCGTCTTTAATATACATTTCATGGAGGCACAACGTTATAACACCCGTTTTCTCTATGGACATCAGGTACAATAAAGTCAACACTACAATTAACCATGAGACCACAATTGAACTACTCGCTTCCAATCAGTCGCAGCTGTGAATGCCCCAAATAAGTTGAAAGATTCCCTTTGAATGCCTCCGAAAAGGTTGCATAATGAACAACATCAAGCGACAGAAACTTTTTGCTGAATAAACCAACAACTAGCAACAATTTAACAGCACAGCCAGATAATTAATATGTGTAAGCAGCTCGATGTTTGTGTCGCCATCTCGCTCTCTAATTAATTAATTAATACATGCCGCAAAATGCTAGCTAATAAATTAGGCTACTACCAGGTGAGTCCAGCTTCCACTGGCAAAAGGCAGAAGCAGAAAAAAAAATCACACGAATCTGCGTCCACAAATTGGCCTCGGCTTTGGCTTTTAGCTCTCTCTCACACACACACACACACACACACACACTTCTTCGTGCCAGTGCGTGGGTGTTTGTGTGTGTGAGTCAAATTTATGGCCAGGTCCTGTGACATTTGAGCTCACATCCTTCGTCAGCTTTTGAGGCGGAATGTGGGCGTGACCATTCACCATTCACCCAGCTCGCAGATATCTACGTATGATGACATTTTAAAGTCTCTCGATGCCTTAACATTTTGGCATTGCCTTTAATGGGCTTAACGAGCATCCGCTCTCAATTCAACAGCAAAACGTTAATGAGAGCGGCAACAACAACGGCAACAGCAAAGGCTACAGCATCAAGCATATTGAATGACAGCGCCAAATTAAAGGCCCACAAATTGGATGGGGCCGATCGTATGACAAATGCTACCCACCAAAAACAAGCCAAGCCAAGCCAAGCCACCTGAACAGCAGTCGATGTCGCTGTTGTTGCAACACTGCGAACAGCTGATTGACCTCGGGCCGCGGCAAGGACATCGTCTAATTAAATTTTGTTAAGGCCACTTTACAAGCGAACATTCTGTAGGTATGTACCAGACTTTTCATGCTGCTCTCCGCTCTGGTCTTTCTTTTTTTTTTCCTCTTTTGCTCGCAGTTCAGTTTACCGCAATTACAGCAATTAACACTAAGCAATTAAAAGCAACAACAATGCAAATTACGTGCTGCCTGCAACGAGTGTGCGAAATGCAACAACAACAAGAAAAAAACACAAAAACATCACGATAGTAAAATATACTAAAATAAAATAAAACTGCAGCACAATTAATGAAAACATGGCGAACTTTAAATGCTCTTTTAAGGTGGTTTTCAAGTGTTTAATTCTACAACAACTTTTTTATGTTAATTTTAATTCGATACAAAACGAACACGATATTTGTTGTCCGCATTTTGTGTGCCATTAATCAGATACAACAATCCATATAAGTGATGTTTTTAAACAAGTAATTTATGTATAGTTTTTATGATTCCTGAAAATTTTGTTGCGAACTTTCAAAATTTAGAAGTTATTTAAGAAATTCTTTGTTATGAAAAAAAATCTGGTATATTTTGTACTTTATGGAGTATTTTGAATGTAGTAGTATATTATTATTTTTCGGTATATCAATATATATTCGGTATATTTTAGTATTTTTGCTGTATTCGGTATATTCTAAGAATACTGCACCATTTTGCTTTTATTCAATAGCGCGTATCTCACAGTCGAGCACACTTGACTGTAACTTTCTTATTTAATAAAGAATACGAACTTTGTTGTACGCATTTTGTGTGCCATTAATCAGATAATTCAATCCACATAAGTGAGCAAATATTTTAAAGTTATAAGCAATTAATTTTATAATACTATTTGGAAGTCAAACACGAAATAGTATTCATAAGGCCCTATCATG
This sequence comes from Drosophila nasuta, assembly GCF_023558535.2. Classification (NCBI taxonomy): domain Eukaryota; kingdom Metazoa; phylum Arthropoda; class Insecta; order Diptera; family Drosophilidae; genus Drosophila; species Drosophila nasuta. The sequence continues at coordinate 20,417,022 of NC_083457.1, forward strand.
TTTATCAAAAAGTTAATTATATCTTTTAAGTATCTCAGTATTCCAAACACATGTTTAATTTTCATAATTACAGAATTGAACAATATTTGTAAATTCATAATAAATGGCATCAAATTTGCTTGTAGACTTTAAATAATTTCTCCCTTAAGGAATAGATTATAATAGAACATATAACAGTCGATTTGAACTGTGTAATATTCCCACTTCGTGCCAAGTGTATTGCAACAAATAAACAACGTACTATTCGCAGCATCAGAGGGAACCTCTGGCACTGTCGGAAGCCGTGCGCTGCAATTTAAATATTGCCGGCAGAAGCAGATGGACTGAGGGACAGACGGAAGAACGAATGAACGGACGGACTGAGGGACAGGCAGACGGACGGACAGCCGTGCGGACTGGCGGACAATCGTGTGGCTCAAAGCGACTCCGATGCCATTTGCTGTTGCCGGCGTTAGTGCCCGCTTTGGCGGTCGCTGCGTTAAATGCGGACCACAAAATGCAGCGCATAGAAGCACTAATTAAGTTAAACATAGACACATGCAAACAGACTGGCGGCATACGCACACACACACACACACACACACACACACTCGCATACACACACAGAGAGAACATCCGCACTCAGACAGAGTTGTACGTGCTCGTTGCTCAATAATTAACTAGCAACATGCACGCAAATGTTATCCACCCTCGCAATCCCCCATGTCATCTCCACATCCTCATCCCCATCGCCACTTCCCCTCTAATGTTTGTTTACCGAGCTGTCGTCTAAAGACGTCGGTCGGCATTGCACTTGAAAACAAACTCAACCGATGACACACTTTAGTATTCTTATGTGTATGATATATGTTTACTTTATATGATGTGTGCGAAATTAAATCAAAATTTTATTTAAGTCTCTGTGGCTACCCGTAAACTCTTAAAACCCAGAAACAAATAACTCTTGGTTGCAAATTGTAATCATAGAATATTTCAAAGCTTCAGTAAACCACTCAAATTTTTTTTGCCACATTTTGCTACTAAGTTATCGTTACTCACACCACTCAACATTTAAATGAGCTAATCAATACATATTATACAACACTTCAAATTAATTATAACTATTATACACAATAAAGAAAATAGCGATAAGCGAAGGAGGGAGTTTTACAATCGATAATAACGAATCACATGTGTGTGATCGACGGTGGAAGAACTTTGCGAAATAAATATAATGAGGAGAAATACATATATTAGATTTCCTCCTTTTACAATTTTGGAAATTTCAAAAATAATTTTGAAATAATAAGTAATTAGTCAACAAAAAGTCAACATGATTTTATTATGTCTTATTTACTTACATGTAATTTAAATTATTTTTAGTTTTATTAAATCTTTTGTTAATCTTATAATTTTGTATAAGAAAAATATTTATTACAATACGTTTATATTGGTTTTATTTTCAATTATTCTGTAGTTGAAATTAATTAATAGTTACCTAATAAATAGTTTATTATGTATGTCGTGGAGCACAGTTAATAGTATGTTAAGTTTAAAATCAAATGACCTTTGAATTAAGACGACTTTTAGAGTATTTGAAGCTTAAAATATTGGCAGTGCTAAGAAACGAGTAAAGAGAAAACCTAACGAACGTAGTGTTGGTAAATTCGTTAAAGGCGAGCTCCGAACGAAAAAAAATATATGGGCTGAGAAGAAAAAGGGATAAGAGACCCAACCCGACTCGATACGCTTTATAATAAAAATAATCAATACTCGAAAACTATAATAACCATTGCTTTCCTACATGAAGGTATCGTATTAATTATATTATTTCTATTACAAGGAAATCTTTTGCTAATCTGTAGCTTGTATTAGGTAAAGATTAATCATGTTACTATTGTTATAAAATGTTTAAATCATTATTAATATACATATGTATTCGGTTCTTTCGATATAATGATGAGCATTATAATGCTTGGTTATATTAAAACTGACATATTTTATGTATTTAAAGTATTCAATTATTTTACAATTTTTAAGCCCATATCGGCCATTAAAGAATAATCTAGATAAGCGTAGCTAAGCCAAGTTATGACAGGTGTGCCATCTGCATTGATATTTGATATTGTATTTATTAAAATAAAATTTACAGCGTTTCTTTATTGTCTGTCGTCGAATGGTTTTGCATAGAATGTTGAGTTGCAAATAGATGTTGTTATTTCCTGAAAATGTATTTCATATTCAATAGTTATTGGCTGTAAATACGCGTATCAGCGTTTAAGTGTATCAGAGTATCATCAGTATCAGTGTATTAGTGTGTATTCAAAATAGCCAGGACCAATAAAAGGCGTCGAAACGTGTTGGGGCATATAAAAAGTTGCCACAATATGACAGGCCATTCAATAACTGTGTATCTATGGGGGCAGTAAACAGCCACAAGCACACACATAAAAATGCAACAAAACCAAGAACAATAGCAACAACAGCACAAGGCACAAATAAATGAAATGAAAACTAAAACAATGTTATGAAAAATGTGGAAAAGAGTTGGCCAGTCATAAATATGTATGGCTGAAAATAGTAGTAAAAGAATGGGATTGGGATTGGGTTTTTGCGTATTGGAATAGCAGATATATAAATCGCTTGCCAGCTAAGCAAAATGTCAGAGCTATAAATATCATAAAAAATATATTATTATGAGAGTGTGTGTGTGGGAGTGTGTGCGTTGCTTTCAAATTGTGTGCTAAGAGCACTCGAAACAGCCCAAAGCCAACACCAGTTACCAGTTACCCAGACGAAGCCCCAATGCAGCCCACACAAAAAACGGGAGGAAAGGAAGGAAGGGGAAAGAATTTTAATACACGCAATAAAATTAGAACAAAATACGCAGTAAAACTAAATTGAAAAGAAAATCGTTATGGTTGACACAAACAAAACCCAAAAAGGAGAAGAAAGTATCCAAACGCGCGTTTCAAGCGCGTTAAGCAAAGCGCGTTTTAGTGCCAACAACAATAATAATACAATCCATATTCGCCCGCTCGCTGGCAAAACACAAACACTCACTCATGTCTGAGGAGAACACCCCACAAAAATACATTTTATTCGCGTGTTGTTCGCTCGCCAACTTTTTGCACAGTTTTGCTTGTCTTTTTCTATCTTTTTGTGCAGATTTTTAAATATTTTTTCATACGTTCTGGATCACACAACAAAAAAAAAAAAAGAAAAAAGAAAAAGAAATTCAGAAAACTTCTCGGTTTTCCAATAATTTGATGTTGCGAACTTGTTTGGCATGTGTATCTGTGTTTGTGTGTGTGTGTGTGTGTGCGTATGCTTGTTAGCTGCTCTACATATTTCATAAAAAGCAAACAAGCGGCAACAACAACAGCAACAGCAACAACAACTCGCATATGGGGGCGCTCAGAGAAGTAAAAGAAAAACCTAAGCAGTTTTCATGCTTTGCAAGGGTCGCGAACTGTTGGCAGCAGTTTGTAAAATATATTTTTATTGCTATTGCACACACACACACACACACAAACACAATCACACATGGCCATAACAGCAATACCGATGACTCCTTTCGAGCATTGCTTGTTGTTATTGTCGTTGTTGTGTCGGGTTGGCAATGCGACTTGGCCGCCTCTTATACCCTTTGACTCCAGCTATTAGAAACTCTGACAAAAAGCAGCAACAGCAGCGAAGGGTATAACAATAACCACACAACGAAAAAAAAGAATGTACTACCATGCTTTTTGTCATATTTCTCCAGCTAGCCAACACACTTGTTCTCTCACACACACACACACAAGCAACAGTAGCTCACACACAATTGCACATTGGCTGCTTATGGAGCAGCATCAGCAGTAAATGGAAGCAGCAGCAATAGCGACAACAGCACAGCAGCAGCGGTTGCAGGAGGCAGCCAGGAGTGCCAGGAAAAGAGCAGGCAACGCATGTTGCGTATGCGGCTAGTAGTTGTACACTACACAAAAACACTTTCATTACTGCAACAACAAAAAGCTAACGCGCACAGTGGTGCAAGACACATTGCATAGATTTGATCCACTGCTTTAACTTACACATACATATTTGAATTATGTCAATTATCTTACATTTTAACATAATTACAATTTTTCAGTAGTTCAGTTTTAGTTGCCAGTTAAAGCTTGGTTTTAATTTCTATAATTTTTATTGGTTTTTTTGGGACTAACATTTTTAATTTAAATGTTATTATCAAATTCTATATTTCAAAATAAATTTTCCTTACTTAATATTTTTAAATATTAAAAATGTATGTATAAGATTATAGTTATAAAAAGAAAATTCATATTTTGAGAGATATTCTTTTTAAAGAATACAATTCTTATGAATTATAAATAATATAAATAAATCATGTCTGATTTTCAATACTTATTTATAGTATTAAAAAAATTAAATATAAATTAAAAGAATTGTAATTAAAATTTGAAGGCTAAACATAACAAGTTATAATCTTGAATGTTTCTGCTTTTTAATATAATAAAAATTAATATTTTAGCAACCTTACTATTTCCGCGTTGTAAATATAATTATTTATTGTTTCTAAGCAGTTTACTACACAAATTAATTCTACAAGTATTTAGAAGTGTTAAATTCTTATCTCTTAGACACTGACACTATTTACCATTAACTACTATTTACGATTTAAGCTTTCTTATTTCAATTGAAGATACATACTATAATTCTCGAATTTAAATTCCATCGCAACTTATTTCGAATATTTTTTGCCTTTCTCTAACCACTGTTGCTGGGCATGGACTGGACTACTTAGTACAACATCGTACATTTAGTTGGTGTTATTTCATGCGCAAAAGTCGCTGCGTGTTGTGTTTGCTATTAAAAATGACAGCAGCTGTGTGTCTGTGTGTGTGTGTGTGTGTGTGTGTGAGTGCTGCAGCTGTGAAATAAAGAGAGGCAGACACACACACACACACAGCCACATGCAAAGGAACGCACACAAACACATGGCGGCATTGCAAAAACACGCTTTTAACACCGAAATGAACTTGTACGCCATGTTTATGAGCTGATAAAAAACAGTTGACCAACATTTGTCGCTCTGTTTTCACATAGCCAGGGCAGCTTTAAGATGTGTTGTTGCCTGGCTTTTAAGTTGCCAAACAAATATAATGCAGGTCTACAAGGTGGCTAATTACCGCTGTTAAGCTGCTACTTGAACCAATTGACTGGCAGGCTAGCTGCCTAGCTGACTAACTGCGAGTGGGCGGCGAGCTCCTGTCTGATATGGCCTACTTAACAGCATGCTCTTAACATTTCCTTACACCTTAATGGGCAAGCCATAAAAAAGCTTTACATTGTTTCATAAAATTTGGCACAGTTGTGCACATGCTAAACAGAGTAACTCTTTGCAAAGAGCAGAAAGCTGTCAAGAGCGTAGCGCAGCTCTGTTAATACACTGTTAAGATTACGCGCTGTTAGCTAAATAAAATATTTATGTTATTTATGTTATGTTAGGAATCTATGGGATTTACAATTTTGCCATTTCATTTGAATAATAAAAAAAAATAATACTTTAATAAATCAAATCGAATACTTTACAATATTATTTAGTATAATGAACTGCATTATACTTGTCATTCCTTATTAAACGCACCTGCATTGATGAAGTGTCATACGGCATATGTGCAACAGGTGTGCAGTTGATTCACATTATAGAACATTAATGTAAATTCATTAATGTGGATATTGGAAAACTGTTTTTGCGAGCAAACAAACTTAATATTTAAAAAAAATTATTCACAAACATTTTATGATTTTAATGTGATTATATGAATTGCGATTATTAATCTGTAAAGGTAACTTTTGAGAGAAGAACCGTAAATAAAATATATTTAGCGAAATAAATGTTATTGCCTTTCAACTTTGAATTGTTTGATGTACCATTTAATATTATATTTAATAATAACCGAACATAGTAATAGATGTTTTCGTCGAAAATTTTTTAGAACATCAATCAGCTGATTTTTAGTACAGGCTGCGTGAGAGAGCATGCGGAGAGCAGTCGTCTCGTGAGAGCAAAAGCACACACGATGCCGAAGGCTATTGAGAAATGTAAACAAGTTGAGAGCGTGCTATAAATTACTGAGAGTTTCTTGAATTTTTTATAACAAATTCAGAATTAATTTTTTATAAAGTTATGACTAAGAAAGGAGTACAACTTAGTTGTAGAAAGTAACACGGTGACGATTTATATTTTATTTTCTTTACGCCTTAAAGCTTGCTATAAATCAAGTGCCTGCGGCTGCTGCATAACAGAGTTCTGTTTAGCGACTGTTAACAGTCCAATAACAGCATCCAACAGACAAGTGATGCGTGAGCTGCTGCGCTCGGCTCGCTCTTCGGCTATTTCGCTCTCCCAGTCGACTCGCTCATTGGCGGTGCGCTTTCTGCACTCGGGCGCTTGGCACACTCGGGATGCTGCCATCGTTTCGGCTGTGACCAATTTTTTTGGCCGCTCTGCTCTGTGTGTACCATAAAAGTGATTTCAGTGAGAGTTTGCGATCCCGCGGGTACGGTCGAAACTGACGGGATTTTCGATTTTCTTCGCCGTTACGTGTTTCCGTTTCGCGATTCGCGTTCTGTGCGATACGTTGTTTAAAACACACACACACAACAACCACCACAAAAAAAAAGATAAATAGAAATATTATTATGAAAATATGTAGTGTGTTTTCGTTTAATTTTATGAAATGTGAAAAGCAACATGAATATGTGGCTATCGAAATTGCGCATACGCCGCGTTGATTACATTTGAGCCAGAAAAACCCCTTCCCAAAAAAAAAGGAAGCGAAATTCCCAAAACGCGTTCAATGAAAACGAAAACTGAATACGCGCTGCGCTGCGTTTTTTGGGTGTGATTATTGTCGCGTGTGTGTCGCGTAATCTCAGCACGTTACTAGCTGGCAAATGTAAGCAGACGATTTGTTGTAAGCGACAACCAATTTGTTGTCATTGTCACAGTCGTTGTTGTTGCTGCTGATTTTGTTGCTGTTGCTGTTGCTGTTGCTGTTTGTTGTTCATGCTAAATTTACAAATCAACGTTTTGTCGACTGTCGACTAGCGTCTGTTCGTTTGCGGCACGTTCACAGCCGATCCAATACGATCTGAGTGTCTGAGTGTGTGGGCCTCCCACGCCGAAATCGTTCGCAATGAAAATCATTTTCATGGAAAACACAAAACGAATGCCAGCGAGCACTGTGCACTGAGCACTGAAAATGCGAATCTCAGCATCGTCGTCGTCATCGTTGTCGTCTGGATTACTTGGCAGTTATCGTGTATACCGCCAAGGTGTACTATATACGTGAGAGGCTCTGCGTGTGTGTGTGTGTTTCTGTGTCAACCGGCACGATGAAACGATTTTCTCTATTGCTCTCGACTATTTAGATTTCATTCTGTTAGGTTAGCTGAAATAGTTTTTTGCATGCCTTTGTTGTTTGCTCCCCATACAAATTGCACAAAATGTGTTATTGTTGTGAATTCCATTTGTATTTGTGGGAAGGGGAAATGTGCCTTATGCAACCTGCATTAGCATTCGCATTAACACGCTTTCTTTTCCATGCGAGCATTGTCAACTCTATTCTGTATGGCAGCATCAAGTGCTAAATTGCTGGCATTGAAAAATTCAGCAAGCAACTGTCAACTATAATCAAATTTAGAAATACTTTAGGCAAGCTGAAAGTGTTGAGTGTTGATGCACATTTGTTCAATTGTTAAATTGCTGAAGTGTGCGTGTAATTTCATTACACGAAGGCACTTGAATTGTCACATAAGGCAGCGGCTATGAATTCGAGATAAACTGATTAAGATAAGTTTATTTGAGGAAGTGGTTAATAGAAATCGCATTGATTTAAACTGCATTAAGTTGAGTAGAACAATGCTCAAATTATATCAATTTAAATGGAAATTTAATAATAACAAAAGGAAATGCAATAATAATCACTTACTTATGTAAACAAATAAATTAATAGTAGAAATAAGTATTTCATTTTTTCATGGACAACATTATGACTATTAATTATGTATTAAGTATGTTTTTGTTGTATTTTAATTATTTTAAGCAGATCACGCTCTATTTCTGGTTAATAGATAATTCAACACAAATAATTTTAATAAATTGAATTGACAAACAAAAAAAAACAAAAATTGTGAAACTTCATTTAATATCAACAATTTATATATAAAAAAAATAAATTATAAATACTAGAAACACAAGATTATATCATAAAAAAAGTAAATTATGCTGTAATGGATTAATTTCAACATAAAAACATTAAATTCATCGTTAATGTATTAAGTATTCTACTAATTTAATGCACAGCACGTACGACTTTTGTTTAAAAATTAAATGTATGAATGGAAATTTGATAAATCCTTTTAGTATTGCTATATTTTAATAATGGACATTGCATGAAATTACATTGATTCCTTTTGTTATTAATTTATTCATTTGCAAATATGAGTTGCTTTGGGACATGACACATAAAATAAATGCAATCAATCCGGTTTCTCCTGCCAATTAGTTCCAAGCTGAAGCGCTAATGAATTATTAAAAAGCTACTAAACCCATTTTCGACACAATTAATTTGAATGCAGCAATCAATTGAATGTAACCAACAACCACAAAAAGCCTTTGGTGTTGCACTGAAATACACATTTGAGAATGAGTTTGAAATTAAAGTGCATTTATTGTGAATTCGAATGCACAATTTACATTGCGGCCAGAGTGAAATCGAAACCAAAGCAGACAATTGAAAGCAATTGCTATTAAATGTGCTTAGCCTGAAGCTGAAGCCTATCCAATGTCCAATGTAAATGGTTTATGGGTCAACTGTTGTGTTATGTGTAGATGCTGCAAGGTCATTAGATCTGACATGAACTGAGTTGGCATGCAAAATACTAGAGAGAGAGTGTTTTACTCCTGGCACCTGGCATCAAAGTATGCTACGAAATTAGCATCGGGCCAACACAACAGCTGTGCACGACGATGATGATGCCAAGTGTTGAACGCTCTGATTGCTGTCATTGCTGCCATTGCCACTGCGGTTGCTGCTCCCTCTGCTGCTTGCCCGCCTCTGGGAATTTTAGTATTCATAAAAATGTACTTGAACACACACATACACCAACTGAGTGGAGAATGAGATGCAGAGGCAGAGGCAGACGCAGTCATGCATGGATTTTTATAGGCTCACTTAGCGCACATAAACCGCAAAAAAAAAATAAAAGGGAATGGCGCCGACTCTGACGCTCAGCCAGGTATGAGAACGAGCTGTGCTCACGGCTAAGCTAAAGGGCTCTTCAGTGCACTCTCTCTCACACACACTCACACACTCGCACACACGTTGGTGCAGAATATAGCTAGATTTCAGTATACCATAATAATATTGTAACTTTGCACTTCAAATTGCATTTTAATGCAAACACACTTCATTACATTACATTGCAACAAGAAAAACAACGACGGAAATGGAAAAAACGTCGACACACTTTGCAGCAGCTGTAGCCGGGAAATACACACACATCGATATACACACTTATATTCTAACATATATTGGCAAGTTTGTAAATTGAAGTGCACGTCGATAGAGAAAACTGGCACAACGTACTCGCTACTCGATGTCAGGTTACGTATACGCCGAGTTACGCGGCCAACAACTCATACTCATATTAGCTAATGTAGCAAAAGTTTTTTGCACATCATCATTATTGCAGCTCGTTCGCTATGTGAAGAAAATAAACTTCATTATAATATTTTGGATTTAATAACAGAAATTGTCGATTCGAAGGCCAAATTCGTTGCAAGCAGTTCAGAAATATCGATAAAGGTTATTTAGATTAAATATGTCATATTAAAATAAAGAAGAAATACTGATTTCCACAAAGGTTGCCAGTACTCAAAAGGTACTCAATAAATATAAATAGGGGTTATTATTATTATAATATTATTATTATCATGCTAGATCATGTCATTCATAGTAAATAATAAAAAGTAGAGAGTACGAAATAAAAAATGAATTGCAAGTACTCCCCAAATATTGAATTCTCTATTTCATTTTAGAAATAAATTTAAGGAAATAACGAAGAAATACTGACTGACTTTAAAAAATATGGATTTAGATTTAATATATCATATCTAAAACAAATATATTCCTATTTCATATTTCATATAAAATCAAAGTTAGAAGTTAAAAAAGAAATACGTAATATCAAATTTATTGCTAGTGTTCCCTAAAAACCGAGTGGTGCTATTTATATTTAATATTTCATATTATGTCTAAGCTAATAATATGAAATTAAGAAGAGAAACTCAATATCAAATTAATTGATAATACCAAATTTGTTGCAAATAAAAATATAAATATCGATTTTATATTTCATATCTTAGTGAATAATATAAAATAAAGGAAATTAGTTTTCAGCACTTCCTAAATATGTTATATATAGGGACTTTTTCATTTAAAATCTATGTTACTGAAATAAATTATTTTGTACATTTTTTGCTAGTACTCTCTAAAAATCAAATGGTGATATTTATATTTAATATTTCATATCATGTTTTAGTTACGAATATAAAAAAGAAGAAATTGTGAATTACAAATTAGTTGCAAGTATTTAATAAATAGGTAAAAATATAAATTAAGATATAATATTTCATATCTAAGTTAATACTTTAAAAGAATATCAATAGGGACTATTTTGATTTTAAATTTGATATAGTTAAGTTAGTAAAATAAGAATGAAATAAATGTAGAATTACAAATTAATTACCAGGACTCAATAAATATCGATGTGATTTACTTAGATTTAATATTTTATATCTAACATTTCAAAAACAGAAGGAAAAGTTGAAAGCTCATATTCCATTTAATCAATTTATTGAAATTTAGTTATTTAATTTTTCATTTGACTTTGAATACAACTCAGAAATTATTAAATCGTCATCTTCATGTGGTGACAGAAATTTCCAAATTGAATAAAATTTATCATTGAGCCATGTCCGAATGTTTCACATGCCATTGCAAGTTTTAACGCAAATCTCTCCCTTTAGCACTTTATAACAGTGAATATTTGAAAGGCAAAAGAATTTATAAAATTCGACAAATTTTGCGAATATCAGAGCGAATATATTCGATGTGGAGCATGTTTTATTTTCTGCTCTATTTAGTAAATATTTGATGTGAAAGATTTTCAAAAATATTTACATTAATCGCTTAACTACGATTGATATTTTTTCTGGGCGGCATTGAAATGGAAATCCATTTACAGTCACCATTTCAGTTGCCGCAGCGACCAAAAAGCGGGGCAATCAGGCAACGGGGCGTATGATAAATAAACATATAAGGATTTATTATGCTCCCCTCACTCGGCACTCGCCGCTCGCCACTTGCAAAAATATTATTAAATTTAAACATTTTTCAATGCGCTCTATTCTCTCTCTGACAGTTTGTGGTTGCCAGAGTCACAGTCGAGTCGGCCAGTTTAATAAAATTTTATTTATGATCTGTGTGCGGCACGACTGCAAAAAAAAAAAAATAAAGAACGAAACAACAAATATAAAATAGAGATACACAAATAGTACATGTTGAAATGGGGCGAGTTTGTCAACGACAGCGACAGCAACCGAGACCGAGGCGGTGGCGGTGGCGGTGGCAAAATAAAATTAGTGCGCCGAGCTAAAAGCATTGGCAGCAATGGAGACGTGGCCGATAAAACAGAGCAAGTCAATATATCATAAAAGCACGTCGAACTGCCACGAATGTCGCGCAAAATGGCGACACAGCCTCTGAGCTGAGTCTCTGTGTGTGTGTGTGTGTGTGTGTCTGCGTGTAAAGTAGAAACATGAACGTATACAGTTTCCGATTTCCGTTTTCCTGTTTATCGTTTATTGAGTTTTTTGCTACGTAAAAGTAAAAGCATTTGCGAGTGCTCCGCCCGCGCGACACGAGTCGACTGACTCGCTTTTGCCGTTAGATGAAACACGACAGAAAAACAAACGCAAAATCTAAAGAGAAATTTGCACTCGTTAGGTCTTTGGCGTTACTTCTACTTCTACTACTACTTCACTCTCTGTCTCTGTCTCAGTCTCAGCTTTTGCTTTTGCTTCTATTTGTGCTGCTTTTGCTTGCTACAGGCTGTCGTCATATTGAACTTTGATGCTGGCACGTTCTGTGCGCTTCCTTGGCTCCTTTTAAAGATCTCCACGCGCGCATACTTGGGCACATGTTTTGCCATTCTTTTGGCTCTGCTTTGCTTCTTCGTCTGCGTCCTTTTTCATCCTTCGCCCCTCTATTCGTCGAACGTTGCCAGTTGTTCTTCGTTCTCTGTTCTCCGTGTGTTGTTAGTCATTTATATGGGCACCATAAATTATAACAAATATGTACGCAAGCGGCATTTTAAATGATTTCCCACAACTCTCCCCCCACTCCACACCTCACTCCACACTCGTGTGCTTGTCACTGGGTCTCTCCACCCAAAGAGCCACCACGACCTGGACCCAAGTTATAAATATACTTTAATTAAAAGCGCTTCAGTGTGAGTGCAATATGTTGTAAAATATTGAGGCAATGTCTACCATTTGGTACGTGTTGCTGTTGCTGTTGCTGTTGATGCTCTTGACGAGTCGTTTGGGCCTCTGATTTGTTGCTGTCTAGGCGGAAAAGTCGTATGTGCTCTCCGGCTCGAGATAAGCAACTTCCTGTTGAGGCTGGTTGTGTGTTGCGTAATGAGCTGGGGATCTAGATTGCATCTTAATTATTAACTCCATATATCAAAGCTCTTGAATATCATATGTATGTATGTGTTGACTAACTATATACTATTCTATATACATGGAATTGACTTAATTATTTACATTCTAATTGGCAATCATAAATTCTGTTTTAAATACTATTTTCTGCTGCTCAAATCAATTATCATTTTACTTAACCGGCAAATTGATTAGATTGTAATTTCCAGTGACAATTTCAGCAAAAAAATGCAAATGAAAAACCTTTTAAGCGAAATCACACAATTTAGCATAATTTGTGAACTTGTTTCGCAACTGCAAAACATAAATTAACAATTTTAGCCACATAAATAACGCACGCATATAACTGTAATAAATATAAAACAAACAAATTAACCCAATAAAATTCGTAAAAATCACATAAATCTCGATGCATGTATTTGGGGCCTTTACACAAATTTGTGTCGACCGAAAAATAAAGGCAATTAAATAAATTTCAACACAACAATAGCAACTGCAACAGCAACAGCAACAACAACAATAACAACAACAACGACAACAAAAACAATTGCAATTGCATCGATGGCAACTGCAATTATACGAAAATGGCAACGCACTTTCGTACTTTATTTATTGACATGTCAACAATTTGCCGCATCCCCTCTTTAACACAACGTTCCACCTTTCTACTCTTTTTGCAGCCGCCTCTGCGAAAAATCTGTAAACGGACACAACTGAAAATGCCAAATTAAATCAAATTAATATATGCACAAATAAGCCACGTTAACAACAATAGCAACAAATGCTTCGAGTGCTGTGCGTGTGTATAAAACTGTAGAGCTGCCCTGAAAGTAGGCAACTGCCAAACACACTCAGCCACCCACACACACATACATATACACATCTACATCCATACACACACACATCTCATACACTCGGCCTCTCGTCATTGGCATTCTCGAACTGCTGAAGCTGCCAGCACTTCAGACACAAACCGCACTCTCTTGCATCGAAACACACATACACACAAACACGCGCACCCACACACACATACACATCAACACACACAGAATCAAAGAGCGAGGCAATCAACATGCGCCTGTCTGTCAGCTGCCTGTTGTCTCTGTTGCTGTGCCTCCTCCTGTCCACATTCAATGGCCACGCGGCGGCAGCAACACGTGCTCGTGTCAGCTCCTCGACGACAATGACGCGCAACATTGAGGAGGAGAATGGTAAGTTAACTAATTTTCTTTTCAACTCTTTATCGAACACAACTTAAATAAGATAGCTGCAAATTTCAAATAAATTTGAGCAATCATTCAACCGAAAATAAGTTTCAAAGTTGTTGCATAAGAACTTAAAAGGATTTTACATTTACAATTACTATGAATCACACAATTTTCTGAGAGCTTTACATATTAAAGCACAATTTGTAAATTGTAATTCAAAATATAATTTGCAATTATTGCTCAGAAAATAAAATTAAAGTCTATTTAGGTGCAATGAAGCTAAAGAATTTATCAATCGAAAAAGAGGGAAAATAAATATGAAAGCAGTAAAATGTATTATTTTTTTTTGTGAAAGCAGTTATTTCATACTTTTCTACTACAGGATATCTTAAATTCATCAAATTTCAAAAATAATTAGCAACTAATGCCTGAAATAAAATTAAAATCTATTTATATTCAATGATGCATAAGATTTTATCAATTGAAAGGAAAGAAAAGACAATTAAGAAAGTATTTCAAATCGACGATATAGTTATTTCTTACTTTTGTACTTCATACTACAGGGTATCTCAAATTCAGCAAATTGCCTAGGAAATTTCTTCTTTTTTTTTTTATTCATTCGCAGTGCTGCCAAAAAATTGATTGCGCCTGGCGGCAAATACTGCTCCACTTTTTCCACTTTTCACCCTTGTGGCTGTGTGTGTGAAATTTAATTTAAAGTGAAAAGTTTGACTGCCGTTAAGCCAGCCGACATACATATACACGATTGTATGGATGTGTATGTGTACGTATGTGTGTGTGTTTGTGCAACTTTTATTCAATCAGCATAAAGTTTATTGTGTGAGAAGAATATGCCTACCGCCTTTGTGGCTGTCAAAGTGACGCTTTTGTTGCTGCATTATTCAATAAATGAAATTTCTGGTTTATTTTGACAAAGTTTATGTGCAAATTTAATACAGTTTAAATTATGCGAAATTGATTTTGATGGCTGTTTGTTGCAAATGCCGAGCTAAGCTCCAAAATACAGTTGCCAAAAAATGTGCAAAATCTTTGGTAATCGCCTAATGTTTCCCCCTCTAATTCCATTCGCATCGAATCGAATCGTGTCGAGGCAAAGCAAAATAAACAACATCAACATCAACGTCAACATGAAGCTCAAGCTTTGGAAGAAAACTTACTTTGAACGCCTGTTAATGGTCAGCAGCAGCTGTTGGCATCGCAATTCGATGGCTTTTAGGGCTTGTTATTCTGTGTTTTTGGCCCTGAGTTATTATTGTGGCGGGGACCAAGATCACTTGCCAGCTGCTGGTCAGCAAGCGAAACTTTCACTCTGGCAGGACTGGGCAGGGCATATAATAATATGTTGCTAATAAATAAGCCAACTAAAAGGAGGGCAGCTGAAGGACGCAGCATATTTTTGTGTTGTGCTAAGAAAGTTTTGCAAACTTTGTGCTATTTTTTGTTTTTCCAAGCAACCGAAAGTTGGCAAACAAATTGAACAATATGCGCGGCTATTGGGCAGCCGCATAAACATTGTGCAAAGTCGGCCAAGTTTATGGAGAATGCACCTTGAAGCACCGCTAATTGTGCTGCGAAACATTAAAATTGAAGCCTAATTTAACGAGCGAACATTCAACTTGTTCTTTTCATACACTGCGTATACGCTATCACGCTAGAAGCGTATTAGACGACTTAATATTTCACTCTACTGATGCTCGTTTGAGCTGTCCAACATGACGTATGAGTTATATGAACACATTCCATATGCGCCATATGGGCAGTTGCAAACTAATTTAGAGGCCAAACAAGTTCGGACCCAAAAACCAACTCTCGACTGCACACTTGAGCTACAGCTACAGCCACAACCAGAGCCAAAGCCAAAGCCAAAGCCAAAGCCACAGCCACTTGACTCAAGTCAAGCGACAGCCACATCCAGAGCCACAGTCATAGCTATAGCATGCAATCGTCCAACTGAAGGACTAACGCCTACAGCTAGACTTCAGTAGCTTGAGCAACGCTTTAGTGCCAAAGTTGGTAACAGTCGAAAACTCTGCTGCTTTCTACATATTTATAAAATACATAGAGGGAGGAGGCAATGGGGTAGATGTTTTAATAAATTTAGATTTTATATGTTTTCAATTGAATCTCCTCGTTGTTTTTGTTGTTGTTGTTATTGTTGCTGGCGATGGCGATGGCGCAGAAACTTTTCACTTTGGCATTTCAATGTTTTCGAAGTTAACTGCAAGCCAAAAACCGCCACGCCTCATACAAAAACCACTTCCTTTTGCCAGTACAGCGAGAGCAAGTATTTATCGCATTTCTATGAAAACAACGTACTCAAAATTTTCTTCAAAAACTTTGAAATTATGTTTGGGCTTCTGCTCGCTCCGTTCGCTGGGCCTTTGCCTGGTTTGCTCGATTTGTTGTTGTCTGTTTTTGGGGGGCAAAAGTTTGCCATTTGTTGCGGCTACGCAGCTTTATAAATGCTTATTTAGAGGCAAATCTGATGAGCTAAGTTCCAGCATCGTTCCAGCTCTCCTTTTCTTCTCTCTACCCTAAGTCCTTTTGCTTAGCATTGAGAAACTTGGCATGGATAGACATGGGATATAGATATCATGCGAGAAGTACTATACTCGATGAGTTACTGCAAACTGCTGCAGTTTGGCCACAGGGGCAAGTTGTTTGCTAAGCGGTTGCATAGTGCAAAAGTTTTTGAGGATTTAATGGGGAGAATTCCAAGATTTTACAAGTGTAAAGCATGCAAGTTGAGTTCCGTCCAACTTCACAGAGCGTATGGGGCGTATGTGTAATGTGAAAGCCTTTGATTACAGTATTAAACTATGTCGGAATTCAAATACAAATAAAATGGATTTTCCATTATATTTTAGAGATCAAACTTTTTCGGTTTAATTTTCAACTATTTGTAAGTTCTTATTTTCGGTTATTCGCATATTACTTGATTACAATTCAATTTTATTTTCATTTTCATTTGAATTTGTTTTTGTTTGTTTTTGCTTTAATTTGTTTTTCTTTTTGATTTTACAGCTTTATTAAATCTATTGGCCGGTAAGTTGTGTGTTTATTTTTGAAAGCCATTTGCAAAAACAGTCTGTTCATCCCACACATACGAACGTGTATATACTTTTAGCCCATTTACATAACACAAAAGGCCCAAAACAATTTTCAAACATTTAACGAACATTTTGTGTGCACCAGAGACATCAAAATATTATTGATGCTCGGACACAACCCAAACAATTTGCACACAAAATTGACCAGACCAAATAGATGCCACAAAGACAACAACAAGATAGAATGAAAGATGCTGCCACGCCCCCTACAACATATAACAATAGCCGTACGCCCAAAGTCAAAGTCAAGGAATGAATAAAGGAAAAGGAAGCGCTGCTTTTAACCAGGGGTTTACCCCAAAACAAAAATCAGCTTAGTAATGAAAGATATCAAAAGCAAAAGCAAAAGCCAACAGCTTCGACATGAAATCGAAGCGACTTGCTGGAAACAATCCCCAAAACAACTTTTAGTCGGTCAAAAGCGATGAGCAACAATGGACAACGTCCCATCTCGTTCCATTTGGTAACCTCTCTTTGCCATTCACCTCCACTATTTGCTCCACTTTCTTCGCTCTTCGCTTTCTCTATCTCTCTCTTGCTGCAGCTATCTCACTCCGTCCATCTATCCATCCATCTTGCTCCCGCTTGTCTCTCTGTCTGTCTGTCTACCAGTGTCTGTGTGTAGTTTTCGCTGCTGGCCAAAAACTTTCGCCACTGATTCGACTTGAAAGGCAAAAATTCCTTCGCTGCTTAAGTCGGTGCCTTACCAGCCTCTGGGGCGGCATTTTTTTTTTTTGGGCCAAGTTTCCTGCCTTGTGTAAGCGAACCAAACGAAAGAAATGCAAAAAAAAAAAAATAGAAAGCTGAAAGGAAAAATAAACTGACAGCGCGTTGAATGACAACGGCAAGGAAAAGTCGCCGTTGCGAGGAGTTTGTCAACATTTTTCTTTCGCCTCGCATACTCGAAATACACACACTCTTGAAGCTTGTTGTGCTTGTGCTTTTCGCATTGGATTTTCGAGTAGGCTATTTAGGGTCCAAGCCGATAGCTGGACAGCATCGAAACCGAAACCAAGACCTAACATACTCCACTTCAAACGCGGTCTGCTGCCTGTTGTTGTGATTTCTTGCTGTTTGCCGAGGACCTTGTACTTGTTTGTCCTGCCATGCCCATATAACCAAAATACCCATAACCGAAGAACACATACACACAAACACACACATACACACAGTCACCACAACCACTGCGGACGCGTCTGAAGGCGCGCTCATACTTATTCATTTCATGGCTTTACAAGGACATTTATCATTTTCGTAAGTAGACGTCGCGTACGTCACAAAAAGGCAGCCACCATCCGGCCACGCCCCGTAGCAGGCCATCGTTGATTTCTATATTTCATTTCATGGCAAAAATGCCAACAACCGAGAGAGAGACAGAGAGAGAATGAGAAAAAACATTGAAATTTCACCCAAAATGTTAAATAGAATTCATTTTGCTTAGTTTCAGATTTGCGGTTCTTATACATATTCAGTTTACCGCGCTCTCTCTCTCTCTCTCTCTCTCGCCTGACTGTTGTTGATATTCATGACGTTCTTTTTTCATTTCTTTCGTTTTTCTGTTGTCCCCTCGTATTATTCTTGTATATGAATTTCTGCGGCCGTTTTAGCCATGAAACGAAACGTGGCAAAAGTGCTGAATGCCGGGGCAAAAAAGTGGAAATTTTAAGCCTACTTGAATTTATTTGCGCTCATTAAGTCTGACAGCTGAGATGAGTTCATTTCTTATATAGCCACTTGAGTCGACTGATTGCCAGACAGTTAAAGAGTTCAGCTCTCGCTGCTTATAAATACACTTCAAAGGATATTGAAGTGCAATATTCTGAATATGCAACAATATTTTTTCAGCGCCTTAAAGCAACTCACTAATGAACAAATAAAGCTTAACGCATCTTAGCCATAGAAAGAAAATTCAGGAAAAAGCAAAAGTAATAAGCGTAGGACCAAATAAATCACCGCCAGAAGAGAAATAATACAAACAGCAGCCACAAATAAATCCGAGCCAATGCAAATGGAATGACAAAACAGTTTTGCATGGGAATAACATGTTTGACTTATGAAATGCTCTGAGTGATATGCCACACAAAACGAATGCCCTGAGCCACAGCAAAGCAACGCACAAAAAAAACAAAACAATACACAAAAATTTTAATTCAAACAAAATTCCTGACGCACTGAAAATACTCTCCTGTCCTCACCATGAAGCCTCACAAATTGTATTTGTCGCTGTAAATTCCAAAGCAAATGTAATGCTTGGCAATAAAACGAAATATGCCTGAAACATTGAATTCATGCAAGCAACTTTAATCTTTGTCATATTTAGTTTAAAGAAATTTAATGAATGCTTTAAATAGTTGCTAAGTTTATATAAATTCTGTGAGCTATGTTTTATATAATAATTTTCTTTGTCATATTTAGTTTTAAGAAATTTAATGAATGCTTTAAATAATTGCTAAATTTATATAGTATATATTCTGTGAGCTACATTTTGTATAATAATGTTCTTTGAATTATTCTAATAATTTTTCATTTATAAAATAATCTTATAAAATGTATAAAGCAGAAATTTGTTTTTAATTCACTTTTCATTTAAAGCGTATTGAAGCTTATTGAAATATTTAAAATACTTAGTAATTATTGTGCTGAATTTTGCATAAAGAGACTGACCTGGTTTGTCTCAGAGTTATTTGCATAATGCAAGCTTTATGACAAACTCCTAATGCTCAACAAAAACTAACAAAAGGCCACAGCAAGTGTGTGAATGTGTGTGTGTGTGAGTGTGTCACATAAAGTCAACAAGAGAAATCAAACAACTTGGTTCAGTTTTGCAGCTGTACAGACAGCTCCTGGTTGGTTGGCCTATCCTCAATCTCCTGCAGCCAGGACGAGTGCTGTTCAGAGTTTATTGTCGCTGGACTGTGAAAGAGAAAATCAGTTTCCAGCTGCCCGTTGTCCGTTGTCTGTTGCCAGTTGCCAGTTGCCAACTGGCTACTATTATGCTTTGTTAATCGGCTTAGGCATTTTTGCCTGCCTTACGCTCTGCGTGACGATTTACTAGACAAAACCAGAAGCTCAGACAAACAAGACTGTTGTGACTGGAGCGTTGTCAAGGGGGAAGTGACCTCCGCTTTCCCTTCCCCGTTTCCCTTTCTCTCAGCTGAAGAGATTGTTGTGTGGCCTAGGCAGATTGTCTGCAGTCTCTGCATTTGTTCATTTGTCGCACGCGCCATAAACTCAAACCACAAGACGCAGCCAGAGTCTGAGATGGAGATGAAGCTCCACCTGAGCTGAGCGAAGCAACTCTGATGAGTTGGCTTTGTTTTTGCGCTCCCTCCAAATTTGCGGGCTTTTGCGGACTGTGTCTTGCCTCATTTGGCTGCCAGCTTAGTACAACTCTCCCACTTTCCGCTCACTCCTCTCAGCCAGCCTAAACAAATCCCATTCCTGACCCGCTCTGATGCTCCTCTCCCTTGTGGTCTGGGCACAAAAAATCGTTTTGTGTGTTTTCGTTAGCATTCCGTGTGGAATTTGATACTTGATTATTTGTTGCCGCCCTCAAGCGTGCATAATATATCAAAGCAGCGTCAACGTCGACTCGTCAACTCGACGAAGGCCTTCGAGTTAGACTCTGCTGCTGAATCGGAATCGGAATCGGAATCAGAGCTCAACTCCCACTCCTCGCGTTTCTCGTTTCGTCCTTTGTGGAGAACTCAACTCCAAATGCCACTCAACATGTGTAGACGTCATGTGTCGGCATTCAGACATTCATTCACAGAGATTCTGAGGCGGGCAGTCGTCGTGCTCTCTCTGTTTTTAGTTACATTTTAGTGTCGGTCGCATAATAAATAAATAAATAAACAGTTGCGGCCTTTTACCTGCGCCTGCAGGCTCTTCAGCTGCTCTCGTGCGTGCTTTCGACTTCGTTGCGTATGCTAAAGACTCCACAAAAGTTTCTTCAATTCTTCTTTTTTGTTCTCCCCATATTTTTTCTTTTCTTTGCTTTAGCAAAATCAAAATCTCTTCAACATAAAGTTGGGATTTATTTTGGCCGCGTGAAAAATGCAAAAGTTTTCCATTAATCTTTAGCACTTCTCACTGCTGTTCCAATGGATTTGCATACTTAGACTTTCCACTGACTTTATAAACAGCTGAATGCATAAATATTCTGGCACACAACACTTGACCAAAAGTTATTATACAAACTGGCTCATCTAAATTCGAATTAAAATTAATATTTTCAATAGCAAATATGGAGTTTATTAAATGAAAAATAATCCTCGATCTGGTTGAATTATATTTCTTAATTAGAATTATTTATGAATAATATTTTAAGAATAAGCTGCTAAAGTCAGTAGCACTTAACTCTAGAATATGAATTTGTGGCAATGTTTTATGGCAAAGAACAACCATCAATTTGTGTTAACTAAATTTTTCACTTATTTAAGCCAACAAAAAACTTTTTGCCATCACACGCTCACATACGTTGCTTGGCAAGAGAACATGTCAAAATTAAAAATTGGTAACAAAAACTTTTCATATAAAACACAAGGATAGCAACAAACAATGTAGAGTAAAATGAGGAGAAGCAAAGTTTCGTTTATAAAATGTGAGTGAACCAAAATGAAGGTAATATATAAATAAGTATGTTGATAAAAGTCTAAGTAGTCGAGAAATAATAAGAGATGTTAGATAATATTCTTGTAGCAGAAATAATTTGATTGATTTAAGCCGTGTGCTTGCTACACATTGCCAATTAGTGCCGTTAAAGCCTCAATTGTGAGCCTAGCAATTTGCAAGCACAGTAATCATAAATGTTAAGTCGTGGGCAGCTCAACAAATATATTAGATACACACACACAGGTAGGTAAGGAGCTAAAGAGAGCAAGAGAGAGTGAGAGGAGAAAAAGCTGAGTGCCGGGCATCGCCTTAAGGGCTTAAGTTTGAAAGCCCTAGGATTCGATGGCAAAGTTCTCTTCTGCTGACTGTGTCTGTGTCTGTGACTGGCAACCATAACTTGCAATTGCAAGTACTAAGCCTAGCTGACAAACACACACATACACACACATACGGGCAAGCCGCACACACTCATACATTCACATTTACACCGAGAAAGCGCTGCACTCTCGCATGCATAACAATTTGCAGGCAGTGTAGGGCTTTTGCAAATGTTATGCAACATTTAAGGCCATTTTCATACAAAATTTAAATTAAAATTCGACACTGACTAACCGACTGACTGACGAACTGGCAAAGTAAGGCACACACACAGTCTTTGATGTGGCAATTTTGTTGCATACTTTTCGGCATTGCATATGCATGGTAGATGCTATGGTAGATGTCTGTTCATGTGAGTTCATTCTCCTCATCTCGTCTCTCACTTTGTTCTTGCACTTTTCTAATTAGAAAGAACAGAGAACGTTGAGTGTTGAACGAAAAGCGTACGTACGCCTTTTTCTCTCCTCTTCCTGTCATAACAAAAAGTTAATTAAACATGTAATTGTTGCCATAGAGCAGAAAGCAAGGATTTTACAATGCAATGACTGCGTTTCAATTCCCTTTCTTTCTTTCTTGCACTCTCATTCGTACTAGAGTAGCTGCGGGTGCATTGGCTTCGCGGTGTCGTTGGACAGCGACTGCTGTTAAATACTTAAATCATTTATGCAAATAGTCACGTCATTTAATGTCACTGCTTCTACACGTTCGCCGATAGTTGGGCGCGTAAAGTGTTGCTTTCAGCTCGAAATTTGATTAACATTGCAGCGCGGCGAAACCCTTTTCACTATGCGCCAGACTTGCGCCATCAATGCAGCGAGTTCCGGCAGTCGGCTGAGACTGAGGCTTGTGCTAATGGCAATTAGAAACGCGGTCGGGCAGCGAACAGCAGTTGAGTGGAGTGGTGCAGTGAAGTGGTGTGGAATGGTGGGAGAGAGCAAATGTGTGACACAAGGAACTACTCGAAAAGCACAGCGCAGTGCCACTTGAATCAACCGCCTGCTGCCTGCTGCCAGTTGCCAGCTGCCAACATCGAGCCAACAACCAGCGGGCACTTCAAAGCACAATAACAATTTTACAATTAAATTTCGCTTTTATTTCCCATGCCAGATATTGTGGCATTCAGCTTTGTTATTGTAGCCGTACTTGTAGTTGTAGTTTTAGCTGTTACACTTCTAGTTGTAGTACCTCTCCTCTCTCCCCCTTCTCCGACTCTCTTCCCCTCATCCTTTGCATGCTCTCTTTATTTTATTGCTTCAAATTGTTTGTAGCCATTTCGCATTTGTGCCGCCCGGTTGCGCATCAGCGACGTAGAAACATTTAACTTTCTGCAACAAGGAAAAAAAATATATATATTCCATATAAAAAAAAAGTATTTGTAAGCATTTCGCAGCAAGTAAAACCAACTACACTTAAAAAAGTAGAGCCAAAAACAGCAACGGCGACGACAGCAACAAAAAAAAGTTGTCAACTCGCCTCCACATGGGACGGCAATAGCCAACAAAGCAGCTTCGACTCCAGCACCAGCTTCAGCTTCTCTCTCTCTAACTCAACTCTGTCGAGTTTCGCGCACTTTTACGGCGCACTATTTTGCCCAGGACATCGGACTGCGGACAGAGTACAGAATACTATATTGTCAAAGGGGCAAGTGGGCACATGAAATGGCCAAAAGAAAAGCAAAAAACTAAAAGCACATTTCAGCTTGAACTCCCACAGCAATCCAAAACCAAAATGAAATTGCCAACGTGAAATCGTACAAAAATGCAGGCAGGACGCCAGGCAAGGCAGGACGCAAAGCAAAAGCTGAAGGACCATGAACGGGCGGTGCCAAAGGGTCGCTGCTGGGTCGAAGTTGTCGTGCGTTTGCCGGCTGTTAAACTGTAAAGTAAACGTACAAAATGTTAAATCAAAGCTAAACAAAAGAGGCGTAACAGGCAAACGTTCCGCAGACCACGAGAGACACAAAGACACAGGGACCGAGAGAGAGAAAGAAAAAGAGAGAGTGTATAGTAGACCGGTAGTCAGTAGCTTAAGGTACTGTCAAACAGGACACTGAGGCGTGAGCAAGTCCTGCAGCTAGTTCTGGAGCTTAGCAAGTGACTGCTGAACGAGTGCTGCAAGTCAAGTTTGTTTGCTACTTAACCAAGTGTTGAGTGGCACGTTTTGGGCTTTGGGTTACTCGTATTTAGTGGCTGCTCTCGAGGTAATATTAAGATGAACAGCTTAAACAAAGTTCATTTACAGATAAGAGCTACCTTAAAAATTATGAGAATTAATTAAACATATCAAGAGAAGGCGGGGAATTGAAATGGTTTAGCGAGTCTACTTTATGTAATCCTTTCATCATTGCATCGTGTCGCTATGGACAAGGTCGATCAATTGATTAACTCAAATGATCGAATGAAGTCTTTGTGGACAGTTCAGTAAATTTGAACTCCATTCTCTTACGTTTGAATCTCTCATTCTTGTATGTCGCTAGCTCGTTTGAGTAATATTTTCGTTACAGTGCTATTCAATTTGTCTCGGCAAAACTGACAAAATAATAAACGAAATTGAATATGTATAAATCGGAATAAACAGTCTGAGAATCCCTAACGGACTAAAATGGGACTAATTGAACGATTAAGCTAAATGAACTATATGAGCAAATAGTTCGTTCAATCCAAATTGATCTTCTGAACTATTTCTCCATAATAAACCAGAAAGCATAACAGAGGAACTTTAGGTCGTTCATTATAGACTGATGATCGCTTATAGGCGAGCTGTCAAACTCTGCTCAATGCACAGAGCTGTCAGCTCAAACGAAGTATCGATTAAGGGGTTAAGCTATCGATATATCGTATTTAGAATTGCTTAAAACTAATATTTATATATCGTTAATACTACAATAGAAGCTTCACATATTAAATTTAGTTAATACTTTCTTGCCAAATAAGTATGAAATTAAATTGATTACTGGTTGAATATAACCTTTAGTATATTGACCTTAATTGACATTCAAAATATAAAAATATTCATACACAACAACAACTTATTCATTTTGTTCGAATTTGGAGTTCTTATGAATTTTTTAGTGGACATTAAGTCAAGTCGTGAATAATTAATGCCGGTTCATTATGAAATTGTGCAACGAATAATAAATCGATTAAGCAAATATTTGTCAGCACTAAAATGATGTATTTTTCATAGTTTCCTTTTGCGCGTTTCCCATTTTATTTATTTCAGTTTTGTTGTTGTTGCTGTTGCTAAAGTTTTCCACAGCCATATGCATTTGTGTGCCATCCATTTTAATATTTCAACAGAACCAGAAATGACGTTGTAAAACCGACGCGGCTATATGTCAAATATGCCGCACACTCATACAAATCCATGCATATGTATACATATATGTATGTGTGTGTGTTATGCTCTGGTTTTTTAAATTTGCATGTAAATTCCATTGCACGAACATGAAAATGTATTTTGGTTTTGCTCTGGGATCTGGACGCGTTCCTACTGCATTTTAATAAATTTATGATTTTATTCGTTTTTTTTTTTTTTTCTGTTGTTGTTGTTACTCCCGTTTTTTCTTCTTCTCTCCGCTATGGGAGAATATATGTCAGGCGCTTGACAATTTTGTTGAAGCTGGAGGAGCAAAAAAAAAGAAAAAACAAACTCCAAACGCCCATAAATAAGGCGTGCATTTTACGTTGTTTCTGGGAGTATGAGATTTATAAATGTTTTTGCCAAATCGACAGAAATTTCGTTGGCAACGATCGTCTGCCACACTTTATTGACAAAATGAAAAAATAATTGAAATATTTGCCAATCAACGGAGCCAAAGATAAGACACAAACGCACACTGAATTCCCAGGAATTCCCAATAGCTGTCTGCGGCACGTTAATAAGCTCTCTGCCGGTATCCATTGCCATTGCCATTGCCAACGTCTCTGCACCCTCATCTCTATCCTCCCGCACTCAAACCCGCATTTATGTGTAACACACACACACACACACACACACGTATATATATTTATGCCAAGAACTTGGCCATTATTGTCTTAGTCCTGCGTCCTGTCCTGTGTATGTATGTCGTGACGTGTATCTCGACTTCGCTGTCAGACCGTGTTGCCCGTCCGGGGACGGGCTGTCGATTATCGAGTCGAGATTATTAACCTGTCAGTTTATCGCTTTATCCTGCCAGCAATACAAGCAACTTGAAAGCTTGTCCCTGTTGCCTTTTGTTATTGCGCGCAGTGTCAGTCGCAGTGCAAATACTGTTAAATATATACTTTTTGTCTGTAATACTTGTATTAAAGTGCAAGACGAATGAAAGCATGCACTTAATTGCAAATCAGTTACACAACTATTTTAATTAAACGAGAGAATATTCAAAGGGCCTGTAAAGTTTGAATTTATTATGTAATGCAATTAAAGTGTTTTAGTTCTTCTTTATTTTGCTAAAATTAACTCGAAACCGTCTTAAAATAATTATACGTTTAGAATAGTAATTATGTTGTGCCTGCAATACAAATTGTATATGAATATAAAGTAGAGAATTATTTAAGGCAGAAAAGCAAGAAAGTTACAGTACAGGAAAGTTAATGTATGCGATAAAAATCAAATTACCAAATGAATATAGCGAAAAAATACTAAAATATACTTAAACCTTTATATATAAAAAACAAGTAAGAAAGCTACAGTCGAGTGTACTCGACTGTGAGATACCCGCTACCCATTATGAATAAAAGCAATATATTTTGCAGTATATTTCTCAAAATATACCAAATATACTACAAAAATACTAAAAAAAATATACCAAAATGTATATGTGGTATATCGATATAGTACCGCATTCAAAATATACCATAGACGGCACAATATACCAGATTGTCAGACAAAGTAACTAAGACCCCCAGTAAGTAGGCGTTTTTGCCATACAAAAGTATTTCTTTAATAACTTCGACAATTTTTATCTGATCGCAACCAGGAATCATAACTACTATAGTGATTATTGTATCTACCAAAATTCGTAACTCTTGCTTTAAAATTACGCTTGTTATTCGATTTTTTTGATTTGCGGGGGCGGAAGGGGGCGTGGCAAAAATTTGAAACAAACTTGATCTGCGTGCAAACATAACAAATGTTGTCGAAAAAAATTATAGCTCTATCTCTTATAGTCTCTGAGATCTAGGTGTTCATACGGACGGACGGACAGACACACAGACACACAGACGGACAGACGGACAGACGGACATGGCTAGATCGTCTCGGCTGTTGACGCTGATCAAGAATATATATACTTTATAGGGTCGGAGATGCCTCCTTCTACCTGTTACATACATTTCCTGCCGGCACAAAGTTATAATACCCTTCTACCCTATGGGTAGCGGGTATAATAAAGAACAAAATATACTTGATTAAAACCTGACAAAAACCTCGCCTGTTGATTCTGAGTAAGAATATATATACTTAATGACGTCGTAGTTGGCTTCTTCTGCTTCCTCCTTCTTTTGGCATAAAGTTATAATGCCCCTCTACTCTATGCATAGCGTGTATACAAATTCTATTCGAAATTTTCTCTTTGAATAGTACTAAATATGTGTACTATGATTACAAAAATATGAAACTTTTGTCTGACCAAATACTTATCACTAGATTTAAGTCAATTTATAAATGTAATTCTTTGTATATTAAGAAAAGCAATGTGCTATTCCCCTGCGATTCCCACGGCGCTTATGAATAATATGGCACTTTCAATCATATAATTTACATACACTGATGACAGTCGCCGCCTCCGTTTGGCAAATGTATATTTCTCGCAATTTTGCGAAACGTCGAGCGAGTTTTTACAAATGTATCTATCATATATCAAAGCTGCCAGAAGGTGCAACTTTGCCATGTGCTGCTAAAATAAAGTGAAATATGATATTAACTGTGGTATCTGTGTGTGTATGTGTGTGTACCGGATGCCGCGCATCAGAGATTGGGTTAATTTTCAATATATGACAAAATAATGATTCGAACTTGGGTTGAATGCGCTTTAAGAGTGCGCAGACACTTGTGGGATAATAAAAAAAAGACAGCGGGTAAATGAATTTTATGGCACGCCTCAAAGTATGCACTTAAAAATTGCAACTATTTGCTTTTAGTGCTGGACCCACGCTATTAAAGAGCACTCGATGTGAGTCAACAGCGGCAGCAGGCAGCAGCATTATTTTGTAGGCCGGTTGGTAAACAAAATGCTGTACACCGGACGAGAGAGCACAGGACAAGAAGACAGACCGGACACCAAATGCAATTTGAGTGAACTGTTGTTGGGTCTCGCTTGCCTGAGCAACAACACGAACATGTTGATGGTGGTTCTGTCGGGGATTTTGCTAGACCACACACAAATTTTGCATGTGACGGAGACCGCAGCACTGTTGGTTGTGCTGCTGTTGGACGGACAGACGGACGTACGGACGGAGAGAGAGATAGGACACAAAATGGAACAGGATAGAATAGAAGACCCCATAGTTTGTTGTTTCGCCTTGTAGTTGTCGTAAAAAGCCAAAAATGGGTTATATATTCTAGGCAGACACAAAAGCTGCGTTGACAAGGACGCCACCTACAACAACGGCAAACAACAGTTGAACTCTGGCACCCCGAGTCCGGGCCAAGTGGTTGCCGAGTTGTGGAAGGGTGCAGGGAAACCATCAACTATCACAAAGTCATGCCACTTTTGAATGCTATGTGCGGTGCATGGGCAACAAAATGGAACCTAAAACTGGACGAAGCTGGGCGCAAAAAATGTACTTAAAAATTTGCATAATATTCGATGCAGCAGCCTGTGGGCTGAGCATAGTTTTTGAGGCCGCCACTGTCTGTGCACGGCTGTGAAAAATGCTCATAAATAAATGAACATGGCATAGCCCAGTTGCAGTTTCCTTCTAGCCGGTTCAGTTTTCATCTCTGTCTGGGCATGAGTCATGTCACTGCCCCAGCATGGCCGCCATTTACGACTGCGACGCGTTGGCACAGCACAAAATAACATGAAATAAATAATAACTTTTTGCCAACGACTTTTCCATCGCCATAGCTCTGACTGTGCCTCTGCCTCTGTCTCTGTATCTGTCTCTGCCTGTGGATGCGACTGTGCGGCGGAATTCGCATAGTAGTTGGCCGTTGAGTTAATTAAAATTTAAAAGCAGCCACTCGTGCGGCAATTGCAATTGCCATGTACAACTTGTGCGACTGTTACCATTATTGTTACGACCCAGCTGTTATGGCCCAGCTGAAATGACGTTGAAATCAACAGCGATACAGCGCGTTGCGTTGTGGTTGCAGCCAGTTGCGAAATATATTCATTTATTCCAGTCGATGTCAAACTCTGTGTCAACTTGAAAATATTATGAAATTTTAGATAATTGTACAATAGATAAAACTCATTTACTCTAAATACTATAAAATTGCACATAAATATTTGGAGGCTGCCTATTTGAATGTTTTGCAAATTAAAGTGGTTGCACTTTTTGCCATTCACTTTCTCAGTGTGTTCGAATAATAAAAATACTAAATAATGACAACCGATATAATTTCACGATCGATAGCAAGTATCGCAAGAATTCATCGCATGCTTTTTTTATTGCGACATGCAGCGCCCTCTAGTGTTGACTGCATTTGTTATTCTGCATAGGCGATGGAATAATATAATTTTATGATCGATGTTTTCATGCGACCTACAGCGTCCTCTAGTGTTGAAGCAGTTTATTACTCTTCATAGAAGATGGATAGACATTAATTATATAAATGGAATTTTAATACATAAATTCAGTTAAAGTGAATGTTCAAGTAGATGTACATAACTAACCATACTGATTTAGAGCATATTAAAGGGTTCCTAACTCAATTCCCCATAGGTTTCGAATTATTTACCCTAATAAGTCAATTCTTTCCAGGTCTCTGCCTACCCACATCAAACTCAAGATATGCCTGATTTTATTTTATTTATTTTGGTATTATATTTGTTTTTTTTTAGATGCTTAATTTCAATGCGGTAGTAGCACACAATCAAATGTGCTCGGCCAGACGTATTAAAATCAAATCGAAATTAGGCACACAGAAACCATTAATCTTTTGTGCGCTTCTCTCTGCCCCCACCCCGCCGACGCAGACTGTTCGTTGCCCACTCAATCCACAAATGTGCGCATTATCAGCGCTTAAACATAAGGCCAAAGCGAAATATGGAAACAAGCTAATCTCCCAATTGCAATCTCTACAAATACGAATCCCATATGTGAGAGTGTGCGTGAACGATACACACACACACACACACACAGAGAGACGCACGAAATTATTTATTTTAAATTGCAAAATTGTCTGTGGCTAAATCGTTTTGCAGCCATGGATGGCTTCCTCATTGCTACTCCCACACATACACGATGAGTATGCCTGCATTTTTGTGTGATTTCATTTTTCGGCAGGCCACAACAAAACACAGTCGTTTATGGCTTTTATGTGGTTTTATTTACTGACTGTTTTTGTTGCTGTTGCTGCTGCGTTTTTAATTTGATGTTTATCAATTTTGGTTTTGCTCTGGCTACTCCCACATACCCACACACACACACGTACAATATACACACTCACACAAAGCAGTGAGGAAATTCTTGAAGGAGGGCGCACAAAAGTATGCTAGGTTAAATTTTCATTGTCAATTACACGAATGCTTGTTAGCTGTCTAATGTGTGTCAAATGTGATGTTAGGCCACGCCCCCCAACAGGCGAACACAACACAAAGCAACAAAGCAACAAAGCAACAAACACAAAACAAAATAAATAAAAAATGCGAGTCTAAATAGGGAAAATTCACCCCCTTTTGGGTTGCTTGTCAGTAGTTCGCCTCAAATGTCATTGAGATTAAATTTTGCGTGAAAGTAGCGTTTTAAAAATGTATAAATGTGTGTGTGAGTTGGAGTCTCGAGTCTGAGTCTGAGTCTGAGTGTGGGTGTGAGCTCGCGCGTAACAGCGGCAATTGTGTAGCTGCTGTTGTTATTTTTATTGTTGTTGCTGGCATTAAAAGCAAAGGGCGCGACTGAAGCAACAGTCGCCTGGCTAAAGCTTAAGACGTGCCATATATTGTAGTCTACTTCGGGGCGCGCTCACAGGCAGCTTTATGAGACACAAACAAACACACACACACACACAACCGTACGCACTCACACACATTAAGACACACAGCACGTGACAGCTGCGTCTCGCAATGGGCTTAGTTTGGGGCAGGTGAGCTCTGAGCTCAAAGCCAACGGCTCTGTCATTGCCACTAGCTCTGGCTCTGGCTCTGACTCTGACTGTGGCTCAGTCCACGGCTTTGTACTTTCCTTTGTATTGTACTATACACAAACACACACACACACACAGCTTCACACATTTCACATTGTGTTCTGTGGACCAGCTATGACGCACTTTAGTTGTTTTAAACAATTGTTTGCCCTGCTTGTATTTGGCCTGTCGTAGTGCCTTTGGATTTGATTCTTTGTCCGCTCCCACGTGATTTCAAAGCGTTTTTCTTTTTGTGAATCTGTTTTGAGTCCCTCTCTGTGTCTGTCTGCATTTTTTGGGTCTTATGTTTTTATCCTTTTTACATTTGTTTGCCTATATGGCGTTCCCTAACGTGTGTTTATTTGTTATTCGTTTGCACAACGTCTGCTCCTCTCCGCTTGCGATTAAATGAATGTTACGGATTTTATGCCGCTTAAGCTTATTTTCTTTCTGAAAGCTTCGCCCCCTCAAAAATATCGAATTGAAAACAATTTGTATTGATGTCTGTTACGAAAATATTATTATTTAATATTATTGCCCATAAATCAAAGACTTTACTCATTCACTTTTAATTATCCTCTTGTATTGAATGTGTTTTGTGATTGCACAAAAGATTTTGCATTGCCAATTACGACTATCTCGAACGGCTATTTAAAAGCTTTGAATGGGGATTTATTTTTAATTTGTCTAAACCAAATCGGATACATCAAAAGTGTTTTGTTTGCTAGGCAACCAGCATGAGGCACCTGGCATCAAGCACCAGGATAACTGGTATTCCGAGACTCTTTTTCAAAGATATTTGTTTGAAATTTTGTTGCTTTTGTGCTGTTGCTTTTGCTGCTGCTGTTGCCAGTTGCCAGCTGCGAGTTACGAGTTGAGCTGAAATCAACGTACGGCACAGTAAATTGTGGGATATTACATATTTGATTGTCGGCTTGCCTTGTGCATTACATAATGCCATCGAGTTGGTTACAAAGCTGTATTTGTCAGACCTTTTTTGGTCGGTCCACGGCGGCTTTGTACCTTTTTGATAAGCATATTTACGCCCATTCTTTATATACTACATTGTTGATCTTTCCTGCTCTCTTTCTCTCATACTATGTATACGATGTTGTGCAGCCCCACTCAAAGGATGCGCAAACAGACGCATTGAAATGCCGTAAATCTCATATATACTGCATATATATATTTATACTATATATAGATGCCATATGAGTTTCCATTCACAGCTGTAAATGTCGGCCTTACATGGCCGCACATTGTGTTAGGTTGCGGCATGTTATTTTTTTGCCCCAACGCCCACCTGCCATGCCCCCAATCTACGTGCATTGTATGGCTAATAAAGCAAAAAAAAAAATAAAGGCCCGCCGCAAACATCAACGACAATAGCGGTAACTACTCGTATTGAGAAAAGAGATATTATATTTTTACTACAGACACCGAAGGCAGGAGGTAGAAGGTGAGGGGACGATAGTTGATATCGGACGTTTTAAGCGCTGCACACAATGCGTCTCTCTCCATATCCTCATCCACATTCACATTCACAATACGCCTTTTCGCACCTAAGCGACCACAACAAGAATATCAACAACAATAACAACAACAACTATTCGTCGTATATATATTTATAACAATGACTCTGGCCGAGCATGTCAACTGCCCCACAATGCCCATGGACGACGAGCCAAACAATGGCTCTGTTGTACTGTGTGCTACTCGCAAATCTGTATAAATATTTATTAAAACGAAACACAGAAGGAAAATTGGCTAAGGCTGCGAATGCCGGCATCAAGGTAGTTCAAATGTCAGCTAGATGAAAATTTAAGTCAATTGACTTGAGCTACAACTTAATGTAGCATGAATGGAATACCTTCCAAACATAAGAAAGCAACTATTCCTACACATATATTAAATGCCGAATAAATGCACAAAACAAGCATAAGACATACTAATTAAAACCAATCTCATAGAGAATCACAGTTGAAAAGAAAATAATTCATACATATAATCGGATATTTTAAATGTAATATAATAATTTACAAATGAAAACAGTAAGAAAGCTACTGTCGAGTGTGCTCAACTGTGAGACATCAATCTATTTTGATTAAAAGCTAAATAGTACTCAAACTATATTTATTCATTGTAAAATACCCAAATTAAAACAAAGCACAAAAGGCTATTTTAGGTATACAGGTAGGGTGCAACATTGAAAATATACCATAGAGTGTAAAATATACCAGATTGTTATACAAAGCAACTTAGTCCCGTAGTTAATAGACGTTTTGATTCATACAAAAGTATTTCGTTAATACCCTTCTAACCTACGGGTGGCGGGTATAATATATAACACAATTGAGTACGAAAACATTACATTGACCTTCATTACAAATTATCTTATTTATTTGGAGCTGGACTTGAGATTCGAAAACTCAAGAAATAATGTTAGTAGTCAACAGTATTGCATTAGACGAATAAATTTAAGAATTATGGAATTTATTCGGTAGTTTTGTAGAATTTGGTTGAGTTATCGAAATGTTCAATTCAACTTGAACAATAAACTGACCTCATGTCCAGTGTTTCTTTTAATTTCTGAGAGCTTAATCTTCAGACAGACAGTTAGATTTGTAAACAGAGCGACGTGACTCCGCTGTTGATATTATATTATTCAATATATACTTATATAAATTTCTTTCAGTTAAGCAAATTTCTTGTTCATCATTTCTTCTATTTTTTTAAAGTAGAAAGGTCAACAGTTATTTTTAGCAAAATTTATTTCTGTTACAAGTAATAAATATATAATTTATAATGCAAACTGCAAACATATAATAAGTGTGGATAACAATAGTTATTAAAAGTTAAAGGTCAATATGTGCTTGTACGTAAATAAAAGTGTGTATTAATAGCCAAGTGCTTGTGACCTTTTCAACTGTACATACGCATAATATCCTGTCGTACAAATATGGCTCGCCGAAAAAGTAGAGTGCGAGTATAATAAAAAGCCAACAGAAAATGCCATCAAAGGCCATTTTGTGTGCGCCTAAAGCGAACGCCACTCCACTCATTGAGCGCAAATGTTGCGCTGTTGAAAAACGCGTCACGACACGCATACAAATGTGACACAGGCACTTACATTCACACACACACACACATATACAGAGAGAAAGTAGCACGCACAGCGGAAGTGTGCTCTGACGACATTAGCGCCATTTTGTCGTAATTAATGTGCGCCATATTAGTTGCTATTTGGCCATTTCTCACACACAAGCACATCGTATAGCAGCAGAATGGAACACAGACCAAGAGAGAGAGTTGGGGTAAAACTTTTGCAATTTTAGTTGAAGAATTTTGTGTTCAGCAGCTGTTGCGAGGCGGGGAAAATATGAAGGGAACGAGCCTGATATCATTGTGCGTGTAGGTGCGTGATTGTATGTGTGTGTGTGTGTGTGTGTGTCTAGACATTCATCTTTGGGTGGCTCACAAACAGCACAGCACATTTAGGGACTTCTTTTTATGCCAGGCATACATAATTAGCTGCGTTCGGGGGCTGCTTAAAGTCAAATACAAAATAAAACTCTGTGTACATGGTCATGCTGATGCTTTCGCTTTGTCCTTGAAACGTGTATCAAATTTGGACCACAATCCAAACAAAAGTATCGCGAGGGTTGTAACTGAAACTAAACTGTGAAGTTAGTATTTCATGGTTTGAATTTTACATGCGACTCTCGCTCAGGCAAATCCATTTATTGGCGTTGTCTAGCGTTGCTTTTATTCCACACTGCCGTTAGCTTTATACCGTTAGTTAGTCAGTTAGTCGATCGTTGTGGGTGTGCGCGCTTATGTGTGTGTGTGGATTGCTAATAGGCTGCGGCAAAGTCCTCGCTTTGCCTCTGTATATTTAAATGATTTGCTGCTAATGCGTCTGTTTATGTTTTATGTTGATGTTGGTTGTCCGGCGCTGCCTCAACAGCGCTTTATGTTTGCTCTGGGTATTTGTGAGCTTCCATATATGTATGTGTTTGTGTGTGTGTGAGCATGTGCGTGTGTTTGTGCCTGTATTTGTGTATGCGCCTATTTGACTTTATGCAATATTTATTTGCGGCACACACACACACACATACATGAACACCACAGTGTTTATATTTCAGTAAACACATCAAGAGAGTCACCAGCACCACAAGCAACAACATCCACATCAGCAACAACAACAACAACGACAACAACAACAATAATAATAACATGGGTCACACATGTGCGTGGTGCGCATTTAATTTCTATAGCGGAAGTTGACTAGACAGTCGACTGCGTCGCTCAGATTGGTTTTTCTATCAGCATGTGGGTTCACTGTTTGCTTTCCCTCGTTTTCTCTTTTCTTTTTTTTTTGTGTTGCCCGGCTTTTCATGTGTGTCAATATTTGCTAATGGCCCGAGGAGGTCAGATCGAAATGCAAACGACGAGCTCGGCAAAATGTCACCAACAAATGAACGTAGTATTGAACTGTTTTAACATTTTGCAGGGATTAAAATATACCTGCAACGAAGTGTGTTATGAATCATAACTTAAGCTTAACAAAGATTAACTAATTCACATTCACAAGTCCAATACGAAACTTTTACTTTAAGTTCTATCGAACTTTGAAGACCTCTTTTAACCAGCCGATTTTCTTATATATCATCGATTCGCTTCAATTTATTGACACAAACAATTCCATTATGCATTAGGTATCTTTACCTTTAAGAAAGCGTTTATGAATCATAGCTTAAGCTTAACAAATATTATCAACTATTTAAAC
The DNA here is from genome assembly GCF_023558535.2 of Drosophila nasuta. Lineage (NCBI taxonomy): Eukaryota > Metazoa > Arthropoda > Insecta > Diptera > Drosophilidae > Drosophila > Drosophila nasuta. The sequence continues at coordinate 20,453,196 of NC_083457.1, forward strand.
TAATTTACAAATCAAATGCGAAACTTTTACTTTAAGTTCTCTCGAACTTTGCAGACCCTTTTTAAACTGCCGATTTTCTAATATTATTAGAAAGTGTCCCATCGATTCGCTTCAATTTATTGACACATATTATTCCAAATGGCAAAAAAAATATGTTGCACGTCAGAGTGCGACGGTTTATGGTAGACGCCAGCTCTATCCGGAGGCGCCACGCCTGTCATAAATCACACGACAGAAAACCCCAAAAGAAAACTACTTAAAGCACCATTACAACAAATTTAAAGCAATTTGGAACTTGGACAAGCCCGCATCGAAAAGTTCGGCCAAAAAAAGCGGGCAAAAGTGGAGAATGAAAACAAAAAATAAAACGAGAAGAAGAAAAAAAAAAAAACAAATGTTTTGGACACTTTATTATGCGCATTATTCACTGTTGCAATGGTTTATCCTTTTTTGCCAAACGAACCCGGGGCTCTCGCTCTCTGTTGTGCTGGCAATTTCTAGTCCATTAACTTTACCCAAAGGTCTACTCAAGAAAAACGCTTGAAGAAATCATTTTTGCTAAAATTATATATATAAATGTCAGGCGAAAGGCCAAGACGCCGGAAATGGTCAAGCCCCAAGCTCGAAGCTGAGTCCCAACTTCAAGTGTGTCGCTTGTTGAACGTTCGTTCCCCTCTCTTTGTTAAGAGTCCTTTTCCAATGGGCAACCCGTATTAGCTTTGCATTAACGTTAAAAGTGGCAGCTCAGCGATTTAAATTTAAATGCTTCGAAGTAGGGAAAGTAATACATTCAATTCATTCTATATGTTATACACACATATATTTTGTGCACTGATTAACTGCCATTATGTTTGACTGTGTGTATGTACATTATGAATCCTTATCAAGCACTCACTCAGCTCAGTTCATTGGCGTGTGAAATGCAGCCGTAACCTCATTTCGCAGCAGGAGCAAACAAACAAGCAAGCAGAGAAACCCCAACGTAACCATTCAGGCCTATCATGTGTAAAATTAGCTTATTTTGTAGCGCCCACATGGAAAACCTGCCCAGTTACTTGCTCCTTGCTCTGCTTGCACAAACACACACACACACACACACACAGCCGCTGGGCATAAAATAGATTGAGATTGCTATGCAATGTCCGTTGCTGCTGCCGCTTGCCGCTTGCATAATTCTCGTTGCACTTAATGCAATTTTTATGCTGCCTGGCATTAACTCAACATCAACATCCACATCAGCATCAGAGTCAAAGTCACTGGGAGTAGGACACACTTATTTCTTTTGCCTGTTGGCGTATTAAATTTATATGGGAATTGCGCTCGACAGCCTGCATATGGAGAGAAGCCTCCAAGAGAGATTCTTTTGAGAGAGCGTTTGACTTGCTGCCAAGCATAAATTTTGCAAAACTCAACAAATAACCCGGCGGGCGTTTTGTGTGCAGCTCCACAAAAACCTAACTGCACTGCACTTCTCTGTATGCAGAGACTGTTGTTGGTCACTGTCACGGCTTACACTAGAATTTCTTTTTTCGGCTCTGTTCTTTCACAAATTTATTTTGTGGGCGTGTAGTTTTCAATTTGGCAGCCAAACTGCCTGCCAAGGGCATATGTTATGCGAGTGTGCTATGTGTTTGTTTGACAAAATCAATATAAATACATTTAAGATTACATACAAGGGCAGTTGCTGCACACAAAGGTTGACCTGGCCGGGAACTTTCTGCTGAGTCAACGGCGCGAGAGTGAAGCCACAAAAGAAATGCTAATTTATTGACAACAAAAGATGTTTCCGGATAACCCACACAACTGTTTTCGTTTGCTTGCTGGATGAGTTGGCTTTATTATTAAGTAAGTAGCAACTATTTAATAGTAGTTGGAATATCTTCAAGCGAATATATAAATGTATACTTAATACATAATTTTCAGAAATATTTTCTGTGAAATACATTTTCGTCAGATAAAAAGAATAATGCATATCTATTAGTTTATTTGAATTAATTTTTTTGTTAAACAAAATGCTCTTCATGCAAATAGAAATTTACGTATTAAATTCTCTTTGAATAATTTTAGCAAACATTTAACACAGCATTTTAATCTTAATTTAGCTAAATATTATTTGAAAATTTATGCTTTTATATTTTCAACATTAAGTCATGAATTTTGGAAACTTTGTTGTTTTCATGACCTAAGAAAGTTAAGCAAGAATTTGTGAAATCGCATTAAATTGCATTAGTTTTATAATTTTCAAAGCCCGCACTTTGGCAGCAACTCGCACAGGATGAAGAGTGAAAAGAAAATAAGAAAGAGAAGAAGAAGAAGTGCGTATGTTAATTCTATGAAGCTGTGACACATGACAAACTGCAGCAGCGCTGCTCGTAGCCCGATTGCATTAGGTTGCCGGCACAACGTGACGTATACGCATTGTCGTGTGTGTGCACTTTACTTTGGCTGACTCATGAGCAGCTTTTACTAACGCCCGCCGCCATCTTTGCAGACTTCCACCCATCTCGAGTACAAATGTATGTAAGTACGTGCCTGGCATGGGATCCATATGAGCTGTAAAGTGTTTGACCCATTTTCAGTGCATGTATAAAAGTGCAGGTTGCTGTACAGTTTTTAAATGCATAGTGCTTTATTTGTGCAAGTTTATTGCAACAAATATGATAAAAGAAGAAGAAGAAGCAAAGGGTAAATCAGAGAATGGTTTGCATACACAAACTTACAACTTGAAGGTGCACATTTTGCTTTGGTTCATGAATTACTTCAGTATTTAATATCGGTTTAGTGCTATTCTGTCTGCCCAGTGACACACTTAAACGCAGCACTTTCTCCCTTCTCCCTCTAAGTAGTAGTCGAGGTGGGTAGATATAAATTTGCTGAGCGTTGGCTGATGTTGAAGTTGCATACTTTCGAGTGCCATTCAATGAAGTATGCATGCCCCTCTCTTCCACCTGAACATAACCCAGCACCCCCGTCTTCCATCTTTGTCTCTCGATGTCGTCCACTTATTTATGCATTCATGCGCACTTTTTCTGTTACTGCTGCCGCCGCCTCCCTTGGCACTGTTGTTGTAGTGCATTTTAATTTCGTTTGCATATGACAAGCAACGCACAGTTGAGGCACCGGAATCCAGCGCAAGTTTCTCATTCATTTGCCTCTCCTCCTCCTTCTCCTCTATTTAAATATGCACAGTAGTACCGATTGCATCCACCCACAGACGCTGCCATCTGTCGCTTGAATGCAAAATAAAATGAAAACAAAAAATCCATCGAAATCATCAAATGGATTTATGAAGTGCATCATGTCGTGCGTAGAGTTTAAACACACACATGAGAGAATAATTCAACTTAAAAATCATTAAATGATAATACTCACATTCATATGTATGTGAGAGTGCGAATACAAATAAAAAATACGAATACTACTCGAGAGTGTGTGAATACGAATACTTCGTAATTTTCTGCAAACATTCATGGCCAGCTGTCGACCGTTTCTTCATCTTCAATTTCACTGATAAATGTGTTCAATGGCATTCTGCGCAAATTACATTCAATTAAAAATCTGTTTGAAGTTGAAAGTTTATTAAATCAATATCAATTTACACAAAAAGTTCAATTTTAATTGCATTTATTTGAGTCATTAGCAAAAAGTTTATTCTCATATCACATTTCGTATGCTTTAACTTTACTTTATTATCGTACAATTTATTTGCGTAGCAGTATTTAAGAAGTTATTTTGTATTTTCATTTCACATTTTTATTGCTTGTCGACTAATGCTTGACTTGGGCAGCGTCGTTTTGCCTTATTGTTAACCCCAATAAAAAAGCGAAACAAATTAATGAAACATAAGTCAAACCGGCAGTCAAACAGCAAACAAATATAAAATGCCAATCAAATTCTCGTATCTCGCCTGATGATGCCAGACAAACCGGCAACAATCCGATCCTGAAATGTTTCGTTTCCCCCATCCAAACAAAATGGCGTTTGGCCTGTTTCCCGTCCACTTCAAAGGCGTCGCAACGTTGCACAGTCAATTTGCGTTCGAGATTTATAACCGGTACAATGCGCTGCCTATAGAAACAGCTTCCCCTCCGTCTCACTCTAGCTCACTCTTGGCTTCACTCATGCCGGTTAACGCTTCACTGGCGACGTGTCCTTGAAAAGGACCCGTTGAAGCTGGTTCGTCGGATGGTTTTTGGTTCGGCTCGACGGGCCGCTTGCCATAAATATTTTTTGCTCGATCAAGTGTACTAATTTAATGTGTTGCCATGGCTATATGCTGAATCGATGACTCGACTGACTCGACTGACTTCGACTCCGGGCGCTATCAACGCTGGCAGGACATTCAAAACAAGATTTATGACAGGCGTGCGCCAGCCATCCAGCCAGCCTCGAGGTTGGGGCAAGTTGTAAGTTCGAACGGGTGGCGAGCAGAGAGGCAGAGAGGGGAGCGGGCAGGGACAGTAACAATAAAATGAAATCAACGTTACGAAACAAGAGAAATGACAACGTTGCTAAATGGTCTTATCTGCAGAACACTACGAGTACGTGTGTGCGGGGGCGTTTGAGGAGAGAATCGTGAGGGGTACAAGGGGAGGCAAAGTTTTTTGATTGTCTGCGCTCTGCGCTACAAAAATGAAACTCGACTTGAGCATTTTTAGGTCGCAAATTTGATTAATGTTATGCCGCTGTGACGTGACGAACGAGAGTCGTGATTTGGTGCAGCGATTTATATTGTATCCCATCAGCAACAAGCGGACTTTGCAGCACAACAATGTCGAAAAGTCTATAATGACAATGGTTGAATGATGATCCCAAAAGCAGCGTGCAAGAAATGTGGAGGTGGAGGAAGGTGGGAAATTGAGATTAATTAAACATGCAAAGTGGATATTTAAACCAGAATTAAATAAAAATATCTACGTGAAATCTTTCTTTCTTTCTTTAATTTTTTATTTCCACTCAGTTCTCTCTGGCTTTTGTGCTTGAAAAACAATGCCCAGGTGTATAGTAGAGTAGTTCTCTTAAGACTGTGACACCTTCATTGTAGTTGTCAGAAATTGCCTGCTGCTCATCCTGCTGCCTGCTCGCTGCTGCCCACGCCACGCATCTTGTGTTAATTATATGTCCTGTGCAAGTTTGTGCGCATTTGTCTTTATTATAGGTCGGTTCACCTCTTGCCTTGTGCCTGACTACCTGGCAACGGCAACGGCAACAGCAACAGCAAAGGCAAAGGCAACAAGGCCATCTGCCTGTCGCCTTTATTATCATTGTTACGCTTCTGTTGTTGCCATTGCCGTAGCTGTCGCTCATTGCTTTTGTTTTTCTGCACTGACATTCAGGCAAACACACAAACAGAAGAAGCAGCCAGAGGCAGCATCATAAGCCATAAGCGCCCCCACAAGCAGTGGCATAACTTTCGAGATCCAACAATACATCATGTATGCAAAATGATGTATGCATGTAAATGGCAGCGGAGAGTAGGCGAGTGTGAGCCAGGGTTGGGGATGCTGATGCTGATGGTGATGGTGATGGGGAACAAGTGTTGCGAATTAGGCCAAGGAGAAGCATTAATAAACGCATTTAGTGGCACATGCGGCGTATGCGCAACGCCAAAGAAAGGACTACACGCATACACTTACGCATACACACACACAGACGCACAGAGCGTAAGCTTAGATAATAGCACAAACAGGATGATGATGTGGGCGACACATGCAGGCTTATAATTTGCACGTGGCACTGTGGCAAGTCCCCAACCCAACCCAGCCCCAGTTCAGCCCTTTCCTCCCACTCCTCAAGCTGTACTTATTGTGTCACTGAGCTTGACATACTTTCCACTTAGGCTGCCTTCACTTTTATATGTGTGTGGGTGTAAATGCGGTGTCTTGCAAGTTTATCATTTGCAGTCTTAGTTATGCATGTTGCTCCGTTTGCTACGTTTTCTGCGACGCCAGCAACAGCATCTATGTAGACTGAAAGTCATCCGCAGTTCCATTTTTATCCCCATCCCTATCCTTTCTCTGTGTTGTTGACTCTCGAGTTGCTTGCTCAGTTCTCGAGCGATTCAAGGCGAGGCGACATTAGTCGTAATATGTCAGGCTGTTACTTTTACTTGCCTAGTTTTAAGTCTTTTATCTAAGCAGAACGCTGCACACTTTTCATTGCATATCTTGAGGCGCTCTGAATTCAGTTTGCCGCATGTCACGTTTGTAGTTCATTTGCGCTTGTTGCTTACGCTCGCTTGTCACAAACTTTACCACGCTATGTAATCCTCTCACTCTCCACAACTAAACCATTATAATCAATGTTTATAGGCCAACACACACACACACAAGCACAAATCAAGTATACGCCCCGTTGCTGTTGCTCTTGCTATTGCCTTTCCCGCTGGCGCATAATTAACGTATAAATTACGAATAGTGTGACGTTAATAATTCGGCGTTAATAGAATTTCCCGCTTTTCCGGCCATTTTCATTTGTTTATTCGCACGCACAGCAGCAGCTGCCTCGCTGACCCAAATGGCTAAACGCCTGACTGCCTAAATTATCGATAATCAATGGATTTGGCTTTTATTGTATGTTATTTACCCGCTGCCCGCACATTCACACACACACACACATACGCATAGGCGGACATTGCTCATACGCCCCATTGTGCGCATTGTTTGCGTGGAAATAAAAGTTTATCTAAATAATACAAACATTCATTTTGGGCTTAATGCATCTGTGACATTTCTATTGTTTCATTACCTGTTTCAACTAGAATAGAAAAACCTGCCGCTGCCGAGGAAAATTTAATTAAACACTTAACGCCCTTTGGGGTGGAACACGAGTTGTCCAATTACGGCTGGCTTGCAAACCCTTTTGAGTTGTTTATTAAAATGCTCGACACATGCTCATTAAAAACAACTCAAAAGTCATGTTCGACCCGGCCCAACTCGGCCTGGGTTGCTGCTGTCAGACATTTTGTAAGCATTTAACTGCAAAATCATGCGACAAACTATAAACCAACAGAACCACAGACGACTACGAACAGCGCCCACAGTACATAAACCCATCTGCCGCCCTTCCGCATACATGTGTATGTGCCACAGAAAGAGAGAGAGATAGAGCGAGAGAGAGGCGTGTCCGACAACTGGGAAACAACTAATGAGACACAGACATAGTGCGAATGTGAGTGCAGGAAAAGTTGTCTTTGGGCATTCAACATTCCGCTTTCCACATTCCACATTCGAATGCCAAATACAAATAAATAGACATTAAAAAAGCGAGACAACAGTAATAAACAGTTGAGAAAGCAGCCCAACAACAGCAACAACAACAACAGCAGCAACAGCCAATGGAGACCCAACAAATGGCACAAAATTGCAGAGGTTGACGTTTAATTTGCCACTTTTATTAACAGCGCTCATATTAGGGACTCATTTATCAGTCCGCCGGTTTGCTCCAAAAAAGCAAAAATGAAACACACACACACAAACACCGACACCAACACCGTTAGACGCAACACACATAGTCACAGTGAACATAGAGTACAAGCTTGGATGGGAGCTCAGCCCCCAGTCCCAACATGAAACTGTGTAACAGTTGTGGGAATTATTTAATTTAGACACTGCGCCAGACCTCTTGCAATGCCAATGGCCATTGGAGACTGGGAGGCTTAGCAGCATAAGGCACAGTGGTCAAAATATCACAATTAAACCGAAATAAAATGCAATGAATAAACTTAAAATACCTGCGAAATAAATGTATAATTTGTGGAAGAACGTTACAGCATGAAATATAACTAGTTGATAAGTAAAATGTTATATGAGTAGGTGAAATTATAAAACATAAACGAAGTATTATTGAGTTTGAAAAACAAAACCAAAAACAATGGAAATTATATTTGAAATGTTTTACTAATCACGCTTTTATTTATTTAATTTAATTGAAATGTTTTGCTGTTCACAGTTTTGTTTTTCACAGTTTTATTTTTATGGGTATTATCAGTTTTTGTTTGATTTTACCTAATCAAATATGAAATTGCACATAATAATTTGAATTCAAAATAAATTTAATTTATTCACATGTGTAACTAATATTTTATTTATTTAAAAGGCTTAATTTCTTGGAATTATTTCAAATAATTTAGTAACATTGGATGTTGCTTAATATTATCAGTTTACAACAAGTATTTTTTATGATTAATAAGGTTAAGTTATGAAAAGCAAGACAACGTCCTTCCTCAATAGAAAAGATATGGAAATTGAAAATGTTTGTTGTCTTTTATGGATTTAATTATATATTTTTTATAGAATTCACTAATTTGTATTGTCCATTGTATGCTCTGTTGAATATCTGGTGCTGGCTAGGGATCTGCTGCTTAACTGCCAAGTTTTTTGCACTCTCACTCCGACGCCAAGAGCAGAGTGCAGAACAGAGTAGAAGAGAAGAGAAAAGAGCATACGAGAGCCGGGCAGAGCGGTGCTCGAGCGTTCATAAGCTATTGCTTTGGGCAGAGAGCTAGCTAAATTAATGACAATGACTGTGAGCGCTAGTCAGGGAATGAGAAGTGGAAATGGCATTGAGATTGGGGAGGGAAATGAATGTTGGGGGGATGGATGCTTTGGCGTCATGTACCCACTGATTGTTCTGTGCTGTGTTGTTGCCACTTTGTTTTTGGTTGCTCCATTCGTTGTTGCTATTATTATTGTTTGTTGTATTTTTGCACTGACACATGACAGAGCGTTTCATTTGTTCGTGCGGAGGCATGACAAGGAAGTCGACTCGAATGCCTGGCAACATTGGAGCCAAGTGCTTGCGCCATGGATTGCATTGTAAAAACGCAGGGCAAAAGTCTGGCAGAACTCCGAGCTGTTGAGATAAATTATGTGTAATCGTGCGGCTGGGAAATATATTTCTACGATATATGAAGTTATGAAGTGTCGGCGGCAATTGCAACTCCAAACGGTCCCGATTTAATTGAGTTCCGTGTTTCGGTCTGACTAAGAAGAGGTCATGTGCCTAACCATTTAGCAGCAGGCATTAGACTCGACACGCCACAAATACTTGGCCATCAGATATACACGCAGACACACACACACACACACACACACACACACTGCTTAAAGCGGTTAACGCGTCGCTTATAAGCACATTTTCCAATCCCAAGCATTTGCTGCTCAGCCATTCAACCAATAGCCATGGGCATATGTAATTGAGCTCCATGCACGTACACTAACAAGTAAGACAGACAGACAGACGGAAAGAGAGACAGATAGACAAACAGACAGTCGGACAGTCGGACAGATAGATACATAGATGGGCATTCATCACGGACAGCTGATGAGCCAAGTTTGTATTCAAGTGCATGTTGCTGACTAATTTGCCGGACAGCCTCATAAATGGATCGCGGTTGCTCGGGGGGCAACCTAATGCCCATCTAATTTGACTGGCACAGCACTGGTCGAGCAATTGAGTTTGCGGTTTCCACGTTTTAACAGCTAATCAACATGGGCTTAAAATAGCGAGAACAGCTCTCGATGAGCCAGTTGAATGTAAATAGAAAATTAATGCAAACCAGCAATGCAATCTCTTCAAATACAAGATAATACAACAGGATAACTCCATAATGATTTAGCATTACATTTAGTTTCGACTTTTGTTCTTAAGACTAATGCTTCAAATAATTAATTAATAGAGGTTATCTTCAGACTTGTTTATAGACAAGTAATATTAAATAACTTAGCGATCTATTGAATACTCAACGATAATTAGGGAATGCATTTAGTTACGATTTATCTTCTTAAGATTCACATTAAAAAATATAAATTAACATTAAAATGGAAAATTTTCAGAGCTGTTTATTGAAAAGAAAACTTTATATACAATTATTTAATTATTAGTTTCTAATTTTAAGAATAATATATCTAAATAATATAATCAATTATCGTTAGAAAATTAAAGTAGAATAGTGTCATAAACTGTTAAAAATACAATCCCTTGAATTTGGTATCAAATAATATTTCAAAAGAATATGCCACGTATTATGTACAGTATATAAAGAATGAATGTCAGAAACCTAAGCAAACCATTCATTACAAAATTAAACATCAAGATGATTTAGCATTAGAGTTCGATATGATTATTTACATAATAAATAGAGAGATGATAAGAATAATGTTTCTAAAAAATACTTAACCTCAAAGGGATGATGTACAATTTTATTTATAGAAAATGAATTTTAAAGAGCTTTACAAATTAGGAAAGTGATTTATGAATGGAATAATGATACAATTGATTGAAACTATAATGAAATAATAATAGAAATCATTTTTGAGTCGCTTTTGGACTAGCCTGCTTACTTAATTCTTAGCCTTAATTTCACAAATTTAAGCGAGTAGTAAAACTTTTTAGACTATTCCAAGTCGTTCATCTGCTGGGCTTCGAAGACAAATGCCACTGTTTACGTTCATTTAATAAATACCTGAGAATAATATTTCCAAATATTGCTTAAATTAAAGTAAAATATCTCAAGTATCCGTTTAATTTAATGTCTTACTCTAAATTAATTTATAAATCTATTTAGTTATCATTATAGAATTTTAAAATATTCTTATAAATAAATTTTCAAATTATTACTTAACCTCAAAAGCGATTCTGTACAATCATGTTTAAAGAAAATGAATGCGAAATAGCTTTGAAAAACCAATTCAATACAAGATCATATTCCTCGATGATTTAGTATCGTGTTTCATCATTATTTCAGAACATGATACTCAATAGTATTGCTCAAGATACGTTCCTCTTACTTCACAGGAAGTATATGGAAGGACACTTAACATGGCGCAGGAATATCAGAAAGAAATCAAATACTTAACTGATTGGTGGTAACAATTGTTGCATGCGAACATAAAAATTCGTCTCAGTTTTATAGTCAGAAGAAGTAACACATCGTAAATGGAGCACAACACACACTAAATGAAATATTTATGTGTGCCCCCCCGCCCCTCAGCTGCATATACATTTCTGAGTAGTACATATAGTACATGTGTGTGTGTATGTGTGTGGGTGTGTGTGTGTGGGTGTGCAGTGCACATATTTGCTATACATTACGCACACATTTCGCTTTTGTTGTGCTCTTGTGTGTGTGCGTTTGTTTTTGTTTGCTTTGCTCGCCGGCATTTTCTTTGCTGTTCTTAACCCATTCCAAGCAGAAATGTGTTGCGGTCTGGTTTTATTTTATTTGAGCAGAAATAAAAAAACCCTGCTGCATACTTTGCTGCGCACTTTGAGGCCAGCGGCAGTTTTCTCTCCTCGTCTCCGTCTCTCTCTCTCTCTCTCTCTATCTGTCTACATCCGTTCTCTTCTGCTACTGATTCTGTTTCTCATATATTTTTAATATATTAGCTAGCAAAATATTATATTATCCACATTTATATGTATGCGAAGGCTGCTTTTATATGTGCATGTAATTTTTATTTGTTTTTTACGAGCGCATAAATCAAAGAAAATTGTTTTTTATATATGCGATGTACGATGCTTATATGAAAAATATATGCGCTCCCTTTTCGACGCTTGGCTATTCCATATTTTATAGTATGAATATGCTGGTCGACTTTTTTCATTTCGTTTTGCCAACAGCATTATTTGGCAAAAGAGTTGCATGCCGCATGGAATTCCAGTTGATTTGTGCACCAGAAAAAAACTCACTCACAATATTGAAAGCCACCATAAAAGTGCAGACAACCAACAGTTAATTAAAAACCATATTTGCTTCTGCATTCGGTCGGATCAATTTTGAAATGTTGAAATCTGTGCGGCCCACTTCAATCTCGGCAAATATAAAATCAATGTACAAACAAATAAACATATACACAGTAGATATGTGTGTACAAAACAAACGCCTTGGGGCCTAATTTTTATTTCCAATTTGATGCCCTGCGTTGCTTTTTGCTGTTCTCCCTCATTTTTTTGCGAAACTGATTTCATTAATTTCTAATGCTATCAAAAAATATACAAACAACAGCCTCGGGCTATATGCACAGCCAGAAAATACATCAATGAGCATGGACTGCGAACAAAAAAAAATATATTATATATTTGGACCGAAATACTATACATACTTACGTATACAGCAAAAAAGGGAGCAATAAATATTCGCAAGGCAAAAGGCAGGCAACAAAAGGCACACAAAGAGGACCAACAAAAAAAAAGTGATTTTAAACAATAAAACATAAAAAATTACAAAGCGCTTGGACGAAATACAGATAAAAAATAAGTCATCAGTGAAAATAAAATAAGAAATAATACAAAGCGAAAGACTTTTGATGAAATTTTCATTTGGAAATTCCTTGCGTAGCAATTAAGTCAAAATGCTACTTATAAGTCCCTCTCTCTTTCTCGCTGAGACAATGCTCAGTGATGATTTGTTGTGCTCTTTATGGTAGAGCCTTTCTTTTGCTCGGCATTTTGGCTTTTCACACAGCAAATTCATTTAGCAGTCTAATTTGTGCATTCTAATATAAAGGCGACTTTCGGGCTAATTTGTTTATGTGTTGCGCTCTTTAATAAGAGATTCTTGGGAATCTTGAATTCACTTGAATTTTTGGCGAAAGCTCGAAAAAATTGGCAGAGTAAATGCGTTTATGTAATTATTTTTACGTGATATTCTCGGACGCCTTTTATTCTCACACACACTTTCGCAGTCTCTTCTTTATTCTCAGTCTCAAGCTCATTCTCATTAAATTCATTCGGTTATCTTGGGTTTACCTTTTGGACTGAACTAAACGCTGGCTCCGCATTTCGTCGCCGAGTCAGCAACTGCAAACGCATTACCCGATGCCATTCACAGATAAAAGTAAAAGCAGCGACACGAAAACGAGCATTACTTCAATGAACTGGTTACTGAAACTCACACACACACACACAGACACACACAACGCTTTTTTGGCACCCCTTTTTTATGCAACAATCTAGAAAGAAGCTGGCCAAAATCAGAGGACAGAGCACAAAGAGCCATCGGTAATGGCCAAAGGAGGCGACACCGAATACGAATACGAGACGTTGATCAGAGGCCCGCATAAAAGCCACTTGAAATGCAGACTGGCCTCTCCCAAAAGTCTGTGTTGCCTCTTTAAGTATCTATAAAAAGGAAAATGTTTATAGAAAAAGCGTTCCACTGACTTGATTTGTGCATTAAAGATATGTGTTTATATGGCATGTCTGTTCCTTTTTTTTTACATACTCCTCATCGTACCTGCCTCCTCCTCCTCTGCAACTCGAATTGTGCCTTTTTAGCTGGTGACATAAAATGTAGGAAATATGCCCAGGCAAAAGCCAAACGACTCGCATAGTAGATACTTATGGACTTGACATTATAGATACACATACTCGTAATGTTATGCGAAAGGGTAACAGAGCCACAATGGCCACTAAAACTTGACAGTTAAGAGCTTTTGGGGCCATGGTTAATAGCAGTAGTTTCCTACTTCAGTTCGAGTCAATGTGTCTCCAACTAAGTTTTTAGTGCAGCTTATGCTGCTTCTGACATCTGTATTCATATTCGTCGTAAATATGTTTTTTCAAGAATTTCGAAATTTCAATTTTATTTCTTTTGCTGCGTAATTAAAATCATTCAATCGCAACGTCAACAGCTGACTCAGTTCCAGGACTGGGATGGCCAGAGGAGAAGGAGGAGGAGAAGACCTCAGTGGATTACAACGAAATTAAATTAAATACAAAAATAATTTGCTCAAAATCAGGCAGACATTGAGCAAATGATTTTTGTTTCTCTGTTCTCCGTTCTCCGCCCGGCCGAGAAAAGCACTTTCAATAATTGCCACTTTGGCGCACATTAAAGTCAACTTACCCAACGATTGACTACTGCATGAGCCCCGCCCACAGCTGTCCTAGCCCGCCCCTTCTTGCTCTCGCTCTGATGTCCCTACATAAGGCATAATCATTATCGTTACAGTTTATTGCACATTAAAAGTGCGCCAAGGCGACCAACTCGGCCGTAGCGGCACGGCCCCTTTACTTTTATGCCGAGGCCGAAGCCAAGAACAGCAGCAACAACAACAACAAGAACAACACTTGGCAGCCTTACATAAAGCAAATGGCTATAAAGCGAAACAAGGATGCTGAAAAAAATAAAGAGCAAGTCTTGACCGTCGTAGACCGTAATTGTCGCCATGTTCACAGAGTTCCAGGATACCGCCTTTTGTTCGAATTTACACATGAATAGTTGTAGACCTCCCGCCAGGCGGTAGACAGTTTAAATTTAATTTAATTGTAGATGAATTTTGGTGCTTAAGCCGAGTCGAGTCGAGTGGAGTCCTTTCTTTGATTTCACGTTCAATTGTACTCGAATTTTTATTTTTATTTGATTTTTATTTCACATTTTTACTTCTGATTTTATGACATGGTTTTATAGCACCTTCGGGAAAGACGCAACCGTTAACAATTAGCGCGCCCTTGACTTGAATATGATTTAGAATTTTGTCAGTATTTACGCTTATTTGAATTTTATGCTAGAGAAATGCCTTGGAGAGAGACTTTGACATAAATATCAGCTGTTTAAGGGGTTAACAATCCCATGGTGTTTTATTTTATGGCTCATGATTCTGATGCGAGCAAATTATGCAAATGATTTGCATTTAGCTGAAGCAACATTTTTATTGTGTTTTTCTTGCTCTCAATTTTTACACTCTTCTTGTTATTATTTTATTTTCCAAATATTGACAAGATTTTTATTTAAATTATTATTGTCAGTTGTTGCCAATTCCTTTGCTTTGACTCTGAGTTTGACTTCAGTGTCCTTCCCTTCTACATTTCGCTGCCTCTCCTTCTGTGCACATTTTTGTCAATTCGGCAAATGTTGCCATTGTCAAGTGAACTTGTCTTGCCACGTCCTGAGTCGCTTTTCTATTTTACTTTTTCATTTTTTCTCTCTCGCTTTTTCCTCTCTGCTGCTGTCAACTTTGTCACTGAGCAGTGCCACTAATATGAAAGCAAATTTGCATAATAAGTTTTGCCAGCAATCTTCTTTTTTTTTCGTTGGTCTCTTTAAAATTGAAATTGTAATACAAATATGCAAGATTTGTCAACGTTGTTGCATTGTTTTCAATGTTTAATTAAATGTAATTACTTTAAATAGCAACTTTAATTAAATGCATTTAACACAGTTGTTCATTTTTTCTGTTTGCATTGACAACTGCAGCTGTCACGGCAAAGAACAAAGTCAACTGTGTTTTGCGGTCTCTTCGTAGGATTCGAATTGCGATGTGTCGGATGTGTGAAATGAATATAATTCAATTATAAGTAATTAAACAAAATGTACAAAAAAGTGAGTGTATAATTGAAAATGACAATACGAGAGCTGCAAACGCTTCTAATGATTTATGAAATGTTGCGTTTAATGGACTGTGTCTGGGCAATTAAAACGAAAACGTCACATGCATCGATACTTGAGCTCATTTATTTACACACCTTGGCGTGTTATGTGTTCCTTTCGATCGCTTGCCAATAAAAATAATTGGCTATAAATGCGCTAAAAGTCAAAACAACGCCCGCCAATTGTTGAGCTCTGCTGCTGTAGATGGCATTGCTTTTAATTAATGAAAGCAACAGCAGCGAGTGGCAAGTGGCAAGTGGCACTTTAAGTAACTCCCACACACGCACACACACACATGCTGCTGCTATTTTATGACTTTGCTTGGCAGCTGTGAATGCCATCATCTAATGTGGCACTGCGAGTATTTATGCTACCTTTGCCTGTCGCGTTCGCAGTCGCTGCTTTCAAGTGCGTTGAGTTATAATTTTATGTGCCATTAATTTGCCACCGTAGACAACTTTTGCAGCCACACACACACATCTATTCACATATGTGCACACATTTAATGCATTTTAAGCATGCGTATGTGTGTATGAGACTGTCAGCTAATGAGCCTACTCTGTATTTAAGCCCTTCCTCTCTCTCTCGCTCTATCTGTATGTTAGTTGTAATGAGTTTTATTGTTGGTGTTAGTCTGGCTGTTGTTGTTATGTCTGGGCCAATGTTGACAAGCCAAAACTTTAGCTATTTATAGTGTAGCACACAACGCGTTGTCGCTTTTAATGGCCACTTTGCTGTCGCGCTTAGCAATTAACGTTGATTGCATTTTTATAGGCCCCCAAAAAACAAACATAGTGTAGCACACAATTAGCTTAAAAACTGACCCTTTTTAGGAATTTAAGTAAACACACTCGAAGGGAGAATCGAAATTTAATCAAACTATCCAAACAAAATACATTTTTGTATTATTATTCGAGTTGATTGCAAAATATGTTGCGTTTTCTTTTCCAATTAAATTCCAGCGCAATATTCATAGCATGCAACATTGTTCAGCTGCTGGCTAAGAGTATCCAGTTATCCACTTTTCAAATGAAATTTGAATACAAAATGGCTCTGTTTGCATATGAGAGAATTAATCAGAAAAATCGAATTGAATATTTGTAGCCATTGAACTTACTATATTTCGAGTTTGTGTGTATCACATGCAGTGCAATTAAATCGTCAAAATATTTGCACCCAACAGGCGATTCATCTGCATTCATTGCCATGCAATTTTCAAGAACATTCACTATTATAGTTTTCCTTTTATTGCCCCAATATTATTGCTTCATGTTCGCAGCATAAAATTGCCTGAGCACACAGTTATACACACTTTACTTTATATGTATATACATATGTATACGGCGAGTGTGTGCGTATAATAAACAGCAGACATTGGAGTACGTAAGGATATAGCTGTATGTCAGCGTGTGTGTGAATATCTCCTTCCTGGCGCGATGTGTGCATAAAGTTTGTTCTGCTTGCTTATTACTCGCATGCGAATATCCTTTTGGAGCTGCACTTCCTGAAGACCCCGGAATGGAGACGTTGCCTTGCCAGCTACTTAAAATTTACGATAGTCGCATGTCTGACGCGCTCTTCGCTCTGGCTTAAAGCTTAAACAGAACTTCAGAGCCAACGAACGAACGAACGAACGAATGAGTCGAATATTTAAACAGACCGAAATTCAATGCCATTGAAGTGCACTCGGAATATATTTGATATATTTGATGCAGATTAAGCAGAAAATTGTATCGAATTTCTCTGCTCATTGGTCGATTGATTTTTGTTGTTGGTATCGTCGCTCAATTTACGTATAAATTGCGTTTGAGGCTGAGTGAAAATCTCTAATTAGCTAATTGCTCTAATTAAATGCTTTGCCAATGTCGGCATTTCGTTTTACTAAACGCAAGGATAATGTAAATTGCGCCAGCCACTCTCAGCACTTTCTATGTTACCATGTGTGTGTATGTGTGTGTGTGTGTGTGCCATCATCATCGGGACATCCATTATTGCGGTCGCCAGGCTGAAGCCTAATGGCAAATCGAACATATTTGCATATGAAATGAGCGAGAAATCGAAACATGGCGTCAGCCAGCCACGAGCTACAACGAAAAATCAAGCGAAGCGATTTCCGGCAAATACATTATATGTGTGTTTGTGTGCGTGTGTGTGCGTGGGTGCTGTGAGATAACCCGCATGTGACTTTGCTTAGTTAATATGCAAAATTGTAAGAGATCATAATAACTGTTTATGCTCATAATAAATTATGCGTTGACTTCTTCCGACTGATTTTTCAATTAAAATAAAGTACATAGCGTACAACGAGTCGTATGAGTTATATTTTGTGTGATCTATTTTAAAGCGCAATTCAAAGAGGAAATTATATGAAACCCCAAAAGTCCGCGAACAGCCTTTTCTTCGGCTGAGCTTAATTACAAAATCAACGACGGCTGCCAAATGCAAGAAAAATACTTTACAAATTTTAATAACTTTGTTTGCCCGGGCAACAAGACCGAAATTGTTGAGCCTAAGAAATGCAAATTAGTTTACAAGTGATTTAAATAAGATACAAAAAGTGACGAGGGACCAGCAACAACAATGCACAGAAGAAAAAAAATACAGAATCGTGACCAAAAGGGCTGCTAACAACTTTTTAGGTGCGAGCGCAAATAAAGAAAACCATTTTTAAATGTTGTGAAAGTAATGTAAAAGTTCAAAAACGATGGCGAAATAAGAAATGCCGAAATGTATAATTAAAAAATAAATAAAATTAGGAATGAGATCACTTTCAAAGTTATTATTATTATTATGAGAATCGGCTGAGAATATAATTGTAATTTGATGTGCATCAAAAAGTCCTTAAGATTTAATTCACTTTTAAAATGGAGCAAAATCGCTCAAGAATATTGAAGAGTTGATGAGTTGTCTTAGCTGGATTGTAATCTCACACTTTAAGCAAAGCCCAGACAAAGGCAAATGCATTAATGATGCGAAATTTAAGAGCTGGCCAAAAATAACATAGGCAAATGCCAAGTGAAAGGAAATTGTAAAGAGCAAAGAGTCGGAAAATAAGCCAACCCCAAAAAACATAACTCAAAAACTGGCTGGCGCCCGAAAAGAAATCCACGAATGTAGGCAAAAACAAAAACCCTTAAAAGCAAACCCAGAACAAAACAGAACAGAACAGAACAGAGCAGAGGAAAAAAAAAAGAATAAGATAAAATTAGCATAAAAAAAGGATTTGCTCGCTAATTTCACTTTAATGTAAACGCGGCGACTGCGACGATGACGTCGCCGCCATTACATCACTTTTATCTCACGCTCTCCCCTACTCCCCCTCTCTATATATTTCTTCTTCCATTCGCCCGCTGTGCTGCCTTTGTCTTTTATTTATAGCATTATTAGTGGCACTAAGTAAAAGATCGCAGCATTTTTTCTTTGCCTTTCCACTTTTCATTCTCTACACTCAGTGCCTCAGTCACCCCTCATCACTTGCCACGACGCGACTTGCCACTTGCCACTTGGTGCCGTCTTAAGCGTTAGCTTTGGCTTTCACTTTGGGTTTAGCTCTAGTGATGGCTTTGGCCTGCCCCAATAACAAAGTGCTAATGCCCCACGCTAATTATGCATCATTTGTTCTTTTCTCTCTCTCTCTCTCTCTCTCTCTCTCTCTCTCTCTCTTTTTTCTCGTTGTGTACTTTTTCTTGTTTTTTGCTGCTGTCACATCAACTCATCATTGTGTCTCTCCTTTATTCTTATGTTTTCAGGTCCGCCCGTACTCTCGGAATCCATAATTGGCACCCTAGGACGACTGCCCTGCAATGTGACGCCGCCTATCTATGAGGATCGTGTTGCTTTAGTCATCTGGTACAAGGTTGGACTGAAAACTCCTATCTATAGGTGAGTACGAGAAAATAGTATAAAGATTAGAGAAAGCCTTTGGAAATTAGAAGGAATAAATAAAAACTATTTAGTCATTAAGTTAATGAACTGATTAAGTTCACCACGATTTCTTCAGGTTTTATGCCAGCTACCCATAGGGTATTATAACTTTGCGCCGGAAGGAAATGTATTTAACAGGCAGAATGAGGCATATCCGACCGTCAAGCCGAGACGATATAGCCATGTCTGTCTATCTGTCTATCCGTCCGTCCGTATGAACACTTAGACCTCAAAGATATAGAGATATAATATTCAACAACCCATATCAAGTTTTTTAATTTTTTGGAAGGCTCATTTACGCCTCCACAAATTGACAAAATTCTAAAAACAAGCTGAATTTTGATTGCGGTTGCGGATTGTGATAAAGATAATAAAAACTATAGTCTCAATGATTACTATAAATTTGATTGATTATTAAAGAAATACTTCTATATACCAAATTACGCTTACTGCAATCGGGTCTAAGCTGCTTTGACTCACAATTGTGTATATTTAGTACTTTATTTAATCAATATATTAAACATAGAAATATTCTATGGTATAATTTACGAATAATACTGCATTGTTTTGCATTTATTCAAAATGTGATCATTTGATATTTGATCATTAATTCAATTTTCATCTTTAGTTTGCTGTTGTTCAGCTGTTCACCATTGATCCTTAGCTCGTTCCTGTTCATACGATCCATTTTTAAAAAATCGTTCTTTAGCGGACTGTTGTCTTGCATTAAGTTACGGCTAGTTGAACTAATTTAGTAATTTACATTAAAAATTGGAATTTAGTGCATAATTTACATTTGTTTTGTGCCTTTAAAATTTCAAATCAAAATACAAAGCTGGTAAGCTGATATGAAATTATATTTGTTCGAGAACTAACAACGATTTCAGGCAAGGAACGATATAGAATGTTGGGAACAAAGTGCAATAAACAAAACCGAATGACCTAGTTCTGTTATCAAAAATGGACGAACGAACTTAAAACTTGTATCAAGGAAAAGAAGATTAGAATACGGAAAGTCTTTGAAAATAACTATGACAGTTGCTGGTTATAAAACTTCTCTCCCATTAAAAATCAATCGAATATTTGTTTCTTTTGACAGCTCTGAATCAGCAGCAAAACATGTCAGTGTCATTCCTCTCATTTCTGAACTGCTTCTTCAATTTAAGCTTTTGTGTCAAGTGCAGAACCACCAAGCATCCCACAATAATTTCAACGACCACAGACACACACACACACACACACATACTTGCACATGTAGAGGTCCATAAATAAACAAAATTGATTACCACAGACAAGTTTTACGTACTCAACCCTCTCGCAACCCTCTCAAACCCAGCAACTGGTTGAGCAGACAACACTGAGGGAATTTCTGGGTTGGGTAAATGGAATCTGCACATGTCAGTTTGGTGTTTGTTTTTTTGGGGGAATGGGTGAGAAGGGGAGGGAGGAATGGCACTTTTTCATTTTGATTTAATGTCTGCTAATTAAGCAATTTTTTGCATGTTTTCTGGGGGGCTGCTCAACTGCAGCCATTAAATTAGCATAACTAGAAAATTATACACAGAGACTGGCTGGGTGGCAATCAGGCAATCAAGGAGGTGATGGTTGAGGGGGACAGTCAGACGAGCCTCTTTCTAAATTGAGTAAAGTTTTTTGGGGGACTCTCCATAGCTATGCAGAGAGGAAGGACGACCTGGAACCTCAAGGTTACATTTACAGCAGAAAAACTTTTTCAATTATTCATGTCGAACATTATGGCATTGTAGTTGTTGCCAGAGAGACTTTTGGTTTTTGTTTCTTATAGATACGAATATGTCTGCATACATCAAAGGAGCAAAACTTTAATTGGATTTGTTAGACTCGGACGCATACATGCGGTCGTCTCTCTCTGTCTTAATACTATGTATGTAGTATACTAAATATATATATCTATACGTATATATGTGTATGTGTCGAGACTCAAAGGGAGACGCTGATTAGCTGATTGCTAGTTAAGGCTGCCAAGCAGGCAGTCAACGCCATTGACATGCGGCTGAAACTAATTGAACTTCAGCACTTCAAGGACTTGCAAATGACTAGAGCGAAAATAGTAATTAGCGTTGCGTAACGACAGTTCAGGCAAGCCAACTTGCAGGCCACGCTTCAACTCTTGTTTGTAATTAAAAACCACTCAGCAAGTAAATTAATCATAAAACACAAAACTTGCCTTTTCCCAATGCCATTCCTATTCCCACTTTTTATACTACTATATGTTCTTTTTTTGCCGGACCTGGCCAAATGCTGAAAATTTAATTTACTCCCAGCGAATGCGCATCATTGAGTCAGCTTGAAGTTGGCTGTCCGCAGCTGGCATTTCAATTTAGCATCGATGGATTCGAGTGCGATTTTTATTACCGACTGACATGTGAGCTGCCGAGTTGCGAGCTGCGAGCTGTGAGCTGCCGAGCTGCTGCCTCATTATACCATCACATGCTGCGTATTACACACACAGCACAATATGTCTGCAAATCAAAATTGAAATGCAATAAAACACAGACAAGCACTGGCAAGCTGTCAAAGAGCAACAGCATCAGCACCAGCACAGAGCCGAGAGTGGCAGCAAGTTTAATAACTCAGTTGCTTTTCGAGGGTTGGCATGGCACAATCTGAAACAATACTGCGGAAGCCGTGAGTTTTTGTATGCCAAAAATGGTTAGTTAACCATTTGCGCTGTGTATGCAACAGAAAACCAAAGTTAATCTCTTGTGCTCTTAACGAAAAAAAACGTTGCATACCTTTAGGCCGTGTGTGTAATTCTTGACTTCATGCATTTCTATTTTTAGCCTCCGCTGCAAGTTTCAAACAAAAATAATCTCGATTCCAATTGATTATAAGAATTCGAAAAGAGAATCATTGCATATTACACATCACACAATCATAACAGAAAAAAGAAAATCTTTTGTGCTAATTGCGAATTACATTACCTATTTTTAGGTTGTAAATGTAAATATTGCTTTTCCGTATTTCTGTTGTTAGTCACCTGTATTAGTTCCAGGGATAAATGTATTCATTTAAATTTATCATGTGTATCCAAAAAGAAAAGCTGTCCCAATATCAATGCTTTGCATCATAAAACCGAAAATCATCTTTTGTTCATGACGACAAAAAGTATTGCCTACTTTTAGGCTGTTTATGTTATTAATTTAAGTTTTGCGAGTTCGAACTGATCCTGAAAAGAAAAGAAGAGAAGCACTGCCACATCAGGTTATAAATGGAATCATAAATTAAATATTCTTGACCTTAAGTAAAAATTTAAAATAGAATTTTTCTGCTCACATAATTCTGGCTATACATTTATTCCTCTCTAAGAAAGATCAACAAAAACTTGGCGATAATACGCAACCTTGTGCAAACTTTTAAAGCCAATTGCCAAACATTCAGCAGAGGGAAAAAAATAAAACTTTAACAACATTGATTGACCGCTGAAATGAGTTCATTATGGTAACTTTTCTAGCGTCCACCGACAAATCCGAAAACAAAAGTAAAACCAAAAAAAGTAAGGCAAAATTAATCAATAATCTACAATTACAAACTAAAACAATAAATTACGGCAATGTGATTGGCTTAAGGGAGAGAAAGGAGGGATTATTAATTCATTGCTGAACCCAATTACCCAGTTTCGAAAAAGTTGAACTCTAGGTGAGAGAGACAGAGGGAGACAGAGGGAGAGAGAGAGAGCGGCGCTTTGGCAGCTTTAAATTTTGTTTTTTCTTTCCAACTACGTATATATGGAGTACATTTGGCTTTGCTTTTACTCGACGCTATATTTGTTTTCTTCGTTTTCAATTTCTTTCAGCGTCGATACACGCGACTCGAACTTTGCACAGGGGACCCACTGGTCGGATGAAACGTATCGGGAGCGGCTGTCCTTTTACGTGGAAGGACGTGCTGGCACGCTCACCATCAAGTCAACATCTGAGGACGACACCGGCGAGTATCGTTGTCGTGTCGACTTTCAAAAGAGCCCAACACGCAACTCCAAAGTGAATTTAACTGTCATAAGTAAGTATTGAGCACTCCACCATGCAACAGAAGCATCGCAGTGGCAGCAACAGCAGCAGCAGCTTTCGCTGTTGCAATGACATAGTGGCATAATTGAGCAGCTAATTTGTGCAACGACGTTCTCGTATCCTGGGGGCCAGCACTCAACTCTTGAACAAACACATTAGTTACAAAATAAGACGCCAACTGTATGTTCTGCTTTCTGCTTACCATGCCAACCAAGTTTTTCTCAATTTTCTTCTGTCTTTCTTTCTTTTTTTGGTAACTTTTCTTCAGTTTCGCAAACAGCTTTTAAAGTGCAAACTTGGCGAAAAGTTTTCACGTCCTTCGCTTTAAGCTGGATGAGTATAAAAAGTGCAGAGTGCAACTTCTGAATTGAATTTTTGCTATTTAAATGGTTTTCTTTCTATCATTCTGCTGCCGCTTTTACGACTGTGTCCACTTTTCTATTTCCTGTAGGTCATACTTTTTTTCACATAGACATTAACGTAGAAAGATTACAAAAGATTAAAACACTTTCTTCGAAACACGTTACCAAATATAATTGGCAATGAGTAATTTAAAATACAAAAATTGATAATGTTACTATTATTCTCATAGTATGTTCTCAAATTTGAAGCAATTTTACAAAATTGAGGAAATAATAATTCAAATTTCATGACGTCCCCTAAATATTTGTAGCTAAGTGATTATTAATTTTATGGTATATTCGAAGTAAACATGAGTACCAATTTTAAAATGAAATTTTAAGAATAGTATTCATTTAAAATTTGCGACCAGAAATAAGTTTTATGTTATAAATTCACGTACACGTAGTATAAGTGCATTAAGCTGTCGGATAGCTTCGAGAACCCATTTTTCTTAATTTTATTTTGTGCCCCGTTTTCAATGCCACCTGTGTGGCAAGGTGTGGCAAGAGGCAAGAGGCAAGGAGCAACGCCGTGGCCGCAGCTTGCAATTTACCATTAAAATTTATATAGCTGGGAAAAGACGTTTAGCTGAAATCTACGGCCAGTTCTTGGTCTGGCAATAAAAATATTGTTGGTAAATAGTTGCTGCCGGCGCTGGCGTCGACGTTGACGGCGACTTTGCTGCTTCTGCTTCAGCTTCAGCTGCTAGATGAAGCGTTCAGAGGCATTGGGCAACAGGGCGTGGTTATGTTTTACAAACTTCTTGAGCATGTTGAACATGCAATGCTCTGCCAACTGTGATTGTGTGTGTCTCAGGGAGTTTGCCCTTCTCGGTTTTTGTGTGTGTGTGTGAATGTGTGACTGTGTGCGTATGTGCGTGTGCGTGTGTGTTTGCGACATGTGAAGCGTAAAACCATGGCTGGATTTAGAACTTTATACGTCGGTTGGCAAAAAGTTTAAAGAAGATACGAGTATTAGATTAAAAGTTGCCACAGCCCTGGGTGGACAGTTTAGACAACTTGCCACTGCTAATGCGAGCGGTAACAAGACGCTGCGGGTCAACAGTAAAGGAACAGGGATAACGAAGCAGACTACATACAAAGGGGGAGCAGTAAAAGAAGAAAAGAGAAGAGCAGATGAGAAGACAAATGGTGAAAGCAGAAAATAAGAAGATGCCACTAAGTCCTGGACATGTTTTGCAAATTTGCCAGCAAATATGTTGAGCTAAGCGCCAACATAATAGCCATTGCACATAGCCCATTTTCTATTTTCTATCTGCCATTTTCCATTTTCCACTTGCCTTGGCCATCCAGCCAACAGCAACAGCAGCAGCAAGCATTACATGGAAAATGAAAATATTTTCAAGTGAATAATCGGAGCGTGGCGCGTGCCAGCCGAGCAAACAAGTCAAAATAGTGGCAAGTGGGCAAATAAAACAAGCGAATTTGCGAAAATTAAAAGTTTGCTCAACACGTCGCTGGAAATTTACGGCTTTATTTCGCTAGCAAGAACGAGCAAATCGTTCTTTTCCACCACAGCCAAGCTGCACTCGTGGTCAGATGAAACGAAGTGGAGGCGAGCAAAAAAATAGAGAAATTACAAGAAGCTCTGCTGAAATTTGAAGCCAGTAATCTTCAGGCTGCACCTGAGTCAGGACTCTAGTCCTTGAAATGCAACATGGCAGGCTGTCAGCCAGGCTGCAGGCATCAGGCTGCCGAGTCGTTTTCGTTCACGTTCTCTTTAATATTTGGACAGCTCTTAAGCCCAAGACCGTCGACAAAGTATGCAAATGAAATGCAATTTAAATATTGATTCAATAGCATATTCTGTTAATGCTCTTTTAATAAGCCAAAAAAACTTTAGCATAATCTATTCACAAAAGCTGCTGTTGCTGAAAATCTCTTGTTGAATTGCATTAACTTCTTATTTTTCACAGCTCCGCCCGAGTCAATCATCATACTGGACAGCAAGGGTGCCACCATCATGGATCACACTCTGGGCCCCTACAATGAGGGCTCCAGCGTGAACGTCACGTGCGTGGCCATTGGCGGTAAGTTCATCCTCGACACGTGCCTCCATCCAATATCCACAATCCACCATCCACCAACCATTTCCACATTGCGCTGTCAAACGAGTCGACAAGTGCACGAGTATTTTGCCAGAGTGTTGAAGCTGCTTTTTGTGTCTGACAATTAAAAGTGATGGGCAGGCAGGCAGGCAAGAGCAAAATGCAGACGAAAGATTTCGAATTTTATTTAATTTCACATTTTGCTGAAATGCTGTCGACTGCACGATCCAGCAAGCACCTACTACAAGCACACAGCGATAGATTCAGACAGAGAGCAGAGGCAAAAGCAAAAGCAAAACGCTTCCCAACAATGCCCATACAAATTGCATTGAGAGCACTTGAAAATTGCTAAAAGCCAAACAAGACAACAAATGAAATAGCGAAAGGCACTTGAGAGACACACACAAACACATAGAGACACATAGACACGAGTACACACGTGAGCACTGACATGTCCACAGACACTGAGATTACAGTGAAACCTCTGTTGTTAGGACACTTACCTGCTAAATACTTTTCTTTCTTCGCTTAAAAGAATGCTTACAGCTGTAGACTTTCAAATAGCAGTGCTTACGTCTTTCTATATATAACAGCTTAATTTACTTATTTTTAAATAATTCAACATTTTTTTCATTTAGCAAATATGGATAACAACAACAAAGTATGCAATATGTTTTTCTTTGAAATAGCAGTGTGTAAAGGAAATTATTATTAAATTTAGCTTAACGCATTTTTCACAAAATTACAAAACTGTTCGGCACTTTTTATGAAAAAATTAAAACCTGCTATTTCAGTGTGCAGACAACTGAGAATCAATGAAAAGGACTGTACAAAAACCCGATATGTAGTTTTGTGTCTGTCACACAGATATTTCAAGGTTCACAGCAGTGAATTTTTATATTCATCTTTTATTTAAATAACAATGGTTTTAAGTTACATTTTTTCAGGATAGGATTTTAATGGGGTGATTCTCGGATTTTAATTTTTTTCATCTTTTCTTCATAATCTCATATACTTGTTATAATTTTTCGCCATTTACCTGTTAATAATTTCGTTTTTTAACTTAGTGAATGTTTGCTAAAAAATGTGTTCAAAAACTTCGAAAGCAGCACAAAATAAAAATGTAAATTAAGTTTATAAACTGACAGCTCGCAATCAGATAATAAAGCTGTCACTGTGCTAGGTTTCACTGTACTTGCAGTACAGACACACAGTAAGAAGAGAGGGAGGCACTTCTTGCACATAAACAAACAGTCAAAGACAGCATCTAAATCGCTGCCAGCAACTGGATAAAAGGAAGGGGAAGGGAGTCTAAGAGACAGAGAGACTCAGACAAACGGGAACCAACAGACTAGGAGAATTGTACTCTGGTACTTCCAGTGGGCGTGCCGATTGGGTGGCAAGCTCAAGTCTAAGCCGTATACCAAACATATCAGTTGCACACTCCACCAACCACCATCCTCCCAATCCTCAATCACCTCCCCTACTTTCCCTTTCTCAGCTGCCCTCTAACCCGTTTATCAACCCGCACACAACACAATCACACTGAATGCACTCAATAATTGCGCTTCTTCTTCATCTGTTTGGTACGTTGCAGGTCGCCCCCAACCGAGGGTTACCTGGTGGCACGGCAATACAATGTTCAACAGCTCCGGCATGGGCAATCCGCTCTCGGAGCGACGTGTGGGCAATGTGCTATCGTTGGCCAAGCTCAAGCGCAAGAATCTTCACATGCAGCTGACGTGCCGAGCGGAGAATAATAATTTGACATCGCCAATTATCAGCAGCATCGTGCTCGACATGAACTGTGAGTACTGCAAATCTACTACCAGCAGCAGCAGCAGCTAATTAATTCACTCACTCTTTGTCTCTCTGTATCTGTGTGTCTATGTTTGCTGCTGCAGTGCGTCCGCTGATTGTTAAGCTACAGGGAGAGAATCGACCGCTTTCGGCTGAGAACTCTTATAAGCTCAGTTGCGATGTCATTGGCTCACGTCCAGCACCGACTGTTACATGGTGGAAGGGCAGTACGCCCATGAAGAATACGCAAGAGACGGTAAGAGCAGTACTTCCTCCAGGGTTTACAGGGTATGCACATGCAAATTTTGTAAGCTGGCAAGCTTGTTAAATCGTACCCAAGTCGAAGCCATCCCCATTCCAGTTGTAGCTACGGCAGACCCTCGAATGCTTTGTGGTAATTGAAGTTACTTCAACGGCAGTCACGTAGCTGCCTTCAATTAAAAGCTGAGCATGGAGGGAGTCCAGCTTTAACGACTGGCGATGGCTATGGCAATGGCTATGGCGATGACGATGACGATGGCAATGGCGATTGCACGTGCCACTTGGGGAAAAAGTCGAACGGAGATGCCCCGTTGGGTTTTGCCATCTTTGTCTCGCTCGGCAGCACACACACAAAGCTAAAGCCAAGCTAACGCTATTAACTGTTTCGCTATTTCTCAACACTCTGCAGGAAAAATCTGATGGTAATATGACCACATCGGTGCTGACATTCACGCCCACCATCGACGATCGGGGCAAGTTTCTCTCGTGCCGCGCCGAACAGGGCATGATACCAGAGTCTGGCATGGAGGATGGCTGGAAATTGGACATCTATCGTGAGTATTGTTTACATTCAGAGCCTTTCGCTTTGGCATTGCTTATTAATTGCGCAGTGGATAACATCAAAGTCACTTCAGTTCACTTTCTCTCTGTCTGTCTTTTTGATTTGCCATGTAAATTAGTCGACGCTTTGCCAATGCCAAGGTGGCGTATGCTTAATATTTAATTTGACTGCCAGCAACTTTTTAATGAAAACGAAAGGCTCACGAATATCGACTTTAAATACTTCCGTCAAAAGTGCTGCAAAAGGCAGCGGATATATATATATACTCATTTTTCTCTTGTTGGTGTATTTTTTTTGGTTGATTTTTCTGTTTTTTTTGATTTTGTGTGCCAAGTTGTGGCAAGTTTGGCAAATTAATTTCCAGCGGCGGCTTGCAAAACTTTGGGCCAAACTTGCAAAACTTTTTAACCCGCCGCAAACACCGCAAGCAGCGAAGTCGACTGCGAAGCCATCTTTACGCTTTTACAGTTTTTCGACCTGTTTGCACAAAATTTAAATGCCAATCCGTTGCCGCCTCTGCTTCCGCCTGCGTCTCTTCCTCCTGCTCCATCAATGTGCCGCACATTGCTTCCGGTTCCTGTTTGCCTTTGGTGTGCGGTTTGGTTGCTTACCTTTTAACTTCCCCTCATCTTTTTCCATTTTTCCGTATTTTTGGTTTTTTGATGCTACAACTTCGGCTGATGCCCACTCTATTGAAACTCGTGCTCCATTGAGCAACCCTTTGGCCAGGCACTGGAACAAGGAGCATATCGGAGTGGGAGTGGAAGTGGGAGTGAGAATGGGACTGAGGCTGGGACTGGCTCTCGGCTTGTTTGCGCAATTTGATAGATTGCTTAATAAGCTTAATTGATTCGCGCATTCCGCGAAGCAATTTTGATTTAATTAAGTTAAAATTTCACTTGTTTAATACCCTTCCACTTTCCCACTCCATCGAAACAATCAAACACACAAAATCTCCAAGCTGGCCGCCCAGCACGTGTAGATATATTTTTGCACACTTGGCGCTTTCATAAATAAATTAAGCAAATAGAAAACAAGCGCAGTGTAACCTAATTGCCTACAAGGAAACCCCGAGAGCAGACACACAAACACACACACACACACACACACACACACAGTACGAGTATTTTCACAACTTAAATTGCCTAATTTGTGGGGCTTACAATATAATTACACCTTTGTGCGCGGCTTTTACTTTTGCGTTTGCTTTACTCGTTCGTTCTGTTTTATTATTCTGTTGTTTTTTTTTTTCTTTGCTTTGCCTTTTTACGTGATTCACTTGTGCTTTTAATTTGCAGTCTACTCGGTTGCCCTGGCAGCGCTTTTACTTTCTTTTTCTACTTAAATATCCAATTATGATCTATCTTTTTTCTTTTTCATTCTTTGAATGCAGACATTCCCGTTGTCAGTTTGGAACTTGGCACAAACTCTTTGAATTCGACATTACGCGAAGGAGTCGATGTTTTCTTTGAGTGCAACATCAAATCGAATCCATGGATCTACAAAGTCAGCTGGCGCCACAACGTGAGTATAAACCTTACTTATAAAGAGGGATCGAAATATTGCTTGCAGCTAATTCAATGCGATACCAATTTCAGAGCTCAGTTCGACATTTTGCCACAGGCCCCAGTTAATACAGCTTCCAAAAAAATATAAAAAATAAAAATTGAAGACGCTTACGTTATTATTTTCATTATTTTCCATACATAAATTACCTTGAGGCCACACAACAAATCGAAAACCGCAGCTAGCACCCAGAATACGAGTATTCTCTGGCGTATATCCGTGTGTATGTGTGTGTGTGGTGTAGTGGGAGCCAACCCACATGCCACATAATTGTTGCATATTTTAGAGCTGACAGGCATTCACAAAAAATCCACACACACACAAGAGCCTAGCTGTATATTGAAATTTATAGAATTTATTATTGAATTATTTAGCTGTAAAAGCACTTAACAATTTATGCAGCATCGGCCCTAAATTATGCAGCCACGCCCACGTTGTTGGGAGCAGGCAACAAGCGACATACACAGGATATATCCCGTTTGTGCCACAGGCACGTGTGTCTGTGTGTGTGTTGGGCAACATGAAAGTGTTATTAGCCTCAAATTAAATTTATTCCAGCGCGCAGTTAGCGCCAAATTGAATTTAACTCAATAAATTATTGAACATATCTAAAATTTATCGACGCATGCAAGTTTTCAATTTTATCATCGACTCCACACCCACATCGAAATCCAACTCTAACTCTTGCACTAACACTTGCAGGGCAAAATTTTGGAGAGCAACCCCGCCGAAGGCATCGTGGTGGCCAATCAGAGCCTTGTCCTCCAGAACGCTAGCAGAGCCAGGACTGGCATTTACACGTGTGTCGGCAGCAATCGAGAGGGCGACGGCGAAAGCAATCCAGTCCAGTTGGACATACGCTGTGAGTATAAGAATATATTATATATGTATGTGAATGATATTTTAAAGGAGTCTACTCCTGAGTTAATCTGAAGTAGTAAAATTATATGTGTACTTGCAAATATGTATGTATTTTGTGATACGTCTCGCGATCAACACTGTATTCATTTCACTAAGAAGAACTCCACGATTGAATCATTGAATATTTCTTGAATACTCTAGTTTAACAACTTCAACTTCATCAATGATGCGTTTCTATAATGAAAGTTGTTACACCAAAGTCGCATCCCCGAACAACATCTTGCTTAGACTAGACTGCATCATTGAAAATTACCTTTAGGTAGAATCTTCCTCCGTAACATTCGATAAGAGGCTGTGTGTTAGAGAGGGAACGCTAATGAAACCGCATCAAATAATCGATTTAAGTTTTACAACACTAAATTTATCGATAAAGATTTCGATGAATTCAAACTGATAATATCTCTGGCAACAACTAAACAATGCACTAGAAGACGTGACGCATTAAAGTTCAAAAAAAAACAAAAACTAAAATTGGTTTTCTGTTTTTTGACAACAATGTTTTGCTTTCTTAAACTTTCATCATAACTGTTGGTCTATAGCTAATTGATTAACTATCTGCCAAAGTCCCAACGCTTTCTTACATAAATGAATTTATAATTCTAAATTGTATGCAAATGACTAACAAAGAAACTTGTTGCAGTTTTGACAATGGAATGGCATTCTCGCTTTAAGTTCAGTGGCTGACAGCAGTCACAATGCACAATATGACAAAGCCCAAGATACACAAAACTCCGATAGACATAGATACAAGTTTGTTTGTTGCAGATGCAACGTGTTGCGCAAGACAAATTGATGTTGTCATCCATAAAACAAACAAGAATCAAAAATAAGCAAATGCTCAACAAGCCAATCACACAACAATGGCAATGTAGCAACAGATGCTAATAAATTTTAAATAACTAGTCCGCAAATTGATTAAACAAAATGCTTTGCAAAATTTACACTGCCTACTTTTTCAGTGGACAACAAAGCTGTTGCTACATTGCAGTGTACATGCAATGTATATCTATCTCGAACTGCCAAGTTAAGACTATACAAAAAAGTTGCCAGTTGCCAGTTGCCAGTTTGCTAGTTTGGAAATTGCCACTTGCTGCACGCCAAATTGAGCAAAACGAGTCAGACGTGGCAAACGAGGCAAATGAATCCTTTTGTTGTCTCCTGTTTCGTGTTTCGTATTCTTGTTCTTCGTGCTCGTGTTGCCATTTTAACACAAATTGAACTCAAGTCTCGCAATGTTTTGCTTTAATTATGCAAATGCCTTGCCAATTTGCACAGACACGTATTCACTCTCCACTTTTCCTTCTCTGTTTTCTTTTTTTTTTTTTTATTTGGGACAGTTGCACCCGTGTGCCGTGCCAAACAGCGAACTACTTACAGTTCGGGCCGGCAGGAGACGGTTAAAGTTGCATGCGAAATCGATGCGAATCCCCCGGAGGCAACATACGTCTGGAAATTCAATGCAAGCCAAGGCGAGGTCGCCGATATACCAGCATCACTCGTCGCCGTCGACCGTGGACGCAGTGTGGCCCACTACACGCCCATGATGGAGAACGTAAGTATTCAGGCAGGCAGTTAGCCAACCATCCAGTGAACCAATCACTTCGACCAGTTCGCACAATGGCATCATATAAATCAGTCCAGTCCCACTTTCCAAGCGGGGACACATCATTTTCCAAACGAATTGCGGTTTTGAATTTTCAATTAAGGTTGAAAAGGTGTGTCGCCAAACGCCGCATTGCATGCATAAATTAAGTCAACGAAATGCCATTGCATTGTTACCCACACACATGCACTTCTCCACACACACAAACACACAACCACATACACTCACTTCTTCCTTTTTGCAATTCACAGGACTATGGCACTCTGTTGTGCTGGGCCAGCAACGAAATTGGCGATCAAAGTGAACCCTGCGTATACACAATAACCCCAGCAGGTGAGTGCCAAACCAAACCAAAGCATACAGGAAAGGAGTTTGCTCCTTTCTTCTCCTAGTTCGTATATCGTCCCTTCGCATCTCTTTTGCTATAACGTGACTCTGGCTCGCGTGTTTGCCCCTTTGCTTTCATTTCCGTACAGAGACCACGACCCAAAAGCTGCCTTAGATATGGGGAATATTTGACTATCACATTCAATCATTAACACCTTAAATCAAATACAGTGTTTTACCATTTTTCTATTTTAAAAAATATATCATAATTTCTATATTTAAATATAGCCTGAATGGAATTATTACTCTAACCAACTAAAGTACTCTCTTCTTACACTTTCCATTTTAAAATTAAAGATTAAATAATACAATATAGTCCAATGAACATCGAGTATTAACAAACTGTTATGATTATCGAAAAATACTTTTTTAAACTGTCAGCTAAGTTCTTAATCCTAGGGTATCGAATAGTCATCCTTAGCTCCTGCTACACGTTTCTGGCGTGTGTCTGCTTTCTGTTTTTGTTTATGTTTAGTTTTGGGAGGCAGATGGCAGCCCCGCTGTGCAGATTTGTTGATGACTTTGGCACTTTTGGTGCTTTGCTGGATTAGTCAAAAAGTTGTTTCTGCTACTGTTGCCACTGCTGCTGCTGCTGTTGCTGCTTGTGTCGGATTTGCAGCTGGCATGAATTGATTTTGAAGTCACATTTCATGCAGCGTTGCAGCAGTAGCAACAGCAGCAGCAACAGTCAGAAAATCAGTCACGCGGCACGTGCAACTTTGGCAATTTGTTGCTTGACTGCTGAGCCAATGATAACCGGAATCTTCTTTAGTCACAATCCGAATGCGAATACGAATGGGAATGGGAATGGGGGAATGCGAATGCGAATCTCAATCTGAATCTGAATTTCGAATCTAAATAAAAGTAAACAAAATGTTTTATTGTGTGCTTGGACAGGCGAACCGGATCCATTGCTAAACTGTACGCTGCTCAATCAGACATCGTCAGGCTTCCAAATCGAGTGCATCGAAGGCTTTGATGGTGGACTGCAGCAGGACTTTATCATGGAGGTTTATGTGAATGGCACAACACGATATCCAAAAATTTACAAATCAAAGTGAGTAGACAGAAATCAGAAACTGAATCTCCTATCTATCTGAATCTGTAGCTGAATCACACGCCGTGTGACTTTTGCATTACACAACAAAACTCAACGATCCGTGACAATGCCCACGGACATGAGGACATGAGGATACATGGCTCTGACTCAGAGACTGAGTCTGGTCTTTGAATCCTCAAGTCCTCGTACGGCAAATGCTCATTTATCGTTCTCACGTTCTCCATCTACTTCTCTGTGGTTTTTTCTTTGCTCCTGATGCTCCGTTCCGTTGTCTTTGGCCTGTGGAAAATTCAAATATCGATTCGACGCGCATTACATGGAAACATGGACACGAATACGACGAAACGAAAACGTCGAAACGACAGGAAGCCGTACTTTGAGGTGAGCGGTCTGGTGCCCGGCATGGGATACAATGTCTTCCTCATTGCGCACAACAGCAAGGGTCGCAGCAATGCGACTATATTGCAGGTCTACACGCTGAAGGATCCCGAGAAGCAAACGGGTGAGTCACAAAAGGACAAACCGACAGACGGACAGACGGACGGACGGACAACCGGCGGTCTCACAAAAAGCACTGCGGGTGCGTGTGAAGAGGCAAAATGGTTTTGCAATTTCATGCATGTCCTGCACTGCTGTCCAGGACTGACCATATCCTGAGCTATCTGTAGGCTCTCTGTGTTTCTGTAGTCGCTCGCCTACAAATTAATTGCCACTGGTTTTGTGCCATGGCGGAATGCAGATACAATTACTCATGACTCTCTGGGCATGACGGTTTGATTTGTCTTTTAATTTGCTTTAAGTTTCTTTACTTTCGCTAACATTTCTTTTCCTAACGTTCGTTTTCTTGATTCTGTTTGTTTTTTTTTTCTTTGCTTTTGGTTGCATGCTTTCAGTTAAAATAACATTTACCCAGACTTACCAAGCTCTTAAGCCTGCTTATGGCATAACAACAAAAACTAAGACACCAACTGCAACAATTATAACAGAGACAACCACAACATCAGCTAAACAACCAACAAGTGATTGTGTTTGCGATGAGGATGAGTTTATGAGCGTGGGCAACGGGGCGTATGATGAAGGTAGTGGCTACTTTCATCTTAACATATATCTTTAAGTTATACTACTTGGTTTGCTATCTTTTATTTTCATTTGATTTTAAATAGCAGCTGATTTGTTCAAAAACTATTCTATTATTTTAAAATGATTATTATTGTTTTGTTGTTTAATATTGTTTAAATACAATTCAATTATTTTTGTTTTATTTTATAGTTGTGAAAAACTTCACATTTCACTTTTATTATTTATAATTATTTTTTGTTTCAATTCCAAGTATTTGTGTTCACATATTTTTTAATATTTTTTTTATTTATTGTTATTATTGTTTTTTAGCACTTTATTTTTCGTAAATATCACAATAAATAAAATTTGTCGCAACTCTAATATTTTTATTTATTTTTATTTCTTTAGTTGAATTTTTCTATAGTATATTTTTGTTTTATACTTGGTATTAATATATATATATATTTTTATTTCGTAAGCACTTTTTTTGTATATTATCACAATAAATACAATTTATAGCAAATTATTATCTTTATTTATTTTAATTTTGTAAGTGATTCTTTTTCTCATTTTCTTTTTAAACTTATCATAATTATATTTATTATTATTTTGCAATCATTTTATTTCAAATCAAAATAGATTTATTTATTTGTTTTCAATTTATTCATATTTTTTCATATTACTTTGTTGCAAACTCTAAATTGTTTTTGTTTTCGAAATAATTGATAATTTGTTCGACACATTTTAAGTTTCTGACTACCACAATTATAAATACTGGTTAGAACTATTTTTCAATGAATTCCTGCTGTTCACCACACTTATTGGCTTTGTTTATTATTATTTTTGGTAACAATTTGGCAAAATTTCTATCAACACAAACAATGTATAATTGAATTCGTTTGGTTTTGCTCATATTGCTGTTTAATTTAATATTCCCTATATTGTTGTTTTATATTTAAAGCGTTTTTCAATTTTCTCACTAACTTTGCATACGATTTGAATAATTTGTTAACTTTAAATTTGCCTAACGAAGACAACACAACACAACACACACAATATAAATCCGGACGAATTTGCGAGGAACTGTTTCTGGCTTTGTTGGCTTGCGACATGGCTACTAAAAATGCTCGACATGCCGCCGGCGGCTGAGACAAAAATTAGCAACCTTAACACTGAGCGGCTTACATGGGACCACACACACGTACTGGACACACATTCACACACATGCAGAGGCACGTACACTCATACACATGCAGAGAGAGAGTAAGCTTCAAACACATGTGCAGCTCATTAAAGCAACACTAAATTCAAAGCACGTGCAGCAGGAACTGGGAAAACAACAACAGACAGACAGACAGACAGTCATAGCAAAGGGCCTGGGTGCTGTGTCCTGGTTCCGGGATCGGGAAACGGCAACAGAACGTAGTTAGCAGCTCATAAAACAATGCAAAAAAGGAAGAGAAAAATAAGTGAGAGAGAGAGACAGAGTTAGGAGAGTGAGGGAAAACAAAAGGCAGAGCGAAAAATTTGCAATGCATTCTCGTAAAATTATTATAGCACTCATACACATGCACACACATACTCGTACTACGAAATTTACTCTGGCTTTTTCTCACCATCTCCATTTGAACCCTTATCCACTTCCTTCGCCGGTCAGACTATTTGCCAGCCTATGCGCCCGTCATCGAGGACATCCGGCCATTCCTTGGCATACTGGCTGGCATTGTGGGCAGCATATTTCTGGTGATCATCATCATTGCCGTTGTGGTGCGTGTTCGCGGCTCGTCTGGGCGCGATCGCAATAATTACTCGCATCCGGGCAACGGCGGCAGCAGCAGCAGCACAGCGAATGGCAACGGCAACCTCGGCATTCTTGGCAGCAACAACAATGGCAGCTTGGGCATCGGTACGTTGGCCCACAATGGGGGCCAATCAGTGCAGGATATGCATCGCATTGGCCGGGAGACGTGTCATGTGACGAGCAGCCTCGACAGCATTGATAAAAATCCCGACATAATACCACAAGGTGAGTGAGAGAGAGAGAGAGAGAGAGTGAGTCTCAGTCCCGTGCCCTTGACAATTGGCCAACTTACAAATTGCCATCGCAATTTCCCTTTCGCACACAGATGGACACGATGTGGACGACGAGTGGACGACAAAGGGACATGGTCGTGCCTATGCAACGGCAGCGTTGGCTGAACAAAATGCGGTGATTGCGTCCACAACATACGATCACATTATGCCCACGTATGCGGTGGTCGATAAAAAGAATGGTCCTCCGACAGCGCATGGTCCGTACATACAGTATAATACGCTTATACCCGTTAGCAAAATGGGCGCTTATGCCAATCAGCAACAGCAGCAGCATCAGCAGCAACAGCAACAACATCAGCAGCAACATCAGCAACAACATCAGCAGCAGCAACACCAGCAGCAACAGAAGGTGAGTTATGCCCGGCTGAGCTCTAATCCGCACTTAGCCGGCAGTCAAACATTTAACCTTTTACAAGATGGTTGCCATGGCCAACTTGGCAGCCATCTTAATTTATAGCCACGACAGGTGGCCAATAAATGGAGTGGGCAACCACTCGAGTGTCCAGTAGCCAGTCGCCAGTTGCCAGTCGCCAGAGTAGCCAGTGAGCATATGGCTGGGAAGAGGCTTCCATTGCCACGTCGGCAAACGTTTGTTAGTCTTCCCATTTCTGCGCATATTTTTGGTTAAGTGGTTTTTATGGCCGGCAAACAGTTCATTATTTAAGCCGCAATTGATGGGTGCTTTTGCTGGTGTTTACCGGTTAGCCAAATAAACCAAAACCAGAAAAAGATATGCGATGTCCAGTAAATTAACAAGAAAGTTTATTTAATTCATATGAAAAAGAAGTGAGAAGGCTACAATCGAGTGTGCTCGACTGTGAGATACCCGTAATCTATTTTAAATACAAGTAAAAAAGTTCGGTTTTATTCTTAAAATATATAAAATGATATACGCATAAATATTAAAATATTATATAGAGAAGGCCATATTTGGTATATTAATGTAGTACTGCTATCAAAATATACTTTATACGATATTTATCATACAAATGTATTTCTTAAATAACTTATACAACAACAATTTCAGGAATTAAAAAAAGGGTATAATAAGTAATTGCAATAATAATACCCGCAAGTGAATTTGAGTCTTCAAAAAGTAAGGATGTTACAGACAGATAAAAATATAAAAAATACTAAATTATGATAAGACTGTATTGATATACCTCTACACTAAAAATATACCATAAAGTACAAAATATACCAGAGTGAAGCAGTAAAATTACGTTTGATAGCCTCATTCCATCTAACGTGCAATTGCTGTTGGCGCAAAGTTATAATGCTCTTATACCCGCACTTACTGTGCGTATCACAAGTTTATATTTTCAAGTTTTAAATAAGAAATATTATCGAACATCACCGTAAGCCGGATATTGCCATTAGCGAACACTTTGGTCTGGTTTCAATTAGCTTTCACTGCATTTTTTACTCTTAAGCTGACACCCCTCTTAAACGGACAAAAATTGTTTTATGTGTCTGAGAAAATTCTTATCATAAAGCTAAAAGTATATTCAAATCTCTGTTAATTCAGGCAAATTATCTAGTGTATCAACTGCATAATGATAAATAAAACAATAAACATTTTGCATATCAGACCAAAACAATTAGTTAACAGCTAAGAGCCTTGAATTTTAATTTCAAAGCGAATATCAACTATTCAAACTAAAGTTTTTTGCGCTCCTAATGCGATTCTAGAGGCAACACCTACAACAAGCAGAGGAGAAACAAGCATGTTAGCATTGAGTGTAAATTCTAAAAGAATGCCAGACAAAAAAGCTTTGCGGGTTAAATCGGTGAAGGTCGCGCAGATAAATAGAAAACAACGAGCGTAAAACGAGGCGTGGCAATGTGGCAGCCACAGCAACAGCAGCACTTGCAACAGCAAAACCAACATAATTTGAAAATCATTTAAGTAGAAATTTTCTGTGTGTATGCGACGCCCACTAACAGCAGCAACAGCAACAGCAATGGAAAGCAGCAGACAACCAACGAGAAGCAGCAGCAACAGCAGCAGCAGCTGTAGCAATATAAATTTTCCATTTGCGAATTTAATAAAAATAAGTTGCAGGCGGACAGGAGCAACCGAAACCAGGGCCAGAGCTGAAACATCGCTAAGGAGCAAAACCTAGCAAAGGATCCGCGTATTTTCTATTCCGCTTCCGTTGTATCTGTGTGTGTATGTGAATCTTGCTCTCATTGTTGCTGTTGTTGTTTTGGTTGTTGTTGTCGGTAGCTGGCAAACTCAAAATGCAATAAACGGCAAGTGTGCGCTGCAGCTCGACTCGACTGCAGCTGCTAACTGGAAGTGCTTGCTTCAAGAGTGTTTGCCAAGTGAAAGAGAAAGAGTGGAGTGCAGTGGATTGGAGAAGAAGGGGAACGTGGGAGAACTATTGGGGGGCATGCAGACACATTAAAAAACAGGCGTTGCATGTGAGCACAATACACAAGGCACAAAGACAGTGGGCGTGGAAATGCCTACGACAGCAAAACATGCTGAGAGGTGTGAGAAAATAGCGAAAAACAAATGCGAAATTTCAGATTTAGTTGGGAAAGTCCGATTTCATAAGCTTATTTGTGTTTAAAGACAGCTCTTGCGCAAGGAAAAAGTGTTTTTAAAGTATTATTTAAAATAGTTATAATTATTTAACTATTTAAACCAACATTTCGAATACTCTGTGCTAGTAGTTTAGTGTCATAAAATTTCTACAAGAAATATAGTGAAACGTAAGTTAATGCAAATTTTGATTTAATAATCAAAATCTAAAGAGATATCTCAGTCAAAACATAGCTAAGCATAAAATAATATTTCAACTATGCATTAAATCCACCTTCCAAAATGTCGTGTTAATTCAGTACTTTAATAATATTAAAAAACGGCGATTGGTTCATCTTAACGTTAAGAAAAATACAGAACTAAACATTAATTTAAAGTCTGATTCAATAAGCCCAATTCTGCTTAAAAAGTAATGTCAAAATTAAGAGAGCTCTTGCTCAAGCCATACCTGTATCTATTTAAATTGCAATTTAACATATTTATTTGTATGTTACTTTTTATGAAACTATTAAGAGAAAGAGCGGAGATAATAATATAAAATATAATTTAGTCGAGTACTTAGCTATGGTAGATTTAAAGACACAGCTCTTGCTCAACTGGCAACTTCGCAGTTACGCAACGAACTGAAAGTGATTGACTCAACAATCTATCTCACTCACTATCTCTCGTTCTCACTCTGTCTCTCTCACTATCTATCTCGTTCAAACAGACTGAGCTCAGCTACAGCGAGTTGGCAGCCCCACTGGTGGGCAGCGCCGTCGGCGTCGGCGTCGGCGTCCAGCGCTTAACGCCCTATTGCAGCGCCACCTTGGGACGTCCAAGGCAATCGGAACTGAAGCGAGCCGAGCCAAACATCTACTCCCAGGTAAATGTTATGATGGATGATGATATTTTGGCTGACTGGCAGGCGGCCACGGCGTCCGGCAGCAGCTATGTGGCCGGCGCTGTGGTCGATAATGTGGGCGGCACCGGTGCAGGTCTCTTCATGCAGGGCTTTGGGACGCGTGTGTAGCTGGCTTCTTATTACCGTAGCTGTGCTGTTTAGTTTTATGTTCATTTTTTGTTTGTGTGCTTTAATTTCATTTTACAGTTGTATCTGTTGCTTTAATAAAAATCTTTTGTTGTTATTGCATTTGCCGGATGTGTGTTGCTCTTTATTTATGGCCATTGCAGATCCAAGATTTTTAATTGCATCTCCGAGCCTGGGTGCAAAATCAATTTCTCTCCAAATCCATAACTCATTTGCAGCTGACAAAACTATAAACTGAAGTCTGTGTTGCACACACATATACACACACTCACACAGGCACAGAAAACAAGCATTGAAATTGCAAGTCCATTATTCGTCTTTCATTGACAGCAGGAAAAAAGAAAACTAAACCTTACATTACGCATACGCAGGGTAACACATCGAGACTACAAACTAGGCACTAGGCACATGCAATTGACACCAACAGGGCGTATACGCAATTTGAAATACTTTACAAACCATTGCAATTCGAGTACCCAAACGAAAAGTGTTTTCCATTGAGTTGATAATGTGACGCGAAAGACGAAGTTCATGTGAGTTTTCTACTAGATATTCACAGCCTGGGTTAAGGATTTCAATTAAAATTCACCCTTGGAGAAGTTCATGTAGACCATTCAATGGCGCCTGCTTCTGTGGCTCTTTATCTATGGTTTGCTTTGATTTCAACGATTATTGTAATGACTTGAGTTATGTTCGGACATTTGTAGTTGTGAATGCATGGATGTTATTCGAATCGCCTCTGCTCTTAAAATGCACTTAAGCAGTGTGTGGATGTGTATATGTGGGTTGCTATGGCTGCCATTCTATGCTGGATGTGCCCACAGCAAACAACTTTTATGGGAATAATAACATACAACCAGCAGGAATGCAGCACCAGCAGCAACAGCAGCAGCAGCCATGGCAACCATTTACCTAATGACATTGTATGGCTTTATTGTCATTTATCGAAAAGTTGTACTCGTACACGACACAGTTTTCTGATTCTCTGACCAGCAGGCAAAAATGTTTTCCGTTGATTTCAGTTTGCAGCTTTCTGTTTTCAGTTTGCTGCTGCACATTTTTTATGGCAATTATTTTAATTCGATTATATTTGTACTTTGTGTTCCTGTAGTTCTTCTTGTTGTACTTGTATTGTGTTTTATTTTGTTGTTGTTGTTGTTTTGCTTCCCCAAGTTTTCAAACTGCGCTTTGTGGCAGAGTGTGTGTGTGTGTTTTTTTTTAGTTGCTTGTTGGAGTGGGAGATGTCTGCAATGAATAATTTAATCAGCTTTGACTTTTCGATTGAACAAAAGGGAATATTTACGACAGGC
The DNA here is from genome assembly GCF_023558535.2 of Drosophila nasuta. Taxonomy (NCBI): domain Eukaryota; kingdom Metazoa; phylum Arthropoda; class Insecta; order Diptera; family Drosophilidae; genus Drosophila; species Drosophila nasuta. Next base: position 20,495,216 of record NC_083457.1, read on the forward strand.
CAATTTTATTTTAGTGTTTGATAGAGAGAAAATGCAATTAGAAAACGAAAACTTTTAATGTTAGTTTTATGAGCAGAACAAGTTTGAAATTATTCCAGGATATTAACAAACATTTACATTTCCAACTTAAGAGTTCACTCTGCGTATTATTCGAGTTTAATTTGTATATTATGCATTTAATTATTGGCGTTCGTTGGTGTTTTGACTGCGATCTGCAGCAGTCATTTTTAATTTATTTAACGTTGAAAATTAATTTCATTAAAAGCACGTTGAGAGCATTAAGATAACAACATAAATTCTGACCGAACATTTCCACACACATTTGTGGGTAAGCGTTATAAATACTCTGCGCCCCTCACACACACAAATATTTGGACAAGTAACACACACTCACACACACACACACATATGCGTTCTCCCCAATGGGCAATTATTATTTTGCCGGGCAAAAGGGAGAGGAACGCGTCTGCTAAATAAGCATCAAGCGCAGCAGTGGAAACTATCTAACACCAACAACCACTACAACAACAACAACAGCAGCAGCAGTATAAAACTAACATCAACAACAATTACAATAACAAAAGTGGCGGAACCAACCACCTTGTTGGCGGTGGCTTTAATATACATTGGGCAGCCACACATGCGTACGCACACACACACATATACACACATACTTACGAGCTCAGGCAGATACAAGAGCTTCCACACAATCATAAATAGTCGCTTCCTCTTCCACACTCCTACTCCTCTTCACCCAGAAAACATGAACATAGCGAATATATTAATTTGAGTGTGTAAGTCAACAAAGCAGCCACTGTAATTAGGGCCACACGGCCAGCGAGGGCTGCTCAACGAGCTATTCAAATTAATTCATAAATACACACAAGTTAGGTGTAATATAAATAGTATTTAGTATATACTGTGAACAGCAGTATATAGCAAATCATACTAGATGAAAACACAAAAATGTATGTGAACAACCAATATACCAACACATATAAAATATTGATATATTCAAATTAAAGTAAATCAAATGCATTTACAAAGAGGAAATAATTAAGAAGTGAAAAAATAGAGATAACATATAAAGACTATATATGCTTCTTCGCACAAAGTTATAATACTCTTTTATCCTTTGAGTATCTGTATAAAAATTCATTTATTGCAAACTTTCATTTTTAATAACATGTTTTAAAATACGTTTTACAATTTAGTTTTGCCATATTTAATATTTTGTTTGACTGAGTATAAAAATGTATTTTTATTAAAACTCGAAAAGGAACTTTTCAAATTACAATTTATTTTTCTCCATATTAAATTCAATAAAGCTGCATTTATATTTAGAACATTTAATAGGCAATTCTTTACTTAGTCATTTTTTAAATACTATCAATTATATTTTAAAAATAGCCCTAGTTAGCTAATTAACGAAGAATATTGTGAAAACTCAACATCTAAACATGCTCACAATATTGGACACATAATTCATTACACTTCCCTCACCTTCTCGCTCTCTCTCTCTCTTTCTCCTTCACTCTCTTTCTCTCGCTCTGTGTTCACATCGCCCACATGTATAGATCGATTTGGCACATCATCCAATGTACTCAACGAGTCCCATGTTCGGAACGAACAGCACCATCACCGGTGTCACCATGTCCCATCCATCACAATTGGCCACCTTCTCGCCGACGCCGCCGCCTCCCATATTTGCGCACAGCGTGGTCACCACTGGCGATGGGTTGCTGCAGCCAGTGACGTGCATGGGCCTGGTGGCCACATCTTCGGCAGCAGCAGCAGCGGCTGGCAATGGGCCCGTCCAGCAGCAGCAGCATCAGCAGCAGCAGCAGGCAGCGACAACCGGCGGAAACGGAAGCATCGTTGGCGTTAACGTTGGCGTGGGAGTTGGAATGGGCCTTTATGGCAGCGATGTGGTAAGTGTCAGTTTGATGTACTTCTAGTTCACGTTGGGTCCAATGTTGCCAAAAAGTCGTTGCTTGGTTGCTGGTTGCTGGCTGCTGACTGCTGCATGTTGATAGCAGCAGACGCAGACCAGTGAAGGCAAGTCGTCGCTTAATGTCCAAAACGTTAAAAGCATCAATATGCAAAGTGGACTTGTGGGTGTGGTGGTAGAAAGTGGTGGCAAACATTTATCTTGGGCAACATCCAGCCCGTTGTGCCGAATATCCTTTGTGCTTTTCATATAAATTGCAGCCACTGGGGCAGAAAATGGATTTTTGCGGTTGGTCTGATAACTACTCAAGGGATTGTTGAATAATATGCGTTATGTGTCGAGTACTTACTTTCAACACTTTACCTAACATTCATCTAAGAAATAAAGTGATAATTAGCTTAATCGCAAAAGATTTGCAAACAATTGTTTAGCTTTGAAGCTGGACAAGTTAAGCAGCTTAAGCTGATTATGCAATCAATAGATAGTTCATTTGAATATTGCTTTAATCAGTTATCAAATTAGGAGTCTGCCAGTTAAACTTTCATTTCAAGCACCACTTGATCCTTGATAGTTTAAATATTAAACTCAAATTTAACGGATAAAGTTCAAAGCGGTAAATGACCTCGCAATGTGCATAAAAATGACAGCCGCAGTATAATAAAAATAAAAAAAAAACATAAAAAAACAATCGTCGCTTGCTGTGTGGTTGTTCTCTTCTGTCTCTGTCACTCTCATTGTCTCTGTCATTTGCTCTATAAATATGCCATTATGTGTACATTTGGCGAAGCGCATAGCTCTCGTCCTGGCGACTGCTGCAGGCTCAGACACTGTCGCTGCCATTGCATTGTCCTTATTTCTTGCCTGCCTGCCTGAATGCTGCCTGAAAATTCGCATTACACGAACTTGCACTCTGTCGCTGTCTCTGTCTCTGACTCCGTATCCGTCTCCATCGCTCCCATTCTGAAATGCGTTTTTTTCTGCAACAGTTTCATGCTAAAGGACACTGCGGTGTGGCAACTTTTGACTCTAATGATTGCAATTATTATGGCCCGCAAAAAGAGACCAACAACAGCAACTGAATTTAAAATGTTTTTTTTGCGCTCTGCCATTGCCTTTTTCTTCAACGCTGGATGAGTTGTTGCTCCACTCTTCCCTATGTGTCTATGTGTATGTGTGTGTGTGTCCCGTGAGGTTTTGAAAAATGCAAGCCAAAAGGCAGCAAGGCGTACAAAGCTAACGAAAAAAAAAAAAATACAACCAAAAACCAAAACCAGCACCCGATTGGGATGTAGACGAAGAAGGGATTTCGCAGCTGGAACTGGATCTGGAACTGGCAGCTGTATGTGACTGTTGCGGTGTTGCCTGGGGAGTTGGCGACCAGCAAATGGTTAGATTTGGCACAGCGGTACAGCGAGCGCAACCAAATAACACGCATTCGCCCCGTTATCCCAGTCAGCCAGACAGCCAACTGGCTTGGCTTTCCCTTCCCAGTGCAGACCAGCGATGAGACGCATTCGCGGGTAATGCGAATTCGTAATAGCTCCGGGTACTCAAATAATGCGCGCCTCGTTAATTTTAAAGCAGAGCTCTTTACTGTTTCATGTTCTCGGCCATGGCCCACGCCACTTAGCTGTCTGTTATTCCATTTCACATTTCGCATTTCGTATTTTACCATTTTAGCATTTTCCTTTTTTTATTTCGTCGCTTTTATTGCTAGCAACTTGTCATTGTGTGCGTACAATACTCGTTCTCTATGGATTTGTTATTTATTATTATAGCAAGGGTATTCTATATTTTATATTGCGTAATGAAAGACAATTTAAGAAACTCGTCGTAGTTGCCATCTCATAAATTGTTTTCTCATTTCCCGTTTACTTTTTTTCGTCTCATTCGGACAGGCCAAGCCACAGCTTTTAAAGACCGTGCCCGAGGAGCTGCATCATCAACTGAATGGCGAAGAAGTGCTCATTACCCAGGACCGCAATCATGGAACGGGAACGCGATTTTGACGCTAAATGAAAAAGTAGAGCCAATGTTATAAGCCAGAAACAAATCAAAACCGAAAGAAAACAAAATAAAACCAAAAATACTAATAATAAAGTGAACGATTCAGAGGAATGAAAAGGGGATTGGGGATTGAGATTGGACAAAACCTAGTGAAAATTGACTATAAGTTATGTGATGTGCGCGGAAAGAATTTAAATCTGGAATCAAACTGTCGCCAAAGCATTTAGGGGGAATTAGATGATGAACAGATGAACAGGTTAAAGGCAAAACAGGGGCGGGGTGGGGAGCATAAATGAAAGCATTGCGCACTGAAGAAATGTCTAGCACTTTTTAAAGCAGCAAAAAACATAAATGAAAACGATGAAAAATGCGCAAAATAATGTATAGAATTTCAAATAATAAACTATGCAAAGTGAAATGTTTAAGGAATGCGAACTAAACGCAGAGAGGAAAACGGAAAACACACTGAGAAAACTATGAATAAATTTTCCATTAATTTTAAGCACCCGTGTAAAAAAAATTGAATACTTACCATTTAGAGCTCTAATTAATATTCAATCTATTTAAATGATAATTACCTTAGCTGTACGATGTGAACACTGGAATGAATTGTTAATGTATTTTTAAATAACAGCTTTAAGCGTCAGAATCTAGAAACTTTTAGCTAATTAAAAGTGAGAAATGAGTGGAAAGGGGAAAGTGTAATAGAGAGAAAGAGTTGAAATGAATATGAAATTGATTATTGTTGTTAATTTATGTTTGTGTTTATAAGTAAAACGAAAACCCCAAAGGACATTAACATTTAGCTTGATCTTAAGGCATAAATACAATTTATTACAAATAAATCAAATTCGTCTAATCCTAAGGCTCACTTAGCATAGCGAAACGGAAATGTAATTACCAGATTTGTTTACATACACGTTAAGAAAAAAGTCAGAAAAACAAAAACACACACAGACATAAAGAATTTAAAAGCAAGCTCAAATAAGTGAACTTAATAATAAATGGTTAACTTAACAGAAATTAATTCAATTTAGCAACGCAATGATTGCATTTTATACGTAACACACACAGGCGAAGGAAATCTTCCAAGTGGGTGAAAACAAATAAAAAACAAAAGTGAAAAATGAAAATAAAGGGCAATGGGAAATCTAAAATCTACACTTAACTCTTAAACACATAAATACTAACAATAAATGGTAAATACTGAAATTAATACGAATATAAGAAACTGCATGTAAAATATTTAACTGAAATGCATTCTTGAAAGAGATGTACTTAGAGTTAAGCCAAAATTTATATAATAAAATACAAAAAAATAGTTAATAAATTTAATTTAATAAAATGTATTATTAAAAAATATTACAACTGAGCGTTTTTATTCATTGTTTTTCCTGGTATTCACACTTTATTTTAGGAGTTCATTGACCTGGAATTTCATTTGATTATAATACAAAAAATAATTAACAAATTTAATTTAATTAATTAAAACCTATGAAACCTATTCGTTTTACCATTTTTGCGGTTCACTGACGTGCAATTTGATTGTAATAAAATACGGAAAATAGTTTACATATTTAATTAAAACAAATCTATTATTAAACAATATTATATTATGATATTTTTAATCATTTTTCCTAATCATATATCAAAAATAGTTAATAAATGAATATTAAATTTGTTCATCCTATTTGCTAGTTGCGATTACATACATGTATGTATTCTGGGTGTTCATTGACCTGAAGTTTGGTTTGCAATTATTAAAAAAATAGTTAATAAATTGAATTTCATACAATATTGAAATTCATTCGTTATTTCGGGGTTCATTGTTTTGAATTTTATTTTAATAAAATATAAAAAATAGCTAATAAATGTAATTAAAATGCAATATTACAAAATATTTAAACTTGATATTTGAATTAATTCTTTTTCCTTGTTGTTACACTCTTTTGGAGAGGTTCATTGACCTGCAATTTGAACCGAGCTGAGCACAGCTGTCGATGACAAACATTTTCGGGACATCAGCGGCGGAACGCTGCAATTTGATGTCCACAAACATTTTGCTAACTGTGGGCGGTGGCAAACGCCCAATGGGCGTTGTTAGTGTGCCTTGAGTGTGCTTCCCATGTATGCCCATCTGAATGTGTGGGTGTAACGTGTGTGTGTGTGTGTGAGTGTGTCTGTTTGGCGTGTGCCTTGTTGCAAACGCCAAATATTGACAGGGCGCGTGTACAAACACACGGAAACGGAAGTCAAGCTGAGCGACACGACCACAATGACAACAAGTACAACAATGAGAACAAGTACAGCGACAACGACAACGTCAACCAGCAACCAGCAACCAGCAACGAGCAACGAGCAACGACAACCTACAAACGACAACGACAACAACGTTGCCGATACATCGTTCAAAAATTGTCAGCCATGTAAATTTTGTATGCGAAAGCACTTAACACCATTTTCGCTTAAGCAGTGCAAACAGTCGAGGAGGAGGACTCAACTAAACAGAAGGATAGTGGCGTTTGCCAGAGGGACAACAGCAGCGGCAGAAACTACCAGGTGCAGACAGGAGACAGGACTATGCTAGCTCCTGCAGCTCCTGTAACTCCTGCAGCCTCTGGGCCATATCAGAGACATCATTTATGACCTGTGCTGAGCCTACATGGAAAGCAAATTATGCAAATTTCGCACGACGCAGCACAGCGTCGATGACTTGTAAATTTTGGTTCGTTTGGCAGTTCGTAGTCCATAGATGGCAAGATATGCCAAAAGGTAAACAGGAAAAGCTAAAAGCCATGGGATAGATGCAAATATTTGGCACACGATATGAATTCCAGCACTTACGCCTCAAGCAACCGCAAGCATGGCAGCAAAATCAAATTAATTCGGTCACATGTCAAAAGGTAAAGCCGCAGACCACAGGATGCCGCAGCATAGAGAACGACGACGGCAACGTCGACGACGAATGGAATGTAACACGCCACGCTAAATGGAAATTAATTAATCAAAATTCGCTACATAAATTATAAATTAAAAGGCCGTCGTCTGTATAGCATCGTTGTTGTTGCTGTCGCTGCTAGTGTTGCCTTAAGCGTCATCAATCAAGAGGCAATTAAGCGAGATAAAAGTATCACATTCTCTCTCTAGAAATTTTTATTTATTATTCTATTCTATTATTCCGAACGAGCAAACGAGCCTGATGACATAAAAATAGCATTCAATTGTATTCTAAATCACAAATAAATATTTCAAATGAATTGCAATGTGATTTTTATTCAGGTTTTATGACCTCGCCCGAATCATACTCGCACACACACACACACAAAGTGCTGAAATATTTTTCCGTTTTTTATGGCAACAAAATATAAAGTGCAGAACAATACAATTTTTATACCTATCGCAAAATCGACGCCCAGAAGGGAATGAACAATTGCTGCAGTTGACCCTTTCCGCTTTTCCGTAAAAAAGCAACAAAATAACAAGAAAGCTACAAATGAGTCTGCTCAACTGTGAGATACCAAATACACAGTTTTAATAAAAGCTAAACTGTGCGGTATTATTTTAAAAATAAACCATATGAATATACAGAAAGTATACCAACAGATATACCGAAGGGTGTAATTGGTATATTGATAAGCTACGGCCCATTTTCATTAAAAGCAAAACAGTGCAGTATATTCTTAAAATATACCATATAAATATACCGGAAATATACTAACAGATAGTCCGAAGGGTGTATTTGGTATATTTATGAACTACTACACATTTATAATAATCAATAATCAATAGGATATTATTCTTTAAATATACTAAATCAATATTTAAAAATATACCATTGGTATTTTAAGGAACTACTTCGTTTAAAACATAGCTTAGAGTATAAATTATACCAGATTATTGGATCGGATATGCCTTTTTCCACCATAAATTTCCCGTAGGCACAAAGTTATAATACCCTTCTACACTTTTGCAGCTGATATAAAAAGAAATAATTTATTAAAAATGGACTCTCTGCGTATTCGTATTTTAATGGAAAAATAATTAAATTAGCAATGCAAATTTTTTTGTGGTTTCATTCATATTTTCCGGACGTTCACTGACCCTCAGAAATATACTCAATAATATGTTAGTTCGTCAATTATCTTGTAGACAAGTGAAGATTTTTTATAAACAAAATAAAATGCTTGCTACTCTGCCATAGTCATCAGGATACTTTTTCTTTGGTTCAATAAAAGTACAAAAGTACGATTTGAGCAGCCGCCGTTCAATGCAGTTGCAGTTGCATTTTGTGGTTGATTTTTATTAGACGAATTACAATTGTTCTCTCTCTATCTCTCTCTTTCTATATCTGGATTTTCTTTGGTTGAATCTAACGATGATAAATGGCAAACAGAGTTCGTTTACAATTGTGTAATTGTTAGAGCGCATTGGCAAAAGTTTTCATGTATTTATGCAACATTTGCTTTTAATTGATTGTTAAAAATGACAAACGACTTTTGGCTGCTCGCGCATGCCGCTGTGTGATTTATGCGATTGTCGAGCTAATAAAACGGCTCGAAAGTGTCTGAAATATAAAAAATAAACGTCATGCAATTAAGCGCATTTCTTCCTTCATTTTTTTGTCTCTGCACACTTAAGCCGCCATTAATGCGACTTCATGGTGTTCTCATGTCCTTTGCTGCGCTCTGTGTCCATTCACATGTCTGACTCGATGTCTGTCAGCCATTCTGTTGAGCACACTGCAGCTGGCTGATTTATAAGCCAACACTTACAACTGAAACGACAACAACAGCGACCACGACCACGAGAACGACGACGGCAACGACAACGACAACAACAACAACGCGAACCATTGCGAGTTGACCACTGAAATTTTCTTACCACTCTGATTTATTTACATTTAAGCAATTTCATCGCCCCAGCACATTGAGATAGTCAAGAGGGGGGTGCAGCTGACAGTGGACAGGGACAGAGAAAGAGAACAGGGGCCATTGGACAAACGCCATCCGGAAATGCACAGCATTGCAAGCGGAAATTGGCAAGCAGTTGAGCCAAAAGGGTGCATCCTCCATCCTCCACCCTCCCCCTCCATCTCCATCTCCAGCTCCAACTCCATCCGACTCGCGTCTGCTGCCACCAGACAAGATTAATGTAGCTGCTTTTATTGTTCGGCCAGTTTGGTCACTCGCCGACCGTTTTGTACAATTTATTGTAAATAAAAAGGGCAGAAGTGCGCGAAAATAAAATGAAATTGAGGCTGCCCAGCTCAACTGACCAGATCTTTAATAAGAAAAGGTTAAGCACAGGATTGACTATCCTGGTAAGGTTAGTGTTAGGAAACAATATAAGATGATAAGAGGTCATTAAACTTGTCTTTAAAAATAAAATCATAAATAAATAATAAATAATAAAAGGCCCAGAAAATTATTCATTAAATATATTTTTCGACCTGTAGTTCTCTAATCATATTTATCTGTTATTAAATAAACACAAAATAGTCTATTTTTTTAGAGGCAATTAGAAGAAAATAAAAATATATAAAACAAATTTAAATTTAAAATAAAAGATAGATCAACATTATTCCAACTCCTGTTTTTATATGAAATTGTGTTTTGATATTTTTTTTAAATGTTAATTTGTGAACCAGTATAGCAAAAAAAAGAGTACTATAAAAACATAGGAAAAACTTATTTGCACCAAAGCTTATATTCATTTAAGGGAGTTCATGTGAAGTTTACGTTTGGGTGAACGTTAATATGTTTGATATGATAAAAATATTTGAGAGAAAAGTTACAATGATAATAGATAAATTCTGTATAAAACATAAACAAAAGAATTCACCTATTTGTAAATGAAAATGTGTATTATAAAGCGATAAATATATTAAGCAATCGACAACAAATAATTATTATTGATTGATCAATCGAAAAATATAACCCAGAGAAAGAGAGGCGTTAAGTTTGCGTCGCTGACTTGTGTCAAGATGGCTCGATACATTTTGACATTTTGATAATTAAATAATAATCTAAATCAGTACTGCGTTTCCTCGATTTTCTAACCAAACACATTATTAGTCAAAGCAAAACTCAAAAATTTAAGAAAATTGCTTAAATATACCATGAGAAAAGTTACATTGATTTGAAATAGTATATTTAATAACAAGAATCGATCATTTATATTAGATGCTGGTTAATTGAACTTTTGTCTCTGAATAGGAATATATTCGTTGGTATATTTTTGCTAAGCATTTACAGTATTGTTGATTTGTCTGACAACCACAAACTGATTTGAAAAGCACACCACGCAGAAGGACGTTGATGCTTTTAGGCACCGCAAAACTGAATTGCCAGTTAAATAAACAGTCAGCCACAAGGCAGCATATAATGTGCAACAAATCTACGCAAATTTCATGCAAACAAATCCATTTTAATACGACTGCACACACACACACACACTTCGACACACGGACACGTTCACACACGCACTGACAATCAAAGATGGGAAAGAGAAGAATGGGAATGGAGGCAACACCTTTGTGACACACGCAGCAGGCAGCAGGCAGCAAACAACATTCAAAGGTTAAATAAATTGCCAGGCGTCGTTTGCCGTGAGGCAAACATATGCCCAGCGCCGGCAGCCATAAATATTTGGGATACCGAACCGAAAAAAAGGGTTAAGTAAGGACGAGAGACAAATGTGACGCACATTTACATAGAAAGTACCTGGCGGTGCACATTTCCTGTCTTTTAGCTCCGGTCACCCCGCCCCGCTTCTGTTCCTGCTCATGGCCCGGCTTCTGATCCACACTTTCCGGTTAATATGGCGGCGTCAAAACAACATTAAACATGGACCGAACGCAGCTCGAACGCACGCCGGCAACCGGAAGTGAATATAACACGCACTGCGTATACGTAATGCTCTTACAACATAAAATTTGAAAAGCGACGAACGGTAATACGGAGCTGTGGAGTCCCGTTTTGGGTTGCCCTTTTATGCCCCATATCATACACCCACCCACACACACACACGCACACGAGTGTATGTGCCCCACAGTTTGCAAATTATTTTTTTAGTACCTTTATTCAATGCGCATTAGGCGCGCACTCAACTTCGGATTTGGGTTTTTGGAATCGGGACTGTTCTTGCTCTCTGCTTACGCGGATTTAAATCGTAAATAAATCGTAAAGATGCGGGTGGCATGTGACGAGGTTTCCTTCTCTCCCAGGAATTGCCATTGACAGTTCTTTGTGTCTCTCTGACACACACACACACAACAGGAAAAAAGAAAAAGAAAACTAACTAATGTGGCCCTTTTAATTTATGTTGAATTTTTTACATATTTTGCGTGCGAACAGGGATATTCAAGCAGTGTTTGGGGTGCGATGATTAGGTTCCCAAAGAGATGGCAATTTATATACATGCGTGTGAACACAAATGAAATAAAGCTCACAACACGTGTGCGACGAAAGTATACGAAAGGAGTCTGGGTTGAACAAATGTGTTTGAAGATTAACTGCTCATTCACATATTTACTTACAGCATTTAGGCATTTAAGTTGCAGACCAATAAAATACATAAAACTAATGCTAGATTGATTAATAGCTGATGCTATTTAAATGATTAGTTTATGAGTAATTGATATTTATGCATTCATTGAAGAATTATCGAGAAGAATAGATTATTCTTTTGCAGACAAAAATTCTATGGAAGCTCCCATTGATCTCTTGTATAAATTTAATTTAAATTGAGTTTTTTCACATTTATTTCTTTTTAATGAAACTAGTCAAATAACGCTTCATTAAATCTAAATTACTAATTGTTATTTATATTACCATAATTATCACTTTTGTACAACATTTAAATTAGTTTGCTTGTCTGCGTGGTTATTATTAAAACTTTCCTGACAGTCTCCACACCACATAGAAGTTATTATATTGTCAGTCAATTGGCTAATTTGTTCTATAAAATTCATTTGGCATTTTCATTATTTTGATTGAATGCCTATAACAAACCTGCGGACCGACAAAACGGTAGCCGCAGCAGCTCGCTGACTGATTATATTGTAAATAAATGCAAATTGCATTTATTATTATTTTGTTGTTGTGGTTATTTTTTCTGCTTAACGCTTGATGGAAAACTAATAAACATAACTCGCGTTTTAGCATGAATAATATTAAATTTCACGAAGGTGAAATGGCGCATTGTAATATTTGTAATTTGGTTTATTAAAAGTGCTTCATAATTAATAAATTGCGCATCGTTTTCACATTTCACACATATTCGCAGTCGTAATCGTGAACGCACTCGAAACAATAACTGGCAGGTTATGCGGAGATGAGGTCCAGCTAACCAGACATTGCGGTTGACTACACAAATCAAATAACTACATTTGCATTTACATACATAGTATCTGCCAATTATTATTATTCAAATTTAATTAGGGTGTTTTTTCCTCTCTGTTAATAAACAATGCATTCGCATCAAAAAACAAGTAAGAAAGATATAGTCGAGGCTGATAGACTGTGAGATACCCGCTACCCATTTATAATAAATACAAAACTGTGCTGTATTATTCTAAAAATCTGCAAAATTAATATACCTAATATATACCAAAATATGCCTAAAGCTTTGTATGCACATTGATACACTATTACATTTAAAATACATCCATATAATACAAAATATACCAGATTAAAAAATAAACCAAATTATTATAATGAAAAAAAAAAAAATACAAAAATATACCAAAGGCTATACTTGATAGATTACAAAATATACCAGATTGAAAGATATGGATTAGTAATATACTAAATAGATTGAATAGAGTATTCTACAAACACAAGGTCTGAATATACTCCTTGGGTTGCGGGTATAATGAATACACATACGAGTACTTATAAAAGATTGCCACCAATACAATAAATGCTATTCTAATTGAATTGATATTAAATTTTCCCACTCCATTTGACCAGATTAATGCCTCAAAAGAGCTGCTTAAGATGCTTAATTTAATTCATCAGATGTCTAAAAATACATAAGAAGATTTAAATAGAGTTTTGGCCTTTAACGAAGTTGGCTTGAAATGGCTAATTAATCGTCGACTCCTCTGTAATTTGGCGAACTTGAAGTGCCAGCAACAGTTAAGTTGTGTTAGCCGCGCAAAATTACAGCTTGTGTTGTCGTTGTCTTGACTCTATAATTAGCCAAAACGAAAATGTTTTCGCAATTATGAAAATTTGCATAAAATATTCGATCTTGCTCTGAACTCTTATTCTCAATGCGGTTGAAAGCGAATGCGAAATTTTGAACTGGCCCACGCTGCGTATGCGTAACGAGAGCAAAGACAAATTATAAAGCTCAAAAATACTCTGAATGGGTGTGCCAATTGTAGTAGGAGCTAACTTTTTGATGGCCAGCAGCAGCACTAATTGGTTTTTGATTTCGCTTTTTGGACATGGCCTAAATCGCTTTAGTTAGTTAGTTAGCGGGGGGTAAAATGCGAGGATATGCCTACAATTTGTGAAAGTTTAAGCTCGACAAAATTAACCCTTAAGTGCATTTCAAGCTCTTAAGGTATTCGAGAGTTTTAGATTTTCACTCCTCGCTCTCAGCTCTCTGCTGTGCGCAATGCTTGAGTGTGTGTTTGTGTGCTTTGTAAAGTTGACTACGCTAATATGTCACTTTGTCGTGGCAAAAGTTAACTTTGCCAAGTCAGCCAACCAGCCTCGCCCACTGGCATCGCCTGCACTTTGGTTTTGCACTCAACTGTGTTTTTTAATACCCTGTACTGTTAAGAAGGGGATAAAGTTGCTACAACTTGTTACTGAAATATTTCAAATATATAATAACATATAAAAAATGAATTCAAATAATAATACAATAATATAATAAATATAATATCTTTCCTCCTTTGCATTGCTGGGTATCTGCTAGTCTATCAATCGCGTCTGCTTGTTTGGCTTGCGATTGCTTGGTGCATGCATGTATAAGCATGTGTGAAACCAAAAACCAAGCCAACATCGTCACACAGACACAGAGCGAGAGGCGAAACGTAAGTGTCTGAGAGTGTGAGTAAGAGCAGAGAAAAGAGGATAGAAAGAGGGAGAGAGAGAGAGAGACACTCACTGGGTTGCGGTTGTTGGCCGGATGCTCAAACCTATGCTGGGCTCTTACCTGTGTTCTGCCTCTGCACGTTTCGGCATTAAATTTGCACTAACACAAATTGTCGCTTACTCGTACATAGAACGCTACACAGAGCTAAAAACTAGAACCACCAGGTGTATGTATAAGTGTGTATGCACGTGTGTGTGTGTGTGTGTGTGTGTGTGTGTGCTCGTCGCCCATCTTAAAAGCCATCGCACAAAGACAACATATAAATTGAATTGTTGGCAAGCCAAACGACACGAAATGAAATGAAATTTCAAGAAAATGTCGCTGATTTGAAGTTAGTGTCATTGCAGGCTTTGAAAATGAAGGTGCCCACAAGAACTGAGAGAGAATAGGAGATGTCACGAAAAGAGACAAAGAAAGCAAGAGAGAGAAAGGGAGAGAGGAGACTTCAAAGACACATGCTAGACATAATTACAGTCGACTGGAAATACATAAGAATTTAAGGTGTCAAATACAATTTGCGGTTGCCTCAATTATTTCATTCATTGCACATTAAATATAGAGCACAGCAGATGCAGTTTACTTTCACATTTCATGCGTTATTGCATTTGTCAAATTATAAATTGCAATTCAAATCAAGTTCGTCATTTCAATACACATTTTACAAGTATGTGTAAAATAATTATACTCAAATCCAAGATGTTGTGGAATTAGATTTGTGTATTCGTGCCATATTACATGTATATTTCCCTTTTGATTAATATCATATGAAAGACAATAATTATTATGGCTGCAAGCTTTTCTTTATTGTGCTAAGCATTTTCATTGAACTTATTGATTTACCTGTGTGCATTTCTCTTTGCTCACTTTATAGTTGAGCCACATAATTATTTCCAACACAGCTGAAATTTCATAAGCTTTAGAAATAAATTTAATTGAATTAATAATAATATAAATTCAAGTTTCAGTTTACGCCTTGCACATTTTCCCAATTAAATTGTGGTGAAATTTATTATCGTGCTTTCCTTTTATGTTAGTTTGAATTTGTTGAGGAAATGTGACACAATAAACCATACGAAATGCACTTAACACGCATTTTTTGAGAAACCAAATAAATTTTTCGCCTCATTATTGATTCAATACAGCATTCAAAATAGTTGTTACTTGTTTTTATAGTTTCCAAGTTTATTTATCGAAACGATATTATTTTGAGTACTGAAGTTGAGCATTTATATTAGTGTTTTTTACTTTTTCTGTTGACACATAGTTCTTCATTATTTTACCATTCAATTTCGATCAAAGTATTAGCCCTCTTTAGATAGTTGTAAAGTTTGTACAAAGTGAACAATTGGCTTCAGTTGTTAAATGAATTTTCATAATTTATTACTTTGCGCCTCTGGCGGTATGCAACACTTTCAATTCCGCAATTGCAATTGCAACATCAACTTGACGCCAGCTGAGAATCGTTTATTTTGTTGGTCTTTAAACGAGGATGCAAAACAAGGAGTATGTTTATTTATTTTTCATGATTTCACACAGATACAGGCACACGCACTCACACCATCACTTATAGAATTCTGGCACCTTTTTGATTATAATTTACGAGTAAATGTTGTTGCACTGAAATTTGTAAACTTTTACTTTAGCCGAGAACTAAGGCGAGAGAAGAGAGCAGAGTGGAAGAGTGAAGAGAAAAGCAGCCGCACAACTTCTTCATATTGCAAACACATTTGTGCCGTGTGCTCGACTGCCAAAAGGTGCCAAGCAGGTGAGTGTGAGTGTGTGTTAGTGTGAGTGTGAGTGTGGTAAAAGTAACTTTTAAAAGCCAAGCAAAAAGTTGTGTTGCTGCTGCTGCTGCTGCTTCTAGCGAAGCTGCACGTTGTTGGTCCTTTTTGTGAGGTTGCAGCCGAAAAGTTTTGCTACATTTTATTAGAATTTAAAATACATGCAGACGCCATAAATTTTATGAGCTGATGCGACAAGCGAAAGTTGCAGCAGCTTGCTGCGCGTTACTACTGCTGCTGTCGAATGTCGATGCTGCTGCTGCTGCTGCTGCCGTTGCTGTGCTTAATGCGTCGACTGCTGCATAATTTATGCTCATTAAGCGCAAATGCAATGCTGACCCACATAGGCAATTGACTGCACTTACACGGCCCGACAAAGTAGCCAGCAGGCGAGTCGAACTCAGTGCCACTTCAGTATAGTTCAGCAGCATCTGAATCAGCCAAGCGCCCATTCCCCCTCTCTCTCTCACTCTCTCTCTTTCTCGCTCTCACCCGTTCTCTCTCCGGCTGGCAAACGGATTCACGCTGGAATAAATGCCTTTTACTGTTTTGGTATGCAAACTTTTTCGCACTCAAATTGCAGCAGCAGCCAGAAACAACAGCAAAAATAAAAAAAGAGGAAAAAAGAGAGAGAGAGAGAGAGATGGCGAACACTGTAACTTTCACACATTCAGAGAGGGGATGGCTCAGATTGGTGGAAGGATCTTGTTGTTGCTGGCTCCGACTGCCTGGTTGCACATTTGAATGCCTCAAATTGTTTGCTGTTTTGTTGCTGCTGTATTGTTTGAAGCCCAGCCACTATGAGAGACGTAAAAGCGGCCTTCCTCTCCTTCCCTCTCTCTCTCTCTCTCGGTCACTCTACTATTTGATTCTTCCTCTTTTTTTTTGTCACTGTGACAGGAAAGGAGATGCCGCCGCCGCTACTTTCTCCTTTGGCGACGCTGCCGAATGAATTGCAATGAAATTTTGAGGCAACGTTTCTTCCATTTTTTTGTTTTTTGCATACAGCATTTTTGTCAGAGACTATAACGATGGCAACGAGTTGGAACTGGCTCAGTTGCTCAGTTCTTTGGGAGAGAAGAGCAAGAGGGGAGGAAGCATTTGTTGTTGGCTTCTGACTGGCTGCTGGTTAGATGACTGGCTGGCTGAGTTGTCCTGCTGCCCTGCTGGCTGGCTGGCTGGCTGACTAGTAAAGGCAACGGCAACGGCAACAGCAACGGCAACGCCTGCCAGGCAGTCGTCAGTCACAACTTTTGTCGTGGCTTGGCTGGCAGCCAAAGCGAATAGTTTCTATGTCCTGTGGCTACAACTGCTGTGGGGTATGATGTGCTAGATAAGTTCGACATTTCAAGTCAAAAGTCTTCTTTAAAAAGGAAACATATGTATAAGTTTGTTAAGTTATTCCTTTTCGATCATTCGTTACAAACTGGCTCTTGTTTATCGGCGAGCTGCCAACCTTTTCTTCATACATGGTGCTGCTAACTCAAGCGAACCATTGCATGACTTCTTCAACTATCGATGATAACACACTTTTATCGGCGAGCTGACAACCTTTTCTTATTGCATAGATAGTTTTGCCAACTCAAGCAAATATCGAATGAGTGCTTAAACTATCGATATATTCATTAATTTTTCTTTCCAGCATTTCCACATTGTCCGGGATTGTCAACTCAAATGAACTATCGCATAAGTGTTTAAACTATCGATATATTCATTAATATTTCTTACCATCTTTTCCACATTGCACAGGGTTGTCAAATCAAATTAAATATTGCATGAGCGCTTAAGTGATATATCAGCTTCTTAACATTATTAAATATTATGGACATCTCAAACCGTTATTGTATATCTCATAGCAGTTGGCAGATCCTTTCTGACTTAACATTTTCTAGAGTATTGTCTAGCCTAGCATAACAACATTCAAACAACACTCTTGCTTGTGCTTTTCCTTTGCTTCAAACGGAAGTTTGGTTTTAGAAATCGAGCGACGCAATAGACAAACCGACGACAGACGCCCTTATTCTTAACCGCTTGGTTTGGTTTGTTCTCTGCTCTGCTCTGCTCTGCTGTGCTGTGCTCTCTACTGTGCGGGGCTGGATGGAACATCGCATCGCAATAGTCTGCAGCATACGTTGGACTTTGGGTGGAATTCATTAAAGTCGACAACTCTCATATGTGCGTGCAAGTGGCAGCAGCAGCAGCAGCAGCAATGAATTTTGGAGGCCAGTCCCTGCTAATTTTCCAGAGATTGAGTAGCCCCCACTCCATGTCTCTCTCACTCTCTTTATGTCTCTCTTCCTCTTTCAATCTCGTGAAGTGAAGAGAAGGAAAGCCCACATTCTTTGCCTTCGTTTTGCAGTTGGTGTGTTCGCTTTTATTTGGGGGTCTGTTTTGTAAGTTATTAACATGACTTTATTAACACTCAATTTGCGGTCGTTGGCCGTTCGGGGCGCACTTGCATTTTATTTGCACACAAAACATAGCGAAGCGTAAAAACAGCAATACTACGAGTGCACAGCACAGCACAGCACAGCAAGAGCAAAAGAAAATAGCCAAAAGGCAACTGAAAACTGTAACAACAGCAACAGAAATAAGCAACAAATTTAAATACAAGTACGCAACAACCCAAAAAATGCAATAAAAAAAAAACTCACACAAAAACAAAAAAAGGAAATGGAAAATTATAGACACTCTGGGCATTTGTTTAAAGAACCCAACACCAACACCACAGAACATTGGTCGGACTCTGACTCTTCTGCACATAGAGAACTGCGGACTACCAACATGATGTGGTTGCAGTCTATACACTCATTCCCAACCTATTCCCCTTCCCATTCCCAGCTGCCCATCTGCTGCCTCATTGCAGAATGGTTATTACACTTTCGCTTGTTGGTATTTGCCACTGCCATTGCGTTTTTTTTTGTTGCTCCACTCAGCTCTGCTCTGCAGGTAATGTTACCAGACCACAAAGTGACAATCCAAACCAAAAGTGTCAACTCTGCTGACAAATCAAAATTTCTTTTATTCACGTAATCTTTGTTGACTATTGCGCAACTACTGAATAATGATGCTGATATTACAATATGTGCATAATATATAATCCTTTTTTCTTATATAACTGACACAGCTTCTATGAAATTATTGAAGACATTAAACTTTAGTTGTGTCAAAAATGTATGAAGAGATTTGAATTTTCTTGAACAAATTTAGTTCTCAATTTTTGCATTACAATTTTATAGTATTCACATATTTTATTAAGTATTGATATTTATAAAATAATAGTTCATTATATTTCTTCAAGTATTATCTTAAGTATTTGCTATTATTATTATCCTCCAGCGAATTAAAGCAGGTTACGGAGCCTTAGTTGTCAAATTAATATGAATATTAACATAAAGAGATTATATATTTTTCAAAGCTGATGATTTTTGATTATATAACATTGATATACCATTTTATTTTAAACGTATCTTTGTTCACAAGTAGGGATATTTTAAAGCAATTATATTTCAATCATTATTTATTATATATTTCATTATTTTTGTTTATAATTATCCTCAAGCGAAAAAAGTGGCTAAAAGAGCTCCTAATAATAATAAAATATTTAATTAAAAATCAAAGCAAAATAGCATCAAATTCGCTCACCAAAAAATCGGTATCATCTAAAATCACCTAAAGTGATTTCACCTTAACAAGAGGAAAGAATTTAATGCTTGTTAATATTTACTGAATTTGTTTGAACAGGTAACCAAAGTTAATACAAATTAGATGCTTCATTTTCCATTTTTTTAAGCGAAAAATTGCACGATTGGGTTTAGTTGTCTATATATATTTTTTATTCATTTCATTATAAATATTTGGATTAATTTGCTTCGTGAATACTTTTTTTCGCTCCCAACTCAAAGCAGGAAAATACCATCTTGATCGAGCTCAAAATATGTTTTGAATTCAATTAAATGGAGTTGTTATTATATTAACAAAACAATTTGATCAAAGGGACACATTGTTTGCATTACCGAGCTACTTAAAAAACAAATTGAGCATGTTCTTATTAACTAACTGATACATCAATACGAACATGATGCACTCGCAAATATTTTACATTTTCGTTTTTATAAAGCGCCCTATAATTGCATTTACAGAAAAGTTTTATACAGGTTTGTGCCACGTCAAAGCAATCAAAGTTAAACACTTGACTTTGTCGTTGTCGTTGTTGAGCTTTCATTGCATTTTTACGTTAATTACACAGCAACAAGGACAAAACAGGAAATGAATGCAGCCTCAGATGATGGCCAGCACAATCAGCACCTGTCAGCCAGCTTTTGCAGTGTTCGGTATTCAGTGTCCATCCATTTAAGAGAGAGAGAGAGAGAGAGAGAGAGAGAGAGAGAGAGAGTGAGAGTGAGAGAGAGAAATTTTAAAGTGCCTAAAAGGCATCAAAGCAGCGCAAAAACTAATTGCAACTATACAAACAGAGCAAAGCAGCAACAATTATACACAAAATTGAGGGTAAAAAACTTTATTAATTGCAAAAATGCCCTCGCCAGGCTGCGGAAATAGTTGAAATTGAGACTAAAATGCCTCAGGGGTTGGAATGCGGTGCGGTGCGGTGTGGCAACAAGCTGAGGTGGAAGCGAGTGGGTTGGAGAGATGCAAAAGTTGACAACTTCATTTGCAACGTTGGTGCGACGATGTTGCCTCATTCCTCTTTTCGTTCCCCTTGTTGTTGTTGCCAGCACTCTTCGTCCATCGCCCGCTTTTGTCATTGTTCAGGCGCTCGCACCTACTTAACTTTTAATTAAAGCAAACAAAAGCCAAGGCGAAGCGAGGCGTGGTCTCTGAGTGGGTGTGGCATGGGGCAAGAGGCACAAGCAGAAGCATGGCAGCAGTTGTGCCGCCTCAGAGAAATATCAAATGACGCCAAGTGACAAAAACCGTAAAACGAAACGTGCAAATAAAATGTTGGCTGTAACAAAAGCTGTCGAAATTAAATGGGCCGCCAAAGCGGAGACGCTGAAAACTGAATGCTGACTCCTTAGCTGGGGGATAGAGGATGGAAGATGTGGGAAGGGGCAAGGGGGATGGAACAGCAGCTGGGGGATAGAGGACAGCGGAGAAGAAGGGATGTCATTGTCTTTTTTGAGCTTTTGCCTTTGATGTTTTCTTCCAAAATTTGCATATCATGATACGCTGCTAAGACGCAAACACAAAACTTACACACACTCTCATACTTAAACAAAGACTGCGAATGACACCGGCACTTTGAAGCTCCAAGATCAGCAGCGGCTTTCACTTCGTCTGCTTACGAAATTTGCAAGAAAATTTAAATGTCAGCTCAAAGACAACCTCTGGCTCCCTTCTCTTTTTTCTACCCACCAAAAGTACGATAAGCGTATGCTTAAAACTACAACAAGAACAAGATATAAAAACTTTAAATTACAAGTTGTCTGCAGCTAACTCAAGAGTGATGGTGAGGGGTCGAAAAAAAGGTGGAAAAAAATATAATACCCAACCGAAAGCCGATGTGTAATATGGAATAATGAAATTTGGCTTAATAAATATTTAATGCAATGTTATTAATAAAAACAAAAGCATTAAATAGCGTTGAAAAATCGAATAAATTGAAGCTTTGTTTTTCCATCGAGACTGAGCAACAAGCAATTAAGCTCAGCAAATAATTTAATTTATTAATTGAATCAACTACAAAAAAAAACTCCATAAATTGTTGAAATTGCAAATTATGAATATATATTTATAGTTTGTGTACACAATATATGTATGTGTGTATACACATAAGCAATTATATGCTAATGAGAGGCATTAATGTTGGCTAAAGTGCTAATAAGTTTAACAAAAACATTTATATATATACATATATATTATTACTTTGGCAACAAAGCAAATAAAATACAAATAGTTAAGCATTAACTGCACACCAAATACGAATGAAGTGAAGCCAAAAAAAAAAATGCTTTTTCAATATAAATAAGAACTAATCAAATATTGAACTGAAAACAATACATCAAGCGAATCAAAAGATTAATGTAATTATCCAATAAAATTTTAATTTGGAAACACAAAAATAATTAAAAATATAATACTATTTACACACATAGTTAATTGCAAGTTTCAATTTTTAGTCTATTTATCTAACACTCAAACTCACATCAGAAAAAAAAAATCTCCAATAGAAGGCCGGAATATTCTCTGTTACAGATTCTAATTGGCATAGAATATATTTTATTAAGGTAAATGAACTTTTACACACTTTGGAAAAACTTTTGCGAAAATAATCAACTGCAACACTAAAAGAAAATGTGTAAGAATAAACAAATACATTTAATATAAGTTATATTAATATTTGTATGTAACTTTTTGTAATTTTGAATCTTTCCTTTCAGTTATATGTTTAATAGGTAGTTAAAAAACTAATGAGTTAGGACAGAAATATTCTGTGAAAAATATAAAAAAAAATAAATATATTAAAAATAGCTTTTATACGTTCTGACTGAACTATCTCGATTTTGCTTGATTCCAAAGATATTAGATAAATTGTAAGTACAAAGGGCTTTACTTCAAATACTTTAAGTATCCTAATATGTCTCTTCATAATTCTAATAAATTTATTTTTACCAAGTCTCTACAGGTAGGTATAGGTAATATGCAAATCTTTGAATTGTGGTAGAAATATTCTGTGCAAAAAATATACGAATTGGAATCCATTTCATTAAACTAAACGATCTTTCTCTCAGAATGTCCGAATTATTAGAACATACTCTAAATACTGCGAGTACATTGTTTTTTTTATGATAAGACTCTTTCAAATAAATTAATGATTAATTAATAAATTCACTTTATAAATTTAACATCTTTCTTTTAAACAAATTAATGCATTGAGGCAAAACATTGTCTGTAAAATATAAGAATTTGAATAAATTTAATTATATTTAAGGATGTTTCTACCAGAATATGTGAATTTTTTCGATTATAGTAATTTTTGAAGAACAACGTTAATGAGAAAACTCTTATATTTTAAATATCTTCAATTCAACCAAGCCTCGTTCCATATTTAATGGGTAATTTAGAAATTATTGAATTGGTCCTCTGCAAATAGTATTTTAAAATACTATAAAATGTTCACACCCAGCCTCATATCCCCTCATAGATACATATGTATTTGCACTCAAAGCACACAATAGACGCCACATTTTGTGTTATGTTATATTAATGAAAATTATAAAAATGTCAGACCTAAATGATTCGCAATGAAAATCATTTACAAATTGTGCGCACTAATACAACTGTCAGCGGCACGCGTAGATATATGAATAAACATACACTGTATAGATAAAAATATCTACGCATAAATCTGCTTGTATTTGTGCATGCGAATATTACATTGTTGTAACCGAAAAAAAAGCAAAAAAATTTGTTGTTTGTTTGTCACAAAGAGATATAAAGGAACAACGTGTAAGTGGCAGCTATTGAGGGGGAGCAAAAGCACAAAAAAAGAAGAGAGAGTGGAGAGGAAGGAGGGCGAGGCAATGGAGTCACGGCCACGCTGCATGGAAATTAAATGGCGTGCCATTTCCGTGTCGTGACTGTCATTTCCGTTTCCTGTATTTATACAAATCACAAAGTAAGCCAAATACATGCCAGGCACGCAAGGCAACGCGACTTGTCTCTCTGTACTTGTATGTACTTGGATGTATGTGTGTGTGTGGGTGTTGGAGTTTTTTTATGGCAACCGAAAAGTTAAAAATACCGAAAAACGACCATAAACTTTAAATGTCTTTATGAAGCCAACAACAATGAATGAAGCGGGCACATAAACTTAAAATGAAATGAAATCAAATAAACAAACGTGTAACGAAATAAAAATGAGCGAATCGTCGCCTGGGCCCAAGGACTGTCGTGGGAGGCGTGATAAGAAGGGTACGGAGCATGGGGTGCATATAACAGGATATTAACGAAATGTCAACATGTTTGACAAAGTGAAAATTACACAAACAACAAGCAGACAGTTACAGCTTTCGACTACAGCAACAGTGCGACGACACAAATACCCAAAAAGTCGCGATGTGTGCGATGTGGGCGCAT
The DNA here is from genome assembly GCF_023558535.2 of Drosophila nasuta. NCBI lineage: Eukaryota > Metazoa > Arthropoda > Insecta > Diptera > Drosophilidae > Drosophila > Drosophila nasuta. Next base: position 20,519,168 of record NC_083457.1, read on the forward strand.
AAAAAATGAGCCAAGAACCAGAGCATAAAAAAAAACCACCGCCAAATAAAAAGAAAAAAAAAAAACAGAAAAAACGAACCGCTTAATTAAATTGTTTGCGGGCATTAAAATGACAAAAATAACCAAAAACCAAAAAAAAAAAAATCAAAAAACAGGGCGAAACAAAAGAGGCAGCGAAAGGCAACGCGAAATGAAAACTTGAGCTAAGGCGGGTCACAAGTGTCGCCAGTGTCGTTGTCAAGTGTCGCAATGAAGTCGCAGAGCGGATAGCAGAAAGTAGAGCGCAGAGTGAAAGAGCTAGCGAGAGGAAGAGAGTGAGAGAGAGAGGGGAGTGGTAAGTGGAGCGTGGTCTGTGGAATGTGGCAAGCGGCAGACGACATCATTGTGAAGGCGGATTAGCTGCTGACATTCAAGTGAATTGTAAGCGTGTCAAAGCATGGCGAAAGGATTAAACTAAAGATAATAACCGACACACCCACACACACACACATATATAGACACACACATTTGCATGCCCAAATACCAAGAGAGAACGTTGATGATGTTGTCAGCAAATAAAATTCTTGACTGCAAATTGCTCCTCTCACTGCCTTTTTAAATTGTTAAAGAGTTTAGTTTGTATACAGCTGAAAACTTAATTATTTTCATTTCAATTTCTTCTATCAAAGATTTAATGATAAATATTTATTATATGACCGATTTAAAAAATATTGATATTCAACAAATAATATTATAAGGCACAGAAGATCAGTTGCAAAGTGGAACTGTGCTATTAAGTTCTAAGATTGTAATAAATTTTACTTTAAAATAATTCAATACAATTAGACAAATTACAGACAAGAGAAAGGCGGCTAGAGTCATGCTTTTTTTTACATTTGTAATGTACTGTACTGTGCTGTATATATGTATCATTCCTGAAAAATTTGTTGCGATCAGTTAAAAGTTGTGGAAGCTATTTCAAACCCGATTTTATAATGAAAATCTGAAATAATGATAATCTGCTATATTTCGCACTCTATGATACATTTAAAACTTAATAGTATATACATATATCAAGTAAAGTTTATGGTATATTTTAGTATTTTTAGGTATTTCTTACTTTTCTAACTTGTCAATCCTTCTTGCTATTAGTATTATATTGTTGATGATTTATTTCAATTTTAATAGTATATCCATATACCAAATATAGGTTGAGGTATATTTCTAGCACTGTTTTGCTTTTATTTAAAATGAGTAGCGGGTAGCATAACGAGTGTAGCCTTCTAACTTAATTTTAATTTTGCAGTTGCACTTGAATATCTTCATATTCACTTAGTTTTAGGCGTCTGTATTTGACTGCTAAGAGTTTTTTTGAAGAATATGTATAGTTGGTGACATTGTCAAAACGTAATTAATCGTATTAGCATGAAAATTCATAAATTTGTATAATACAAATTTGCAAGTCATTTTGATACCTACCTTGAAATATTATTTTAAGAATTGATGGCTATTTGAGTAATATGTAACATTAAATGTAACAAAAAAAAAAAACAATGACAAAATGTAAATATAAATCGAAAGTTAAGAAAATGATTTGCGTAAGTTCAATAAAACCTTAATGTGGACAAAAATTCTTGTTTGATGTATGCATAAATAAATATACATACAATACTTATTATGTCGGGGTAATTTAAGTGTCACTTCTGAGAGATGCTGAAGAACACTCTTGACTGTCAGAGCGCGGAAAAATGAAATCAAGCAGCACTTAAGGACTTTTATTTTTTTGTGTTTGCCATCGTTGTAGTGAACGCGTGGAATGAACGCACACGTTACACGTTCTGTGTTGGGCGAGCGCTTTGTCATGCTATTTACATTAAATTCATATTAATAAAATTTATGTAATGCGATAAAGCGCCATCAGTGACATAGACAACAATAGCAACAACTGCAACAATGGCACAACGCCAGCTGAAAATTCTGTTGCATTCAATGAGATTTTAAAGCCAACAATATTGTGAATTCGAAATTTTGTTTGTGTGGCAAATTTAAGAGCTGAATACACATTTGTATGCGTATGTGTGTGTGTGTTTGTGTGTGTGTGTCTGTATCTGTTTTGTGTGCGTCCAATATTATGCAATTAATTGCATTGACAGCATTATGAAACCTTTGCGAACAATGCAAACTGACAGCTCCAATAAATGCCCAGAAACTGGACTGCGTTCGCACTAAGAGGAGAGGAAGAGAGCGGGGGGGGAGGGGCGGGCGACATTCAGGCGTGGCTTTGTCTGGATACCCAGACCACATGTTAATGGCCACTGTTGAGTGTTATTGTTGTTATAAAGTCATTGTTGTTGCCCAGCTGCTATTGTTGTTGTTGTCGCCAACAGCAATTGCAATTTAGTAGCAAAAAGCCTGGGCAAAGTGTTGCACTCGAGCAATTAACTCGACGTCCTCCCCCCGCCCACCTATCCACCTATCCTATGTCAGCCGACGCCGCCGTCGTCGTCGTCGTCGCCGTCAATTGCCCAAATGTCTCCTGGTCAGGTTTCGGGACTCACCCAGTCAGACGCCACTCGACACTCGACATTCGGCCAGTCGGAACTCGCACCACGCGGCGTATGCGCAATCAGTTAAAGCGCAAATATTTTATGAGCCATGCGGCAAACTGATTTGCATATTTGCCTGAATTTATAGCTGCGTTTTTGCAGCCCTCCATCCAAAACTGCTGCTGCTGGTATTTGTAATCAGCGTGACCAAAATTTGAATTCAAATGACAACATTTTCGCCGTGAGCTTGAAATGAAAACTTTTCTGTGTGGGGAATTCAACAACAAGGTGAAGTGCAGAGAATGCTTGATCGCCGAATAAATAGTTAAAAGTTTCGTATCAGAGATATCGCTTTCTATTTTTTTTTGTCGCACTTCTAATCCCTTTACATATTGCAGATGACCAGAAGATTTAAGCCTTTGCCACAAGTGCTGTTCGATAAGTCTTTGTCGCAATGCAATGCGAGGCAATGCCTGTCAGTGTCCAGCTTTGTCTTTGATTGAATTAAATTGCCTTGCCATGTACGACTGACTGTTAGTGGCCCTATGCTGCTTCCTGTTTCCGCTCGCTCCACGTTGTTGGCCACTGTACGCATTCATTCATTTTCATGTCCTGACAGTTGCCATTGTCGTCTCCACTCGAACGAACGTGTTAGGATTTCAAGTACTGGATACAGGCACTCTAAGCGTCCTACTCCCTTCTCCCATCTCCCATTCCCCATTCCCGCAAATCCCTTCAAGTTATTGGCCTGGCAGCATCAGCAGGGGAGCTTATGGATACGACGAATGGATAGGGCGGGGGATTGGGGGAGAAAAGGGGGCGTATTGAAAATTAAAACCACATGCGATCATAAATAAAATGGCAAACCTGCACGGGAATCGGCAAAAATCGAGAAGGAAAAAACATTTAAAAACATTTTAAAAATTGGCACACAAAAAAATGCGAAGCCGCATAAAAATTGTTAAACGCCAAAAGCATCAGTAAAATTCCCCCTCTGCCCAACAAACCGAATGCAGCAGCAATTTGGCGCAGATATTGTTTAATTTATTGCATTTTACAGCGTGCCCGTCTTTTGCCTTTTGCTGTCCATGCTTTTTGTATTTGTATTTGTGTTTGTGTTTATTTTCTTTTTTGCGCTCATCTTTTTGTTTTGTTGTTGGTGTTATAGTTAAGCTTGTTGTTCTTGTTGCTGTCAATGGCCAACAATAAAGCAAGGGAGTGGCTCGACTGGTTGGCTAGATGACTCTGCCAGGCAGCGAATGCAATTGGAGTCTGGTTTGGTCCGGGGTGTGAAGTCTGCTTTGAAGACAACGGAGAGAAACGGAGGGGAGATCTGGCTGGCAGTTTAAGCCTTTTGACAAAAGCATTTTACGCGCTGTGGGGCAGCCTCAGTGTCGGTTGCTGGCTGCCTCACTGCCTCACTGCTGCCTGGCTGTTTGAATTTTTATGAAACTGACAATACGACATCGATCATTGGGGCTTCACAGCACGCAGCATCGTAGCAAGGATATGGCGACGCGGATTTGGGTGGCGCGATGCACTGTCAGGAATGGCAGCAGCCCTGTCAACATTCACCGCAGCCGCCAGCAGCCAGCAGCCATACACAGGACATTTGTTATTGTTTTTTCGGTCAGCAACCATTGCAGTTTTATATGGCCAGTAATTATTCGCACTCGCCTCGCTGCTGCAGTGCTGTTTGTCTTTCTTTTCTCTCTTTCTGTTCGCTTACCCCATTTTCCATTTCCCATTTCCCATGCTCGACATTTCACTTTATTTCGAGCTGTGCATTTAATGCAGCTGCCGCTATGTGAAGGTTTATTGAATTTGCGTTTAATCATAAAACTAATAAAGCAAAGTTAATATTCTGCAATAAACCTAATCTAACATACGCAGTGCCTTTTTTATTGATATTTAATACACAATTTTCGCATTAAAAGCCTATATATAAATAGTATAAAGACTTTTGGTGCGATTGCTCAATGAACTGGCTCATTAAGTTGATTGAACGCACAAAAGTTCGTTCATGCTCTGCCCTATGCTAATTTCAAGCTGACGCCGAAAATAGCTGCCACACAAAAAAAAGCACGAAGAGGAAGCACACACATGTGAAATGAAGAGGCATAAGAAACATCCTGGCATACACATACACATACGAATACTACACAACAAAAGAAGAGCTCAGAGTGCCATGGCAACCCTGGGCTTCGGTGTGTGCGTCTTCTACGGTTTCGTAGCCCACTAATCTCCGCCACTGACAGGGAAAATGCTAAAAGTGTGGGCTCCACATTGTGAACAAACACACACACACACACACACACACACACACACACAAAGGCACATACGGACACACACACATGCATATTCAATTGGACAAGTGCGTGTAATTGACCCAAATTGTGATGAAATTGCGCCAAAGGAGCACTTTGCCAGTTCACCAACTCGCACAGAACAGAGCAGAGGTAACACAGGAGGAGGCAGAAGTAAAAGTGAAACGAGGCTCCACAATCAAGAAGAGCAAACTGCCCAACTAGGAATAGAAATAGGAATAGGAAAGCTCGCCATGAGCTAGCCTAAAACGCTCCACACATGGCTCAGAGGTAGACTGGACTCGAGTAGCAACAATTTGTTGGCGCCATTGATTGCATTTGGACCATTGGGTGAGCCAATGCTCATAAATGAAGCAGGCAGCAAAGTAGCAGAAGACGCAGTTGCAGGCAGCTGCCACATATATTTATATGTTCGGGCTTGTCTTCGGGCTAATGGCAACATTTGCTAATCTTTGACAGGGCTTTGTCAACTTGTTGTCGAATTTCTGGCATATGCCTTAATAAAATTACAAAAGTTTTGAGCACTCAACGAGAAGACGCAGACGCAGACGAAGTCCAAGTCGAAGAGCAGGACAAACAATGAATGGCCAAGCGAAGGCAGTTAAAGTTGCATTTAGCAAAAGGCAGCTGTCAGTAAGTATGCGCACAAGAAGTTGCACGACCTAGACATACCCTGGAATATATATTTATTTACAGACAACTTGAAATTTAACGATGAATGATCAAAATAAATAAAGGAATTTACGTAACAAAATTGTACATTTTTACAACTATTTTTAGCTTCTAAGAAGAAGCGATAAATACACTTGGTGACATAAAAAGAGAATGAATGGAAGACAGGACGATATAAAGATTGAGAATGAGGAGCGGCCAAGTGTCATCGCTTGAAGTGCAAGTGGCGTAAAAGTTGACGTATTAAATGCACCCGAGTTACCCTTTTTACGGTGCTGGGCATAAAAACTTTAGCAAGTTATCAACAATTACGCATAAACAACAACAGCAACAACAACGAGGAGAAGAATCCAAGTAAAAGTTGAGATAAAAAACACACAGCATAAAAATAAATAAATGCCAGGCAAACAGCTGAAAGAGAACGAACAGGAGAAATAAGACAAAAGCAAAATCGTCGTCGACAACGGCAATAAAAAGCAGCTGCAAGTCAGATTTTTTGGAGCCATGGAAGCAAGCAGCAGCAACTTGATGGGTCTTCTCCGGACAAACGAAGGACTCATTTGCACTCAACTGCAGCTGTCCTCCAGCTGGCAGGTCCTGCTCCCCCTCCTCCTCCTCCTCCCCACGATGTTGTTGTTGTTGCCGAGCAGCTGCCTCACAATTGGGCACTGAGCTGCTTAGCTCTTAAGCGCTGTGACAACTTTTTAAGCAACTTAAATGTGAAGTTTCATAGCAAGTTAGGCAGGAGTCGCAGTAAGAGTTACCTGCAGATGCAGATGCAGATGAAGATGCAGCTGGAGAGATGCTGATGAAGAGAATGAACTTGGAGCAGAAGAAGCTGGCGAGGCACAACTAAGGTTCAGTTTCTTTTGTTTAAGTTGTACGCGCATTGGAATAAATGAAGGTATCAAATTAAAATGCGCCACGGCAGCTTCTGCCCCCAAAAACTGTACTCCATGTTTTTGTGTGTGTGTATGTGTAGGGGTGTGTGTAGGTGTGCTTGTAGTTGTGTGTATCTGTGTGACTGTTGCGCTTGAGCAAGCAACTGCAGCTTTTTTGATACTTCTTGGCCTTTGTCTAAGGCAAACAGAATGCCAGCTGAAATTTAGTTGAGCGTCCTCATCCGACGTACTTTTTTGCCAAGAAACTTCAACGATATGGCGCACTCGCTTGGCAATAATTTTATTTGTTTGCCAACGACCAAAGACAGCCAAAAGAGCGCTTATACCTTGACGAGGCTATAAACATTTGCATTACCTGAGAACTGCGAATGTTTCGCTGTTGAAGCATGACAATTGCTGTATTTTGCAAATTTTATTATATTATTAACTTATTTATATTATTAACTTATTATTTTTAAAAATCACAAGTTACAAAAGCACAAACCATTAAAGATTTGCTCAAATGAAACGCATTAATGTTTATACTTTTTTTAATTTTATAAACATAAATAAATTTCAAGATTTAATATATTTCCAGAAATCTATGGATTCGATAGCCAATTATACTTTTTATTTGCTAGTAAAAAATATTTTATTAAAATTTAGAAAATTAAGTTCTTTAAGGAACAAATTTTGTTTGGTTGAGCGTGGGCATTTTTATGAATAATATTATTTTTATTGCCCCCAGACCATATGGTAGAAGGGCATTATTTCGATGTACTACAGAAAATGTATATAACGAGTAGATAGACCTAAAGTTCAATAAAAGTTTAATACTGATATACTAAACTTTGACTATGGTATATTGTAGTATTTTTTGGTACTTTGATTCGGTATATTTAAAGAATAACACCGCACTTTTTTGCTTTTATTGTTTTGCCTTTTTGTCAAAATAATGTGAAGTCAGTACAATTCAAGCGTATTAGGATAAAGGCTTGGTGCAAATAAAAATAGTTTTCCAATAAAAATTTAAAACTAGGCGATTCAAACATTATTTGATGAATGCGCAGGACAGCAAACGAGTCTATGAATATCAAGAGCGCTGTTTTCTTCACAACATTGACTCGAGAATTAAATAAATTATTTTATTAAAATTCAAATATTCTTGCACTAGTTTATACTTTGCTTTCTTTTTTATAAACTTATTCAAAATTTTAAATTCATCTTTTAGATACATTTGTAATTGCGTTAGTTATAATTTATGCGATTCTGTTTGGTAAAAAATCATATGTGCATATTTTAAAGTTAAATAAACATCTGTCGGAGCAAGAACCTCACATAGTTTGACCCGTTGCTTAAGCCATTGACACTAAACCGGCTTTCAAGGCCAATGGAATGAAGCAAAAAAAAAAGAACTTAGAAAAATACGGGGTGAGTGGCACTAAATGAATGTGAATTGTGTGACAGACTGGCGAACAGACAGGGCCAACTGATGGACCAACTGTCCGGCTGATGGGAGATGGGCAAGCCGACAAGCAAACACTCAGAGAGAGAAAGAGGTGAGCAGACAACTGACTGACAATCAAACAAGCCAGAGAAGGAGAGGGGGAAGGAGAGAGAGATGGGGAGGAGGAGTCCGTGACAAAAGGACATAGGTGACCCAGCAATGCAACGACGCATCAAGTCAACAACTAAACGCAGACTAACTGAAAAAATTGTGACTATTTTTGCTCTATCTCTATCGCACACACTCACATACACTCTCTTTCTCTGCCCTGTCAGCTGCTATGCCCGTTGCACTTGTCGCATAATCCATTCCCATTTTTTGCAGCCATCCCTTCTCTTGGCTGCAGTTGCTGTTGTTGTTGCTGTTGCTGTTGCAGTGGTGTGGCCTGATATCAACTCGGATCAAAGCGGCCATCTTTCTTGCACCAACACAATGGCCGCTTCCTGTTGTTGTCGTTTGCTGTGCTGGCGCTGTGTTGTGCTCTGTTTGGTTGCTTGTTGTGCCCTTTTGCTGTTGTTGTTGTATTTTACAACAATGCGACATCAAGCAGCGAACGCGTAAAGCTTATCATCAACGCATGGCCAGCTGAGCTGAGCAGAGCAACAGCAGCAACAGCAACAGCAGCAGCAGCAGCATCAGCAACAAGAACAACAATCAACAACAGCATTTCGTGCTGTTGACACTTTGGATTCGAGAATTTATGCAACTTAAAAGCGGTCAAGTTACGAATTTATGCATGGCACCATGCACAAACACACACATACATACCAATACAAACACATACTCGCACACACACACACACACACACACAGCTGGTGGGCGCAGTCATATAAATATATGTTTGCATGCAGTTTTTTGTTGTTGCCAATGCATAAATTGAGCAGCGTCGACTCCGGCTCCGGCTCCGGCTCCAAGCTCCAACTCCCTTCACCCCTCGCTTTCTCCCGGCTATGGCTGTGCAATCGGACCTGCAATTGCCTTCCGGACACTTGCTGCTTACAGACGTTTAACTCGCCTCTGATTCGCATTCTGATGTTGGCAGCCTGCTGCCTGCTCCTGATGGTTTTAATTCGCTTTTCTTTTATTTAAATTTTTAAATACTTAATCGCCTGGCTTCCCATTCGCGATTTCTATTTTTTATTTGTTAAAGTTTCGTTTAAATTTTTTGACTTCTGTTTCGTATGCACTCGAAATTGGCAAATTAACAGGCAAAAAATTTGTCCATAAGGCCATATAATGGTCGGATACGCTTGCAGCACAAATGAAAAAATGTAATAAAATAATTAAAATATTAATTCAACAAAGAAACCTATGTGTGGCATTGATACAAATTGTACACACTTTTAGTAACAGGTATATCCAAAAATAAAATTTTATATTTTAATACGATCTAATTTTTAGGTATTTTTATTCAGAAAACCGTCAAGCGAAAAAATTAATTAAAATTATTTATGAACATATGTTTATAGAGTACATAGTAATAGACAACAAGAGAGTTACATTCGAGAGTGCTCGACTGTTTAATTCGCGCTAACATTTTTCTATAAACCAAAACAAGCATATATACATACATATATAGTAATATTCTTAAAGTAATATTCCGGAAATATACAAAAATATACTGAAGGTAAAATTTTAAATTTTGTAATACCATTAAAATATATAATCGTGTTGAATAAATATCCCTGATTATAAACCAAAACAAATAACACCTTACAGCAGCACCGGTTTTTATATTATTATTTTATTTCGCTATTTTTGGTATAATCTGTATATACCAATTAAATGCAGTTGTTACGCTTCTTCATTTATTTTCGAATAGATAATAATTGTATAAGTTATTTAACAAATACTTTTGAACAGAAAAAAAGAAATACAAGAAATATCAGATTGTTGATCAAAGCAACTAAGAACCGTAGTACGTCGACTTATTTCCGTATTTCTTGTACTCTGCGGTATATTTTAAATATAGTTCTATATAAATTTACCAAACATTGCCTTCAGTATATTTTCGTCTTTATTTTTATATTAATTAATTCATGAATTCCTTTAATTCAATATGGGTATCGGGTATTTCACAGTCGAGCACACTCAACTATAGCTTTCATGCTGGTTTTTGAAATAGCTTCTACAAAATTAAACTCATTGCAATCAAATTTACAAGAGAAATGTAGTTGCGTCAAGAGAAACGTGATTTTTGGAATATGTTGACCCAACCAGTTTTCACAAGGTAGTTTTATAATGTAGCCCAATATAAAAAAGCAAAGGTGAGAATTTGTTTTTGAATTTAATTAGTTAGAAAAATAACTGATTGATGCCAAAAATTGTTAAAAATAAAAAAGTTGATCTCGCAGAGAATTCTTCAAAACTCATTTTGAATCAGTTCGGTTAATTTTCATACAATTTTAGCATAGTCCCGATAAATTACAACTATCAACAGCCGCTTTGAATTTAATTTCTTGATATCCCAATCTTTTAATGTTTGATTTGAAGTATGTTTATCATGTCAAACTTCCCAAATTGTTGTACATCTGACTTTTAATGCATTGGGCATCCATGAAAAGTCCTCTGGCTATAAACATTAGCTATGTGGAAAATGCGCGTAATGAATTGAAAAGAAATATAAACTAATATTTCAACTGCAAATGAAATTAAAATTTAAGTTGCAAATGTAACCCCAATTAGCTGGCAACCGCTTACGGTCGACCCCTTTTCTACAGTTTCTCGTTTTTGTATTTTTTTCGGCTCGTCAGAATATATAGGACCTCGGTCCATTGTGCAGCGTTCAGTTCTGCGTTCTACCTTAACCAGCTGCAGCGTAGAAAAGCTTTCAGCAAGCCGCAGAAACGCCAAGAACTAGGCCAGCAACCGGTGCTGGAGCTGCCAAGAGTGCGGTGCACGCTGACGTGCGGTCTCATCAGCAAACCCAACATCAACCCCTCCACCCTTTCCACTTTCCACCAACTCCCCCGCTGACCATGCAATCTTTTGCAGGGCAGAGCAGAACAGTGCAGCGCGGCGCTGTCGACGCCTAAGTGCAGCGCATTGCGCGCATTACATAATAAATTCTCAGCTTATTTGCATAGTTTTGTGGTTGTGAACAATGTCCAAGCCAAGTTAATGGAATTTTGTAATAAATTTCGCAATGAGTTGGTTAAACAGACTTTAACTGCAATGAGCTGTGCTATGCAGTTTGGACCTAAAAACTCTGAACTCTGAACCATGTTTTTTTCATTAGCACTTTGATGCGACTTAGCTGTGGAGGAGGAGCAGGGGGAGGAGAGTCAGAGAGGTAGCAGAGCAATTACAACAAGTGCCAAATGCACATCAACAACATAAAAGCACCAAAGCAAAGCAACAGCAGGAAAGTAGTCGGGCGGTGGCCAAGGCAGAGAGACAGAGAGAGAGAGAGAGAGGGAAGCGTGGAGTAGAGGCAACTGAAGCTAAAGAACGACGCCGCCTGCCGACTTTTCAACAACTGTCGTCGACTGGCGGCTGTCGCCGGAAGCGCAAAGTTGCAGGCAGGCAGAAGGCAGAAGGCAGCAGGCAGCAGGCAGCGGAAACGGCAGCGCAGTAAAAGTCGCACTACTTCTGTGGTTGTCAGTTGTTTTAACAGCTTAGCTGCCCCTTCCACGCATCCACCTCTCCTCACCCCGCAGCACCTTCAATGGAATCGGGCTGGAGATTGCCACGGAAATGTGCTGTCAATTTACGCGAAGGCAACGTCGACGACGACGACGACGACGTCAACTTTTAAGTTCTGCCCTTAGTTTGATTTGCACTTTGCTCACAAGTTTTCTGATGAGCTTTGTTATTGCCGTACAACGGTAAAATTATACCCGTACAATGTATAACAACCACGCAATATTCACTCATAATTGAAGGCCTTTGTGTTAGCCTCCAACGACCTTTTCCTCTACCCCCGCTCTTTCTATCTTTCTCTCTCATGTCACGCATAAACTTTGCATAATTTAAGAGCCTACATACTGCCTGGCTCAAAAAATGAAGATTGTGAGAACTTTAAATATTGACAGCAACTGTCTGAAACTTATGCTGCTGCCTTTTAATATCCTGCTGCAATTCTTTGCGAGTTTGTAAAATTAACTTGTATCCCACGCATACTTTTCACAAATCGAAGTTTTTCCTCAGCCTCCAATTTTCGTCTTCATATGCACGCGTCGCACGGAGTCTTTGACAGTTTTGATTCCAATTATAAATTATATTTAATTTTTTAAACGCAACAGTTCGAGCGAAAAAAAAACTCCTTGACGGTCTCATATTTCCATATTAAAATGAAACATTTTGTTATTTGAAATATTTTAATAAACCTTTGCTCCACAAATTTATGTTACATTTAACATATTAATACATTCTTTACAATAAAGCAAAAATAGTTTATTTTTTTAAGTACTTCGATTTTACTTTAAATTTACTATTAAGCATAAAAACATTCGATGCTATGGATTAAATTGATTTAATCTTTTTATTCTTTTAAAGTAAAACAAAACACGGGTTTGTTGTAATACTTTAATTATTATATTTTTTACTTTAATTTGCAATTGAAATAAATAAAAGTTAAAACAATTGATACTATTGGTGTCCATTACATATCCTATATTAGAATTCATTTAAAATTTATTGTTCCAAATAATTTAAATGTTATTTGTCATATTTCTTCTACTCAGCCAAGTTATCATTTAATTTTGCACATTTTAAACATCATTATTATAAATATTATACTTACAAGCAAATTGTTAAAGTATAAAGAATTGATCCTAAATTATAAATTATATTTGTTTTATGTTAATTCGTTTAAAGGTTAATAGAAAACACTTTCTGTTACTCGAAATATTTGCACATTATTAATTGCTTTAGCCAAAATTTTATTTTAAAGAAGAAACCACTTTCTGGTTTTCTTTCTATTGTAAATATTTGAATACAATATGAATATAGTTTGTCATATTTATACTCTCGTTTTATCGACCTGCTCAACCAAGTTAAAATAGAATTTTACATATTTTATACATCAATATTTTAAACAATATTTATTTGATTTCTTATTCGGACAAATAAATATTAAAATGGCATCTACGCTTATTTTTCTCAGAGTATTGTAATCCATAAATTGTTTATCTTTCTACCAATTTCCTGTTTGAAATTTGTTGTCAGCAGAAAACTTCTGTGCACATAAAATACAGTGCCACATCCAGGGCTCAGGTTGGAAGAGTTTATGTCTTTAAGAGCGGCCTACCTTAACATAAATATAATACTTCAGTCTCAGGGAAAGGCAAAAGCAAAGGCAAAGTCAACGGCAAGTATCTGCAGTCAAAGATAAGGATGCAGAGGCCGCGTTGACAGAAGCGAGAGACAACTGACCAACGAAGCATCCAGACTGGACAGAATTATTACAAATGTCATGGAGCGAGGCGGCGACAAAAATATATAGTCCTTCTTCTCTCTACACTATATGCAGTGCTCAGCTATGCTGTTAAAAAAATCATTGAGGCAATGGAAGGGACAAGAAGGAAGGGCATCAATCACAAAAGAATTATGTTGGGGTAAACAAAGGCATTTGTCATGAAACAGCAGACGACAACAACAACAACAACAACAGGAGCAAAAATAAGGAGAATAAATGCTGGTGTTTGTGTTGTTGTTGTTGTTGTTGGTGGTGGTTGTGATACTGCTGCTGCAAGTGCCAACGGATTGAGGACATTAGCTTGAAAAGCTGCTAGTGGGCAAAGGATTCAGGATCTGGTTGCTGCTCTGTCAACTGTTAGCTCTTGGCCCGGTCAAAACTTTAGCCCACATACGCAAAAACACAAAAGCAAAAAAAAAACACACACACACATACAAGGCACATAAATCTGAGCTCAGCAAAAAGGTGCATATGGAGGCATGTGAATGTGTGTGTATGTGTGTGAGTCAGGATAAAAGTAAGCGTGTGTGTGTGTGTGTGGGAACCTTTTGAGTAATTGCACACATTTAAAATTCTTTTCACACTTGATGCCAAAGGCAAGGCTCAGTAGCCCACTTGCTGAGCCGGACGAGCAGCTCTTTCAAATTGAAGTTTGGGGTCAACATTCGCCAATTTTTCATCAAGTATTTATGCATAATTTCACAAAGTGCATACGAGAAGCTGCAGCTGCAGCTTCATTCTCCTACACACACACACACACACACACAGAGAATCTGCCAGAGGGAAGCTGTAATCGCTTAGCCATCCATGTTGTGGCTAAATACTTGGTTGCAGTTATTAAATTTTGCTGCACTTGCTGCAAGTAATTTGCCCAGCTTTACTCTCTGCTCCGTTCCGTTCCACACAGCAACTACTTCCTCAAATTCACATATTGACTGAGGGAAGTCTTGAAGCTTCTTGGCTAAAAATTTGCATTTAAATGAGTTTAGCCCAAAGGCAGCGTATCGAAACTAAATATTTGCCATGTGTGCGCCATGGCAAACGGCAGGTTATTTTTACAACTTATGCAACAATGCACACATGTACACAAACATTGTGACACAACAACAGCAACAACACACACACACACAAGAACTTTGAGGGGTCGAAATGAAACGATTTCCTTTAAGATACAAACACGCTTCGGCAGCTTAGAGATGTGTGAATGAAGCGATAGTCTAGTCGGTTATTAGTTAGCTTAACAAAACATTACCAATTAGATCCTTGAATAAATATAAATTAATTTAACTATAATTACACAGTAAAGAAAATTGCTGAGCTTTCACCTAACTAATTACAAAAAGAGGCTGCTTAGAGATTTGTGAATGAAGCGATAGTCTAGTCGATTATTAGTTGGCCTAACAATACATTACCAATTGAAGGTTAATTCTTTAAATAAATTTAAATTAATTTAACTTGAATTACAAAGTAAAGACTAATTCTATTTGCTGCATTCACCTAACAAATACCAAAATAGGCCGTTTAGAGATGTGTGAAGTAAGATATAGTATAGTCTAATCGATTAGTGGCTAGCTAAGCACCTTAAATTGAAATTCAATTAAATAGGTATTACAAATTTAATGATAATGTGAAACTTTCACCTAACAAATTAAAAATTGTGTAAACTTTATTAGTACATATGTATATAGTTTAGAGATTTGTGAATGAAGCGATAGTCTAGTCTAGAATCTATCCGAAAACAAGTAAGAAAGCTACAGTCGAGTGTACTCGACTGTGAGATACCCGTTACCCATTTTGAATAAAAGCAAAAGCAAAAGATCTAGGTTTTCATACGGATAGACGGACAGACGGACAGACACACAGACGGACAGACGGACATGCTTAGATCGTCTCGGCTGTTTACCCTATATATATACTTTATAGGGTCGGAGATGTCTCCTTCTACCTGTTACATACATTTCCTGTCGGCACAAAGTTATAATACCCTTCTACCCTATGGGTAGCTGGTATAAAAATATTTATTATTCAAGGTTAACTACATAAATAAATTTAAAGTCATATAATTATCAATTACGAAATTAATTAATTAAACTTTAATGTGAATTATATTATAAAGCGTGGACTTCGAATAAAGATTAAAAAAATGTGTGTAAATGAATAGTTAGGTTAGGATAGTTAGGTTGGTTTAACAAAACAATGAGAGCTACATACATAATTAAATTTAACATATTTTAAACTATATCGAGAAAGAAATTAAATAAAGATACTATTATGTTCTATGATTAGTAATAATTACGCATATTTAAATTTATTTATTAAAGGATCATCAATAATGTGA
The DNA here is from genome assembly GCF_023558535.2 of Drosophila nasuta. Lineage (NCBI taxonomy): Eukaryota > Metazoa > Arthropoda > Insecta > Diptera > Drosophilidae > Drosophila > Drosophila nasuta. Next base: position 20,534,837 of record NC_083457.1, read on the forward strand.
ATACTTTCCTTCCCTTTCCAACTGCAATTAAGTATTTTAAAGCCAATTTTAAAATTAAACTTAAATCAATTTTAAAAAGGCGCTACTCTTTTATCCGCACCTAACGTATTTTAATCCATAAGCTAAACAACAAAGTCTTGTGCATAGCAAAATATAAATGTGCACCATTCATAAATGGTTATTTAATTCTTTCCACTTTTATCTAAATTCAGTTTTTATTTAAAATAAAGGAAAATTTGTATAGCTTGATGCTGAAAAATATTATGATACTACAATTAAAATTCTTTCTGCTTCCTTTTGCATACATTATTCCAAATCTGTATGTATTTTAAATTTATTTGGTTTGAAATCAAAATTAAATACATATAAAATTTATGAAAAATACCTGTTAGACAAAAATAAATCCCTTAGCAAGCGTTGCAACTTTTATAGACATTCACTTAAGTTTTCTTGGCTTTCGATTGAAGCGAGCATTCAACGTTTAAGTGCTAATGCCCAAAAGCTAACCAAAAACCAAGGATATGCTTTAAAGCATTATTCGACATCCGAAGCAATCCCAAAGCAGAATAACAACAAAATGTTTACTAACAAAATAAAATGAAAACTGAAGCTAAAAGCTGTGTCGAAGCGTGCGGAAAACAAAGTGACCAAAAATGTTTTGCAATTTGTTGCTTATTTTCTTATATTTTTTTAACATTTTACTAAATTACTTCCACAATTTTTGAGCGCAGCTGTTGCCAGAACAAAATAACAGCAACAACAACAACATCAACGCTAGCAACATGAACAACAAAAATATTTGCAATGCATACAAATGCAAGCTGAGCCAAAAATAAAATGAACATCTACCAAAAAAAAACGAAGCGGTAAATGGAACTAGAGCAGGGGTGCATAAATATGCTAGATGCGAGGAGACTAGGTAAAGGGCACATTTCTAGGGGGGGTTTGACGCAAGTCGAAGTCCATGACAAAGTCATGGAACAGGCTAAGCAAACCTAATTGAAGCCGCCTTTGGCATACTCAAAAAGTGTGCCAATTTTTGAAGAGCTTGTGGTTTGTCTACTTTAAAATGTACTAAGCTTCCAAAGCAAGATCCCTTCGGTCCACTGTTCAGTATCTGCTCTAAAGTCGTTTGCCCAACCAATGACCTTTTGACATACACTTGCTAAAAAGCCAAACAACTTAACAACAACAAAAGCAAGTGCGTTTGCTATAGGTGTATACCCTGTAGAAAGAAGGTGACACTTTTATTTTGATATGTCCACAACAAATGAATTTTTAATTTCAAATAATTGGAATTTTTCTTCTGGATTTAATCAATCATATTATTGCTAAGTAATTAAATAAATATATATATAATTAAAAATAATAAAAATATATGAAATAAAAAAAAAAACAAATTAAATAACACAAAAATAAAATTAAATTAAATTAGATAAAAATTAAATAAGAAAATATGAAATTGAAGAATTTTTATTTATTATATTCCTAAAATTATGAATAAAATAAAATAATATATAATTTTATTAAATAAAATTAGGTGAAAATAAAATAAAACAATACAAAATTAAATAATTTATTATTACTTTTCTTAATACTATGACTTATGATTGTTTTCTTTTTCAAATTATTTTGGATCTCTGCTCTATTTTTATAGGAAACTACTTTTTACTAGTCAGTTCTCTTAGAGAACACTTGATCTATGACTATTGATATTAATACTCTTCTGTCCAAAATTATACGACATCCACTTAAAGTTTTGTTTGGTCGTTTGTAGTGGAATGAGAAACCCAAAAATAAATAAAGTAAAGTAAAAAAAAGTATGAAAAAAATTGCAAGAAATGGGATATTTAGTATATTGCCTTTGTTTGCACATCCGATTTTTAAGTAGAGGTAAAAAATCGCACACACTTTAATTTTAACTTAGCAATTTTTCTTCCTTTAAGTAGACTTCTTCTGGTGAGGATCTGTGAAAGTTTTGCTTGCTGAAAATATCACGAAACTTGTTTTAAAATTTCTTGAATTTATTACACTTATTAGTATGAATGTCTTGAGAACAAAATAAACCATTTCTTAATTTACTTTTATTAGATGAAAAGTGAAAATAATAAAGAAAAATCATTTTTATTATAAAAATATGAATGCCTGATTTTGTGGATTACTAAATACTAAACTCTTTGCTAGTCCTGCATGCCCTGTTGCTTAGCCTCTTTTGTGGACGTCAACAACTTAACTACATAAGCGTCGACTCGACCGATTCTCAGGCTTCTCTTCTTTATAGTTGCTGTTTTCTGTTTTCTATTCATTTGCCCGGCGACTGGGGCACTTTTTGCGCAGCGTTGATTTCCGTTGCTGTATGTAAAAGTGCAACTTGAGGCCCACTCACACTCAAGTGTGTGTATGTGTGTGTGTGTGTGCATGTGTGAGAGTGTGTGTCACATGGCAGCAAGTGGTTAGAAAACTAAACTGTTGCCATGTGACAAGTGGCAGCTTGACGACTACTATAGCAATGAAGGAGATGCCGACGAACACAAGGAGACGTAGACGCAGGCTCAGACAACGTCAACGGCGACAGCGACGTCGACGTCGACGTCAGCATCAATGACGCTTGGCGTGCACTTTGCAACAAACAAAACAAGGCAGAAGCCTGCTGCACCTGCTGCGATGCAAGTGAACAAGCAGACGATGATGATGGCGATGGCGATGACGATGGTGATGTTGGGGATGATGATGATGATGTCGAGGCAGGCGACAACTTTGGCCTGTTGTTGTTTTAGCTAAAAACTGTAGTGCGCACTCAAGATTGCCACAAAAGGTAACATTAACAGGGTGCAGAGATCGGTGGAACAGCAACAGACGCTCATTTGAGCACTCAAGTAATGAGTCGCAACAGGAGGGAGCGCAACAGTCGCAAGTGCAGTGCAAAAGGGTTAAGTACAAGAATTTAAAGGACTTGCACACATGCCTGCATCTAAACAAGTTGTATAACAATGTCTATTGAACTCGCAGTGGCGGGGTTAAAGGTGAAATCCACACTCTTTCACACACAAAGCCAAAAGCCGAACAATAAAGTCACTTGGCAACACAATACATGGAAAATCATTTAACACCGAAATCGGATTATGAAGCTCATATGGAGTCCAGTCAATAGTCGAGCGACTTCGAGAGATTGTCATCGCCTTGGCCAAGGCAACAGGCAACAGGCAACCAGCAACAGGCAACAACAACAATTGAAAATCATTTGAAACCTTTCAAATGTTGCACAAAAGAAATTGATTTCATTTGAGCAGTCGCTTCATGCCTGAAGATTTGATTTAAATTCGCACGACATTCTCCATTTCACTCTATCCCTCTCTCTCTCTCTCTTTCTTACTTGGCCAACAGCTGCATCTCTTGAAGCAGGCGAACAATCGATGGCCAGGAGTTAGACGTGGCACAATGTCCATCGCCCATCGCCCATCACAGGCATCTGTCTGTTGCATTTGCCAGTCAAAGTGAGAAATGCATAAAAGATATAAAGATGGCTCGCAGAAATTCAATAATGTAACCCGGCTCCAGCTTCCGGCAAGAATGAGGCGAACTGGAGCGCATTTAATTCTCAGCCCGAAAGTAGGCAATGCAAATATAGAGCACAAAGTGTTGAAGGATGCAATTATTTGTGTAAAGAAAAGAGGCAAGAAATTACTGCGTTCAAAACAATGCAAAAGTATTCAAATAAAGCATTTGTTTAACAACCAGAAAATTTCCAAATTATTTTCACTATTTCTCACTTGTGCTTGTCTCTTTCTCTTACCTACTATTTGCTGTGCGAAAGCCTCTTTAATCTTTTGTGTAATTTATGCAATTTTGAGGCTGAAGGGTCAACCTACAACCAACAACAAACAAAGCAAACGAAATCCTTATAAATCTCAGATGGGCATATCAAATTAACCCAACTTAAAATATACCCATCAGCTGGCGCACCTTCACAATTCTATCACCACCTTACTTCCATGTAAAACTGGCTTACCCAACTGGCTTCCAGTCAGTTGACTTCCAGCACATTAAGTTTAGAAATCAGCTTAACTAATTTCCACGTCCAGGACCCTTCTTAGTAATTCAATTAGCAGTAAATCTTTACAAATAGAAGACTGGACACACACACACACACTTACACACAGACAATCTCATAGTGAAAGATGGGTAATACTTTTTAATATAAATTATGTGAAACTGGGCGCCCGAAAAAAGCAGCTCAGGCAGTTAATAGTTTTGCCTTTTGGGTAACAAAAGGCTTACCTCCGGCGAGCCGTGGGCGGATTTATCTATTCTATTTTGTAATTTTTAATTTCGCAACTAATGCGATTATTCACGGCTGACGGAACACGCTGGCAATAAAAATGACCAACGTGTAAGCCACGTTTAACACTCGGTTTATTTTTAGTTAACGGCCCAGTCCCAGTCCCTGTCCCTGTCCCTATCCTTGCCTCTCCTCCTAACACATTCTAAAACAACAACATCGAAAAAACTCACTAAAAGAGAGAACAAAAAAAAATGAAAACAAAACTATTCACACACCAGCGCATGGCTCAAACTTTAAGCTTTATAGTTGCAAGCCAAAATAAAATAGGATCATAAATAAAATCTAACTGAAGCTCGCATACTCTAGAGTTGTGTAACATATCACATAACAAAGACAAGCTTATAACATAATTAATAGTAAATGTTTTAAATAAATTTCTTAGTTACTATTTAAGAAAACAAAATTTAAATAAACTTTAAGAAATATGTATCTATTATATGACGACTTTTAATACCAAAAATGTCTTATTAATAAATCACTTTATAGACTTTTTTAATATATTTATTTATTTATATTAATTGTCTTTAGCTCCGCTTTGCATTTTCTAATAAATTTCTTAGTAACTTGTTATTGAAATAAAATTAAAATATCAATATATTCTAAACAGTTTGTGAATACCTTTTAACAGAATAAATTTCATATTAATAAATCACTTTCTGAATTTTGCTAAAATTACTTATTTTTGATTTGAACTCGATGTATACTATTTAATGTAGTTTAACTAAGCATTGCATCTAATAAATTTTGTATTCGAATAAAATTTAAATATCACTTTGATTTAAATACAAAGAGCATAAATTTAATATTAATTGATAAGTTTGAAGATTTCATTAAATATATTTTACATATATAGATGTGTTGAATATATTATGAAATCCACAAATTTTTTTAGTAACTACTTATTGAAATACATTTGAAAGAATTAAAATTAAATTATCACATTATAAATATATTTTACTTTTTATTGCAAGGTCTAACAAATTCACTAAATCAATTTTCTTTGCATAAATTTTGTCATATATTTGAGGCGACAGATTTGAATTCGATTTGCCAATTTGTATTGCTTCTAGCGCTAGCAACCAATAATTGTATTTCTTTAGATATTCTTTAGACATTCATTTAATTGATATTAATTTGAGTTGCAACAAACTGCATCAGAAATTTGTGTGCTCCCATAAAAGTCGATGTAAAGTGTAGAAAAATTGTCTCAAAATGCAGCGAGGCGTGCAAATCGTACAGAAAGTTAAAAATGACCAGAGTCTAACCCGGACATAGTGGTCTAAGGGTTCGAGGTTCGGAATGAGAAAGTTCCGCAATGCAGCGACTGACCAGCCCAGATCCCACTTGACAAACAGGCAGACAGACAGAAGAACTTAAAGCCCTGCCACGTGCCCATTTACAGTTATGACCGCTTAAAGAAGCAGAAACACTTAACATTTAATTAAAATTTTGCAATTACGAGCTAGAAGATGCCTTAGTCAATGCTGAGTGAAATTGCTGGCAGCATCGAGAAAATGCCATGGTTAAGAGTGTTGAGATGCCAACTGTTTGTTTTGACGAGCCAAGACAATGTTGCAACGATACTAGTTGCATGCACCTTAAGAGCTATTTCAATGAACTTGGCACAACACTAATTGCCACTTAAAGGCAGCCAAGTGATTGAGTCTGGCCACTGTCACAAAGCAACGACATTGGTTTCGACATTTTAACAATTAATTAGTTTCATTGTGCCACAGCCCGAGAACAGACAAGAGACAAGCTCTTATCTGGCTTCTCTCGCATCTCTCGGCTAACATTCGTTTTGCAGCAGGATGCATTACACGCTTGGCTGCTGCAGCTGCAGCTGCAGTCCTTACGCATATCCCGAATGTCTTTGGAAATTCCTTTGTGTGCATGCACGTGCCAACAATGTATGCATATATATTTTATGGGCGTGGGCGATGGGCGGTGGGTGGATGAACTGTGGGGGTGTGGCATCAAAGTGCATGCAAAATACGTGCCATGCATGCGCAAGCCGCGTGCTATTTATTTTTATTACGCAAAGCATCCAAAGTTTTACACATTACTTTTATTCAGCAGCAGCAGCAGCAAGAGCAGCAGCTCATAGCAAGTTTTGTAGTCCTGGGATAGAGTACAAAATCGCATAGGTGGCACCCAAGCGACAAGCTGCTCCAACTCCGACTCCAACTCCAACTGCTGTCCTCACTGACATGTTTAATAAATGGCAGAAGCTGTCAAGAGGCCACATTGTTTGTGTTGTTGCTTAACCTTCAGCGAACAACTGACTTCGAAAAGTTTCCCCAGTTCCCCAAGAAACTCTATATTACATACGAGCGAGTACATACATATATATATAATATATAGTACAACCATATAGAGTCTATGAATTATGAGTTTCTAGTATGTAACGTACGTTTTAACAGGTATCTGCTTAAACTTTCATTGTTTATTTATAGAAATTCCCCCTTCAACTTTCTCGTAAAACAAACTGTATTTTAAATTGGACTGTAATTTAAATTTACTTAAAGTTCGTTATGAAAAATATAAATTAATATTGATTTTCAACAGTTTTGAATACAGCTTTACATGTTATGGATTGTTAGAAACGACAATGAATATTTCAATCAACAATTAATACAATTTAATTTCAACAACAAATTCATATACTAGTTCATGTACAATATATATCTATATCTATATTTAAGCTGGGCATCATTTGCTCATTTAAATTTGAAATTTATTTATATTTGACCAATCAAATTTTATGCATCGCGTAATCGTAAATATTTCGAATATACTCTGCATCGTTTAAGGTATTTTAAGAATAGACATTAATATGTTAGATTATAATAAAAATAAAATCACATTAGAAAAGAAGTTATTTAAAACAAACTTTACAAATCATAAATTAGAGGAATATTTTATTATTATTCACATTTGAGAAATTGTATTTGTTAGACATATTGTAGAGCATTTTAAAATCAGCTTACATCGCTAATACAACTTTGTTTATTTTGTTTGAAAAAGCCAGCAAAACATTTGGCAATTGCACGACGTTATTGCATATGAAAAATAAATTATGCAACGAGCCAAACGAGCCATTCGCGTCGGCGTTTCATAGGCCTAATTAGCGAGTGGCATGGCCAAAACGAAGGACCATAATCAAATTACACAAAATGCGATGTGTGTGGCCAATTAAAGGGCGGGGGCTAAGAGAACTCTGTAATTTTCATTATAAATCAAAAATTGATGGGAAAAACTGTGCCGCAATTAAGCAGCCCAGCATCAGGATGAGGATGAGGATGACGATGGGCAGGAGATGGATTGGACCACAGTGCATGGAAGTAGTTTAGCACCTAGCGATGGCTATAAAAAATGTGCAATTTTCACAACACATATTTCCCTTTTGGCAAAAAGCCAGCAACAAACAATGAAACCCAAAATAACAAAAAAAAAAGAAAAAGGCAAAAAATGGGAAAGCAAATAGGAGAGCAAAAAATTTGCAGGCCGTAAATAACCGAGGAAGCCAAGTAAACAGCGACTGGCAGCCGCAAAAAGCCAAAACTCACTGCGAATGCGAATATTCTTGGAATTTTCATTTGTTGTAGCGAGTTTCGGCTGCGGTGTTAGTATTCGTGTTGTTGATGTTGCTGTTGCTGTTGCTGCTGTTTCTGTTGTTGTTGTTGTTGTTGCTGCTGATTCTGTTCGCGCTTTTATTAGTATTGGTGTTGGGAAACTGGTGTTGAGGTCGCATCGCATACTCCTAGTTAGAAATGCCCCATCCGATGCTGTCAGACCAATTTGTCGCTGTGTGTGTGTGTGTGTGTGCGAGTGTGTGTGTGTGTGACTGTGTGTGGCATAATGGTCTTGCTGGTGCTGCTGCATTGTCGCTTCATTTTTGCAGCAAAGTGTGGCAAAATATGTTGACAGGAAATGTTATGCGAATTTCACTGCGTATAAAATGAAATTTACGTGAATTTTCGGTGCGCCCTTTTCTTCTATGGTTTTCGTTGGTTTTGTATCAGGTTTTCTTTCTGCATCCAAGTTACAGGGAAATTTCAACTTTAATAAAACGTACACAATGAAGTAGAGTATATATTTGCTTCAACCCTTCAGTTAATTAAAATTATTATTGTTTATTATTCTAATGTAAAATTATTATTGTTTATTATTCTAATGTAATTAATTGCATTTCGCATAAACAATGCAAGCTTCACAAAAAAAAATAAAATTGTGATAATTCTAGATATTGGATGACCAATGAACTCATACCTACTCAAATAATAATATTTAAACACGCAAGTACAGGGCTTGTCGCGCTCTTGAACTAACTCGTAAATCATTAATTTTTCGCATTTGTGTGCTCTCTGTTTATGTAGAAATTATGTACCCCAATACTATGTTATATTGAAGTATACAGTTTAGATATTAAGCAAAGAGTCAATTATACAGCGTTCAATATTAGCCAAACTTACTTCTACACAATGTTCTTTTGTTAGTATTTGTTTTTTTTTTGCCCTAATCTTTATCTAGTGTTCATTCGCTTGTGGAAAAGTCAGTGCATTTAAATATAAATTTTAGTGTTACTCAAAATTCACGAAAATGCATTAATTGAACAGTATATTACCGACGCAGAGTTTTAAAATATTTTCTAATTAAACAATACCGAATCAGGCAAAGTTAAGGTAACACAATTACTTTGCACACTACCAATATAGAATTTTTATATATAGAATCATAAAGAATTTTCAATTATAATATACTAAAATTCCAGAATAGCTTGATGATGTCACGGAATGCAAATCATTGAACGACAACGAAGAAGACAACTGTAAATACGCCTTTAAGTAGAAGTAACTAAAAAAAAATGAATAATAAAAAAAAATACGAGGTGTGAATACTGTAATCAAGCTACAAATAGTAAATGCAGCAAAAAACTGGTTTCAGTTAGTCGCTCTAATTGTAGCAACTATAAAAAGAAATTGAATAGCTGAGAAACTATTCAGTTCTAAGAAAATGAGTAAACAACAGACAAGTCTCTATTCAGTGCTGCTGCTTTGCGGGTTGCTAGCTTTGGTTGAGGTAAATATGTGTGAAATCTACAATTCCTAGATTGAAATATAATGATAAAGTTTCATTGCAGTGTCGGCATCCTTTCGATTTCTTTGAAGAGAGCTTTGAAGATTTTGAGCACTGTCTTCAAAGCAATAACATCACCCATGATGAGTACGAAGCATTTGAAGCGTTCGGCAACAAGGAAAACTTGCTTAAAGATAAAGTCGAGGCGAAATTCAAGTGCAACATTGACTGTCAATTGCAAAAGCAACCGATAAAATGGTTGAATCAACAGGGTCGAATGGACCTGAAGCTAATGAATGCCACAACTGAGGCAGCTGAATCCATTACCAATTGCATGAGAGATGCGCTTAATGAGCAGTGCTCCTATAGCTTTAAGCTGGTTATATGCGCCTATTTGGCAAATCATCCCGTGGTTGATTATGAATACAACGAGGAGTCGTTATTCGAATTGCCAGCTGATGACTATGAGTATCAGACGGAAGAGTCTCATGAAACTGTTAATAATGCCAACACTATATTGAATGTATTGCAAATAAATATACCCAATTAATTAAATAAAGCACAATTGGTATACAAATATAAATAATAAATAATAAATATTTGTTATATTTCAAAATATGCCAAGAATATAGCATAATGGGGTTGGAGATACTGAAATATAGGAAAAATATGTCAAAATACCATCAAAAGAACCGAGAATATACCTAAATAAGCCAAGAATATACCATACACGTGGTTAGAGATATACTGAAATATAGCAAAATCAGTATATGATATACCACAAAAAGAAGCTAATGAAAATATCAAAGGAATATACCACTAAAGACCCATAATATACCACAAATGTGTTAAAATGAAATGTACCAAATCGGTATAATATATATTATAAAATGTATCAATATTATACCCTCTAAAAATACCATAGGAATATACCACAATAATCCAATAATATACCATACATGAGCCTTTTATTGCTGGTATATAATTTCCATTCAATTGAAATGAGGCAATAACATTGAGATATATAATACTACTGATTAGTAAGTCAATTTATCAATATAAAAAAAAGAGATGAATAATTAGACAAACATTTGTATTACCTAACATTGTAAGCATTTTAACTGATCGAAATATTCTACGAAGGGCAATTATATACTGTAAAATGCCGTGATTAAGCAAATTATATTGTATTTTAATGCGAAGATGCATGACGATTAATAAATGATAATAAATAGCTCAAAAAGGTATATAAAGAATGCTTCTAAAGCGGCAGAATTAGTTAATATTTTTGATTCGAAAGCGGAATATTAGAAAATGACTGTGATTTTGAAAAGCATTATTTTCATTGGGATCTTTGCTGTGTTTCTTGGTCTAGTGCATGTAAGTTTAGTTTCAAAGTCTCGTCTGATTGAATTCATAACTTGCCTAATTCGATCAGAGCTTTTCTGACGATGATCTGGATATGGCTGTGAACCAATGTTTGGAGGACAACAACATTAGCAGAGAAGAATATGTGGCTCTCATGAACGTGACTAGCTCAGAGGAATCCGACGATGATTTAGAAATGAAATACAAATGTGCTCTTCATTGTCTGGCTGTCGCACTGGAAGTCGTCGACTCCAATGGCTATGTGGATGTGGAACTTGTGGAAAATCATGGCAAGCTCACTGAAGACAATTATGTGGCATTTACTGAATGCAAGGAGGAGAACGATTACTTGGAGGATATGTGTGAATATGCCTATAAATTCGTGATTTGCTTACAAACAAGAATTGACTTAAACGCATTTAACAATGAAACTGATTAAGTAAACTGAGTGCTAATCAGTATTAAATGAAAATACTTGCGATCAAATAATATCAAATCGTAAAAAAACCTATCATTATATAGTTATAGTTATATTCTAATACAATATCTAATTACAATAACAACTTTAAATGATTAAATGCACTTTTGCCCTGGGTGTTGACGTTTTCTAAAGATAAACGAATTTAAACGTGGTCAAAAAATAACAACTGTGCAATGCAATTAATTAATAAACATGCCGCGTTTGGCTGATTTGCATAATTAAAGGAAATGGCATTGCGTACCACGGGGCGTATGAATCATATTAATTGTATTGGCGTGCAGCTTTAATTGATTTGCGATAACAATGTGCACATTTATCGAACGGCCGTTAGATGCAGGTATACAATGCCCCACAACCATGTGTGTACTCTCTACTATTAATAATAATAGATGATTGCTGCTATCAGCCCGGAGGCCTTCTGTCTTCAAAATATATACAACTGTCTTTGTTGCTGCTGATTCTGCTGCTGCTGCTGATGCTGGTGTTGCTGATGTTTTTGTTGCAGTTTGCCATGTGCCAGGAAAAAACATTTTGCTTTTCACAATGCAATTCCGTTACAGTTTTACGTTGTTTTTTTTCTTTACGCCAACAGCGAATGCAACGGAAGTTGTCACGTTGCATTGTTGCAACGCTTGTTGTTGCTCTTGTTATGTGAAAAGAAAAGGCGTACAGCAACGGCAGCAGAAGCAGAAGCAGCAGCTGCAGCAGCAACACCCACACACTTGACTGGCTCCGGTTTTGCCTCTGGCTACCATTGTTGGGCCGGCTTTCGATTGTCATTTCAACTTTACGCGCTTTGCATACATGTATTGGTATGTGCGTAATGTGCAGCGGGGGAGAAAGGAGAGGAGAGGAGTAGAAGTGGAAGTGGAGTGAACAGGAGGCGTGCCACATTAGCGGCAAAAAGAAAAATATGCTTGTATTGTATTGTCAACAATCGCTGCCAACGCGACTGCGACGTATGAGTAACGTGGTCGCGTCTGCCACGTTTCTCGTGCCATGTCAACATGCAAAACAACAATGAGGCGGAAGCACATTGTAAGCCCGACACGACTCCTCTATGCCAGAGCCTCCAAACATGCCGTTGAGGTGCTGAGGTGCGACGGCCACTGCCTGTATTTCTCTTTTTTCGGTTGAAGCTGCTTGTTGGTTGCTGCTTGTCGGAATGGAGCAATTATAATTTTGTAAATCGACGGAAGTCGAATAAGCACACATTTAAAAAAAAACTCCCCCCTATCGCCTGCAGCCATCAAGATACAGCAAATGATAATTGCATCTCGTGCATGACACAAAGAATACATGAATTTATTATAAATATTACACGCCAATTACTTGCAAATATAACTAAGCGAATAATGTTGTAGGAAAAGTATGATCATGTTAAACGAGTCGAACAAAAATTACAATTCCAAAATCTAATAAAAATAATCCATTTCTGAAGTGGATGTTTTCAATGTATTAAATTACAAATGCATACAAATGTACAAGTCTGATTTTCTCATTTATTTCTTCTCATCATAGTATTTAATATTTACCAATTTTATAAGTTTGGGCTTCTATTTCACAATGTCAATTCCAGCGTCGATCACACGCTATCGGCGCTTTATTATCGATTCTTTAATTTCATCATTCTTTTATCGAGACTTTCTTAGTTGAAGTGTTGAGTAGGGCGTAAAGATAGCTTTGTTTAAGTGTTGTGTAACTTATAAAGTTTAACAGATAATAAATTCAACTACTCCAGAATAGTAATAAAATAATAAAAATTAATTTAATAACAAAGGTAAATTAATTAAATAAAATAATATATTGCGATGTTCAATTTTCAATCTCTTCTCATTATTTCTGTTCATTTTAACCATTCCATTTTCTATCAACTCACTTTACTATATCGGTTTCATTCCATCGATTACTTGATAGACCAGGGCTGCAAATAAGTATAACGTTATATCCTATTTAGACCAAGTTCATCTGCTTCAATGATGCAATTCTATAATACAAGTGTTTACACCAAAACTGCATCATGCGAACAGCTGTTAGGTAAGTAAACATCTCAGGCAGAAGGAAGAAGAATATCAAGAGCTATAGAAACTAATCAACCAAATTAGCAATTTAATAATTTATGCGACACTGATGACATTTAAAAAATATAGGAATATATAAATTTTATTTATTATCAATTGTCTCTACTTATTTCCGGTTAACATAATAATAAACAATCTTACTCTGCAACGATCATAATTCTATACAAAGTACTCAAATTGATCGTCTTGGCGAATTTTCTTGCTTATGGTAGGATGCAGCGAAAGGTTTTCTGAACGGAAATTTCTATCATGCAGTAGTGTAACGTAATGCAGCCCAATCGAGACAGTGTATAAAATCTTTAAATACATTACCTATATTCTATTATTATTATTAACTATAACATCATAACAAAATAATAAAAAACATCAGACAACACGCAATAGTAACTCCTCAATTCCATGCTGGAACGATTGAAATAATTATTTTGCCTTTTCTCAAAGTGGCCAGTATTTGATCATAAACAATTTAATCACAAATTGTAACCTTATTCGATTAGAGTTCAATTTCCTGCTGCGCCAAAGACATGAAATAAGTTCAACGAAAACTTACACTGCTCAATACACTCCAAGAACTGCCAATAAAGTGCTTTGTGTGTCTCGCAAAGAAAAAACGAAAAGATGTGAAATTAAGGTACGCGAAAAAACTTTTGCGACGGAATCGAAAAGCGTCTTTTCTCCCACGCTCAGTTGCTGTTGTGGCTCAAGGATGCTTATCAAAGGACACACGAGGTACTGACGTGCACTCACAAAGCGAGGCAGCAAGGATGCATCGGGAAAGCGCGGAGTGTCATGTGGCATGAGCCATGGCAAGGCGACGAAGCGAAGCGCGTAAGTTTGCAGTTTTTCTGCTGCGTTTTCCTTTGGGAAAACTCGCACAGCGAGTTCTGCATATGACTGCAGGCACGTCTCTGAGTGTGTGTGTGTGTGTAGGTGTTAGTGTGTAAGTTGATTTATGCCACTTTATACACAGAAATGCAGCTCAGTCTCTCCCACTCTCTCTCTTTCTATCACTCTCTGAATGTCTCTTTCTCTCATCCTCTCTTTCAGCGTAAGTGCAAGGCTGCTGTATAAATGATTTATTGCTATTCCCGCGACAGTTTCGTTTCGCTTTCGTTTGCCGCTCTGCAACAACTGGCAACATTTGCACACACTCTCACACACTCACGCACTCCCCCTCACACACACACACACACACACACACACACTCACACGAACACAGACAGTTGCAGCAAGACAAAGGCTTGCAGACACTGCAGAAACTGTCGCACTTTTTGCCATAATAAATAATTATAATTGTTTTCCTTTTTGTCCCACTCTCCATACCCATTCCCATTCCCATCCCCATACCCCGCCACCCACCACATGCGCATTAATAAACCTTATAAATATTTAAGTTGTGTGAAAAATTGCAGTGCTGAGGTGACAGTTAATGGAAATGCGGGTAATTGAATGTGCCACGCAATATCCATGCCATAGTCACCTGCAGTTTATGCTACCAACCAGGTGTTAAGGCCCGATTGCTTTATCCCAGTAAGTCTTGGCTGATGCAGCAGATGGCGTGAAAATTTGCATAGTCTCGTTACAAAGCAAAACGAACGAACCGGAGACGAAATCGAGCCTGTTGCATGCAACTTAAGCTGCTGAATCTAATCGAATAGCTTGTCATCTCAACAGATCGCTGATTTCACTTAAAGATCAGTGAATATTTAAAAATATGCTTTGATAAATAATACAATCAGAAATCGAGTCCAAGACTAAGCTAGAGCATTGAGAGTTTTTGGCAAAAGCTCTGCCGAGGGAAGAGCTCACAACTTTGTCGTATTCCGCAGCTGGCAGAAGCAACTTCAAAAGTTCAAACTTTGAGCTTGGCCACCCAAAAATCTTTGTTTCCGTTTATTTTCATCATCAAAATGCGGCCACAGGAAACAGGAAGTGCGCTTCGTACAACATTTATGAAAAATCTAAAAATCCAAAAAACCATAACAAACACACACATACACAAATACACAGGATAGATATAGAGAAACAGGAAGAGAAAAAGACAGAGAGAGAGAAAGTGGGAAATACAAACTAGCAAACAAGACAAAAGGCGTTAGACCCGACAAGAAAGTTGACGCGTAAAAATGCCACACAAAATGTAAATACGAAATAACACAATAACGAAATAGCAAAATTACGACCGACGCAAAAGATGCCCAATGCAATTGCATAGATTTAATTAAAATTCAACTTTTTGCTGTTGAGATGGCAAACAAAAATGCCGAAAATTGGCCACAAGCATGTTGGGATCGCTCGGGCTGTACGTAAATATTTGAAAAATCTTCTCACATGAATAATTTCATTTAAATTGCATACATAATTTGCAGTCGACAATTTAATAAATACGTATATTTTGCAATAGCAATTGAATTTCCATATCCCCCCTCCCAGCCCCTCACAACAACAGCACTTTAGGCAATCCAAGAACTCAACACCAAACGTCAGATAATCCAATGCAACGCTCTCATATTACACATACAAACTTTCATTTGGTTGCATTTTAATGTTCGATTGAGTCACATATAAAATTTGCAACATTTTCAAGTGCATAACGAGAATATTTACCAAACTGCACGTTTATTTCTTGGACATTGATTCACTGGTGCAAAAATCCTCAACATATTTGATGTTCTATTCAAAATGAATTTATTTTGAGAATTCGATATTACATCCAAAGAGTTTACAAATTAAATGGAAAATAAATTGAACAATATTTGAACAAGTTTTTCGTAGAATCAAAATTATTTATCTACAGATTTATGGGTGACACAACTAGAGTCTATAATAGAACTCGGAAGCAGTAAGTCTATATAGTAGTTGAAGTCACATTTGCGGCGATCCCTGCTGGCTATATATAAATTTGCATGGCAAATCCTTTCTGGCTCCCTTTTGTGATGTCTGATGGCATTAAAGCAAGATACCGGAGCACGCACAGCATACGCATAAAGCGGAAAACATTTTTACACATGTGACTGACGCTGATTGCGTTTGTCACGTCGCCGAAATAAAATTGTAACCCATTCCACAATCCTGATCCGGATGCCACCGATCCATTGCCAGGCAACTAACCGACACACAGGCAAGGTGGCAAGCGGCCATAAAGAAAAGCCGCAAAAGGCGGCCGTCGGCATATAAAAGCGGAGAAGGGAAAATAGCAAACGCTATTCCTCCCTTTCTGACAGTTGTGTCGCCTGTTTTTCCATTTCATTTTTTTCTCTTTGTGGACCCTGCTGAACGCCAAAAACTAGGCAACGGAATTGCAGCAAAATCATCATCGATGAACTCGATGTCGCGCTGCGTCGACCTCTTTGCACACACAGACAAGGACACGAGAGCGACTGAGTCTCGCATACGTACTTGTTTATGCAAGGAACCCAATAGCAGCCAGAGAGTAGCAGTGGCGGCCACGTTGCGTATACGTAACGTTGTGCATATTGGGTCGCCATCACAGATTGTCGCAGTTGCGGCATATTTGCATAATTTAGCGATTGAATTTTATGCTCAAAAGCAAAACAGCCCAGCTGCTACTGCCAGCTACTATGAACATCTTCTGCGCTGCGTTCGATCCCATTTTTTTACACATATGTATCAAACGGGCTGCGGATTTATCCATTTGCTTTTTACTTATTAATTAAATAATTTTTCGTTGCATTTGCAGAGCAGTCAGCAGTCCACCGAGCGAGCCATCGACAATAATTGCATGCAACATAATTAAAGCCATTAAAGCACTTAAGCTCCCGGAAAACCAAACGATGCCATCGAGAGAGAAAGAGCGGGGCAGCTTGGGCGAATTGGTCGAGTCATGTTTGCATATGCATAATTATGATGAAAACACATTTAAATGCATTTAATCGGGCGTTCAGTCTCCCAATCGACAACTGCTGCTGCCAACTGCCAACTGCCAACTACAAGCTGCCCATTTCCCACTTTTGTGGCACGCTCGCTCGGCTGGCCTGGCAGGTAGCTTATGGCCATTGCCCACCCGAAAGGCTTTTAACGTTTATTGGTTTTTATTAAATATGCGAGCATGCCATATTATATGTGCAGCCTCTCGGCTGGTCGGTTGGATGGTTGGTTGGCTGGTTGGCTGGTCAAACTGGCCAATGCATTGGCGTGTCGCAGCTGTCAAAAGGCATATTAAGTTAGATGTGACAACGACAGCTGACTGTGGACGCCATGTTATTGGTTTAAAGTGCAAAAATCATTGATCCTGATTGGGATATTAATGGACTGGATGCTGGATACAAGAATTATTCATATATGATTTACAAAATACCAGATAAGATACAACTCTGAGTTTTCCAATTATCTCCCTTTGATAATTCATTCATTGGGAACACATCTGTTTAGGCCATATTCATCATATATATTTTATTATTTTATGTGTATTTACTAGACATATAAATTTCAAGAAAAATCAACTTGTGATTTAAGGAATTATTTGTATTAGTTTTGTACACACAACTTAATACCATAATGAATATATATTCTTAATCAGAGTTAACAAACAAGATAGTATAGCTATGTTCATCTGGCTGTCTGTGCGACCGCTTAAATAGATCTCATAATATACTTCCACTTACATATTTACATAACAATACTTTTGCGATTCCTGAAAATTTGGTTAAAATAGGATTGATTTAAGAAATGATTTAAAAAAAATAAATGTATATGAAAAATCAGCTTCTGCAGTTGGGTCTTATCTTAGTTGCTTAGTGCACAAAATGGGATATATTTTTAATCATTTACTATTATTTTGGTATATTTTTCGAAATGGGTATCTGATCAGATAAGCAGACACAACTTTAGCTTCCTTCCTTATTTTATTATGAAATACTTTCAGTTTTCCCATTAAGTAATAATTCACAATTTTAAATGAAATCCATTTTGAATTTCTAGTCATATTTATAATTTTATTTTACTGAACTGAATCCAACAGAACTCTTTCGTATAATAAAATTCTCTCAACATTTATTCCCAAATGATGCAATTTTCGTAATTTCAAAAAGCAAAAATTTTCAAACAAAAAAAAACTTTTCAGTACTTATAGATACGTTCGTACTGTACTGGCAATAATAGTTTCCATAATTGTTAAATACCTAAAGCAATTAAAACTGTTTCGTTGTTGATTAAGAACTTTTGAAATGCAACCAAAAATAAGTTAAAGCTTAAAGTAGGTTGCAAAAATCAAAAATCACTTAGTGAACTAAGAGCTTTGCCATGTCACTGCCCTCCAGTCGGGGCAAAGCCAGCAAACAACTGTTACATTTGCTGCCAATTTACGAGTGTGTGTGTGAGTGTGAGTGTAAGTTAGTGTGCGTCTTTTGGCCCACTCGCCACACCCCGGCACTGCCATTGAGTACACTTTTAACTTGCCAGAGGATTCGCACGTTGACTTAATTAAAGTTGTACTCGGCAGGCGCAATCAAATACACAAGAAACAAAAAAAGAGCTCGGAAAAAAATTACTTCACAAAAGGAAGAGGATGCATTGCCCAGGAAAAGCAAAAGCAAAAGCAACACAAGAGCTAAAATACATGTGCGAAAACTGGCAAAGTAAAAGGCCAAAACAAATTGCCAAAGTCGGAGCAGCAGAAGCAGCAACAGCAACATCAGCATCGGCAATGGGGCTCAGTTTTTGAATGGAGCACTGGGTGTGTGTGTGTGTGTGTGTATGTGTTGGTTTGGGGTTCAGCTTTATGGGGTGGCCAAATGGCAATTTATAAAATCCTTTGAAGTGTCGAAAATCAGTAATTGTAGTCAAAGTGCAAATTGATTGCCAGCCAGATACACTCTCACACACACACACACCCAAGCTATGGCAAATTTTGAGTGTGCTTGTGTGAGTGTGAGTGTGAGTGAGTGTGTGAGAATGCCGAAAAATCAGTGTGCCAGCCATGTTTTATTGAGTGTAATTTGTAGTTGCAAATTAATGGCCGCACTTCACTTTTAATTAAAGCGCAGGAAAAGAAGAACTTCAGCATTGGAAAATTGCACAAACGTTTTCTTCAAGTCAACGAATTCAATACGCCCTGATAAAAGTTCTACTAAAATTGAACAATAAATAAATACAATTGATTTTAAATAGAAGAATTACTAACTTAAAGTAATAAAATATCAAAGCATTTCAATAAATTTAGAGCTAAAATTTTCTAAGATTACCTTTAAGCTATACGATTTTTCAAGATCTTAGAAAAGTCTCTTTGAGTCAGCAATTCTTTTGACCGTTAGCCATATCTACATAACACACAATATTGTAATGTCGTTTGGTAGGGTAAAGTAAGTTTCGAGAATTCCTGACAGCTGGACAGAAAAAGTGTTTTGTACTGTGGTGCGAGGTTTAGAAAAGTGTAAGATAAGTAACTCAATTGCTGGCTGGGCTTGTCAAACGGCATACGCAATACGGCACAGCAACAATGATGAGACAGAGAGAGAGAGAGAGATAGAGAGAGAAGTTTCAGTCTGTCTTTGGGTTTCCTCTTTTACTATATTACCTTTCTGTTGCTTGGCTTACTTCATTCTTTTTTCGTTTACCCTTTGCCCTATGCCCGCGGGGCTGAATCGTTTTGCCTTTGCTTAAGTGACTTCATAACCTCGAAAGTGGCTCGGGCTTTTTAGTGCATTCAGGGACTGAAACTTATGTACACGACTACGACTACGACTTCAACTACGACTACAAATATGTATGTCATGCTGTGTTTGTGAACGGAGACGAGAACGTGAACGTGAACGTCAGGCAGCTCAGGTACTTTGTGGTGCCACAACACGCTCAGCGCCAAGTTGCATTTTTGAGCTGCTTTTGTCGCCTGTTGCATAAAAATTGCCTTAAAGCATAAGGCGACGGCAACAGCAACAGCAACTGCAAAAGTTTTGAATAAATTTTCGCCATTTCGCCAGTGGCGAACAGCAACAGCCGCAGCAGCCACAGCAGCAACAGTAGCAGCAACAACAGCAGCAGCAGGAAGAATAATCAAATAGCTCGGTTGACTCATCGCATCGATGTCATCGACGAGGGAGGGAATGAGACGAGAAAGAAGGAGACGTCAGACGATGATGCCCGTTTCGAGGCATCATCAATTTTGGTTTGAGAGACTCATCAATAAAACATAACAGCAGCAAATGGAGACACATGCGACAATGCGCATGCAACTTGCGAAAGGATATAGAATGTGTACCAACGTCAAGGACCTCCGCGTGCTATTATTCAAGCCAGCTGCTGTTGCTGCTGTGGCTGCTTCTGAACTGATAAGCGACCCACGCTCCGCCAACTAATTTCACCAAGAAAAAACGAATTAGAGCAAACAAAAAAGCGCTGAAAAACCTTGAATTCGCTTTTAAAATCGAATTTCAAGTCAGTCTAAAAATAAAAATAGTAAATATGAAATGCAAAAAGCGAGTTTAAACATTACTTCTTAATTCAATTCAATATGAAAGCTACTTATTAACATTCAAACTTACATTTTTATTTTTGTTTCTATAAGTTAAACTATATTATTATTTAAACTTTAATAAATTTAGGACTACCAAAATGTCATTAATGACACATAAAAACTGAGTGAACTATATAATTTTAACTAAATTGTTATTACGATTTTAGTATAATAAATATAAAATATAAAAAAAAAAAACATTTTATTTTTAAAATATAAAAAAAATAAAAACAATAAAAATACGAAAGAAAAAATTTCAACTCTTATTTAAAAAAAATTATTAGTATTGAAACACCTATTTAAATTATATAAAGTTCATACGTATATCAACTTTAAATGTACAATAAATCCAGAATAATGTTTATCTACATTTGGAAAAGTACTGAGAAAAAAAAAATAAAAAAAAATATTATTGACTAAATTGTTAAAGTATATTTATATACTTATTGTTTATTAAAATATTTATTTAAAGATTAGTATTAGGATTAAAAGATTTATAACGCCTCTTCAGATGATATATCTGCTTTATAGGAATAGCAATCAAAGCACAAAATATCTTTAAAATGAAAAAGCTAATCTTCTAAACAAAAAAATTCACAGGAACAAGCAGCAAGTGACACCTAATCTCTGGACCTTTCACTTAGCAATTCCGTTGGCAATGCCCCTGAAGACAGTCGTAACGCCAACTGGCAATGCTGGCTACTTCAACTGGAAGTGCTGTGTGGAGTTGGCCGAGTTGCTGATTTGATTACATTTACACACATCCGACAGTTGTTGGTTTGGCAACTGCAAATGTTTTTCACCAAGTGCGCGGCGAAATTTCCTTGTCAACACTTTGCAATGGGCTTCGTATTGTGGTCGGCAACAATACGAAAAGAAAGGGAGAAGAACGGAAGGAATAGGAATGGAATGGAAGTCGATGGTGTCTATGTCGTGGTAGGTCAACAATGCCAGCTGCAGCTAGCAGCTTGTTGTTGGGCTTTGTTATTGCACTTCGAGCTGAAGCTGCAGCTCTTGGCTTCAGCTTTGGCTTTGGCACTGAGCTGAGCTGACATAGTACCGAGGAGTATTCGTAGCGTGCCTGTTTTGGCCCTCGGCCAGAATGTGAAGTCATTGTTTGCTGCCAATTGAAGTGAAACTTTATTTTTGCGTCTGGCATGTTGTGTTGCATCTTTTGACCCCCCAGGTTACCCCATGATAATATTTGTGATAGGCATGTGCAGCAGTTTTATAGTATAACCAAGAAAGCCCATTATAAGAAAACCCAAGGTGATTGCCAAAGCGGTGCGTTGAAATTCCTGACGATCTGGTTTCGTACAACGGTTAATCACTTTCGCTGAATCCTTGACGAAGACCATCAACAATGTTAGCTGAAGACATGCTAACCGCCTATAACTCCTTAGGGATCTAAGCTTGAATATCACCTCCCATATAAACCTGCTTAAGCTGTAAATGTGATGAGAGAAAGTTGTATTCTCAAATCGCATACACTCTGGTAAAGAGTGCAAAAAAACTTACCCCGATTTGTGCTTTCGCTTTGCCCGACGACGTCGTATCAAATGCTGATCCATTGAAACTTCTCCGTAGTTACGACTGAAACGCTATAGACTTGAGAGCTGTCACTACTAAATGTAGATACAAAAAGCAATGCATGCTTTGAATTTGTTTGTCAGTATTAACACCATCCCGTCTGTTATGATGCAACTCCAAATCTGTCAAGATATTGTATTCGTTTTTTAGTGTTCTTATTCTTTTTAACTTTTCTCATTACAAAAGTTTTACTCTTTCCGTTGGACGCGGCAAATACACAAAATGTGTTTCACTACATTCAAAGCGCTGACAACTGCAATGAAAAATGTGCATCGAATTTACTTTGTTTTTAACAAAACATAGAAAAACATTAACAAAATAAAGAGAATGTTGTAAGTCACATTTCATCGGATCATATTTATTTTCCTCAATATTAGTTCACTTTTGTTTTAATTTAAGGTATTTAAGGAAGTCATACGATGCAATGCTATTGTTGAATTTCAGTAGCATTACTTGCTTTTAATTAAGTCATTAAATCCAATTATTGTTATATTAAGGTACTTCACTTTCTAAAATTAAACCTTTAATCCATTCATTCATTTCTGTACATTAGTATATTAGACTATAAGCATAAATTCTACTTCCCTTTTCATCGAAAGTATTATACAAATTACAATTTCGATGTTGTTGCTGCAGCTTTCTTAACCTAAAGCAATTGCCAACTACATGTCGAACAATGCACAATCATTTGAGGTGAGGACGAAGAGACTGATGTCGAGGCGGAGGTGGAGGATTGTACCAAGATTACACACTTAATCAAACTTTATGCAAAACTGCCTTCCACCCTCAAGATTTTCAACAATTTGCTGGCATTGCATACGCACAGATAGTGCAAGGACAAGTCAGACGGGGATGTGATGATAAGAGGGTAATGGGAGATGGGAAGGACAGTTGGACAGAGGTCTTAAATGCTGCAATTTGTTTTGCTGCCCGAATCGTTGCTGTCTTCACTTCGAGGCTTAACCAAAGAGAATGAGAGAGAATCATGTACCGCCGGCAGCTTCATTGCCAAAAATGTTGCAAGAGTTTCGACTGTTGCAACACCAAAAGCAAAAACAACAGCAGCAATGGCTGCCAGTTCTGCCTGCTGTTTAACATCCTTGGCTGACTCGCTTGGGCTCCCCGGACAATTCAGTGCAAAATTGCTAGACAAAACTGTGGCGCATAAAGCGGCTGGAATTGCTACAGCGATGTTCTCGCACTCGTATTCGTTATGCGTGCAACACAGGCTGCCGCATGCTGCTGCTGTGGCAGCATCGCATCGGTTCAATCGGCTTCATCAGCGTGAGATATTCGTACAGCACACACACACACACACACATATACACAGTCACTCACAGACGTATGTATGTTGAATGTGCGTGCCTTGCTTGGGGTTTCATCGTCGCCATTGAGATTGAAAAATGTTAAAAAATTGCTTTTAAATGCCGCAAAATACAATTTATTATTCAACCGAGGCAAACGCCAAACACTGGGCACAATGTGTGCCCTGGGAATGAGCAACTCGGGTTTGTGGGTGGCCGTTACTGTGACTCTGACTGTGACTGTGACTATGACTGTGGCAAAGGCATGACATACACCATGCTTCTCGTATATGTTACCATTGCATTGCTTTGGCCAACGCATAACAGTGCGGCTGCATGGCAGTAAATTCAAATAAAGCACGAGCACACACACTCACACACACACAGAAACTGAAAAAGAAAGGAAGAGAGGAAGATATGCACACAATCACAGTGGCAACAATTGGAGCTGCAGTTGTTTTGTTTATTACGTATACGCATTGTGCGACGCATTCAGAAGCATTTCAGCATTTTTGGAAGGCTGTGCGCAAGGCTAAGCAGACAGTTGTTGCTTCGTCTGAGCCCTTTTTGCCATTGCATTTCAAGCTTTGAGAAATGACAAAGGCTCTGCACATAATTACAATAAATGTGTGTTTCCAAAAATTGTTGGCTTGCTACCATTGCACATAGACTCCTGCAACTTAAAGAAAAGAATGGCTTAAATCGAATACAAAATATGTTGCAATATATGTAGCTTACGTTACACAAATGATAATATGTTATGCATATAATAAATATTAACATGGTGAAAATTATATTTACATGGTATAAATTAGAGACTCAGACTAGTGGAAATTACGAAACACATCGTACATTGAAATTAATAAATATTTACAAATACTTAAAATTCACTATCAACATTCAGATCCCTTTTCAGTACTATTTTGCTTTTGTAGTTAGAATGGTGATGTGCTATGGTAATCGGCTAAAATTGCCTCGAAAATCTCTTTCGAAGTCTCGATTACAATGCAGAAATTTCAGAGTATTATGATGTGAGCTAATCGGAAATGGGTTTTAGTGGTGATTCTATACTTACGATAATAAAATTATTATTGACAAAGACTGAAGAGAACTGCTTAGAAGAATCCATCACTGGATCTCCCACTGACTGTTCAAAACCAATACCTTTAAGTCATTTCATTGCCCAGCTTATCAGACCTTTGATGTTGATCCTAAAACATAATGGACTTCTTCTAACCCTTACCTTATTGTTTGATCAAAGTTTAAGTAACAAAATTCAGTATTTGTACTATATACTTTATACCATATAATAATCCCATGAAGCCATAATGCTTATCTCCAGATACTTCGCTTTCAATTGCAACATAAAAAGTTGTTCAGCCCAAAGACACGTGTTTTGTACTTATTATGTTTCTGGAATAATTTTATATATAATTAAAAATCGAAAACAAAAAGAAAAAGTTTTAGAAGTCTTATAATGTGTTTAAATGGATAAATGTTTACCACAGTTAAGTGGGAGAGCAAATATTAAGCATAATGTATTAATTCCTTAAAGAATGATGATTATTTGATTTATTTATTCATTGTTATGTATTTGATTTAAATAAAAAATATTTAATATATTTAAAATTAAAATTGTGAAAAAATTTCATATTTTTCGGCTGATTCAACAATTCTATAAATGAATATATAAAGTACAATAATAACATTTAATAGAACAAAGAAAGACAATGCTTAATGAATACTTGACAAAGTGTATTGTGCAGAACCCGTAAGAATTTCGCCTACATAATTATTTCTAAAAAAAAAAAAACACACACCGTTAAATGATTAAGCAAATATTCAATAAAGCGTGCATAGTAAAATTCTAATGAAATGAAACAATGAACAATGATCAGGTTTTAAAATAACACTTTCACAAATTCGTATATATTATTTATTACCATGATATCGATTCTTGTGAATCGTCTAATTCTAAATTTTATTGCTCTGCTAGCAATTTAAGCATCTTTATTTAAAGTGTTATTGACATTGTCAATTCGATTCTCAAATCAATTGAAGAGAAGGATATAAATAGATGGAATGCAATTGCGTCAAACGTTAGAATTCATTTGAATAATTGATCTCGACTGTGAGATACCCGCTAACTGTTTTCAATAAAAGCCAAACAGTATGATATTATTCTTAAACTATACCGAATTTATATTGAAAAAAAAAACTTAAATATTTCAAAAGCTATATTCGATATAGCGATATATTATATTATTACATCCAAAATATATACCAGGTTTCCAGCCAAAGCAACTAATACCCAACACAGAAGTATTTTGCCACATACATTTTTTTTTTATTATAAAAACTTGATCTGTAAGTCTGTAGCGCTTTCTATTATAGTCTAAGTCTCATATAATCTGAAAAACTTGGCTATACCGTCTCGACTCTTCACTTTGATCAAGCTATGTTTTTACCTTATATATTCGGTGATGTCAATTTCTGTTATATATATTTCATATCGTAACTTCCTTTTACCCTATATGAAGCTGGTATAAAACGAAGTAATTCAGCCGATTTTGAATAAAGCAAGAAATCTAGGTATTATTCTTAAAATATACAAAATTAATATTATGAAATACACTATATGCTATATTTGGTATATTTTGTATAGTACTACATTAAAACAAGTAAGAAAGACTGTGAGATACCCGCTACCCATTTTGAATAAAAGAAATATATTTTGCGATATTTTCTCAAAATATACTGAATATACTGAAAAAAATACTAAAAATATACCAAATGGTATGTTTGGTATATCGATATAGTACCGCATTCAAAATATACCATAGACGGCACAATATACCAGATTGTCAGCCAAGGCAAATAAGACCCCTAGTAAATAGGCGTTTTTGCCCATACAAAAGTATTTCTTTAAAAACTTCGACAATTTTTATCTGATCGCAACCAAATTTTCAGGAATCATAAATTCTATAATAATTATTAAATATACCAACTCTAGCTTTAAAATTACGCTTGTTATTCAATTTTTTTTGATTTGCGGGGGCGGAAGTGGGCGTGGCAAAAATATTAAATAAACTTGATCTGCGTGCAAACATAACAAACGCTGTCGAAGAAAAATTATAGCTCTATCTCTTATAGTCTCTGAGATCTAGGTGTTCATACACGGAGATGCACAAAGTTATAAAAAAGTTATAAAAAATATACCATAGAGTACAAAATATACCAAATTTTCAGCCAAAGCAACTAAAACCCGTAGTATGAAGGCTTTCTTCCCCATACAAAAGTATTTCTTATATAACTTATGCAATTTTTATCTAATCACCTCCAAATTTTCAAGAATCAAAAATATTGTTTTTATTAATGTACGTACCGAAAATCTTTCTTGTCGTTAAGTTTGTTTCTAATTTGCGGAGGAGTAGAGGGCAAGGCAAAAATTTGAAACAAACTTGATAGGCGTGCAAACATAACAAGTACTTTTGTTGACGCCGACCAAGAATATATGTATGTACTTTTAGGGGTCGGAGATACCTTCTTCTGCCTGTTACATACATTTTCTGGAGACACAAATGTACAATTCCCTTCTACCATATGGGTTGAATATGGATTAAATTCCCCACCTTATGGAATAAATTTCTAAGAAATCGATAATGACACATATGCTACTTAAGTGTTTGAAATTTGAGTTTATTTTCGTAAGCCCTAAAATCTATTCCTCGTCTTCTTCTTCGTGGCTCTCAGGTGCTGGGGGATGCGCTGCGATCCATTCAAGAGACCTCTGGATGGCCGCTGGAATTGGAGGTGAAGTGGGCAGATGGGCACCTTTTGGCTGGTATCCGTTCTCATTAGCCACATAAGTCAGTTGGATGACTTCGCCGTCGGGTGAGATCCATCCGTAGTCGCCGTGAATGTTGCCGTGCACATCACCATTTCTGGACTCTGAGATGTGGTTGCTTGTCTCCAAGATAGCACTGAAGCCATCGGCACGAACATCGTCGACACGGTTCACGGTCTCAGCGTGCACATCATCGTTATTGACATGGGGGACCACGACATCGATCACTTTCGGTGCCACTTTATTTGCACTGGATGATCCACCGCCGATGACCTTAAGAAGGTTTGGCGAAAGTGGTGAGGCAAAAGCGATGCCAACAATGGCGGTGAAGATCAACTGTAAACAGATCTATGATTAGTAACTGTGAAATTCTTGATCTATCGATAGATACTTACAGCCTTGAACATTTTTGATTGTGATTGTAGAACGTTGAGAGCAAACATTGACTGATGTCGAACACTTTCCATGTCGTGTCTTTTATACTGCAAAATTTGTGTTTAGGCACAATAGACGATTTCAGACAGGAAACTTTAAGACTTGTTCTTGCAACTTGCACAATTAGTATCAAGAGATATTCCCACGAATTTCTTTGTTATTTTGTTTAAATTATTGATTTACTAGCATAGTATTGATATGAATGCTAAAGTGCATTATTTTGAACATCTCCGATTGGTTGCAAAAGTCATCAACTTATTGAAATCTTGTTATTGAACGGTTTAAAAATTAGTGCAAACTATGTTATGTTGAACACTGATTTAATTAAATAATGACGTTATAAGTTAGTCGCATATTTTCGCTCAATACCAAAACTAGTTTAACTCAATGTTTGAAAAATCAAACAGTCATCTATTTGGGATGATTAACATGCATATAAAAAATATACATATTTTTAAATGTTTCAATTCAATACAATTATATAAAACTGCGAAATTAAAGGTATTGTGTTTTTTTGCAAATACGTTAGCTTAGAAATTATATGATCGACAAGAAAAGATAATATTTCAAACGCGTGCTGATATTCGAATAATACAAAATGCAAAACTGTAAAATTAAAGTTGCGATTTAATAATCCTATAAAAATAATATTACATTTTACAATTGAACTATTGAAACTATAAAAAGTATATAAAATATATAATTCCAAAACGGAATTTGTCCCGTGCGAGACACTTTACATTGAAAATAACATAAACTGAAACAATTTTGAAAATAAGAAAAGTTTATTTTTGTAGCTCTAGATAAGTACTTTAATTAGAGCTAAGAATAGTTTTGGAATTTTCTTTCTGTTTTGTTTTCTGTTGTGATAATTGCGAAATTATATATTTTATCGGAAAACAGATCAAGTTCCTAAAATCAATCTTAGCTCTTAATATAGTATTTATCTAGAGCTTTAAGAATAACATTCACTTATTTTTAAAATTGTTTCAGCTTATGTTATTTTCACTGCAGCGCACTGTAAAAAGTCTCGCACGGGCCAAATTTCGCCATGGAATTACCCATATACAATTATCTGATCTGATCGCAGCCACATTTTTACGATGAAAAGGTCTTTAGGCTTTATTTTGATACATACACAATAATCGCGACTCCAGCTATAAAAATGTACTTTCTCGATTCAATTTTTTGCAATTTGTGGGGTAGAAAGTGGCAAGTTGTTGTTGAAAAGAATAGCTCTCTCTATAATAGTCTAAAAGATCTAGGTATTTATATGGCAAAATGATCTCGGCTGATAAGGTTCATCAAGAATATATGTACTTTATCTCATTCTGCCCGTCACCTTTTTACTTTATGGTAAATTTACCACATAATGGTATGAATATCTACGAATTCGATAATGACATACACATGTATACGATATTTAAAGAGTTTAAAATTTGAGTTTATTTTCGTAAGTCCTAGAAACTATTCTTCTTCTTCATCTTCGTGGCTCTCAGGTGCTGGGGGATGCGCTGCGATCCATTCAAGTGACCTCTGGATGGCCGCTGGAATTGGAGGTGAAGTGGGCAGATGGGCACCTTTTGGGTGGTATCCGTTCTCATTAGCCACATAAGTCAATTGGATGAGTTCGCCATCGGGTGAGATCCATCCGTAATCGCCGTGAATGTTGCCGTGCACATCACCATTTCTGGACTCTGAGATGTGGTTGCTTGTCTCCAAGACAGCGCTGAAGCCATCGGCACGAACATCGTCCACACGGTTCACGGTCTCAGCGTGCACATCATCGTTATTGACATGGGGGACAACGGCATCGACCACTTTCGGTACCACTTTATTTGAACCGGATGATCCACCGCCGATGGCCTTAAGAAGTTTTGGCGAAAGTGGTGAGGCAAAAGCGATGCCAACAATGGCGGTGAAGATCAACTGTAAAAAGATCCTTGATTAGTAACTGTGATATCCTTCGTCTGGCACTAACTACTTACAGCCTTGAACATTTTTGATTGTGATTGCAATTGTAGAACGTTGAGAGCAAACGTTGACTGATGTTGAACACTTCGCGTGTCGTGTCTTTTATACTGCAAAATCTGTGCTTGAACAAAATAGTAGATGACTGCTGGAATACTTCGAGACCTGTTCTTGCGCATAGCAAAAATATTATTATCAGAAGTTCCCACTAATTAAGTTGTTTTTTGTTAAAGTTATTAAATTAACACCAAAGTATTGATATGATTACCAAACTGCATTATTGTGAACTGGTTGCTGAAAACCTCTTCTATTTGTCACAATAGCCATCAATTTAGTAGAATCAGGTTAGTTAACGGTTTTGAAACTAGTCCAAACTGTGTTAAGTACTTATTTAATTAATTAAGCAACAATAAAATATTAAAAAATCAAACTGTGCTCTTGAATAATGTTTAAGGATTTCAATTTACTCTTAACAAATAACACAAATTTTTTATATTAGTTAGCTAAAAACCCTGTAGACATTAACCAACCCATTGAACCTTTAATGGTATTAGGGATCAAATAAATTATTCAATATGTTTCAAATATACGACTGCTATAGTCTAGTGTAAGACACTCTCTTCTTATTTTAAATAAAATCAAACGATACGGTATTATTCTTAAAATATACAAAATTAATGTACCGAAAATGTACTAAAATATACCGAAGACGATACTTGTTATATCGATACTTGTTATACTATTATACACAATATGTACCAGCATCTGTTTTTGCCATATAAAAATATTTCTAATTATAAGTTATACAATGTTAATATTATTTTCTCGATAAGGCTGTTGACCCTGATCAAGAATACATATACCAGTTACATATATTTCCTGAAGACACAAAGTTGTACACTATGGGTAGTGGGTATCACAACATTAAATTCACCTCCTTATGTTACAATTTTTCAAGAAATCCATAATAAATCACATATTTTTGTATGACTGATGCGCGTGGTGTCTTTTATACAGCAAAATCTGTGTTTAGACACAATAGTAGAAAACTGCTGGAATACTTGAAGACCCGTTATTATTAACAGACATTCCCACTGTTTAAATTATTTGTTTGCTTTAGATATTGGATTAATAGCAAAGTATTGATATAAATAACATACTGCATTTTTGTGAACTGGTTGTTGAAGGCCTCGCCTATTTGTCACAATAGCCATCAATTTAATAGAATCAGGTTATTGAACGGTTTCGATTTTTAGTCAAAATTGTGTTAAGGACCGATTTAATTATCTAATGATGTCATAAGTTAGTCGCTTATTTTTGCTCAACACCAAAACTGGTTTCACTCAATGACTTGAGGTTTTATGTAAAGTACTGAAATAATAAAATATTGAAAAATCAATCTGTTCATTTGACTTCGTCTAATATTAAAATATTTCAAATTTAACTTACCAATAACATAAGTTTTCATATTTTTTGCTAAGAAATTGTAGATAAGTTAAAAAACCCAATGTAATGACACGGGAGACTACGACGGTATATGACTAAATAAGTTGATCACTTAATAGTAAGCATTCTTGGAATTCGATTAAATTAGACAATTTTCTATTTAAAGAGGTTGCAATTTGAGTTTATTTTTGTAGGACTTAAAAACTTTTTCTTCATCATCGGTATTCTAAGTAAAAGCCACTTCCCATCAAATGACCCAATCAGGTTTTAATCTTCGTAGGTCTCAGGTGCTGGAGGATGCGCTGCGATCCATTCAAGACCCCTCAGGATGGCTGCGGGAATTGGGGGTGGAGTTGGCAGATGGGCACCACTTGGCTGGTAACCGTTCTCATCAGCCACATAGGTGAGCTGGATGTGTTCGCCTTCAGGTGAAGTCCAGCCGTAATCGCCGTGAATGTTGCCGTGCACATCGCCATTTCTGGACTCGCTGATATGGTTACTTGTCTCCAAGATAGCACTGAAGCCATCGGCACGAACATCGTCGACACGGTTCACGGTCTGGGCGTGTACATCATCGCCACTGACATGGGGGACGACGACATCGATAACTTTCTTTGCGCCGGATGATCCACCCGCGATGGACTTAAGAGCACTTGTCGAAAGTGGTGAGGCAAAAGCAATGCCAACAATGGCGGTGAAGATCAACTGTAAATATATCCTTGATTAATAACTGTGACATCCTTGGCCTGGTACTAACTACTTACAGCCTTGAACATTTTTGATTTTGCAATGGGAGAACGTTGAGAGCAAACGTTGACTGATGTCGAACACTTTTTGTGCCGTGTCTTTTATACTGTAAAATCTGAGTTTGAACACAATAGTATACGAAAGATGCTGAAAGATTTCAAGACCAGTTCTTGCACATAGCACAATTATTATTAGCAGACGTTGCCACTAAATTATTTATATTTTGTTTAAGTTATTGAATTGAAGTATTGATATCAATACCAAACTGCATTATTATGAGCTTGTTGCCAAAGACATCGCCCATTTGTCACATGAGCCATCATTTTTATAGAATCAGGTTATTGAACGGTTTCGAAATTAGTCCAAAATGTGTTAAATACACATTGCATAAATAAATTACGTCATAAGTTAGTTGCTTATTTTCTGTTCAATGCCAAATCAAGTTTCATTCTGTGGCTTGACTTTTATCTGAAGTACTAAAAAGTATACAACAATAAAATATTGAAAAATAAAACTGTCTTTTTAATGTTTGTATAAATATAGTGAATTTTGCCTAACTTAGAAAAGCAGAAGTCTTGCATATTTACTAGCTAACAAAAAATATAAATATCATACATAATATATAAATAATCGTATAAATTATAACATTCCCATTTTATAGCCAAAGCCATTATCAATATTATCAAAAATGTACGATATGTAAATAATGAGTGATCTGTAAATAAATTAAATGAGTGATCTGGAAATATACTAAAATATACCGAGTACAAAATATACCATATATAACTTGTACAATTTTTATCTGATCGCAACCAAATTTTAGGATCAAAAGGTCTTTAGGCTTTATTGTATGTAGTAATAATCGCGACTCCAGCTATAAAGATATACTTGCCCGATTCAATTTTTTACAATTTGTGGGGGAAAAAGTGTCAAGTTGTTGTTGAAAATAATATCTCTATCTATAATAGTCTAAGAGATCTAGGTATTTATATGGCAAAATAATCTCGGCTGATAAAGTTCATCAAGAATATATATACTCTACCTAAATCTGTCTTTATGGGTAGCGGGTATAAAAACAACTATAAATTTAGCACATAATGGTATGAATTTCCATGAATTCGATAATGACACATATGCTACTTAAAGAGTTTGAAATTTGAGTTTATTTTCGTAAGTCCTTAAATCTATTCTTCTTCTTCTTCTTCGTCGCTCTCAGGTACTGGGGGATGCGCTGCGATCCATTCAAGAGACCTCTGGATGGCCGCTGGAATTGGAGGTGAAGTGGGCAGATGGGCACCTTTTGGCTGATATCCGTTCTCATTAGCCACATAAGTCAGTTGGATGACTTCGCCGTCGGGTGAGATCCATCCGTAGTCGCCGTGAATGTTGCCATGCACATCACCATTTCTGGACTCTGAGATGTGGTTGCTTGTCTCCAAGACAGCACTGAAGCCATCGGCACGAACATCGTCCACACGGTTCACGGTCTCAGCGTGCACATCATCGTTATTGACATGGGGGACCACAACATCGACCTCTTTCGGTATCACTTTATTTGAACCGGATGATCCACCGCCGATGGCCTTAAGAAGTTTTGGCGAAAGTGGTGAGGCAAAAGCGATGCCAACAATGGCGGTGAAGATCAACTGTAAAAAGATCCATGATTAGTAACTATGATATCCTTGGCCTGGCACTAGCTACTTACAGCCTTGAACATTTTTGATTGTGATTGCAATTGGATAACGTTGAGACCAAACGTTGACTGATGTCGAACAATTTTTGTGCCGTGTCTTTTATACTGCAAAATCTGTGCTTAGACACAATAGACTATCTCTGATCGAAGCCTTCAAGACCTGTTGCACAATTATTATTAACAGACATTCCCAAGAATTTCTTTATTTTGTTTAAATTATTAATTAACTAGCATAGTATTGATATGAAAGCTAAATGTCATTATTTTGAACATCTCCGATTGGTTGCAAAAGCCATCAACTTATTGAAATTTAGTTTCCGGTTTCGAAATTAGTTCAAACCATGTTGAACGCAATGACGTCTTTAGTTAGTTGCTTATTTTTGCTCAATGTCAAAATTAGTTTCACTCAATGCCTTGAGGTTCAATATAAAGCACCGAAAAGTATGCAACAAGAAAATATTAATAAGTCAAACAGTCATCATGAATATTAACATACATAATAAATAAATATCTATATTTTAAAATAATTCAAATTAATACGTGTGTTTTCCAATTCTTCAGCTAGGAAACTATATGATCAACAAGAAAAGATCAAATATTCGTACTGATATTTGAAAAATACACAATGCTATATTGTAAAATTACAGTTACAATTTAATAAACCTATAAAAATAATATTAAATGTTACAATTTAACTATTAAAGCTATAAAAAGTATATAAAATATTCTTAAATTCTCCAATAAAATCGAAGGTAAAATTTAGTCCCTATATACCATAATTAGTGTATAATATGACAAATTTTATTTCATGAAAGTTTACTTGCCAGTATCTAAAGCGATAGGCTTTTTGCTGATAATTTGGTATATTGTATATTCCTTGGAATGTTTTTAATGTATTAGTATATCGATATACCAATTGTAGACTTTGCTATATTTTTAAATAATCCCGGAGTGTTTTGCATTTATTAGGAATATATAGCGAGCATGTCACAGTCAAACACACGCAACTGTAGATTTCCCATTTGCATATTTAATTCAGTAAAGTTAGTTTCTTAGGTAAGCCATATTTTACTACATTTCAAAATATATATTCACATTTCAAACTTCCATTGTGCACCGAATCTTAGGGAAGTTTGAAAAAATATTCAAAATACATTCCAGTCTTCTCGCCTTTGTATACTCACAACTACGCAGTCTCCTGAACCTAACACGAGCTCGTCTTACAATCACCAAAAAAATATTCTTTTTGTTTTGTTTATTATAAACTGAATATTAAATAGTTTCATAAAGACTTATCATGTTGACAATTTCACAAAACAGTATTGGGTTACGAAAACAATATTTAATATTATTTTTAATATTATTAATTCTTATTCATTATTCATTCTTCTTCATTATTCACATAATCAAATGGGGTCATGATCAAAACAAACATTATTATGTTTTGCACTTGTGCTTGCTTTGTATTTTATAGTCTAACTACTCTGCCACTTTCTTTGGCCAACAGTACAACTTCGTCATCCTAATTTGTGTACTTCACTTTCTTCTGTGACTTCAATACTCTCAATATTTACATTTTCACTCTCTTCACTTTCTGCAACGGCTTTATTACTTTCAACAATATTATTATAATAATCGCACACAAAATCTAAAACGTTGTGCCTCAGTACAATTTCTTTATTTTTATCATATAGTAATTTACCATCAACTGCACATTCTAACACATTCTTTCAGATTGCGCTCTTACGTTTGACAGATCAATAACATTTTCTACGTCCGTGAAATTTTAAATTGGTTTAATAAAATAACAATATCAACACCCTGATTAAATTATAACTCTATCTAATATAGTCTCTAACATTTAGGTGTTCATACGGGCAGACGGACATGGCTAGATCGTCTCGGCTGTTGACGCTGATCAAGAATACATATACTTTATAGGGTCGGAGATGCCTCCTTATGCCTAATACATATATTTTCTTCAGATACAAAGTTGTACACTATGGGTAGCTTGTATCACAGCATTAAATTCATCACCAAATTGTGTAAATTTCTGAGAAATCGATAATAAAACATTTGTCGAACTCTTTGCAATAGTATAAAACTGCTGGAATACTACAAATATTATTCGCAGCCATTCTCACTTTTTAATTTATTTTTGACAAAGTTACTGAATGAATACCAAAGTATTGGTATGAATACCAAACTGCATTATTGTGAGCTGGTTGCTGAAAACTTCGCCTATTTGTCACAATAGCCATCAATTTAGTAGAATCAGGTTATTGAACGGTTTCGATTTTTAGTCAAAATTGTGTTAAGGACCGATTTAATTAATTAATGATGTCATAAGTTAGTCGCTTATTTTTGCTCAACACAAAAACTGGTTTCACTCAATGACATGAGGTTTTAAGTAAAGTACTGCAATAAAAACATATTGAAAAATCAATCTATTCATTTGACTGCGTCTAGTATTAAAAGATTTCAAATTTAACTTACCAATAACATAAGTTTTCATATTTTTTGCTAAGAAATTGTAGACATGTTAACAACCCAATGTAATGACATGGGAGACGAGGACGGTATAACTGACTAAATAAGTTGATCACTTAATAGTAAGCATTCTTGGAATTCGATTAAATTAGACAATTTTCTATTTAAAGAGATTGCAATTTGAGTTTATTTTTGTAAGACTTAAAAACTATTTCTTCATCATCGGTATTCTAAATAGAAGCCACTTCCCATCAAATGACCCAATCAGGTTTTAATCTTCGTAGGTCTCAGGTGCTGGAGGATGCGCTGCGATCCATTCAAGACCCCTCAGGATGGCTGCGGGAATTGGGGGTGGAGTTGGCAGATGGGCACCACTTGGCTGGTAACCGTTCTCATCAGCCACATAGGTGAGCTGGATGTGTTCGCCTTCAGGTGAAGTCCAGCCGTAATCGCCGTGAATGTTGCCATGCACATCACCATTCCTAGACTCGCTGATGTGGTTACTTGTCTCCAAGATAGCACTGAAGCCATCGGCACGAACATCGTCGACACGGTTCACGGTCTGGGCGTGTACATCATCGCCACTGACATGGGGGACGACGACATCGACGACTTTCTTTGCACTCGATAATCCAGTCCCGATGGTCTTAAGAAGTTTTGGCGAAAGTGGTGAGGCAAAAGCGATGCCAACAATGGCGGTGAAGATCAACTATAAAAAGATCCTTGATTAGTAACTGTGATATCCTTCGTCTGCACTAACTACTTACAGTTTTGAACATTTTTGATTTTGCAATGGAAGAACGTTGAGAGCAAGCGTTGACTGATGTCGAACACTTTTTGTGCCGTGTCTTTTATACTGCAAAATCTGAGTTTGAACACAATAGTATACGAAAGATGCTGAAAGATTTCAAGACCAGTTCTTGCACATAGCACAATTATTATTAGCAGACGTTCCCACTTTTTGTTTAAGTTATTGAATTGAAGTATTGATATCAATACCAAACTGCATTTTTATGAGCTTGTTGCCAAAGACATCGCCCATTTGTCACATTAGCCATCATTTTTGTAGAATCAGGTTATTGAACGGTTTCGAAATTAGTCCAAACAGTGTTAAATACACATTGCATAAATAAAGTACGTCATAAGTTAGTCGCTTATTTTTGCTCAATGCCAAATCAGGTTTCATTCTATGACTTGACTTTTATCTAAAGTACTGAAAAGTATACAACAATAAAATATTGAAAAATAAAACTGTTTTTTTTTTTAATGTTTGTATAAATATAATGAATTTTGCCTAACTTAGAAAAGCAGAAGTCTTGCATATTTACTAGCTAACAAAAAATATAAATTTAGCAACCCAATGTAAATTTTATTACATAAATAATCGTATAAATTACAAGATTCCCATTTTATAGCCAAAGCCATTATCAATATTATCAAAAATGTACGATATGTAAATAATGAGTGATCTGTAAATAAATTAAATGAGTGATCTGGAAATATACTAAAATATACCGAGTACAAAATATACACTTTATCTGCACTGGATGATCCACCGCCGATGGCCTTAAGAAGTTTTGGCAAAAGTGGTGAAGCAAAAGCGATGCCAACAATGGCGGTGAAGATCAACTGTAAAAAGATCCATGATTAGTAACTATGATATCCTTGGTCTGGCACTAGCTACTTACAGCCTTGAACATTTTTTAATTTTGCAATGGAAAAACGTTGAGAGCAAACGTTGACTGATGTTAACACTTTGCGTGTCGTGTCTTTTATACTGCAAAATTTTTGCTTAGACACAATAGACTATGTCTTATCAGTGGCTTTAAGACCTGTTCTTGCAACTTGCACAATTATTATTAACAGACATTCCTAGGAATTTCTTTATTTTGTTTAAATTATTGATGCTAAATGTCATTATTGTGAACATTGGTTGCAAACGCCATCAACTTATTGAAATCTAGTTGACGGTTTCGAAATTTGTTCAATCTCTGTTGAACGTCAATGACGTCATTAGTTTAACGGTTATTGTTGCTCAATATCAAAACTAGTTTTTTTAGGTTTTATATATAGAAAAGTACTGAAAAGTATGCCACAATAAAATATTCAGAAATCAAACAATCATCTCAAATATTAACATGCTTATAATAAATATGTCTATTTTAAAATATTTCAAATTAATACGATTATATGAAACTGTGAAATATATTCTTTATTAACAAATTGTTCAGCTAAGAAATTATATGAGCAACATTCTATTTAAATTCATGCTGATATTCGAATAATACAAAATGCAAAATTGGAAAATTACAGTTGTGATTTAATAGTCCTAGAAAATAATAATAAAAACTATAAAAAGTACATAAAATGTTCTTAAAGTCTCAAATAAATTTGAAGATAAACGAAACGAAATTTGAAAAAAAATATTCAAAAGACAATCCAACCCTAATTATCATTATTATACTTATGTATATATTAATGTCATTTAATTCTCTGCATCGACGCGCTTCTAATAATTAACAACCAGGCTTTCACTGGACTTTCCAAAGAAGAGGGTGATAAGAGAGACAGTAAAAGAGCGAGAAGGAATACTACATACAAATTATTCACAACACAATTTAACGAAAATGATTTAATTAAATTTATTTGCACGCTAATGCCATTTGCCACAATGCCGCTGGGGGCCAGCTGGTAACATCAAAAGACAGTGGAAATTAATCAGGCGCACACGCAGCTGAGCCCCGCCCACTCGACACGGCCGACGGGAGCCTGCGGCACATATAATTGCATTAATTTATGTGTAAAAGCCACAGAAATTAAAAATAATAATATGTAATATGTATAATCCAAATATTCAAAATGCTCAGACCAGAAAGTTTCAATATAAATTTTGCGCCAGCTGTCAAGCAACCCCTCTCCTCCCCTCTCTCTCTCTCTCTCTCTCGACCACCTCTTTTCTTCCTAAAGGAGGTGGTGGTGCTGAAGGAGCCCCGAGGCTTGTTCCCTCAAAAGCTACAGACGACCAGTTGAAAGACTAATTTTCACATTTGAACTGTAAACTCCTCGTCCTGGTCGAGCTGTAAATGCTGAAGCTAATGCGTTGGCGGACTATCATTTTGAGCTCGATGCTTAGGCAAAAGCATTGGGAGTTCCGAGGGGGGTGGATGGGTGGACGGGGCAGTGGTAAAGGGGGGCGGGCGTTGACGTTTTGGGCGTTTGAACGTTTGGGCACTTGGGCGTGGTTGGCCAACCAATTTCATGGTTAAATGATTCAGAAACAGAATTACAAAATTAGTCGGCCCGTTAACACAATGTAATTAACTTTTGCGCGACCGCTCTCAATATATATTTGATATTTATTTACCAGAGGCCCTAATGCCCCTCCGGGGTGCACTTTGCTCCGATCCCATTCCCCGTACTGTTTCCCGATGACAACTTTCAAACTATATAGAGTAAAAGTATAGTATATAACTGAATGGGAGCATCCAATTACCCAATTTCTATTGCTATCCCCGCACTCTCTTTGCAGCATTCGACAGCCAAACGCTGTTTCAAAAGCAATTTGAAACAAATTTTATTGCCAAAGTTTCGAGCACATGGAAAATGGTTCAAGTGCCACAAAAAGTTGCAGTTGGCGCGTGCCTGCGCCTTGGCTTCTGCTACAATTAGCCCGGCCTAAAAAAGTATGCAATTGTCCCCTTTTGTGAGGGACCCGACAAAGTGACAAAATCTTCATAGAGCATTAAAGATCTTCTCAATTTAAAAAACGTTAAATTCAAGGGATATGTTTAACTCTGGTTACCTTTTTCCTTCTCAAATAACTTCGTGAATGTTGTAATTTCAGCAATTGCATGTACTTACGTTTTACAACTCACTTCGATTCATGCAATGACAGGATAGCCAAGCTTCAATGCATTGCCAAATCAAACCACGAGAAACCTGCGCAATGATTGCCAAAAGTAAAAAAATAGAACGGACCAAAGTAAGAAAGAGCAGCTAGAGCAGCTACTACTTAGGAGCCAGCCAGTGCCATTACCAATTTTTTGTGCTTAACACTTCAGTGAGCAAATCACTGAGAGACTAAGACTGAGATACGGCGACATGTAGACATAGAGGCGGACGCACAGACTAAAGACTGGAGACTGGAGACTGGGGACTGGGCTGACGGGCAGGCAGGCCTGTGTTTCCTTTTGCTGTCCCTGCTTATGCCATCAGCATGTCATCATGGCAAAATCAGACGACATGCAACATTGCATAAAGATTTGTCACAGCTAAAGCCCCCAAAATGCAATGCAAGACAACCGACAAGCGACAAACGACTAACGACAAACGACAACACGCAGCGAGTGCCAGTTCGAATCCAATAGATAGAGACAGAGACAGACAGAGATACAGATTCAGGGAGAGACGGACAGACAGACACACAAATGCAGTTGCCATCGCATTTACCGATGATGTTGCCGCTGCAAATGCAGATACATGGATAGAGATGGAGATACAAGTAGAAATCGAGACTGAGACACAGCGAGCGATGAGCTCAAATCGCATTTTCGCATGTTGAATTTCGACAAACAACAACAAGAAAAGTTGAAACAGAAGCTGATGCTGATGCTGCCACACAGTTGTGGCGCCATTTTTGCGAGTGCAGCTCTAAGATTATATGAAAGTTAATGATTCACATGCAATTGAACTTTTATTACGGGCACAACAGGTGGATAAAAATTAAGTCAACTTTTAAATAAAATCTTTTTTCAAAAGCACCCAACTTGAACTCTCTAAACAGCGAATTTAATTCGATAAAATATCTTGATATGCCAAAAGTAATTAAATTTATATAATTAAAATATAGAATAATAAATCAAAAATTTATTTGCCCATAATATACAAAATATATATAAATATACTACATACTATATATACTGCTCAGCATTGAAAAATACTAAAATTCTATAATTTCAAATAATTTGAATGCTCTTCAATTTTTGAGTCGTTTACCAAACTCTTACCACTGCAAAAATATAAAATTATAAACTTGTATTAAATTTAAACTAAATCTACTAAATTTCCCAATGTTTTGAATTTAATATTGCTTTCATTAACTGGTTTTGATGTGTTCTTGATTTTTCTAAATCAATTATTCCTTTTAATCATTCAATAAAAGTTCTTACTTGCACAATTTGTAAACAGAAAAAAGAAATTATAAAAAATACCATCCATTTGATTTAATGAGTAAAAATTACTTTATAAGCTACCCTCGAAGCATAGACAGGCTAAGCGGCAGCAACTTGCAGCAAATTCAATTTCGTGCAGCTCGATTGCATTGCGGCACATTGGCCCGCAGTCTGAAAGACTTTGTGTTTTTGTATAGGAATGGGAATGAGATACAAAAATGGGTGACGAGGGTTAAAGAGAAAAAGAGTGGAATGCTTGTGCTTTTGCTTCTGCTATTGCTGTTGCTGTCGCCTTCTAGCACTGATCATCGATTCGCATTGCATTTCAATATATAAATATTTATACACAAGTAAATTTGTGCACAGCTGAGCAGCACAACAGCAGTCGAGTCACATCGCAGCGCATCGCATCGCATGGCATCGCGTCCTCTCATTGACAAACTCAGAATGAAGATATATGGACATACCAGGGAGAGTGAGT
Source organism: Drosophila nasuta (assembly GCF_023558535.2). Classification (NCBI taxonomy): domain Eukaryota; kingdom Metazoa; phylum Arthropoda; class Insecta; order Diptera; family Drosophilidae; genus Drosophila; species Drosophila nasuta. Next base: position 20,576,831 of record NC_083457.1, read on the forward strand.
AATGTGAACTTGCATCGAATCCCTGGTAGATACTCGCAGTAACTTCAGCTCGTTCCAGTCAACTTGTCTTTGTCGCTGCCGCTTCGTAAATCGTTTAGTTTCGCATTTGTTTTGCTTTCAGCCCCAAGCCTGTGTTGCTGCGGCCTTAATTCGTTTTATTAGCAAAGTATCGCCAGAAATTTGACGCCCAGATATCAACACTATATATGAATATAGTATAGTTTGTGGTACGTAGTATGTTTTAGTATAAATCATGGCTAAGCCTTTATGACATATGCTAAAATTTAACAGCTTGGCAGCCTGACAACCAAGCCGGGAAGCTGTTAGGCCAACGGGCTATCGGTCTGCCGGGTTTGCCGGCGCTCAACCCATTTTTTGAAACCCGTGACAACCCATTTTCATTCACAACGCCAGCTGCCGGCTAGCTTCACCTTTGTGAGCACGCGACAAGCGGCCGGGTCGCGTTTTTGTTTGCTGTTTGGCCAACGCGTGACAAAATGATTAAACGGTTAGCCAGTGCCACAGCTAGAGCCAGCGACAGACCCAAAGCCATAGCCATAGCCATAGCCTGGCCATGGCTAGAATGCAGGACGTTGAGCCACCGATGAGGCAACTGTCGCCTGCCACGGCCATTGTTCGACAATGACAGTGCAAAATTGTTGATGACGATAACGATGTGATTAGATGAGTGGTTATTCGGTCGAGTCTGTGCTGGATCTATGGCTTCACGGAACTGCAGACGGGTGCGGGGAAGTTGAATACACGGTTGTGTGGGTGTCGAGCATGCTTGATTGTTTGTTTCGCTCTGACTAAAGTGTTGCTACTAAGTAGCACATTAAAATTTTTGAAGTGGACGAAATGGCGCCAGCTCTTGGAATACTTAATAGATAATTTCAGTCTTTTGCTCATTATGTTCAACTGGAAGGCCAACAAAAGTTAGGCCTATGAAAACAACGGAATTTTATGCATTCTGTTTCTACATGTAAACAAAGCTCAAGCTCAAGCTCAAGTAAGTAACAATATCTCGCAGACTTCAATTGGCACTATACAACCATTCTTAAAAACAGCTTCCCGTAGTATTTCCACAATTTTTTGTATTCATTAATTAACATATTTTGATAAAGTTTTTTCATAAACTGCATATGATTTTTCCCATACAAACAAAAATCATTATGCATTGCAATGAAAAATTAGTTTTTCATAATTGCGCTTTTAATGTTGAGTGAGAATTGCAGTCTCTGAAACGTTGAAGATATGAAACACAGACCTTCAAAGCTACAGAAACCCGCTACCCAATTTTAACAGAAGCAATATTATTAATTTTAAAATATACTAAATTAATATTCCACAAAAATACTGAAATTATTCCATCTCTTCTAGTCTCTAGGTGTTCATACGAGATGCCTTCTTCTGCCTGGTATATACATTTTCTGGAGCCACAAAGTTGTAAGTACCTTTGGACCCTTGTGAAAAATGTAGTTCTCATAAATTGAATAACAACTAACAATTAACTTTTAACGCGATAATAAAATTGAATTAAACTTAGATTCAATACATACATATACATGTTACGTTGAAAACTGAAAATTATTATTTTATTGCTTCATTGTATATTATAAAGTAAAAAATGAGAGATTGCTATGATATGTTTGCTTGTGAGATACCTGCACCCATGTTTAATAAAAACAAAAACTTATTTAAAGTGTCCTAACAATAATTATTATAAATTGCGATCAAATTGCCATTTAGAACTTAACCAAACCAACTGAGGTATTCAAAATTTGAATCAAACAAAAAATTAAATAATGTTAGTCAAACAAATTGTAGTTCTTTTTCGTATAATCTATAAAATAAAGTCGTTCGACCATCCCGACAGTCAAGCTTTAACATCTCTGCTGTTAATACTGATAAGTAATATATATATTGTGGTCTATTATATACATTTTCATTGGCTATAATACCCTTCTGACTTAAAAGTACCGGGTCTATAAAGTGAATATTAATGCAATTCCAATTATTTTGAATTTTTTTGAAATTGTGATAAATGTATTGAAATGAAATAATACTAAAAATAAATCATTTGATTACAACATGCAGCTTCAATTCAATTATAATTATGCCACTCACACATAACCAATTTAAGTGTGTGTATGTGAATAAAGCACAAACCAAACGACACTTGACAATTTTCATATGCTAATTATGTGCTATAAATTTCAGTTAGGCAATAAATCGCTCAAGTAGCTGGGTTTATCGTGGCCGTAAAAAAATAATGTGCAGCACCACGTGCTTGGTTGACATTGTTCCGAAACCAGATATAACCTGGCTAAGTGCCTTCCTTTTGCAGCCGTGCTTATTAGCCAAATGTTAAAGGTGCCAGGGACGACGACATGGAGCCTATGTATACCATGGGGAAGTGAGGTGAGGAGAAGTTAGATGCTTTGGAAAGCCAAAACTATAGACAGACAATTTCCTTATGAAATTAAAATAAACATGACATTTCTAGGTTTATGTACTTTTGTGCAGCAGCTGTGTCTTTCTTTCTCTCTGGAGCTGCTTAGGTTAAAACCCGATGCCCCGCACCAAACGACGGCCCGCTTTTGCCATTGCTGGCATGTTCTGACTTGGCTGTGACTGCTATAAAATGTCATCTTTTATTATGGCAAGGCTCAACTGGCGCAGACTGCGCCTAGACTAAGGCGCCCAGCCTTCGCTCTGTTCGTTTTGATAGTGGCAAACAATACTGTGCATTGCCACGCCCCTATTGCTCTGCGACTGTGTCTCTGTGTCTCTCTACGTCTGTGTCTGTGTCTGTGGCTGCCTCTCTATACACCCAGTTTATACGCTTGGCTACACACTCTGCTCCCGGCTTCATGCTGTGAGTTTCATTTCCGGTGCGACATTTTGTTACAAAACTTTATTTTCAATTTGTGCACATATTACACACAGCTTGCCACGCCCAACACTCCAGCCAATCCGCCCACTTTTTGTGTGCTTCGTGTTCGTATGTGTGTGTGTGTGTCTATGTGGCCCACTTATCTGGCTTTTGTTTTTATTTTTAGTGTAATTGTTCTATTTTTGCCATGGCAATTGCTTCACTCTACCACTCTCTGCCATTCCATAGTCCAATTCCAATTCCCTTTCCCATTCCGAGTCCAGTCGCTGCATGTGTCCATGCTACTTATCATCTGTGGGCATGTTTGGTCCATTCGTTTCGTTTCGTTTCGTTCGCTTCAGTCCAGTGACATTCGTTCGCTATCCCAGGCTCATGCTGTTGATTATTATTACAAGCATTATGACCGGATTTCACTGGCGGCAGCAGCAGCAGCAGCAGCAGCACCAACAACAGCAGCAAATGTCTGTGCCAGCTGCTGGTAATGAAATTAGTTTGTCACTCAGAGGCAGCTTGAGAAGCGGCTCGGTAACATGCTCATGGATTCAACCCCTCTCTTACTCACTCTCTTTCCCACCTCCCCACTGCTAAGATGCCCAATCTAAAGCCGCCTGTTTATGTTGCACAGCCATTTGGCCTATCTGCAACATCATCAGCATGGTCATTATCATCATTGTGCTCATCATGTTTATCAGCAGTCGCTTCCTATTTTGATTGCAATGAGTTTTCAGGTCAAGTGCGCTTCCGTCTCCTGCTTGACCGCTTCGTCGTCTTCTTGTTTTATTGAATTTCATTTTAATGTGGTTTTTATTGTTTAGACATGCACTTCAACATGATTTAGTTGATTTTATTTTACTTTACTTTTCGACCAACTTGGCCGAGATTTGCATGCAAATTGACTTTCACTTTGGCTCCCAAATATGTTTCTAAACCCGCTGGAAACGAGTGCACATTACCCCAAAAGTATTTGGTACTTAAAACTCAAATCTGTTTTTGCCATCCACAGATTTTTATTGAGTTTCTCTTCTCTTCTATATTTGCCATGTAAAATGCAAATACGCATCATGAAGCATAAACGTACATTTATCGACTAAAGAAATGCCAAGCACATTTAGATAAATATTAAGCATACGCATCGTGTGCCTAACAGCCCATGTCAAAGGTGCTTAATTTAATCGAATTAAAACAATTTTCCATAGACTGTCTGCTACCTTTCCATTATGTCGATTAATTGAAATATTTTTGTAGACTAATTATCAAATTGTTACCCATATCAAAGTCGAATGACAAGTTTAATTTGTGCGAAAAAGTTATTAAAAGTGTCCTTGCAACAAAATGTAGTAGTAAAGGTCATACAGAACTCTCGGCTCTTAAGCTTTATGAGTTCATGTAATCAATCAACTTTGATTAGTATTTGTGAGGGGCACATCAAATGTGCATGTAGAGGACAATGGCCCCCCATGATGTTTTCATCCAAGCTAATCCCCAAAGCGGAGGCCCAAAAAAAAAACTTTACTTTTTTGTTGCTTGTTGCCTAGATAATCGCCGGCAATAGGGTTGAGGTTTGGGGCAATTTTTCTCTTTTCGGTGTGGACAAAGAGAAAAATCAATATGTCTTGATGTAAGATAAAAGTGAAATAAATTGTATGGCTCGTAAAGTGAAAGTGTCAAATGACCAGGATGCTGAGAAGGCTAAGCAAATGAAAAGTGAAGATGTATGATAGTCGTAGGCCAAAAATAGTAGTGATACTTTGATACTACCACATTTTGCATTTGGATTAAGTCGAAGAGCTGCGTGCCAAATGACGCAGTTTTTGCTTTAAGCAGCGCCTCTTCGCCAAATTCCACTTTTTTTCTGCCTTTACGCGACTTTAACGTGAAGCAATAAATACTTTTAAAAGATAAATAAATCCCCTGACACAAACACCAATCACTGTCAGGGCGAGCACATACTCGACAGAGCGGAGGGTAACCGCATAGACCCGGCAGCTAAGCAGCTTAGTCCAGCACACAACGCCACCTATGTTTCAACTTTCGAAACCAGAATAAAACAAACAAAAAAGAAGTAAGAAAGCTACAGGCGAAAGGTCTTCACTATGAGATACTGGTTAGGATTAACAAACAGACTACAACAACACAAAAATATGTGATTTGTTTTGCTAGCGTTATTTAAAACCTTAATGTTATTGATATGTACATATGTACTTATTATTTATGTGTATTCAAATTGCATACATCAAGTATAAAATTAAAGTTATTGTTTTGATTTTCATTGTCAAATTTCAAAATAGCTGCAAATATAATAAATATTGTTTCATAAGCTATTATTATATTCTTTAAAATGTTTCATTTTTATCTTTTAACAAATAAAAGTAAAAATATAGTCTATTCTCTTTAAGAAGAAAGATCAAGAATATATATGCTTAATTCTAAAAGAGTTGCAAACATAGTAAATGTTGCGCTATCTATTATTATCGCTGAGATCGTTCATCTTATATCCTCTCTTCTCTTAATTCTAATTAAGAGTTATTATTATAATTTTATTTAAATAACGAATACAATTCCGTATTGCAATGAGATGAGCCAAAGTGACTAGTGATCGATAAAGAATATATATGCTTAAATAGGTTTGTGATGCTTTCTTTTACTTGTTACACGCATTTGCTTTTTGCTACTTTTCTATACTACCCATCCACCCTACAAGTGTGTGGCAGGTATAATATAATGTCAAGAAAATGCCGTGAAAACAACAGCAACAACAACAGAAGCATTTTTATCACACATTGACCATGTGAAGCGTAAATTACCAACGAAACCAGAAAGATGCAGACACAGATAGAATGCGAAAAATATATATAGTATAGCAGATAGTGACAGCAGAAGAGAGAGAGAGAGAAAGAGAAAGAGAGATTGAAATAGACAAGAGGAACAAGCTAAGCAGTCTGTGGGAAAGCCTCAAAAAGTTAAAAGTTAGGCAGAAGGCAATTGCAAAATAAAAATGGCAACAGCCAAATGCCAACGTTCAAGAAGGTGTCCAATGGAATTTAATTAAGTGAGCTGTCAAACGAATGACCAATAGGTGGCGCCACACATTGGAGCTAAAATAGAATAGAAGACAGGAGAAGAGAAATGAAAAGAAATGAATGGTTAGACCGGAAAGCGGATTGTCAGCTAAGCACATCAGGAATGGAAAGCCCACTTGTTGTTTGGCTTAACTTGGCATAGAGAATTCGTTAAAGAACGGAATTCGAACAGAAACAATCAGCAAGAAATTCCAATTCTTGCAATCGACATTCACTTAAATTCATTAAAATCAACTTATTTATACTGGATCCATTCGCTTAAGATTGCACTTTTATCAGATTTCTTGTAAATTCAGATTTACCTTAACTTTGCGTAAATATTCCCATCATAAATTGATATAATCATGTTGGCCATGCAGGCTTACTACTTTAAGTGCATATTTGCATTATTGATCATACGCATTGTTGTCCAGACTTTCGATGGCATATGCAGCTTTTTTAAATAAATTTATCACTTTGCGTAATAATACGCTCTTGTAGTGTATAAGTCACTTTTGAATCCGCCTTTCATGTCGCGAACTTTTATTAACTTGTCCTTCTCCCTGTGTATGTGTGTGTGATTGTGAAGTTTTTTTTTATCGCGTGTGAAGTCGATGTTGCATACTGATTGTTTACATTGTAGCTTTATTGCAAAAAATGCCAACGAACTTTGCCTTTGGCTTTCGCTCTGGCTCTTGCTCTGGCTGCCGCTGCCGCTGCAACACCAGCTGCAGTTGGTTTCGACGTTATTAAGTTGACCCAGGCCAAGCTGACTGCAGAGCTGGGCATTAATTGTAAGCCAAAATCTCATTTCGTATGCAATCGAGAGTTGTACAATTTGATATGAAACGCCAGCCTCATCAATGACGCCAAACATGAAAGCCTTCATTAAAACGTAAATATCAAATTTGCAACATTTATTTGCTTCACTGTATGAGAGTGCATGTACATGTGTCAGTTTGGCCTATTGTGCTCTCCCAATCAAGGGCCGGTTTCAATTGCAACCGCAATTACGCTAAACAAAATTACGTATTTGTAAAATAACCAAATGGAAAGCCAGCTGAGGTTTGAGTGTGTAATCTACATGCATGTAAACACATATGTATATTGTATACATAGATGGTCAAGTATTGGGCTCTCTCTTACTCACTCTCACTCTCGATCTGCCTGTGGTTATTTTGTGTATTATGCTCAACTGCCGCATGCATCAAAGTGACTGATTTCGCTTGCATGCTGCATAAAAGTTGAAAACAAAACCACAGGCCACACACACGATTTATTTTGTAGCATACTTTTTGGCTGCATTCCCATCAAACATTTCTTTTGAGATGTTAATTTTGTAAACAATTTTGCCAATTTCGCAACACAACGATTACAATCAAATGGTTATAGATCAAAGATCTGCATTTCTTTTAAAATTATAATACATTACTTTTTAGCACATCTAAATTTCTAGCCCTACTTCAAACCATAAATACTTATGCTTATGAATTTAGAGTATAAAATCTCGTAACTTCCTTCAAGTTCTAATTACGATTTAAAATACCGCAAAATATAATAATTTCTAAATTTAGCACTGCTTTTTTTAAGGCGTGTATTGTTAAATATACGGTTATCATATCTTATCTTTAATAAGTTAGGTAGTCTAGCTATAAAATGTTTTATTTTATAACCAACCAGTTATCTATGATTTATTTTCTTTTCGTTGCGATTCATTTTCAACTACTGACTTTCATACTGACTGATATTTTGTTGTAAAATATTTTCACAATATAGGTATTAGCTCAAATTGCTTAAGTTTTAGACTTTAAAAAATTGTGGGCTCTAAATGAATTTATATATCGATTATAATTTAGTGCATCGGAGTTCATATGAATGAATTTACTCTTTCATTAAGTCTTAAAGGGATTTTCACCAGTAAAATCCAGATCTTCTAAGATCGAGCGTTTGATTTATGGTAAAGATAAAAGTTTCAATGGCCTTGACATTTATGGATACTTTATGGATACGTTATCGTATTTTGTCTATGATATATCATCGACCACAATCTTCTAATGACATCCTAGAGGATGTAGTTCAGTAGGTGTCTTAAATATTGGAAGCTATGGTTCTTCTATATGTAGACATCAAATATGAAAATGTGATTTAAGAACCTTGTTGAGACTTTGATATTAAATATCTGGAAACTAAATAATTATTCTAAAGCGAAATATAAGAATTTCGATGTTATCTTAAAGATACAAACTAAAAAATTTTTAAAAGAAATTGCAATCCCAAATTTATAAAATATCTGGACAATTTTTAAATAATAAACTGACAATCGATTAGACATAGCAATAAATTAAATATACTTTTTTGCAAGAGATGGCTTATTTTGCCGATTGCATACATTTATGTAATGTTGTTTATAGAGATAGCCATTGATTTTATTTTATAGATATTTAAGAGATATTTAGAGTTAAGAGATTTTTATAATACAATTTGATTAAACTTAAACAATACTGCTTTCTTCGTTACTGTTTACTTTATGACTGACCGCTGCTGCTCCTGCTGCTTCTGTTATACTTTTTACGACGAATGATACCGATAGCTAATGTCAACCCATACCGATAGGGTCTATCGACAAGTTAGCGGCCTCTTTGAACAAGTTTCATGTGGAAAAACATTATGTATCTAATTTCTAATATACTACACTAAAAGTCATATTCAATAAGTTTATCGTGGATACTTTGGTGTTGATGCCATGTTTATGGCATTTTAGCAGACAGAGTTCACTCGAAGTTAATGGAATGCACACTACAAAACTATTAGCATTTATCCCACCTTCAGCAGCGGAGCACGATGAGGAGGAGGAGGAAACACTATGCTAAGTACATTAACCAGACTGCTACTGCACATTCAACATACTATATAAGTTAAGTATGTATGTGTATATTCGTGCATGCCTACACACAGAGATACTTTGCACAGTGCTACAATGGATGCTTAACAGCAGCCATTAGCAGCTTTGCCAAGACTCATGTGCAGTATATCGAGAGTGTTTTCCCCTTACCCTTTTCCGCCCCCTACACCACACACACACACAGTCGGACAGTCCATAACACAGCATCATAGCGCAGCAATGCCTTTGGTTACAACAATGGCAAAGTCTTTTTGGCCAGTGGAAAATGGCGAGCACACACTTTATGAACGGTGCATGCATAAAACTGCCAGGCAACTGCCAGGACCCCACCAGCAGGAGGACTACGGACCACCTCCATCACCCACCACTCGTCACGTGTTGTAGTATAAGCCAACGCTTTTCCAATTTCCGGTAGGAGCTCAGGAACAGCTACAGGAGGAGGAGCAGCAGCTACCAAGTGAGTGGAGACCAATGTATGGCCATTTAGCTGCATTGTATTTGTGTTTTTCATTCCTCCTCCAGTGCTGCTGCTGCTGCTGCCCCATGCCACACCACAGCAGCGGGTGACCATGGCGCATAACTCACACATACAAACAACAACGACATCACACAGGCATAGACACACAGATAGTTGAATACTTTGGCCAAAAACGCATCAGAAGCGCATTAATAATGTGCTCAGGCAATCGAAAATGCGATGCGGCAAGAGCCTTTTTGGTGGCTTGGGAGCGCAGTATAATGATGATACTCGTAATGATGGCCATGATGCTCACGATGGCAACAATATGCGTCATTCTAATGAGCAGCATCTGATGCTCTAAAGCTAAACCCGCCGCTGCCTCCTGTTTTTGGGTCTGTTGTAATCTTGTCAAGTAATTAATTTGTTCAATGACATCCTCAAGGTGTAAGCGAAGCCATTTAAAGTTGACGACAACCACGACGCAGATACTTGAAAACTCAAAAGTTACTACGCAAGCTGGCAACATGCTCTCTCTAGTTCATAGAGGAAGTGCTTGGGGCAAAGAGGAGGGGGGACAGCAAGTGCTCAGGTGTGAGAGAGTGGGCTAAGGAGTTGCTCAAGAAACTTGTCATGCATGCCCGGCGAAGTGTGTATCCGGCAAATGCCAGCGAGACAGCCAAGACAAATCGCACGCACCCGCAAGTGAGTTGCGAGGTTCGTTCAATAAGTTTGCACTAGTGTTGTGTAAGAATATACCATTAATTTTATAGAAAATGGAGTACTGTTCAGTTTGAGGTATTAAATAAAGTTATAAAATTCATTTTAATCAATTTTAAAATCTAAATGCTACCACACCAGTTTATAAGCTGGAGCTCGAGCTAAAGTGAACAACTTAACGAAATCGAACTAAAGATTATAAATGAGAAAGTAAACGATATATAACGATAAGTGTGAACTTATTCAGTTCGTTCCCTTAACTAAGTAATTTTTGTTCGTTGGTTCAAGAACTCATTTATGAACGACTCAACGTTACAAATCTTTGTATCAAGCGACTGACAAATTAAAATACTTTAGCAACAGTATTTTTGTGTGGGATCGCTAAACACCGAAAATACATTGCTTAAATTCGCATACTATAGTAAGTCAAAAGTCGCCGTGAGTCATTATAATTGAAGATGATAAGTTAATATGCTTTTAAATGTATGAGTGTATTTATGTTATACGAATTTTGGTAACAATAATAACTACAAAATTTTGAAGTACAATTACTACCGGATGCTTCGTTGCTTTGCTAACAATCTGATATATTTTGGACTCTATGGTATATTTAATATACCAAATTTAAGCTTTAATAGCATTGTAGTATTTTTGTTGTATATTAAATTGATATATTTTAAAATTAATACCGCAGTGCTTTGCTTTCATTACTTGTTTTAACTTATGTGGGACCTTCAACATATCTTGCCAATCGATCTCAATGTTAACCAACTAGAAAATTTATCGTAAGTGAAAAAATCTTTTAATTAAACAACCAAAATTATATAATTTTATTTATTTTTGTGTGTTATATCTCAGCAAATGTACAGATTCACTTTAATTATTTTTCTATGCTTTTCAATTGATGTGTGTACTTTGATAACTTTTGTAGCACCTCTCGCAATATAAAGTCAGCCTAAGTCTCCGAACTCAAAGTATCTGCTCTTCTAGCTGCGTGCGAAATCGGAAGTAGCTGCTGCTACTGCTGCTGATGTTGATGCTGTTGGCTTAGTTGTAGTCGTCTCGAGTCCTTGGTCGCCTGGTCTCATGGTCTTATGGTCCTTTGGTGTCTCGGTCTGTGTGCCGATGTCGATGTCGATGTCGATGTCGATGTCGATGCCGATGTCGACACTGGGCGACAGGTGCTTCCGCATTTGAATGTCAACGGAAACCGCAACGGTACAACTTAGATAAACGTTTGCTCTTTAAATATGTGCGCCGCCGCTATACGAGCTCTAGGTACACACACACACATCGACACACACATCAACACTCACACACACATCTACATTTAAGCATGTTAGGTGTGTAATAAGGTAGATGGGGATACGTTTATTGAGCGGCCGTCACCATGTTTGAGCAACTGAACACGTGCCTCAATGCTGACTACAACATATACATGGATAGTACTCGTAAAGCAAAGACATGTGAAGTGGTTTCGGCTTCAGGGAAGGAGGAGAACTTTGCTTTGGACTGGGCTTGATTGGATAGTTCTTTGCTTAGCTCATCCAGCCAACTGTGTGGGGATAGCAAGTTAAAGATAGCCAAGCTGTTTGTCTTGCCATGCATCGTTGAAATTGATTATGCACAAGGAAATTGTAGAAAGTGTAATTATAGATAAAGTCAAATGCATTTCATCACACCGCCCCAAGGTGTGTCAAACAAATACGCACATTATTTAATCAATTTAACGTAATTGAATTTATTGTTTCTTTTTCGATCACTTTGATTTGATGAATAAAAAGTAACAACTAAATGTAATTTATTTTGTATACTCGCTATCCATAGGGTAGAAAGTTTGATTCCTGAAAATTTGGTTGTTATCAGCTAAAAATTGTAGAAGTTATTTAAGAAATACTTTTGTATGGTCTTAGTTGCTTTGGCTGACAATCTGGTATATTTTGCACTCTATGGTATATTTTAAATATTGTACTGTATCAATATATCTAAAACAGTAGTATTTTTGTGATATATGATTTTGCTATATTTCATCTCAAAGTCGAGCACACTTAACTTGTTTTATATTTTTTTTACTTTACTATTTGAATAATTATGAAAGTAAACATCATATAGAACAAAATATTTTCATTCCAAAATATACTAAATTCTCTCTAAATTAAATTTGACTTAATATTAAATTGTGTACACAAAGAGATTATACAAAATAAATTATATCAAAGCTAACATATTTTATTGCTTTAATCTTTAATAGCTTGTTTATTCAACTTATTTCACTAATTTCATTTAAGAAATTAATTTAAAATTCAGCAAAGAGCATAAGATAATTTCTTATTAAAAAAAATTTTAGGAGCAGCTCAAAAAAAAAGTATTTTTTACACTAACAACTAATTTGATATGACAAAGTCAATGATTTGGAATTTGTTGTCGGTTTATTTTTAAGCGGTGGCGCATTTGGGAAATTCGATTAAATTGAAATCAATTTCATTCAATTTAGGCAAATGGTGCTGCGCTGAATCAAAATAAGCCTAAATAAAACTGCAATCACCTGGAATATGGCAAAAGTGCGAAAGAAAAAACAGAAATTGGTAAATTGCTAGAAATAAAATCAATTAACAATAAATGCGAGCAATTAAATTCAATGTGGCAGGCGAAGGGGGCGATGGAAAGAGGCACAATGGTTTGCCGAACCACATATGAAAACAGGCCACTTAATTAAGCCAGAGCAGGGGAAAGAACCCAAACGCAAAAACAGAAGCCACATTTACACTCGGCAACATGGTGCAACGTGTTGCAGTTTACCGATTCCACCTTTTAAGTGCGAAACAATGTAATTTCATGGTAATCAGTCTGGGCCGGTTTAGAATTTAATGCCGGGCTCAAATTGGAGAGTCCACTTCCAAAAAACAAAACAAAAAAAGAATGGAACTAGAGCTGGTCAGGACAAACTACACAAATTTCCGTTTGGTCGCACAAAGCCAAAGGGCAGAGAGAATGCAAGAAGTGAGAGACATCGCATCGTGTTTTTGGAGCCGAAGCGAAACGAGTCGTTTGGCCAGAAAAATGTCAGTTTGCAATTTTCTATGCCATTTAAAATAAATGAAAATTGCGCTCGTCTGTGCTTTTGGGTGTGGCATAGTTTTAGGCGCTGCCCAGCGCGTGTTAACGTAAATAAATTACACACATACACTCGCTCGCAGAGTGCGACAGATTGAGGGAGAGAGTGAGAGAGCGAGGAGCGAGCGAGTCGAAGCGAAGCGACAATCAAGTGGTCAGTGGCATGCAGCTTATAAATCAGCGCAAAGCGCAGAACGTGGCAGCCATTTGGGCGCAGCAGCAGCATCTATCGAGATAGATGGCCAGCAATGCGGGTCAGCATTGGCCCAGAGAAATTGACAGAGTTTGAGTTGACGATGGATGAGCGAATGAATAGATAGATGGATCGCCTGTATAAATGGTTAGCTATTTAGTTTCGGTTTGCTGCGGTTTGACTTTGTTTTGAGTTTGTGTTTAGGTCTCGGTTCGTGTTGGGGTTTGGTTCTGGGTCTGAGTCTGGGTCTGGGTCTGGGTCTGGGGGTACACTCATTCGATTGCCCCTAATGTCTCCCTTTTTGCTTTTAATGCCGCATTCGTACTGGGTCAATTGAAGGGAGCACACATTAGGGCCACATTCTGCTTTTTGACAAACTGCACACCAATTAAAAATTAACTAGCATCTGGTTGGGCCGCTGACAAAGCACTTTAACTATTTTCCAACTGCTAAAATGATTATTTCTATCGCATTGATGAATTGCAGCGATGATGGAAATTGAAAGTTATTTATACCCCTTTTGTTATGGTTGAAATTAATATTATTTTACTTTCATTGTTGTCGTTTTCTCTTACTTTGTAATATATATTCTCATAATACACTCCGCGTCATCAGGTTAGCGTCTCCTTCTTCCCCCTTCGCCCCTTCTGCTATTACTTCTGTTAAGCTGCACACAGTTTCGTAGTATTTTTGATTTTAATGATCATCCCCTCTCTCATCAAATGTATGAGCTTGAGGTTTGGCCTGAATAGTTCATCTTAAATATATTTGCTATACTATAAAACAATTTTGTAAGCTGACTCAGTTGTTTAATAAATCTATACAAAGAAACGAAATATAATAATAATATTTGTAATCCAGCTAAAAAGTATGCAAATAAATAAAAAATTAAATTAAATAATATTCAAATATAAACATATTTTTATAATATGCTTACCTATTGGTTTTCTTTGAATGTATTTTTTTCCCAGTATAAAAATTAAATTTAATAATATTGAAATATAAATATAATTTTAAAATATAAAATAGTATATAAATTTATCAATTTCTTTCTTCGCTATTGGTTGTCTTCTAAAATTTCCTAGAATTTATGCTTGTTTATGAATCTGAAGTGCACTTCTAAATTGCTTCATTATTTCTGTAATTTACATTAATTAATTTTACTTATGCTGACATTAATGACATGCTCTTATTAAAACAAGTTACATTCACCAAATGTGTTTATTATTTTGTCAAGCAAAATGTAAGTTGTCAGGTCGTTAAATGCGTTTCACAAGTCAACTGCTTAACAGACAATTGTGGCATTTCTCAGAGGTGTGTGCAGAGCTGCTGAGGGCCCAGAGCACATTGTACATACTGAACATGCTTCTTCTATATATGAATGTACTATCGTATACGTATGTACATATGTATATGCACACAGTGCACACCCAACATTCCTAGGGTCTTGACAGCATTAACAACAGTAACTATTTAAGTATCTACCGCAGTTGTCTTGCTGCTTCTTGTGTGCTCGCTACTCGGAATGCCAGAGAGAAGAGACTGCAACAATGCCATAGATTGTTGTGGCAATGCCAGTAACTGGTAACTGGCATAAAGAGAGCGGCCCAAGGACCGACTCACAAACCGCAGGCAGCCGCGTTCTGGGGTTCTCTGACTGCCTGCCATATGCGAAGCATATAAGTGAAAGCTTTAAGCTCTTGCCGCAACTGTTTCACAGTGAGCAAAGCAACTGAGCAAAAAAAAAAAGCAACAAGAACAAAGAGAGCGCAAGCAACAGACTACAGAATATTGCTATGCAAGTATTTGTGCAAGTTATTTAAATGGCTTTGGACTGCATACTTTTTGGACGGCGCTCAATTCGCCGCCACCAGAGCCCCAAGCAATCAACTGTCTGACTTGCAATTGCAGTGGGAAAAACACAGCTTTCCCATCCCCGAAAACCCCCGGAAAAAAAACCCAGCCAAGATAAGCTACAAAAGCAATAACGTCATGCTCAGATGGATTCAGTTACTTTGAAGGAAGCAACACGTCAACTCATGTGGCCGCATTTAGCACTCATCTTTTGCCTGGCTGTCGCCAGCAGCAATGCCTACAACGTACCGAACGCGACTGTAAAGGTGAACACGCCTCGAGGATTTGAGGTTTCGATCCCGGATGAACCAGGCATCTCTCTGTTCGCTTTTCACGGCAAGCTCAATGAGGAAATGGATGATCTTAGCGATCAAACTTGGGCCACAGACATCGTTAGCTCACGGAACGGACGGTGGACATATCGCAATCGGCTACAGAAGCTGCAGCCAGGTGATGTACTCTATTATTGGATAACTGTCAGATACAATGGTCTAGACTACCACAACTACAATCTGGAATACAAAGTGTGTGAAGAAACAAAAGGTCAACGAAGCACAGAAACAAATGACGGGGGCGTTGCAAATCAAGATAATACACGACGAGCAGAAAGTGGAGTAGGAAATGTCGCTAAAAAAGATCAAGCAGCTAGTAAGCGAATCGAAGTGGGAAAGGCTGATAATGACGATAGCCAACGCATTAATGTGGAACACGCTGACCATGAAAATAGTCATCGCATTAATCTATATAGTAAGGACGGCAGCAAGCAATCTATCGTCATAAATGGCAACCCAACAATAAATATTTTCTTTTTATAGAATTCAAATGCACTTTGCCTGAAGTCTGTTAATAATAAGTCACGTTAAAGCAAATCAAATCTTATGGAAATCCAACATTTCTAAATCGCTCTCAATGTAAATTATTATTAAAACGCAAACAATGATTACAGATATTTACTGTAGATTTCGTAGAATTCATTAAAGCTACACGCTAATACAATGCAGTGCATTGAATGCGTATTCTAGCCAATGTGCAAAATGTAAATTCAATGATAAAGTATAATAGACTTTCAACAAAAACGAATTGATTATAAAACTTGGAAATTCGGACGGAGTTTATTTTTGCTAAGTACCCCCATAAGAAATTTATTTACATATTGATTGTTAATAACATTTTCATTTGTATATCTATTAAGTATAAGACAATGCAATCAATCAACAAATTAATCTTTGCATTTATCCAAGCTATTAGTGTTTACATATTGTACAACTAAATATTGGTATTCAAATATATGAATTCCCTACAAAAGAAATATTTACCTACGAAACTGTCAGAAAATTATGCCATCAAGTTGTTGCACACAGCTGAAGCATTAATGGCGTCACTTTAAATTTTATATTTTTCTGCTGAAAACCGAAAAATAAGTATTTTCTATAACTAAAGAGATTGCTTTAAAAGTAAAAATTACCATTACCAAGTCAGTTTAATTTGAATATCTTTAAAAATGTTGAAAAAGATTAGAAATTTTAAGAATTTGCACCAAGCAAATTCAAGTATTCGTACATCAGTTGCTCATCTGTTTCCAATTTCGTATAATAAAGATTTACTGAAATCGTTAAACTTTAATATTTTTGTTCATCTTAAGTCGCGTTCGCAGCTTCGGTTTCATCATTTTCTTCAACATCATTTAATTCCGAACCCGATTCTTCGTCATCTGCAATAAGATTTTCAATGTATTCCTCAAATTCTGGGTATCACTCACAACCAAAAAAAAAAATTACCATTGACTTCAGAATCGTTCTCAGTATCATCATACAAAACAGTATTTTTATCATTATTTGTTAAATACTCTTCAGGTTCTTCGCTTTGTTTTGGAATTTCATCAAGTTCAAGAGCAGGAGCAAGTTGATGATTTACAGTTTTCTCGGGATTAATTAATTTAAGAATGTCAGGAAATAAGTTTAGAATCGAAAATTTGCCATCGAATCTTGGGAGTTGTCCTAGCGTGTCCACAGGAAGATTGTTTTCAAAAAACACAATTTGATTATTTGGAATTTTTCCACGTCCTGGTTGAAGAATTTTTGGGAAAAGGTCTAAAATCGAGTAGATTTGTTCAGCCGTGTTTTGAACTTGTTGTCTTTCCAAGGGAAGATCATTTTCAAAAAGGATAAATTCATCATTTTCAGGTTTTGTAAAAATGTCAGGAAAATCGTTTTGAGTCGAAAATACTTTAGTCTTAGGTCGAGGTTGTTCGACGCTAGAATCTAAATTATTTTGTCGTTCTTTGAAAAAATCGTCATCAACTCCAAGAAACAGTCCAACTATATATCCGAAGAGCCTTTCCCAAAATGCAGCGTTTCCTTTAATTGATACTTCTCCATAAGGGCGTTGTGCACTCGTAGAGACCGCTATTAGCACCAACAAAACACAAATAAATCTCATCATGATGGCGAAGAGATAAAAACTAATCTGGACAAAGCAAAGTGCTTCAATATTTATGTTCTCATACGTCTAATGAAATTTAAAGAAATAATCAACTGTGGACCGAAACTAATGGTGCGTAATATCACCACATTATTATTGTTTCCAGCAATTTATTTATTTTATAAACTTATAGGTCAAGGTTATTAGTAGTTACTGATGTAAGCAAATAACAAAGCTGGGATACCCTCTTTCGGAAGTTCAAAGATGCAAAAAAAATACTGCAGCTAATCAAAAGCAACTCGTTTTTATCTGATTTGTGGCGGCAAAAGAGGGCGTGGCAGAATTGCAAATTATTTTGACCGACATGCAACAATAAAAAGTGTGTAAAAGAAAACTATATCTTTTATAAGTACCCCATAAGAAATTTATTTACATATTGATTGTTAATAACATTTTCATTTGTATATCTTTTTAGTATAAGACAATCAATCAATAAATTAATCTTTGTATTTATCCAAGCTATTAGTGCTTACATATTGTACAAACAAATGTTGTTATTCAAATATATGAATTCCCTACAATAGAAATATTTACCTTCTTGTATAATTTACGTTCTTCCGCCAACAGATAAATATGAAAAACAAAATAATCGAACTCAGGTCGATGGAGAGCTGTTAAAAACGGTCTGAAAAAGAAGTGTTTGAACATATTAAATTTTGGAGTGCCATCAACAAATTTGGACTGTGCACATGTCAAGCTCATAGCTCGTTGCATTGTTTTCCAAAGTGCAATAAATCAAAGGAGCACTTTGTCACAGATACCCGAAGTAAGTATCCGTGCAGAATAAATCATTTTGAAAAGTTCTCTCCGCATGCGTGTGAAATGCTGTGCGAGTAATGGCTGCTTCAAAATTACCACAATGCATTCAAAGTGTACAAGGACTCAAACCAAAACAAATAAGTGTCTTCGATTGGAGTGTATGTCGGACTAAAAGCTACCCTGCTTTGTACACAAGTGATGTACGATTGCACATTGATAGATAATTTGAAGTTATATTAATCGACACTGTGCACTTCTTTTAAAATATTCAATAAATTTAAAAGCAGACACTTTTACAGTAAACTCAAATTTACGACACACTTTTCAAGGGTATTACAAAAAAGGAACGTAAGAACAAAATAAATAAAGCACACAAAAAAAGCACTCATAAAACTATTCAGGCAGGTACTTCTGATAGTTGAATTGTGCAGCAGCCTCTGGTATCAAATAAAGAAGTAAACAACTGTAGTTGAACACGAAACAAAAAAAGAAAACAGCAACAACAACTTGCTTTTGGCCCATTTAACTTTCACTTGAGGCAAACCAATGCTGATAAAACTTTTTGCCTGGCTAGTTAAAGCACAACAAAAGTCACAAATCCGTTGGCTTTTTATCCGCAAGTGCTTAGAAGTTTTTTTTTTATAGGTGCTGATAACTAAAAGTTCTGCCTTGGTATTTGTTATTATTAAATTTTCAATTCTAATTAAAATGTTTTACATTATTAAATGAATTACTTATAATAGAACTAGCAGCTGTAATATCTTGACATGCTTAAGTATCTGAGCATCCAGTTAACTTACAGGCTGCTAATTATATTGTATACCCGTAAGTAATCTGGCCTTATGGTCCATTTCCATTAGCAGCTAAGTTCTGCTTTTAATTTGAGAAGAAATCCAGGTTGTGTACCTTTCACTTGAACCGTTTCCCTGACCGCTTTTAGTAGTGTCAGTTGAGAGTAAACAGCAATTCTATTTTCACCTAAGAGAGTAAGAAACTAGCCACATAACATTGTGAGTTGAGTCGACAATTAAAGAGTTTGCTCATTTCATTTATACATTTTGACAGCAACTATAAGATATCCAACATTTTATATGAAGTACTAATAGAAAATACAATTTGTTATTTGACTTAACAGATTGATTTACAAATTCTACTAAAATATACCAAATATACTGCAAAAATACTAAAAAAAAATATACCAAATATTATATGTGGTATATCGGTGTAGTACCGCATTCAAAATATACCTTAGACGGCACAATATACCAGATTTCAGCCAAAGCAACTAAGACTCCTAGTAAGTAGGCGTTTTTGCCCATACAAAAGTATTTCTTTAATAACTTCGACAATTTTTATCTGATCGCAATCAAATTCTCAATCATAACTACTATAGTTATTATTGTACATACCGAAATTCGCAACTCTAGCTTTTAAATTACGCTTGTTATTCGATTTTTTTGATTTGCGGGGGCGGAAGTGGGCGTGGCAAAAATTTGAAACAAACTTGATCTGCGTGCAAACATAACAAATGCTGTCGAAAAAAAATTATAGCTCTATCTTTTATAGTCTCTGAGATCTAGGTGTTCATACGGACAGACGGACAGACACACAGACGGACATGGCTAGATCGTCTCGGCTGTTGACGGTGATCAAGAATATATATACTTTATAGGGTCGGAGATGCCTCCTTCTACTTGTTACATACATTTCCTGCCGGCACAAAGTTATAATACCCTTCTACCCTATGGGTAGCGGGTATAAAAATTGGAAAAGTTGGATGATACATATGTGAAGTATTTTAGGCACATTATCCATAGAGAAGAAGAGTATTATAACAAAAAAAGGAGACATCTTGTGTTGTATTCTATAATACATATGGAATTTTGTAACATATCAACATAAGCTATTTGGTATATTTTAATAATTATCGTATATTTTAATAACATATGGAGCTACGAAATAACCCTTTTATTATATTTTTACTAATATATAGCAAGAAAATTTCATATATTTTTGTATTTTTTAGTAAATATAGTTGGTATGCTTTAGCTATTATACCACACTGTTATGCTATTGTTGAAAATTCAATATTTCCTATTTGTTATTAGGAACATATATGAGTTCAAGTTACACAGCAAACATCTTTGTAAATAGAATCGCAAACCATTAATCAAATAACTGAACTGTAAAAGATGAAGAACATAAAAAAGAATATGCATATGCATGCATCCCAAGTATTATACAATATATCAAGAATATTAGTTTATTCCTACATTTGCGTCGACTGCATTTGTCACAGCTCATTTGCAGCAAATTAAGCATGTCGGCCAAAAGGTAAAACGGATGCAATTTTTCACACACAGCCGACGCGTCGGTTTGCTTACAGCTCACTCCTTATATAACTCTGACCGTTTGCTTATACATATATGCATGCATGTGTGAATGTATGAGTGGCGGTGCGAGTGTGAATATGGGTGTGAAATAGGGGCAGCTAAGCGGCGCTGTCAGCAACATTTGCGAACTGTTCTCATTTTCTCATTTCGCGCAATGTGTGAGAATTACAAAATGCAATGCTAGCAGCAAGTTTGCGTCAACTGAAATACATTCACACTCACACACACACACACACACGTCTAACCCATAATGCAACGCTCATACTCATGCTTCATTTAACACACGCACACACACCATCGACTCACTCACACACACACTGAAACACTGGGTGGACACCAATTTCCACGTGGCAATGCGTTAAAATGACTTGTGACAACTTTATGTGCCAGCTAAAAGGAAGGCAAAAAATACGAAACTGTCAGAAAATTATGTCATCAAGTTGTTGCACACAGCTGAAGCATTAATGGCGTCACTTTAAATTTTATATTTTTCTGCTAAAAACCGAAAAATAAGTATTTTCTATAATTAAAAAGATTGCTTTAGAATTAAAAATTACCATTACCAAGTCAGTTTAATTTGAATATCTTTAAAAATGTTGAAAATGATTAGAAATTTTAAGAATTGGCACGAAGCAAATTCAAGTATTCGTACATCAGTTGCTCATCTCTTTCCATTTTCGTATAATACAGATTTACTCAAATCGTTAAACTTTAATATTTTTGTTCATCTTAAGTCGCGTTCGCAGCTTCGGTTTCATCATTTTCTTCAACATCATTTAATTCCGGACCCGATTCTTCGTCATCTGCAATAAGATTTTCAATGTATTCCTCAAATTCTGGGTATCACTCATAACCAAGAAAAAAATTACCATTGACTTCAGAATCGTTCTCAGTATCATCATACAAAACAGTATTATCATTATTTGTTAAATACTCTTCAGGTTCTTCGCTTTGTTTTGGAATTTCATCAAGTTCAAGAGCAGGAGCAAGTTGATGATTTACAGTTTTCTCGGGATTAATTAATTTAAGAATGTCAGGAAATAAGTTTAGAATCGAAAATTTGCCATCGAATCTTGGGAGTTGTCCTAGCGTGTCCACAGGAAGATTGTTTTCAAAAAACACAATTTGATTATTTGGAATTTTTCCACGTCCTGGTTGATAAATTTTTGGGAAAAGGTCTAAAATCGAGTAGATTTGATCAGCCGTATTTTGAACTTTTTGTCTTTCCAAGGGAAGATCATTTTCAAAAAGGATAAATTCATCATTTTCAGGAAAATCGTTTTGAGTCGAAAATACTTTAGTCTTAGGTCGAGGTTGTTCGACGCTAGAATCTAAATTGTTGTGTCGTTCTTTGTAATTATCGAAAGGTCCAAGAAACAGTCCAATTGCATATTCAAAGATCCTTTCCCAAAATGCAGCGTTTCCCTTAATTGATACTTCTCCATAAGGCACTCGTGCACTCGTAGAGACCGCTATTAGCACCAATAAAATACAAATAAATCTCATCATGATGGCGAAGAGATAAAAACTAATCTGGACAAAGCAAAGTGCTTCAATATTTATGTTCTCATACGTCTTATGAAATTTAAAAAAATAATCAACTGTGGACCGAAACTAATGGTCAGTAATATCACCGCATTATTATTGTTTCCAGCAATTTATTTATCTTATAAACTTATAGGTCAAGGTAATTAGTAGTTACTGATGGAAGCAAATAACAAAGCTGGGATACCCTCCTTTAAAAAATGCATAAAAGTGTCTAAGCGGGATTTACTTTCAAAGATACAAAAAAATACTGCATCTAATCAAAAGCAAACTCGTTTTTATCCGATTTGTGGCGGCAAAAGTGGGCGTGGCAGAATTGCAAATAATTTTGACCGGCATGCAACAATGAAAAGTGTGTAAAATATATATATATATATATATATATATATATATATATATATATATATCTTTTAAAGTTTCTGAGAACTTTTTGGCTTCTCAGACGCTTTTTTCGGCTATCAAAATACATAGGTAGAAAGGTTAAGAGAAAAGTAATTAATTAATATTCGAAAGCATAAAATAACACAATAATAACAGGAAATTAAATATAATGCAAATTTAAAAATGTGAAGAACTAAGCAATCAAATATCTTGTAAGCCTTAAAAATGGAAAATTAATTATGAAAGAAAGTCTGTTCAGTTAAATATTTTGTTCAAAAGTTGCATGCATTGCCACTGTGGAATGGCACATTGTGGAATAAGTTGCCAGTAACTTGATGCACATTTGTCATACACGTCGCCCTGCCAAGGGGTTACGCCCCGACCGAACGGACCCTTAACATCTACAGGTGTCACTGGCACTGGCACTGACAATGACAATGCCACCAGCCGGCTGCTATTTGCGGAGTTTTCATAGTCTTGCCCTCAACTCAACTGATATATGACACTTTGAAATTAGTCCAAAATGTAAAATTGCAGAATGCATGATTTGCGTATTTCTTGCACACTTAGTAAACTGTGTAGACTTTATATGTGTATATATAAAAATATTGATAATTGCATTAAATTACAAGTATGAATTTTCTAAATCCTTTTAAGTTAAACACAATGCATACACAAAAAGAAACAAGTAAGAAATCTACAGTCGAGTGTGCTCGATTGTGAGATACTTGCTTCTCATTTTGAATAAAAGTAAAATATTCCGGTATTATTTTCAAAATATACCGAAAATACTACAAAAATACTAAAAATGTACCAAACGGTATATTTGTTATATCGATATAGTACCACATTCAAAATATACCATAGACAGCGCAATATACCAGATTGTCAACCAAAGCAACTAAGACCCCTAGTAAGTAGGCGTTTTTGCCCATACAAAAGTATTTCTTTAATAACTTCCACAATTTTTATCTGATCGCAACCAAATTTTCAGGAATCATAACTACTATAGTAATTATTGTATAAATCGCAGCTTTAGCTTTAAAATTACTTGTTATTAGATTTTTTTTGATTTGCGGGGACGGAAGTGGGCGTGGCAACAATTTGAAACAAACTTGATCTGCGTGCAAACATAACAAATGCTGTCAAAAAAAAAATAGAGCTCTATCTCTTAAAGTCTCTGAGATCCAGTATTTCATACGGACAGACGGACAGACGGACATGGCAAGATCGTCTCGGCTGTTGATGCTGATCAAGAATATATATACTTTATAGGGTCGGAGATGCCTCCTTCTACCTGTTACATACATTTCCTGCCAGCACAAAGTTATAATACCCTTCTGCCCTATGGGTAGCGGGTATAAAAATATGATGATTTAAATCTTAAAATGTCAATTTAGCATAAGATTTTAGATAAGATTAAGATTTTTTCAACCTAAAAATCAAGATTAAATTTTTTTTAAGATCGAACAAATCTTAAATCAATCTTTTCTTAGTTTACAATATATA
Organism: Drosophila nasuta; assembly: GCF_023558535.2. Lineage (NCBI taxonomy): Eukaryota > Metazoa > Arthropoda > Insecta > Diptera > Drosophilidae > Drosophila > Drosophila nasuta. Next base: position 20,601,094 of record NC_083457.1, read on the forward strand.
TTTGTTGTGTAATCTGTGAATCTTATTATTTAGTGTTTACGTTGGATGCGCAATTATCGACATTATACTGTATTTCATAGTCATGATCAATAATTTGAGAGCAGTTTTTTCCATTACGCTATGAGAACCGTTTAAGTTCAATGCTTAAAAAGCAGAGTTCAAATTCATTAGAATGCATTGAAAACACATACGAGTACGATTTATACTCTTATATAAGCAAATATTCATGGAAGCAATGCACAACAATGTTAAGCGTTTGAATATGAAAGTACCCTACATACAAAAAACGCAATCTATGAGATCGATTATGATTCCCAGGAAGAATAAATAAATATATATCTGGTATAGAATTGATGCAAATAAAAAGAAAACTACTCCATTCATAAATACTTTACTTTATTAATAATGAAGTTTTCAAATAGTTTTAGGGAACGGAAAGACAACCTTAAGTATTTGCTGACTCACGTATTTGTTTACTTAACTAGATTGCTATTTATTCAACTCGAATGATTCATACACAGAAAAGGTGAGAATAGTGCGAGGTATCTATTAGTTGACCATTGTAAATTGTTCACATCTCTCAACCAGAGAGCACTGTTATTTAATAATGTATCCATTGTGCAGTCGAATGGCGTCTTAGACTTATTCTTATCATCGCCGGATGACGTCGTCGTCGTCGTCGTAGACATCGACGGAGCGTCGTGAGTAATGCAAATAAGTTCGAGTACACTTTTGAATAACTCAACGCAATGTGTTTTATTCGTTTTGCTTGTTCGTTAGTAAAATGTATAAGGTATGCGCAAGCAGTTTTTGCGGGTATGCACGACTACTGACAGTGGCCACGTAACACTTTAGAAAGGAAAATTACCATTCTTGAAGGTATTCTCGAGATTCGCCTGCAGTTGTTGCATTTGGGCCTGTATGCGATTCTGCAGCTCAGCCACCTCTTGTTGCACCCTGGCAGCTTGATCAAGTGCAGCTTGGTGGAGCTTTCCACGATTCTCGTACGATTCACGATTGCCACTGAATATGCCATTCTCGGTTTTGGCAAAGACAGTGCCATCAGCCAATTGGAGGACAATGTTACCATTGTCGTACTCCAGTGTGGCCTGTTGACCATTGATGTCGACCGTCTCTTTGGACTTAACACTTGCATCCTTTGCTGGATAGTTGTACACCTTATCGCCAATCTTCAGCTGAATGCCACCATCGACAATGTTGAATTGATAGCCATTGATAATCGTAGTGCCACCATAACCAGCATTACTAAAGTATTGGCTATTATAGAACACATTTGATCCAGAATTGAAGTCCCTAACATCATCGTCATCCTCCTCATCGCTATCTGAGTCACCTCCAGTCACAAGTGTCTGGCCTCCAGATCCAAGCAAAACAGTTCGGCCATCGGGACGAGTAAAGATGCTGCCAGCTCCATTTTGTAGAACATTGTTGAAGCCTAGATTCGTAAAAAGGGGGGGTCGGGGTACAGGGGATTGAGCGGCTTGAGGGTCTTGAGCGGCTTGAGGGGCTTGAGGTGTTGGCAACACAGTCTTTGACGGGGTCGTACCGGGTATGGAGATATCCACGCCATTACGATGCTCCACATGAGTGTGTGGCTTGTCCGTCGACACCTCCTCAGCTGGAAGTATAATAATTTATGATTCAGCTATAGCCATCCATTATAATGTGATTATCACATTTACCACTGGCAAGGCAGACGCAGAGAGCGACGGCAATCAGCCCGAACATCTTCAGAAAACGTCCCGTATCCATATTGAACAACAGGTTGACTGTATGAATGCAGCGCTAGGAAGCCCGCTTTTATAGAACCGATCGATCGAATATATAATATATGTAGTTGATTGTTATGTATATTGATCGTGGGTAGATGCAGCAGAGGTCAAACAGTAGAGCCTCTAGTTGAGAAATGCCGACGCAGATTACGAACAGTATCAGTTGTGCACAATTCGCGATTCTAAAGCAGACTGAAACACAAGCTGATGATTGTTATTTGTATTACGCTCGGCGAATAACAAAAATGTAGGTAATACTCATTCGGAGTAGCTCAAACTCACGTACTACAAAAACGATTTAATGCATAGCGCAAAACTGTCAACAAATATTCATAACACCGAAATACTAATTGTGAAATAAGTGAGTGTTAAAAAGTTGATTGTTGTCACTGTTGATAAACAACGAAATGTTTAAATTTAATGCTTTTATTAAAACATAATATAATTCTACATTCACTTGATTTCACTGTATCTATATACTTATTAAATGTATATCTAAAGAGCGTTCGTTGACTGATCATGATCATACTCAATTAAATACATACATATGTACTTACTTATAAACATATATAATATATGGATGAATGTAAGTACTTATGTACACAGACAGCGCTATTTGATATTGGGAAATCCCTGCGATTATATTTATACAATACTTAAAGTATGTGTGTGCATTCACACTTGGGTTAAAGGTGTATCGCTCAGATGGGGAAAACATAAAGAGGTTGTAAGCCTGAAAACCTTATCAGCTTATTTTAATAATAATAATAATACGGCAAGCGGTTTTGCAGCTATTGATGGCATTCCATATTAGAGATGTTAATACAAGCCGATATATAGTTTTATCGATAGTTGTTCTTATTTAATGTACATTACATACATTTGAGGCATTATAGTTTTTACAGCTTTCAAAGGTAATATGTGTAATGTGTAATGTCATTCAATAAACATTCATTAAAGAAACGTGCACTTTAGTTAAGATTGTTCGACAAATCACAAAAATTTGTAAGTTATACAAATTCCATACAATATCAGTTTCACGTCTTAAATGGTGAATTGTCTATCCAAGCGAAGTGCTTGCTCACAAGATAACAAAAACATACGCTAAGGGAGTTTTCACTGAACAAAGATGAAGACCAAGATTATAGCCAGAAGACAGATATTTTTTCATTGCAGCTACAAAAAAAATATTCTTGAAAGGTTTTTCATCGTGAACAATTTTTGTTCCATGTATTGAAACTGTCCCTTTATAATTCCATATATAGTATCTTTTTTTTTTAATTTTGTAACCATTATAATAGTAATCTGACACTGTATAATCTGATATTTTCTCTTAGTCTTTAGAATTAACCTTACAGAAAGCATGTTTATCACTGTGACTTACATTAAATTCGTGATCAGTCAAGAGATAGTTTAGATTTTTATTGATAAAGGCTCCAAGAATTCGGACAATACATTGTCCAATAGAAAGTAGAGAAATTGCTTCTCTAAGGCCAACCACAGTGGGTGTGATGGAAAACTTGTGTCCAGCTAGAGAAATTTTTGCTGTATAACTTTGTACATAAAGCCCATTAATCAAACAAACTGAAAGTAATACAGTTCAATTTATATTTTATTTAGTATTCAAAAATTAAAATGAATATTTGATCGTAGACGCAGATCAAAAGTCAATTAGTAGCGCCACTTGTTGCTGCTACCGCCACCATTTTGACGCAAAATAATATTATCGGTTGTATCGCCACCATTCCAGGCGGGACCGCCGGCGGGTGCACTATTGGATGAGGGACCTCCCCATGGCATGCCGTAAACAGCTAAGATATTACATTGTGTTTGTTTAATGTATGTGCAAACGTATTGTATGTAATCGTAAGTACTGCAGCTGGGGTCAATGACTTACCGCTGAGCAGCGCGACGAGCAGCAAGAGCAAGAGAATGAATTGAAAACCGTGGCCCATGGTCAAGGCAATGCGTCAAATGAATGAGCCTTTCACAGTATCACGCATTTATATATGACCAAAGCCAAGCTGAACATAAAGTGTCAGACAAAGCCCTGAGACAGCATAGAGCAGCTGAGCGGCGTATGCATAATGTGTGTTTGCCTACCTCTGCTCTCTCCATCACACGTCTAACGTTGCACTCTCTGCTCGTTGCAAAGTGCGAGATAAGTGTTTTGCCTGGGTGCCAAGTTGACGCTCTCGCTTATTCTCTCTCTCTCTCTCTCTCTCTCTTTCTCGTGCTCTTTGGTGCTCTTTCCTCTTCAATTTGAAGCAATTAAGAAGATTCGCTATGTGCTCGAGCACGTTGCTAATTATTTTCAATTGAATTGCTGTACTTTAGCTAGGTTGTAGGTAAAAGTTTTTGTATTGCTGCCCATTAAACATATCGGTTGTTGGCATTCATTGAGCAGTCTCACATTAACCGCACATCGTAAGCTCTTTGTGAGCTTGAGCTTTTGTTACAAACTCTGCACTTCCCGTCCGACGCACCACAATTGCAGTTTGAGCTTTGTGATTGTTTAGCAAGTTTATTATGAACGAAGTTTGACAATAAAAATTAAACAGGTATTGCGCTTTCAATGGCAGTTACATATCTTCCAGCTACTGTCAGGGATCATGCGTGGGAAACCCCAAGTGTACCGGAGCGAGAGAACTAAACATAGGCATGAATGAGCTAGACTGTAAATAGCTCAATCTAAAACCTGTTTTTGGAATGACTAGAGTTGCGACAAAAATCAAAAAAAACGAGTGTGGTTAAACTCCAGTAGCGTCAATAGAGATTTTATTGTTATTATTGCTTAAAAAAACACTAACGAATAATTTATACCCACAAATTATCAAGTTTAAAAATGCAACACTTGAAATGAAAACAAATTAGAAATTGTCAAAAATAAATTACAAATATTATTACAATTATAGTGTACACTACGTACAAATCTAAAAATCATAAATCCAAAATAAATGAAAATCATCTTTATTCAACTAATCAATATATAAACAACTTGTTAGAAAAAAAGCTTTTAGTTTTTTGTTTTTTTTTTTCACAGACGGCAAAATATTGATGTCAGTAGCGTGAAACCAGAACAAAAATAAATGCAAAGTAAAGGCAAAACAACGATCAAAAGCCAAAGTATTAATGCATAGATATACATATGTAGACCCATAAAAAGAACACAGCAGTATTGTCATTGTGAAATATATGTATATATGTATATAGTGAGGCGTCTGGCCAACCTGGATGGACTAGAGTCTGAGTCTGGGTCTCAGACAGGTCTGGTCTCGTGTGGGGAGCGTGGGCAATGGGAGGACTGGGAATGCTTTTGTTGTGTATTCGAATCGAATGGAATCGAATCAATTTGATTTTCCAATCAATTAAACTTTATATAAATGGCGTCTGCGATGCTAAATATAACAACAACAACTACATCAGCAGTAGCAACAATAGCCGCAAAATAGAGCTAGAAATGTGCGGCACAGATAACAGAGAATGTGATGCCATGATGCACATTCACTATTTCCTTTTCACTCTGACTCTGTCTCTGTCTCTCTCTATCTCCCCACAATGTCTCTATCAACGCCTGGCTGCACAAGCACAGCTCCCGAGTTCAGGTTCGATTTGTTTCCAGGAGACTATTGCATATTGTACAACTTTGTGTTTTTTCCACTTTTTTAGTGAATGAAAAAGACGCAGCAATAACACACAAAATATACAAAATCAATTTTATTAATTCGGTATTTATACAGAGAAACCTTCAGAATTAATATATATTAAATCATTATTATATATTTTATTGCATTTCTACATAAGCTCTATAATCTAACCAACATATTTACTTTTCTAAAACTAAAATTAAAATGAATTCCGAATTCCTTGTCAATCAATTATATTTACGCAACAAAACCGAATAGTTATAGAGAATCAATAGTTCCACTTTCTTATTAACACTATTGTCACCGTATTGACTGTACATTTCTAGAGCTCTTAACACATAACTAATTAAATTGTTGGTGGCTCTGGATTTTGTACTGGCGGGACACTTTCCTTCAATGGCGATTCTTCTTCAGGATGGGGTTGAAGCGCAGGTTTTTCTCCATTTTGTTTTTCGTTTCTAAAATTCGGTATTTGTAGTGGTGGAGATAAGGGAATATTATCTGCTAAGTGTATTAATAGCTGTTTATATTCCTTGAATATATCGTTTAGGAGATGTGCAATAGGATTATGACCCAGTCCCAATCTTTGAAAATCCGATTCAGATAATTGCGCCTGTGTTGGAACGATCACCAACAGCATCAAAACCCATAGATATGTCATCTTCGCGCAATTTGAAACTAAACTGAGAGGTATTTACATCAGTCGATCCAGATATAAACTTTGGTTTGCCTTTATTAACGAACAAATATAATTAAGACTTGGCTGAACTTGGGTTGAACTCATGTTTTCTTATTTAAATGATAATCTCAGTTAATAGATGAATTTGCTTCGCACACATATTGGACTGACCTATAGTGACACTTTATGCAAACTATGTACTATACAGTATATCACATCAAGTGCCCTACCAAAAGCAAATGAAAATGCATCAATCGTCCTTCAAATACCCAACCCATTCTTAATATACCTAAAACATACTAAAATATATGAAAAGAAAAATTTGATATAACGATACAGCAGGAAAATCTAAATATATTATAGTATACCATGCAGTTCTGTAGTGATCAACATCATTATAATCCGATATTATTCCAAAAACATAGTTTTAACAGTTTTTGTTCAACAATATCTTATAGAGCACTCTTTGTTCCTAAGAGAAAAGCGTTCCATACTAACTTTAATGCGAGATTTGTGTAGCTTAAAAGGGAACTTAACGGCTTAACTTTTAAAAATCCAAGAAAGCTTTATTTTGAATAAAGAAAAAGCATCCAGTTTATGACTAACATTCGATTCAGAATAAATATATGATATTATATATGTCATACATGTGGTCATAGATATATTCTTGTCTAACTGTTAAACATGTATTTCAAGTTGGACAAACCTAACACACCATTTTAACTTTTTATTTTGGTCGCCAAATTGTCAATTTTTTTAGTTTGTTGTTACGCTAACAATAAAAGGCAGTCAGTTATTTTATATTTTTGTTATCAAAGTAATTGCATGAAATAGATTTTTTTTAATATTTATAAAATAAAACATGTTATTGTGCAAAATTCATAGTTTATTTTGATTAAAAAAGACACCCACTACTCTTGAAAGATACAAAAATATTATTTTATGTATAACCGGGTCCCTGCCATCAGTTAAATAATAAATAATCTTGATCTTGATTAAATAATTCGAAGGCACTGCTATCAAATATCCAAAGTTTATCTTCCTGTTCCGAAACCATGTTTATTAGTAATATCCAATAGGTAAATGGTGAGCTCGATGGAAGAGTCCATGGGGGAGTCGATTGCGATAATTTGCCTCAAGGGTGTGAACATTTGAGTCATCGAAAATAGGATAACCAATTGGAGATGGCTGTGGTGGTGGAGGAGGAGGTGGGGGAGGTCCATATTGATTCTGTTCGGAATCCTCGCTGTCATACGCTTCTTGATACTGTCTAAATGTATCGTAAATTTCGTTTAAAATATTCGCCACTCCACTATTGACTGCTGCCTGAGTCGAGGCCAAAAACAGCATCAGAATCCATAGAGGTGTCATCTTAACAAAATTCAAAACTCTTCTGAATAAGACTTATATGAGCAACGAAAGTCGAAGCCTCTGTTTTGTGTATATTATCGAAAAATTATAATATGAACTTAAACTTTACTTGAAAGTTAAAATTTTTCATGAATGAAATTATCATATTTTGAACCGAGCTTTAGTAACGCTTCACACAAGCTTTGCCTGTTTGAAATGCAATTGCAACTCTTAATGCTCAATAGTTGAATTCATTTTTAATTAAAATGTAGTCGATATGAATTTCTCATATTAATACGTTTAATATTACTAACAAGAAAGTAAACGCACCGAATCATTTCAGTGAACTGTAAAAAGATTGTTCTTAAAATGATCGATTATTTCGTAAAATCGATAAGCATAATTCGTATTCAACACTGGTTGCAATGTTTACAAGTCTTACGAAAATGGTTGGTCACACTGTTTTGTAGAATAATAAGCAAGATAGATACGACTAAATCTATTTTTAATTGTTCGAAATGGCAAAGCTCTCTCTGCACACTGAAATCGAATGCGAACCGATTTCCGAAAATAATCATAAGTTTGCACTCACTCGCGTCCAATTGGATAGATGGCGCTCCCAGTTCTATGCCACGCCCCTCAATCGTCTGGCTCAGAATATTTGCACAACAAGCGATCCCATCCGAGCATGCTTGCGTCAGGATCTAACGTCTCTGGCCATGCCGGGCAAAATTCAGCACAAGCTGGAGAAAGTGATCAAACCCACTGCGGATGGTCCCAATTGGCTATGTGCAGGGCTGGATTTGCTGCGCCTGGCCATGAAGAAGGACTGTGAACTCTCTGTTCCATATCTGTTCTACTGGCACAAGCTGGAGCGTTGCAATTATGTGCTGAACTCTGTGGTAGAGCTGTTGGAGCGTTGTGAACCGCTGGATGGACGCACCTTTCAGTATTTGATGAAGCATCTGGTGCCCGATGGCGGCAATTGGCAAATGTTTGTCAATCTGGTACAGAAGTATGGCATTATGCCGCATAAGTGTTATTTCGTCAGCTGGTCAGCATCTCGCTCGCTGCATCTGAACAAGATGCTAAGAAGTAAAGTAAGTTTCATATTTCCACTGCAATTGAATGCTAACAAATTTAACCTTTTTGTATTCTAGTTGCACGAATTCAGCAGCCGTTTGCATGCACAATTTACCTTCGATGGAGATGGCAGCAACTTGCCCTCAATGGTCAAGGCAATGGCCGAGGAGCTATACAAGATAATCAGCATTTGCTTGGGTACGCCGCCCCTAGAGTTCTCTTGGACTTTCAAGAATGAAAAAAAGGGGAAGACTTACACTCCCATGAGCTTTTATCAAAGTTTCGTAGCGCCGTTCCTTACCCTGAATGCTCAAATCTGTTTGGGCCACGATCCGCGTCTCAGTTCCGGCTATCAAAGGAACTATTGCATTGCCTACGCCTGCAATATGGTAGATGGACTGCAGCAAAGCTACAACAATCAACCGGTGGAAAAGCTGTTAGAGATTATGGTGGCATCTCTGGCAGCAGGTTCAGCTGTATGGCTCGTCTGCGATCTCCAGGCCATCTTCAATACCAAGTCCGAAGTGCTTAGCCTGGTAACGCACAACTTTGAACAGGTCTTTAGCATGTCAGTGGGAACGGAGCTCAATAAAGCCCAGCGTCTGGAGTACAAAGAAACTCGTCGTAACACGGTATTGCTGCTAACGGAAGTTATCGTAGATGAGATGCAGAAGCCGCTGCAGTTTCGGACAATCACCACAGCAGCCGAAACCGCCACCAAGAAATCGGAATCTAATACAACTTTGCAAGGCGAGGATGAAGAAGACGAAGATGATACTGAGACTGAGATTGAGACTGCTGCCAAACGAAAGTCGTCTAAGGCCAAGGCGACAGTAATTAACGTCGATTGGCTTAGGGAATATGCCTTTGAGATAGTTATTGATACGCTCTTTGTGCCACTTGATGTGTTGCATGCTGCACAAACGCAACCGTACGTGGAATTGCCCATTTGGGATCCCATGGGTGCGCTTCTGTCTTGATGAGTATATGTAATACCAATTTTCTTGAAGTAAAACTACAAACAATATACAAATTCTAGTACCACTTGATTATAGTTGTTATATACTCAGTTATTATTGAAAATTGTCATTATACTTATACCAGTTTAGCACTCTTAGACCTCACGAAGTATAGTATATACATTCTTGATCAGAGTCAACAGCCGAAACGATATAGTCATGTCCGCCTATACTTTTGTCTGTTTCTCCATCTACTAGTATCTGGATGAGCATCTAGATCTCAGACTATAAGATAAAGAGTTTGTTTTAAAAGCGTGTCACTCCCAATTCCGCCCTTCAATTTGCGATCATGCAACTTAAAAGTTATTCCAGAAATAAATTGATGTGGAAAAACTGTCTGCAGTTTAACATACTTTGTAGTACGGTAATATTACCGGTACCGGCAAATTTGCTTTTAGCTGAACAGGCAATGTCCATTAGGTCGCGATAAGCCAGCCTATTTTCAAACTTGAAGGCCAAAAAAAAAGTTAAGCGTGTGCACTATTAAAGATAGTTTAGGGGTTTTTACATAAAACTAATTAAGACCGCAGTTGAATGACTGATCCAGTATCTAGGGGGAAAACCTATGACATATTTATATTTATGATGAATGTACATATGTACATGCATTATTTTTATACCCGCTACCCATAGGGTAGAAGGGTATTATAACTTTGTGCCGGCAGGAACATATGTAACAGGTAGAAGGAGTGTCTGTGTGTCTGTCCGTCTGTCCGTATGAAACACTGGATCTCAGAGACTATAAGAGATAGAGCTATAATTTTTTTTTCGACAGCATTTGTTATGTTTGCACGCAGATCAAGTTTGTTTCAAATTTTTGCCACGCCGACTTTGGCAAAGCTTTGCCTTGGCTGACAATCTGGTATATTTTGCCGTCTATGGTATATTTTGAATGCGGTACTGTATCGATATACCACATATACCATTTGGTATATGTTTAGTATTTTTGCAGTATATTTGGTATATTTTGAGAATAATACCGCAAAATATATTGATTTTATTCTAAATCGGTAGCGGGTATCTCACAGTCGAGTACACTCGACTGTAGCTTTCTTACTTGTTCTACATTAAAACACTTATCTGCGACTTGCTTATGGAAATGATTAAATACATTAAAATAAGACCATCCCTTGAAAATTGATGACGAACATGAAATCCTATTACCATCGATCCTGCGGCTAGTCATCATGAAAAAAAATCTTACTGAGCAGAGGTGTGGTTTTTCATATCCACTCCTTTCATCTTCTTCACCTGTCCACAGATTGTTTTTTAAATCAATACATTAAGAATTCATTACAATGTATTTTATGTGTAATTTAGGGAATCCACACAATTTGTTCTATTAAAACGATAATTTTCTTAATATCAATAAATTTTCCCATTATTGAAAAGGTATCTTGAAAAATTAAGTTCCTGCCAGAACCATTTTAGTATAAATGCTATTGAAATTGTATTGTATGTTGGTATTATTTGAAGGAATTGCCTAAAAAATAATACAAATTCATATTTATAGTTTACAAAACGTAATCATATGTGAATAAAATGTTATATTTATTTAATATTACAATTTCCAAAAAGCAAAAAGTCTTTGAAACTCAATTTTGTATGAGTAATCTCTCTCACAAGTCCAAGTTCAGGTCCTTCAGACAAATTTGTATTTTATTTGGGCGCTATTTCAATCGTTTATGTCAGTATATAAATTATATAATATATAAACGCTCTTTTAGCTCTGAAATTGGGTATTATATTTGAACAACAAGCGTGTATTTTTATTATTTCATTTTAATTATTACTTTTGTAGTATTTAAATAAACAAATAAAAACTACGGACGTAAGGACATAAAAAGCACTAAATATAAAGTTTAACGGATTTATAATTAATCATTTCCAGCTGGTTGAAATAAGCTTTTGTCTTTTTTGTTTTGAATTATTTTATATAGAAAACAAAACGTTTAAAAATATATGAGATGATATATTTTAAGTTAAAACCAGTAATAAAAATTCTGGATTTAAATTAATATAATATTACGTTGGTTATTATAGTGATATAAAGTTGTCGGATGACGCTCGTTGGTAAACTGTAAAGATAAACGTTAAACAGAGGATCACAGGCTGTTTAACATTTATCTTGGAAGGCGTGTCGGAACAATGTTGCCAAACTAAAGATTTCAACTGCATGAAGGTTTTATTGCTGTTTTTTCAAATGCAAAATGATAAATACAGTGTTGCATAATAGAGGTATTGTTATATTGTCATTTTCAATTATCAGTTTTTTGCTGCTGTTCCCTCGACTATAAATAAAGTCGGTCGCGTCTGAAATTTTCATCAGTTCAACTTGAACAGTTTGTTTAACTCTTTCGCAATGCAGATCGGTTTATTACTATCCCTATTCCTGGCTGTGGTAATTTCCAGTTCGAACACGCACATACAAAATTATTAAATATATAATATATTTCAGCTTTGCATATGTAATGGCGAAGACGTAATTGAAAAATGTCAAGAAGAACATAACGTAACTGATGCTGAACTGGACTCCTTTCCAAAAGATACACCCGTCGAAAGTTATCCACTCAAGATTAAGTGTTATGCCAAGTGCACCATAGCTCATCTCTTAGGAGATGATGGCAAACTTGTTGCGGAACGTGTTTATGAAGAGAATAAAGGTTTGGAGTGCAAGGAACGTTATGACAACTACGTTATCAATAATGAGGAGGAGTCATGCGATTATGCTATTAAAATTCTGGAGTGCTTGCATAAATTAAATACTAGAATCGATTAGTGGAAACTCTATACATATTTTTGCTTTCAATAATTTTTCTAGCAATTTAATTGAAATAAAGCGCTTTATGTGGTTAAATTGTCAACCAGAAATTCTGTGACTTTTTTTGGGATTTATATTAAAATACAAACTTACAAACAACAAGAGCAAAAATAAAACAACAAATCTAATTCGGAAGAAAACGAAATAAGACAATTAAAAAACAAAGGTTCTTTAAGCGGGTTCAATAGCGATAGAATAACGAAACGTCAGCGAGAATAATTAATGTTCTGTGTTTCGTTGACGCATTTAGTGTTTTCGTTTTTGTTGTACGACAAACAACATCTTACAATTAACAATTAGCTTTATCCTATTTTCAATCCAAATTTTAATAATACATTCAACGATAGAAATATAAAATGCATGCAAATCAACTATACATCGCGCTGCATTAAAAGGAACATAATAAATCCCAAACCATCCTCATAAAAGAGATCCATTAAAAAACGATCTTAAAATTCTGATCGATGCTGAAAATGGAAATTAATATGTACATATGAATTATATATTATATATGCAGTTCATCAATAATTTCAAAATAATTATTTCAATTCCAAACAAGTACGAAAGCTACAGTCGAGTGTACTCGACTGTGAGATACCAGCTACCTTTTTTGAATAATAGCAATATATTTTGCGGTATTATTCTTTCTTTAATAACTTCGACAATTTTCTGATCGCAACCAAATTTTCAGGAATCGTAACTACTATAGTTATTACTGTATTTGCCAAAACAATTCTAGCTTTAAAATTACGCTTGTTATTCGATTTTTTGATTTCCGGGGGCGGAAGTGGGCGTGGAAAAAATTTGAAACAAACTTGATCTGCGTCCAAACATAACAAATGCTGTCGAAAAAAATTATAGCTCTATCTCTTATAGTCTCTGAGATCTAGGTGTTCATACGGACAGACAGACAGACGTACAGACAGACAGACGGACATGGCGGTTGCTGGAAAGCTATTATTTTTTTGCTATTGTTTTAAAACAAAAATCAAAAGAGTTAATTTACTTGTATAACAATTCATGACAAATTTAAAAACCTGTACTTTAATTGAAGATTTTCGTGAACTCTCTGTTACATTATTGAAAAGATTTAAAATTTGAGGCGCAAGCGCCGAGGCGCGACCTTCGCTAAGTTTTTTGAGAATTAGACTTACGTGCCCGGCATGCCTAATTAGGCATTACGAGAGCCACGAAACGAGGAGCAGACGAGCGCAACCATCGACGACTGTTTTGGACTTAAGGGATTTGCGCTTAGGAAATTTGACTTTGCATAAACAAAAAGCAAAAAAAAAGGAATAAATTGTGCGCTTTAAGAAGTCAACGTTTTCTTTTTTTTAAATTTCTTTATTAAACTTTGCAATACATATTATTTACAGCTTGTTCAATCAATAACCAACGGGTCGATTATAAGGAAAACTACCGTACCCAAAGCCTCGACCAGTACCAACATAGGGATTAAAAGCAGGAAAAAACGGCTGTGGTTGCTGGGGTTGCACGATAATCGGTTGTACTATCACCTCTGGCTCGGGATTGAAAAGTTTCTTCAGAAGATGACGAGACTGACGTAGCCGAGCAATTTGCGATGTTGAGGCGGCATCTCCTGTTCCACGGTCGGAAATTGCATCAACATGCATGCCACCAGCTGACACATCAGCAACTGCAATATGATTGTCAGGAAACGCCAAGACCAGACCAACAGTCAGGCTGCACAGCAAGAATAACGCGATGAACTTCATCCTGATCGAGTATCAAACAACAACTGAATAAATGAAACATTTTCGCAGTCCCTTAAATACTCGAAATCAGGACCGTTCAGGATCACAGGTACGCATCCAATTTAATGGAAGTGCTACCTGCTGCAAGGGATGAGCGTGGATTATAAAATTCGTAGAAAATTTGTTAATTGCTTCGCAAGAAATTTGTCGAATATTTTTTTGGAATGCTTTAAATTTGTTTTATTGTTGGTAATATCACTGCGTTTTTGGATGAGAATCCCTTACCCTAGACAAGCGCTTTAGGTCTGTATATGAGATATTAAGTAAGTTCGTATGTCTGCATATTGTTCGTTTTCTTTAAGATGGTGGTGGTGGCATGCCCTCAGGCGGTGGTGGCATTCCCTGTGGTGGCGGTGGCATTCCCTCAGGCGGTGGAGGCATTCCCTCTGGTGGTGGTGGTGGTCCTGGGGGCATCTGTCGACGATGCTGTAGTTGGAAAATAGTTGAAAAAAAAATTAAACGGAATTCGTAATGAGACGTCAATAGTGAAGCACTTAAGAAATCTTAAACAGAGAAAATTCAATAAATAAAAGTAAAATATTAAAAAAAGAATCCATATAGTGTTTGGAATATGTATTCAAAGAAAAAGCATTGCCTTAAAGAGATGAGCCTACAGTCCCAAGGACTTGAAATAATTGAACGAGATTTTGAAATTACTTTTTTGGAATGCTGTATATAAGTTTTATTTTCACGTTCATTTGATTCTTAATTTGTTTATTTTGTGGTTCCCCTGACATGCACAACATTACTACATCTATTCAAGCCAATTTTCGTATGTTTCCCTTTATATTGGCGGAACTGGCATATTATCTGACGGAATGGGTACTTGGGGGATTTGGCGACGTTTCTGTAGATGGGAGAAAGTCATTGCCAATGCATTAAACGAATGGCAGCTGAGAATGAGGAACTAATATCGAAACTTATGAATTAATTTATACTTACTCTCATGTGTGGAGTATCGTTCGCACCATGGGGCGGTCCATGATCCTCTGTGTTGACAACATTACGACGCGACTGTTGACGAGAAAAGTGTCCATTGTAGGCACTCAAAAGCAGGATTCTATCGGGATACTTACTCTGAAATGAGGTGGCGGTGGTGGGGGTTGCTCGTTGCCGTACTGTGTTCCTTCCAAAGCTGCTTCTCCAATTGCATGGCGCCGTGCCTAGAATAAGTAGGCAGTGAACAATTCCAGTCATTAAAAGCCTATAACCCTGTTCGACTCGGATTGCCTGTGTCTCATCTACTACGTTTAATGCACGACGAGACTTCTGGCAACATAGGTATTGCATTCATTTTTCTAATACTTGCAGTTATCAACTTACTCTGAAATGATTTCCCATCGATTTCTGCAATCAAAAGAAGTGTTGAAATTTCCAAGCAAAATTGGCAATCATATCTCACATACCTCGAGACCATTTGTGGTTCCACCGCCACGTCCATCGACACCGTATAGTGTTAACGCCAACACGTAAATAACCAAAACAACGCAAAATAGCTTCATCTTCTAGCTATCACGTTCCGTTCAGAGGAGAAAAGTCCAAATTGTGGAGTGAGAAACTGTGTTCTCCGGGTTAACTGGTGTCAAATGCAGCTAAACTAAGCTTCTTATATACAGTTTGTTGCATTGGGGAATTGTGATTTTAATTGGCTTGTTAAGTGTTATCCGAAATCATGTAAAACGTCAGCTTACCAAATAATTGTCGATTGCTATCCGGCATTGGACAACATTTCAATTGTTCATTAAATCATAGTTATTAGCAGCTGCCACAAATGACATAACACAAGATGTATCTTAAAGATACATTAACACGAAAAGGGCGGACTCTGAAAAGAGTATGCGCATTTGTTTCATGTGCGTGATTATGTACAGACCTTCTCATGTCTATACTTAAATTAGATTACCTTACGTAATTATCAATGTTCTGAAAACTTCCTTTGGTAGGTCCAAAATAAGTGTCCGGTTAAAAGAATATCTCGATTTTTGTATTGTTTTCTCTATACAATTTAGCTAAAACATAACTGTACTTAACTTAACTTCCTTCCAACATATTTAAGAGTTATTATCTTAATGTGAAAAGAAAATATCGAATACGAGCATTGCCGGCTTTAAGCCGTCATCAAATTTTCAATTATTATTGATATGTATTATTGCTATTATAGCGTTGGAGAATAATCTTGCTTTAAAATTATACTTTTTACACCCGCTACCCATAGGGTGTGTATTTAACAGGCAGAAGGAGGCATGTCCCACCCGATCTATAGCCATGTCCGTCTGTCTGTCTATATGTCCGTTTGAGATAGAGATATAATTTATTTATACTACTATAATAATTTGGAGTAGGCCATTGTTATTTTTATCTCTTGATACCGAAAATTTCTAAAAGAAATAACTTATAATTTCAGAATAAAGTAGAATTAAAAATGGTTGCAGATTTGGGAGTCCCATTTTAAAGTCCTTAAAATAATTCAAATTATCTATAACAATGATGAACTCATAGAGATGTTGTTGATGTCAAGTTCAGAAATGTGAAGTGCAACTTTGGCACTCGCCAAATGCCAGAGAAGAATTGCTCATTTCACGCTATCTTTTATCATTTCCGACACGAAATGTTCCACCTCCATATTATGCATAATTTTTGAAATTATTACACGCTTTGATGTTGGCGTGACAAAAGACACAAGACATAGGGCAAATGGCAAATGGCAAATGGGGTGTTGTAATCTCTCTAGCTTCCGTTACTTCTAAACTTTGTCGCTTTCTCACTCTCACTCTGGTTGGCTGGCTGTCTAACTGAAGTCAAATAGAGGTGCAGGCGACAACAACGAAATTGTTGAAAAGAGTGCAAAATAAATAAGAGCATTTTTTTCTCATTTCCGTTGCTTACTTTGACGTGTTTAGTTTTTGATGTGCACATTCGCGTACACAGCTCCAGCGAAAAGCAACAGCAAAGAGCAACAACAAAAGGCAACAGCAGAGGCAGATGATTAAATTCGTCGCCAACGTGGACAACAACGATGTTACCCAGTCGCTCCAACGGTTCCACTCTCTGTATGAGTTGCCTACTGTAGACTGCGTCTTGAAAGCACCCGCTCTTTCTCTATCATGCATACTCTTTCTCTCTCTATCTCTCTCGCACTCTTTCTCTCTTACGCACTCTCTTTCTCCTTCGAGCTTCCTTGCTGTCTCTGTGTGTAAACTTTTCTCATTAGAAAACTTTTACTATTTCCGCTACTCAACGCCAAGCGCAAACAACAAACAAACAGCAGCAACGCCAACGACAAAAAATAAACCATAAAATAAAATAAAATAAAATAAAAATAAAATGAAACATTAAAAAAAATACAAAGAAAGTGAACATTGAGCGGACAAAAGTAAATGTGTTGTAAATAAAATTAGGGTTGCCTAAGTGCCCAAATTGACATTGTTTCAGAGAATACTCGTACATAATTACAGATGTCGGCACAAAAAGAAAAATGCGACGTTTGTTGCATCATTTCAACAATTTGCAACAGCTAAAAGCCGGAGCCCTAAAATGACTTTATTTAATTTGGCAAAAAACAGATGGAAAATGTCGAAGATGCTGCTTGAAAATCAATAAATCAGCGCTTAACTTTTTACCTTTACCATTTACCATTTACCATTTACCTTTAGCGCTACGCCAACGTCTAGCTTTGCCTTTACCTCAGTTTCAATTCAATCAGATTTTGTTATTTGATTTCGCCAGCCTCTCCGCGCTTTCCTGTTTCCTGTGACTTGCAGTGCGCATTTCCTCCAAGTGCCTCGCATTTGCTCTAATTTGATTTCGAACGCTGAGCTTCTTTCGAGTAGTAGATACATACAAACGTACATACATACAAATGTATGTATGATTCCATCTCGGCTGTCATCCGCCACTCGCATCAAATGTACCCATTTTGAGTTGTGAGCACAGATAACACGAAATTTGATTTCGATCGCGTACAATGCGACAGCTCTTTAAAACAATGCTTCAAACTCACTAAAGTTGTTCATTCAAAGTGAAAACTTCAGCTCATAAAAAAATTAATATATCTTACATAGTCTACTTTTAGGCTTAACTGATGTGAAACTCGAGCTATCAACAAAAAGCTGGCAGCTATAAAATTATATGCAGAGCACAGTGACAATAGCTCAATTACTTATAGTCCTTCAGATCTGGCTAAAATACACATGAACTGTAGAAAAAATAAAGTTAGGAAATAAATAATAATAATGTTATTTTAGTCAAAGACAATTCGGATTATCTAATAAGGGTTACTCAGATTTCTTAAAAAAAAGTAATTTTAATAGCTTAATTTAAAAAATATATTTTCAACAATTTTGCAAATATTGTTTGCAATTGAAATGCTCTCTTTATTAATGCACATTGAAATGCACAAAATGCAATTACAACACGCTCCATTAGCAGCCTACGAAGGGGCAGCATTTAATGCGCCGTAAGTATTATGGCCGAGCTGCCAATTGGTAAAGTGCCTGCCATTCAGCCAGGCGAGAAATGTTCAACACTTTGGACTTAGATCGAACATAAACCAGGCTAGGGAATGCTCTCAATACATACTATTGGTGTCCAGCAATTGAAATGTGTTTTAGTTGTCACTACTAAATACCCACTCGAAGTGCTTACTATAATAAGTAAGACCTCTCTTTGCTTCGCCCTGTGTCTCCTTTTTTCCTTGCCTCTCTTGATGGGGTGGGACCAAGAACATCACGTGTCTGGCAAAAAGGATTGCCAAGAAAGCCTCACGAACCGGATAATGATCAACGAACTGTATACGTTTCCGCAATCGTAGTCAAATCGACAAACATGCACACAAAATGCAACTGCTTCTGATGCTCAAGCTGATGATGATGTTGATGATGATGCTGATGCTGATGTTGATGCTATTGCTGTCGTTTTGGGAATTGGAATGAGAATGGAAATGGGAATAGCGAAGTGGTGGTGGAGTGCCGACGCTGTGAGGTAAAGTGTGTGACCCAAGGAGCAGAAGCCGAGGCAACTTATACCGCTTGACTGGCGGCCCCTGTGCTGACTCGGGTGTAAATACCCCTTGCTCGAATGTTTTGCATTATTGATAAACTGCTCGTCGTCTCCATCGTCGTCGTGGCAAGAAATAAAGCAGCGCCAAAGAATATTTATGACACTTGCCAACTCCCTAACAAACTGTGTATACAAAAAATATGTGTACGTATATCTGTATGTGTGTGTATATGTATGCAACCAGCTGCCGGGGCACGCCCCAAAAGCGAAACGTGTCAAGCATTAAGCGCCTGAACGTGAGTAGCAGGCTTTTATACCCTTACCAAAGGGTTCTTCTACAAGATATGCAACGAAATTCAAACACCTGATAACTAATGTCAAGGACCTTTGTCCTTGATAAGTCGTTTGCATCTGCCCACAAGTTAACAATGGGTCATTTATTTACGCGAAAATAAATAGCACATTCAAGGCAAGATAAATAACTTAAAGTATACCCTTACCAACAAATTGTTAAAGCATCTTTGTGGGTAGTATTTTATAAATAAGGTCTGATAATTTTTAATTTATAAATTAAAAGGGTAACAATAATGCTAAGGATATATAAAAATATTATTATCAAAATATTCAAATACGTGAAGCGAAGAACAAATAAACATTTTAAAGCTAGCATTTTTTTATACAAAAAATGTTAAATTTGAATATTTTAGCTTATCATAGGGTATCACTAAGTCACTTGCTCTTGAGCTGGCAACATTTGTTGCACTTTTCGCAATTGGCGTAACGAAAAAGCAGGCGGCAATGAAGCGTTTAACGGTGGCAGCAACTACGCAATGCACAAAAGTATAAAAATTATAAAAGTACTGCAAGTTGTAGACTAGGGAAGCCGTGCAAAAAACATTTGCCAGACCAATTTGGGTCCGCTTCCGAATGTGCACAGTGAGTGCAAAAAATTTGTTCACGTTGCGTTGTAATTGCATTTGCTTTGTTGTTGCTTACAACCAAAAAACTTAACGAACGGGCACAAAGAGCCCAAAGACTGACAAAAAGACAACAAATAGGGAAAATAAGTAAAACCATAAAAGAGAACTGAGCATGGGCGAAGGCCATAGCTACGTCTCTGGGCGTGACCCATTGCGTCTAGCAAAGTCTAGCAACGCACACGTCACGTTGTACAGTTGCCGCAACTAAAACTTCATCAATTTGCCTTGCGAATCCTTGGCAACTTTATTCTTGCATGTGCGACGCACACTTGGTGGGTTTGATGGATTGCCGCTTGGTGAACTGAACATTGAACACTGAACACCAAACACGGAGCACTCAGCATACCATACATACATATGACCGAATGCTCCCATAAAGGAAATTATATTGGCCGAATTGATGCAACAGCATTCCGTATTTCATTCCGTTCCGGTTCAATAATGCATTATGCTGTTCTTATGATTAATTGCAGCGTTTAAAAGGCTATAAATATGCATACCAAATTTTATTATCAAAAATAATTAAATCCATCACACGCTTCGGAACTAAAGGTATAATTAATGCATTTTCATTAAACCAATTTCTTTATTTAAATATCAGTGCACTTAATTGTATTAACGCATTTATTCATTTCAAACGCAACGCTTTTAAAATTATGATTTAAGACATTGACTTCGAGTTTCATAAAAATATTAAAACACTCGGGAGAAAGCTACAGTTGAGTGACCCTGACTGTGAAATACTCACGAACCATTTTTACATTTATGTGACACACATACTGAATAGTGCTTATTCAGTAAAACATACCGAATTATGCCATTACATTCTACCGATTACATTCTTTAAATAAAAAAGTTTTAAATTGGTAAACTTATATTCTGTATTTAAAAAAATAAGAAAGAATAATAAGTCGATAAAGCTCGAATCTATTACATTTCGAATAAAAGCAAAACATTGTTTAACATAAAATAAACCTAATTAATATACCGAAAAAATACGAAATTATACCGAAAGCTACATTTGGTATATCGGTATGCTATTGCACTCAAAATATTACCGTAGATTACAAAATATACAAGATTATCAACTAAAGCAACTAAGAATCGACAGGAACTGCTGTTTTTGTCACATACAATAATTTTTAAAATAACTTCTCTAATTTTAGACTACTAGCAACCAAATCTTCATAAATTTGACAGACTGTAGTCTTGACAGAGGAATTAGTTGTTAATTTCCAGACCCCAAAAAGCATACAAAATGCTGATAAAATGTTTACATAGAATGTAGACAATTTACTAGTTTTCGAAATATGTATTTGTAAAGACATTCTTGCAAATATCGGTAGTACACGATAAGTTCAAGTTAACTTAAGCATAAGTACTGGCAGCTGGCGTCTACTCTAACATTGTAGTTTACACGTTATCGTCGTTCTTGAAATTACTGGCATTCTTTGACTTAGCATTTGAACTGTTTCCTATATAATAACATATAAATGCATTTATATTATATAATATATAGTCCATGCAAAAGTTACACGCCTGCAATGTGTTTCAGGTCAAATGATATAATAATAAATTAATATAAATCGCTATTAAACGGCTTAGAAAGTTGCTTCAAGTCAAATAAATATAAAGTTAAAATCAAATTTAATTTGTTTTCGTTGAACAATTTTTAAAATTGTCAACATAATTTTTATTTTTCGTTTTTAATGTAAATTGTGGATTTGTGGAACTAAATGAAATGTGTTGTGTGCTGTAGCATAATCCAAAAATAATGAAGACGTAAACTAAGCAGAGAGCATTATTTGTTGTTCTCGCTAGCTCTTCGCTATTCGATCGTGCTTGAACCAGTGAACTTTCGTTATCGGTTGTCTCATTTCGTTCTCTTGCTTATTACAATTTTTTTTTGTTTTTTTTTTTCGGTATTGTTTTTTCTTGGGTTTATTTTAACAATAACCCAAAAAAAAGCTCTTAGAATTTCTATTTGACAATTTAATCACAAGAAGTTGTTTTATTTCAATTATAGAATACCAGTTATTCATTCAAGCAATACAGAATTTTAGCACCATAATCGCAAAACACCTCCTCATTAGTGATAACTAAGTTATCATACCGTTTCCTGCACTTCAAACCTTTCTGTTTATCAACACGTTCCACGGCAAGTTTTCCATCATCTCCCAATAGATGAGCTATGGTGCACTTGGCATAACACTTAAGTATGAGTGACAAACTTTCTATGGGTGCTTTCTTCGATATGGGGTCCACTTCAGCTTCAGTTACTTCATATTCTTCTTGGCAGTCTTTAATTATGTCTTTACCATGACATATGCAAAGCTGAAATATATTATATATTTAATAAATTTTTATGTGTGTGTTCGAACTGGAATTTACCACAGCCAGGAATACGGATAGCAAGAAACCGATCTGCATTGCGAAATAGTTAAACGAACTCTTCAAGTTAAACTGACGGAAATTGAGACGCTACCGACATTATTTATAGTCGACGGAAAAGCAACAGAAAATCTAACAGCACTGTTTTCTAACGTTTTGTTATCATTGTATAAAAAAGAAGTATAAAACAAAAACAAGCGCCAATGCTTATTTCTATAAATCTGTTTACTGTTTAATAGTAAGTAGTAGTACTAGTTATGACCTTCTGTTCGTTAAAATAAAAATAAATAAACATCAATAAATATATGCTTTTTGTTTGTATATAAACTTTGTCGTTATATTAATAAGATTAATTTGAAATGCATACAAGTATAAAAACCAATCTTCGAGTTAAAGAATCATAACTTACATATGTACTCATGTGAGTCCCATGAAGGATTGATATGACGTCCAAATAAAATACAAATTTTCCTGAAGAACCTGGACTTGACACTGATTTTGACGATTTTTAGTTCATCACGTATTCTGAATCATCTTGGCGATAACCAAGGCCGTTGTACTACTACAACAAGTCATTAGAAATAATAATTCTTGATATCAATTCTAAATTTTTGATTCTAAAAATTTTATTTTATGTTCGGCAACAGTTTTTCAAGGGATGTTTCGTGCTGAACTTTTCAAGGTCGCTGACAAGTCGTCTTTGAGATATGAACTTATTTTTAACATATTTATTTAACTATTTTCATAAGCAAATCGCCAAGAAGTTTTAAATAAAAAAAAAAAATAATGCATGTACATACAACATATGTACATATAACACACATATAAAAACTAAGTCATAGGTTTACCCAAGATTTTGGATCACGCGTTCAACTGCGGTATCTATACCGGAAGATATGCGCACTTTATTAGATTTATGTAAAAATCGTGAAACTATCATTAATAGTGCACACGCTTAACATTTTTTGACTTTCAAGTTTCGAAAATAGGTCGGCTTATCGCGACGCAATGTTGAACAAAAACCAAATCTAGCGGTAGCGTTAATATTACTGTACATATTACAAAATATGTAACATATGGTTCTCAAGTAAAGAAATTTAAAACAAGAAACTTCAGACAGTTTTTGCAATATAAATTTATTTATTGGATAACTTTTAATTTTTTCAATTACAAATAAAAAAATTATAAGGTTATTTTTGTAACTTTCGTCTCTGAGATCTACATATGTAGGAGTTCATACGAACAGATACCAATACGGACATCGTCTCGGATGTTGTCGCTGATCCAAAATATTTATTCTTTATAGAGCCGGAGATGGCTTCTTCTGCCTGTTACATACATTTCCTGCCGGCACAAAGTTATAATACCCTTTGTGGGAATATTTTGGAATATTTTGCTTTTATTCAAAATGGGTAGCGGGTATCTCAAAGTCGAGCACACAAGACTGTAGCTTTCTTACTTGTTTAACCTTCAAATTTGAGAATAGGTCGGCTTATCGCGACGTAATGTTGAACTGAAAACAAATCTGACAGTATCGGTAATTTTACAGTATGTATGTATTACAAAGTATGTATGGTTCTCAAGTAAACCAATTTAAGACTAGAAACTGCAGGCAATTTTTGCTCAATAAATTTATTTATTGAAAAACTTTCAATTTGTTTAATCGCAAATAAAAAATTTGTAAAGTTATTTTTGTAACTTTCGTCTCTGAGATCTAGGTGTTCATAGGGACAGATGCAAATACGGACACGGCTTTATCGTCTCGGTTGTTGTCGCTGATCAAGAATATACATATATACTTTATAAGGTCGAAAATGACTTCTTCTGTTTCTTACCTACATTTGCTAGAGGCACAAAATTATAAAACCCTTCAACCCTCCGGGTAGCGGGTATAAAAACACGTAATCGAAGCTGTACGCATTAGTTTTTGTTGTCAATATCAGCGTTGCCAATTTGTGGGGAAATTCTCCAAAGTGCGGGGAATTTTAAGTTGATTGGTGATTTATTGGGGATTGGCATTATGTGGGGAAAATGCGGGGATTTTTACATTTTTTATTTTCCTGTCCTTTATAAATTTGTGACAGCACAAAAATTAGACGATGAATGGCAAGCTCACGCAATGCTGGATTTTTGTCAACATGGGCTTGAAGTTCAAAAAAACATTGATGCTGAACCGTAATCGACTGAATACAGATACTGTTGTATCATTTATGGCTGCAAGAGAAGGAATTAAAAAACTAGGCGGCAGCGTCAAGTTCAGCCCGTCAAACAAAATGCTATCCACAAAAATATGGAAAAGAATATGAATGTTAACTGTTTGAGTTTTAATTTTAATTAATTAAGAATACTAATATGAGTTATACTCAACTTTTTATTGTTTCATTTAAAAAAACATATGTGGGGAATTTGTGGGGAATCAGCGGAATTTTGTCCCCAAATTTGGGGAATTTTATCCCGATTTTTGGGGAAATGTATAAATTTGCATTGGCAACCCTGGTCACTATCTATCCGCTATTCGATCGTGCTTGAAGCCTCTCCTAAGGGGCGGTGAACTTTCGCATTCACTTGTCTCGTTTTGTTCGCTTGCGTATTACACTTGTTGTTGCTTATGTGATGTTGTTGCCTGTGCGTGAGATTTGCAAATTTTTTACAACTTGCTTTTGGAAATTTTGAACTATAAGAGCATTTCCGATTCTGTCTATAATTCTTAGAGAGGATTTAATATGGAGTGGTCAGTTGTCAGATTAAGACAATTTAATATTGAAGATCTTAATTTATGCACGCTGTAGCTCTGTAAATCGTTTATGAATTGCGTGAACACTTTTATGTATAGTATGATAAGAAATACTATGTACATATGTATGTAAGTTAAATGTTGACTAAGACCCCCTCTGGGTCTACTGCATAGAAATTTAAGAAAGAACACCCCACAACTAAGATCTTCTGTATTGTTCATTTCACAATTATTAAAATAAATTAATTAGAAAACCGGACGACATTGCGTATGAGTTATACAAATAGTTAAAAGTGAATATTCTTAGCTAAAATTCTTCCATTCACTGATTAAAAAATCCCCGTATACCTCAAATGGCTGGAATATTCTAATTACTCTTGTTTTGGTACGCCAAATACATATTAAACAAGTAAGAAAGTTACAGTCGAGTGTGCTCGACTGTGAGATACCCGCTACCCATTTTTAATAAAGGCAAAATATTGCGGTATCATTTTCAAAATATACCGAAAATACAAAAAATACTAAAAATATACCAAATGATATGTTTGGTATATCGATATAGTACACCATTCGAAATATACCATAGACGGCACAATGTACCAGATTGTCGGCCAAAGCAACTCAGACACCTAGTAAGTAGGCGTTTTTGCCCATACAAAACTATTTCTTTAATAACTTAAACAATTTTTATCTGATCGCAACCAATCATAAATACTATAGTGATTATTGTATATACCAAAATCCACAATTCTAGCTTTACAATTACGCTTGTTATTCGATTTTTTTGATTTGCGGGGCGGAAGTGGGCGTGACAAAAATTTGAAACAAACTTGATCTGCGTGCAAACATAACAAATGCTGTCGAAAAAAAATTATAGCTTTATCTCTTATAGTCTCTGAGATCTAGGTGTTCATACGGACGGACGGACAGACACACAGACGGACAGACGGACATGGCTAGATCGTCTCGGCTGTTGACGCTGATCAAGAATATATATACTTTATAGGGTCGGAGATGCCTCCTTCTACCTGTTACATACATTTCCTACCGGTACAAAGTTATAATACCCTTCTACCCTATGGGTAGCGGGTATAAAAATCTCAAATCGGGCACAATTGTGGAAATGATTTTAATTTAATATTTTATTACATTTCCCTCTTTGATCTTACTTGAGATTGATATATTTACATTTGGGCATAAGATTTTACGATTCCACTTTTAAATTCACTCTGAACGCTTTTCTCTGGTAATGATTCTCCTCTAATTGCGAACGATTTTACATACATATTTTGTTTCCAGTATCTTATGGTTCGCTTTATTCCATTTTTTATGATTTTTGTTTTCAGTTTATTTAGGTTGTTAAATTAGCATACAGCTACCTGTGTGGCAGCTTAAAGTATTTATACATATATTATCAATTTCACATATTGACTATAATAACATAACTTAGTGAGAGGTCAGAACTAGATTTCAAAACATTAAGAATAATTCATACATATGTACATACATCACAGACAAATTAGGATATAAGCAGACATAGCAGGCAGATCTTGCGGTATCAGTATTTTTACACGCCTTTTCCTCTAGTATCTCAAGAGACGTTTTAGTAATTTTAGTATCCTTCTAATCTAAAGGGAATAAAAATAAAAATCGAAGCTTTCAAGAAACATTATCATTATTAGCAAAACAAAGAAAAAGATGCGTTTAGGTAGCATTGCACGATATTGCAATTTCAATCATATTCTGAGATTTATTTCAAATTGCTTATTTCAAACAAACACTCGAAAAAAAAGATCATAAAATTTCTGGTTGAAAATTTATGAATTGGTAAAAGTTACTTAGCAGGTTATCAATTCAAGCAATTCAAAATTTTAGCCGCATAATCACAAGAATCTTCCTCATTGTTGATAACGTAGCTATCAAATTGTTCCTTGCACTTCAAACCTTTCTGGTTAGGAACACGTTCCACGACAAGTTTGCCATCATCTCCCAAGATATCGGCTATGGTGCACTTGGCATAGCACTTTAGCTTAAGTGACAAGCTTTCGACGGGTTGATCCCTTGGTATGGAGTCCAATTCAGCTTCAGTTATGCCAAATTGTTCTCGACATTGTTGAAATATCTCATCACCACAGCACATACAAAGCTGAAATATATTATATATTTAATAAATTGTTAATCCGAGTGTTCTTATTGGAAATTACCACAGCAAGGAATATGGATAGCACAAAAGCGATCTGCATTGCGAAAGAGTTAAACGAACAATTAAAATTGAACTGCCGAAAAGTGAGACGCGATCGGACTTATTTGTAGTCGACGGAAGAGCAACATACTATCATATCACAGAACTTAATCGGCATCGAAATGACTCGAAATTAATACAAATACTGATTATTAAAATCGACAATACAACAATGGGAATATGTTTGTCTT
This sequence comes from Drosophila nasuta, assembly GCF_023558535.2. Classification (NCBI taxonomy): domain Eukaryota; kingdom Metazoa; phylum Arthropoda; class Insecta; order Diptera; family Drosophilidae; genus Drosophila; species Drosophila nasuta. Next base: position 20,628,797 of record NC_083457.1, read on the forward strand.
GCAACACTGCTTTCAAGTATTTACTAAGTGGCAACGCTGCCATAAAAAAGCATTTGAAAAACCAAAAACAAAGATGAAATCTTTAGTTGGATACTGTCCATTTTCCAACTGACGGTTCAACGACAGGGAAACTTGTCCCGGTGTATGGTTAGCTTGCTCTTTCGCTATGTGTAGTCCAATTAAAAGCTTGACATTGCGGATGACGCAAGATCGATTGGAGACCTCCTATTAATACGAAGGACATAACAGCTAGGCCATACTTAATAAAAAAGAATTTCCACAATAACGTGCGAAGTCTCTTTATATTTTTTATTGTCTTTTACTTTTTTTTTGTAATGGGGTAAATATTGGCATAACAAATATGTAAAACAAACTTCATCTGCGTGCAACAAAAAAAATATAATAATAATAATATAATAAGTAGAGATTTTGATTACCAATATAAATATATTTCACAATTACAATTGCTGTTGAGAAAGAAAATAAGTTTGTGATCCAATTAAATTAAATTTTCATAATAAATAACTTACACATTTTAACAAAAGAGATCACCAAATTCGTAGTTGAGAATTTAATCACATGATGTTACTTTATTTTTGTTCTAACTTGATTGTGTTTACATACATGTGTCGTACATTATTTTCAATATTTTTACAAATAAATATTACCGCTCTCTGACGATTTGATTTTGGTTCACCACGTATGCTCCATCATCTTCGCGATAACCTAGGCCCTTGTGGATGACGAAAGTCCAGAAGTAGAGTGTGTCACCCACTTTCAAGACAGTTTCACGATCCCGAAATGTCCATCGTCCCCTTCTCGCATTTGGTATATCTCGTGACCATCTGCCTGCTTCCAATCCATCAAATTCTTCGTTCAGTTTGCCATGAAAGGCAAACAACGAAATGCCCTCCTCATGAGGTATGGAGACCTCAAATCCCTTTGGAGAGAAGACTCGTATTCGGGCATTTGGCACTCTGTAAGCACTGGTGAATAATATCGTCACTAGAATGAGAGCAAGCCGTAATGCCAAAAGCATTTCTTATTTCGTTGACAGTTCTTTCCGATCTGTAAAGCTGTTTTTTTAAATACACGAATGCTCTACAGAGAGAGAGAGAGAGGATGGCAAGAAAGATTAACAAACAAGTCACATTAACTCACAGCTATTATATTGTTTGTGCTTATTAGATTCAAATAAATCACAAAATATAGAGCTAGCAGGTTATCAGTGAATTAATGACGTTTTAAACAAATCAGTACTTTAACAGCATATTCACATGACGTCTCCTCATTATTTATAACATAGCTATGTATCATAACGTTCAATCTGCAATATATTTAATACCACAGCTAGTAATATGAACAGCGCAAAAGCGATTTACATACATTGTACAAGAGTTAAACGAGCTGATTTCAATTTAAGATGTGATCGACATTATTTATAGTCGGCGGAACAGCAACAACTAACATATTAGAAAACTGGATTAATGTCAAATTAAATTCGAATTTCGAATTGCATCAAAATTACACTTGCATTGAAATTAATACAAATAACTGATAATTCAAATCGACAACACAACAATGGGATACAACTGTTTTACAACACTGCCAGCAAGCTTTTATCAGATGGCAACGCTGACGTATTGAAACATTTGAAAAATCAGTAATGAAACCTTTATTCAGTTGAACTTTGTTAGTTTGGCAATTTATGGATGATATTGTCCATTTTCGTATTCACTGTGCTCCGACTGAGCAGCCAATGCCAAACGTTGAGCCTCCTGCTGTGCTCCAATAGCCGCATGCTCAGCAGCGATTCGCTCAAAGGCACTTAAGTGCTTTTGTGTTGCATGAATAACGGCAGCGCTTCCACGGGGAGCGTGCGCAATGGCCTGCAATAAAACAAATGCAAATGCAATTAAATAAAAATCGGTCAATACAATGTGCTCACATGATCAAAGCTATACTTACAACTTGGCCCGGTGTATGGTTGGCATGCTCTTGCGCAATGCGATTGTAAGCGTCCAAATGCTTACGCTTTGCTGCCTTGACGGCAGCGCTGTCTTCCAGCTGATGACTCAGCTGCGGATGGAAACCATGCTCATCGGCCACATACTGAACAGTGCGCACTTCGTTCTTGGGATCCACATAGGAGAAGGCACCACGGATGACACCAGATCCATCCGAGACCTCCGTATGCTGTCGATCTACATGGCCTGGTGCTCGGCCCGCCTGATAGCTGAACACATAGGGATTGACAGGAGCATGTGGCTCGGGGGTTGTGCTCAAATGCAAATGTGACACATCGGCCTGAGTAACGCCCAATGCACAAATGGCGACCTTGCAGCATTAAGCCGGAAATTTAGTTGTAGTTTATGCTGAGTAATAGAGGCTATGTCGCTTACCAAGATTATAGACTGCTTCATGATATATATCAGACAGAGAGTGCTGTGTTTCTTTGTTGAACTGCGTTGGGAAACTGAAACCGAAACCGAATACGAAACAGAAATGTCTGGCAATTTTTCGTTAGTCGCAATAGTTGGATTCACCAACAAAAAACAATCCCAACTCAAAACTGGTATTACTCAGTGCTTTAACTTGGCTTTCTCAGGTTCGCATTTTATACTCGTAAGCTGAGCTTTAAAGCCAAACTTGTTTTCAGTTTGTTATTTTCGCATTCATAAACAAGACGTTTTAACATTTAAATTGTATTCAATTTATTTGTGTAGTTATAACATATATACTCGATGTTCGAACTTAAATCAAAGCTGTTAATCACCATCGTGATTACAAGCGCAATTGAACTTTCGGATGAGCAAATTAAATATATTAAATAATATATATTTAAATCTGCTGTGAATGTAACCTTTGTAATTCGCTACAAACAAAACATAGCTGCATACATATATATGCAAATACCAATTGATGATCAAATGGAAGATTCAAATCTATATAAATGATCTTTATTCCCATTTTGGTTTTATTAAAAATCACTTCCTTGATATAAGAAAACTCAGTTTTTATTTACTAAATATTTATTAATTGATAAAAGAGGCTCGACTTGGAACCACTTATTCTGTAAAATTTTGTAATTATTTATTTCTATAATTAAACTAAATACCTGACTTCCGCATGATGTTTACAAATTAAATGGGTTTCAAATAGGTATTTAAAATTATTTATATTTTACAATCAAATGAATGTCGGATGGTATTAGATTTTTGTTCATTTAGAGTTTAGCAATTTTAAGCAGTTACAAAATGAAAAAGAATTACTATTGACAAACGGCGTACTTATTTTACAGAGAAAATGCAATTTCAGTATCACACGAGCTGATTTGCTCGCTATAACAAATATACATATATATAGTGTGCCCTTAAAGCAATTAACAAACATAAGACTAGGCTAATGTGCTGAGCGTCTGTGTTAGCCAGTTAGTATGAGCTGTGACATACGTGTAGACTCCTGGGTATTGAGCATTGGCACACCCCAAGCCCCAGGAGACAATGCCCAGCAGCTTGAAGCGACCACCAACACTGGTGATGAGAGGGCCACCCGAATCACCCATGCAACTGTCACGATCGCCGAGTCCAGACTTGCTGCCAGCACAGAACATTGATCCCGTAACGGTGCCAGCACCAAAATAGTTCTGTGTGCACCGCTGACGATCCATTTGCACCACAGATGTGTAATGCAGACGCGGCGCAGTGACCACATTCTCGACTGTTGTGGAGCCCCAGCCGCTGACAAAGAGTTGTGCCTGCGGTAGCACATTATCCGTCGGCGTTACCAATGGGATGGCCTGTATCAATGGACTGTAGACGAGCGATCTTTGCAGCCATATCAAAGCGATGTCGTTGTTCATGTGCGTGGGTGCATTAAATTGCGGATGCGTGACGATGCGACGGGCACGAATGTAACTGCCACCACTGGACCACATGGTGGAGCCAGCACGTATGGCATAGCTTAAGGGCTCGTTGCTTCTTGCCAGACAGTGGGCAGCGGTAAGGATGACATTTGGTGCGATTATCGTGCCGCCGCAGATATGACGATTACCCATCTGCAATGAGACCTGGTGTGGAAAGTGCGTGATGTTTGTCTCCCAGCCGCCCACAATACGTCCATCTTGCGGACCAGGATTGCTGTTGATTGTTGGCAGGTTGTACTCCTGTCCAGTGGCGGCTGTTGCCAGAAGAGCCAAGCACATTAGTTGAAAGCACTGCAGCATGATGTAGTTGTGTTGCGATAGCTGATTTACGGATAAACTTCTCATCGCACTACTGGCATCTTTTATAGGCCAAGCCCTGCGTATCTCAGCGGGCTTATCGCAGCCAGCAGTTTGTTTACGCCGCAGTCAAGGGCCGCCTTTACTGTTGTTGGGATTAACCTCATGCGAGGTTACAACTTGGTATTTATGAATATATATGGAGCAGCGTGTGTTTGCGTGTGTGTATGTGCGTGAGGGTCAAAATCATAGAGTGGAAGCAGTAAAAGCAGGTTGCAGTTCTAATGTCTTGGCTTTTGCTCTTCCAATCATCTTTCCATCGCCGTCACCTGCTCCTTGAGGTAATCCAAATGATTGACGCTGTCCTGCATCACATCGTATTGATACCCCACATGCTGAAGTATTAGCGTCATTTTCTGTAGATTCTGGTTGCTATAATCGGAAACCACATCGACTTGCGTAAAGTTCTTAAGCGTCTGATGCATAATCTGCAATTAAATGTACTTGAATTTTAATTATTTATGAATTTTCTGTTTCTTTGCCTACCTCATTTGTTTTGGAGCCTCGAACAATTTGCCTGGCCACAGATCCCAAATTATTCACATTAACGCCAACGCGTGCACACAAACGTTTTTTGGAGTCATCAAACAGATGGCGTGCACTTGAACTGGAAGCTGATGCCATTTTATGCTTCGTTTAGTTAATATTTAATAATTTTCACAAAGCGATGTGTAAACAAAGCAAGAGGCCAAGGTAAATTATTGACTGATGTGTTTTGTAGCAATCAGCTCTGATGCGTGTACACAGTGGCGTTGCCAGATTAGCCAATCGGCGTTTCACAACACTGGTCGTTTAGGTGCACTTGAATTGTATTTCAGTTTATTAATTTAATTTTTGATTTATTTATAATCTCTTGTAACAATTTATTCACTTAAGTATATAATACATAATAAATGATTATATTGTGATTATTTTAATTGAAAACTGGTGGATTTTTTAAGTTTACAGTGTTAAATAAACACACAGAATGAATTGAGAAGATCTTTATTCGATATTCTAATATCACATTGCATATACATACGCTGATTGTTAGCCAATGTATTTGTAACTACGTCTAAAACAATGTTTCACGTTTGGCTTGACGCCTTGACAGCGATTATTCCATGCAACCCAGGCGGAGAATCCTTGCTGCCGCCTGATATACTTGGCGCAGGCAATTGAGTACCTGATATCATCGCTGAGCAGGAGGCGACAAGGCAAACGACAGAGATCCGTGGAGGGTCGCCCATCAGCCGGCTTACACCAGTAGCGATCATTGATTTGAAACAGTCCCCAGTCCACGGATCCATCCACATTCGACGGATTAATGGCTTTGGTATTAAATGAGCTCTCACCCTCGACCAGGCAAAGCCAATCCGGCAGCTCGCTGTAAGGAACGCCATAACGATATAGCTTCCGGGCCAAGCTACATTTGCCGACCAGGCGGCAGCTGGACATCCGCAGACTTAACACGATTACCAAGGGCAGCCAAATCCACAACGCTGTTGGCATCTTCTCGAGAATAAATGAAGATTAGAATTGCTTGAACTGGCTTTTATACTCAATCCCAAATAACTCGACAGTCTAATTTTATTCTTACAAGCATTCACTTTATTACTCTCAAGTGGTTCGACACTTGAGCATAAATTAAATACACTGATCAACAAAGATGCAAAACATCTATTTAAACCTATAGAGACGGTGTAAATTGAATTCGAAAAATTGTATTTGATGAATAGTCGACGTTAAAAACTATTAACTTAATTAAATTTAAATTTAAAACTAAAATAAAATATATAGAAATAAATCCTATAAATGCAATTGATTTGCAGATTATAAATTCTAAATTAAACTAATTTAATCCAATTATTACAAACATAGCAAAACGAGTATAATCGAATAAATCGGTGACAGTTATTTGTAGCTAATAATAGTAAAATAAATTACTAATGGCACTCCATTGAAAACACTGTGGAATCTTTTATAATCAATCTGTTCTTCGGTGTTATTAATCAGAGCTTACGATTCCCAAGATTTGTGCGGCCAATCAACCAGTTTGGCTGATATATGGAGTGGGAAAAGCTCGACATTTATCCACATCATCGAATAATGAACTCAAACACAAAAGTTTCACTTTCAATAGCCGCCTCAAAATCTGAGCACAATATTCAATATTATTATTAATATGCTGGAGAGGCCTCTTCAGAGTTGTCGGCGCCGCGTGCGCTACAAAAATGGAGATCGAGCACTTGTTAAAATAAAACAATCGCAAATGTCATTCAACTTGGCAGCAAGTTGTTCTTCAATTGTATTAAAAGTTGTATAAAAACATGTGCAATATAAAACAAAAGTCTAAAACTAGAACACTTTGGGCAACTCCTCCAGCTGTGGCGATGATGGATTCGTTGTTGGCTGATCTGCAGGCAATTGATATCCACTTTTGGGCAAATACTGTCGCTTCCTGGACATGGGACGCAGGACAATATGTGCCACACAGGTGCAGATGGCAGCTATGGCAAAGTACTTGAAACTCTCACGACCTCCCAGACGCTTGAACATAATTCCACCGATGAGCGAGCCAATCGAGAAGCCCAATCCATCATCCATGCCCGCCATGAGTCCCTGCACAGTGGCCGAGGTGCCGGGCGGCGCCACAGCCGAGGCATAGGCCACGATGCATGTGTAGCAGAGGGCATAGGTAATGCCCTGAAAGAAGAGTTCCACGCCAACCAGATACCAGGGATTGGGTATCCAGGAGATGAGCGACAAGCGAACAGCATAGAAAAAGAAGCACATGCTCATGCAGTGCACATAGCCCAGCTTCTTAATAATCTTCCCGCTGTAGAAAAAGAATGGCACCTCACCAGCCAGACACTCTGCAGCCACCACGAGTCCTTCAATCAGCTTGATGTCCTGCATGTAGCCCGTCTCAGCTGCCACTTCCTCCACATGCCAGAACATGAAATAAATGATGAAGGAGTCAATGATGCCCGCAATGGTAGCAAACACCAAGAATGTAACAATCGGTGGCTGTTGCACCAGTTGCCACACATCCTGCCAAATGGATTCGGAGCCGCCAAGCTTGGGCATCTTCAGCTTAGAGACACTGAACAAATCCATCACGCTAAACACACACATAATGATCAAGGCAGGCGTGAAACTCTTGATGGCATCCGAGGTCCACAGATTGACAATAACGCCAGCTAGCAGCGCCGTGCTGCCAAATCCGATAGTGCCCCAAACACGCTGTGCTCCGTATTTGCTCTCCTCCTCGCCGAGCAGGTCAAAGCAGCAGGCATCCGAGATGGAATTGGTGACATTGAAGCCAATCGTTCCGATGAACAGCATGCAGACAAACAGCCAAAACTTGCCGCTGCCATAGACACAACTGCCAATGTGCTGAAGGTGGCACGTGGCGGAACTGTTGCTCCACGAAATGGTCTCCTCCAATTCCGTGAGACACGCATAATAACTGTCATTGTCATGCTGTAGATTTGGGCTTAAATTCAATCCAGCCACAGACTTTTGGTCCACAATCATCGTGCGAAAAGTAAAGTTCTGTTGACTGCATTCCGCCTGATGAGTCGCCTGGCAATATGCAGTGTTGGTGAAGAGTTCGGATGGACAGTGCGGTGGCTCCTCTGTCAATGACACTGTCCAAATGGAGCTGCTTTCCTCCAGCTCGATGGCATGTGGGGCACTTGGCAAGAAATAGAAGCCAGCATAGGCCAGCGTCATAATCACAATTAATGTCATAAATATAAATTTTCGCAGGTTCTGCAGAAAAATAAACGATAATTAAGTTGAGATACTTTGAGAAATCAATAAGCATTCAACTTACCATAAAATAGTCGGCCAGAAAGCCAACAAGTGGCTTGGCTAACACATAGAGAATTGGCAACACAGCGGTTATATAGCCCATAATGTCAGGTGGAATACCAATTTGTTTACCTATCACAGAGAGCTGCGGCAATATTGGCCCCATTGCTGTAAGATCAGTTAGATGATTGAAATATACTTGTATTTACTTAAATATTAACATAACTAATAAGGGATATTAACTGTCATAAATAATATTTATAAGTGTATCACCCAAGTATCACAAATGATTAGTTTGTGAAATGTTGTATGAAAAATATATATTTGAAGATTTTAAGTAGACTAGAAAATCTTTAGGATCCTCGAAAAAATTTATAATTTATTATGTTACATTTAACGATTTAAAGAATTTTTTGTAACATTTAGAGTTTTTTTTTAGTTTGACCAAAAAAGTGTTGTTATTATTCCCACTACCCATAGGGTAAAAGGGTATTCTAACTTTGTTCTTCTAGGAAATATATGAACATGCGGAAGGAGGCATCTCCGATCTTGATCAGCGGCAACAGTCGAGACGATATAGCCTTGTCTGTCTGTCCGTCTGTCCGTGTAGACATCTAGATCTTAGAGACTATAAGAGATAAAGTCTTAATTTCGGCAGCACTTGATGTGGTTGCACACAGATCGATTTTGTTTCAATTTGTTTCCCCCGAAAATCGATAAAAATCGAATATCAAACGTAAGCTAGATAAGACCAGAGAAGATCAGATACAAATCTTAGAAGTTATTAAAAAAAAATACTTTTGACTGGTATATTTCCCACTTTATATGGTATATTTTGAATGTGTTACAGTATCATTATACCTAAAATAGCGTTAGTTATATTTGAAGTAGTCAAGCAGACTCGACTGCATCTTTTTTGTAACTTTTTATCTTTGGAAAGTAGCAAAATTAATATCAACAAATTTTCCATCATATTCAATGTCACATTGTATCAATACTTACCCGCCATGAAAAAGAAGAAATGTGCTTTTATTGGAAGCAGGCGTTTGTTAATTCGCGCCATTGTCTCAGAGTATTCCCCACTAAGGTGTGAGCAATTTCACAATAATACGAGTATACGAGTATCACAGTTTAATGACTCCATGCACTGACGCTGTAATCTTTATTGGCTGTGTCGATTCTCCTTGACTGATAAGACCATAGTTATATGTAGTTACCGATCAGCTGAACTGTCTACTCCATTGGATCTGTTCTGTAATGGGAAATAATTATGTTAAATATGGGTTGCCATGAGTCTAATCTAATCGTTGAGGAGAGGAAAGCCTCTAACATTGGGCCAACATAAAAGTGTTGGCTCTAATATCTGCGATAATACAGAATGTACACAAACATATCTTTGTGTTTGTAATATAAGAAGTATTATCACTTCCACTATAAGACGTGCCGAATCTTATCTCTAGTATACTTTTCTGCTAATTAATGCCTATATAAAGTGTTATATTATCTTTCAACCCATATTTATACATGTCTACGTTTTATATCTACAATAACTTCACAGCTTTGCGAGTGTCATATTTATTTACGGTTAAAAAAAAAAGATCTCAACCATAGTAAATAAGTTTAAAGTAATCTTTTAATCAACGAATTTATTGAGAACAATTGAATTATAAATAATTTTCATTGTGGTAAATTATTGATTCTTATGATATAATCAAAATTAAGTTATATTAGCTTAAACAACAAAGAGATAATTCATATTTAGCCCTTAATAATATATGTATATAATGATTAAGAAAGCATTCGCATAATTTTCATTACTTCAAATTAGGAATTAGTCTACCTCATTGATTACGCACAAAACGAGATCAAAGCTAATCGTTTGTTATGTAAACTTTAAAATATATACATACATATATGCATATCGGGCAAACAAGTACAGTTAATGAACGTCGAGAAACCGGTTCGATATATACATACATATAAGTATAGGAATATGTACAGGTAAACTTGACACAAATTAATTAAAAACTCAAATTAGCCAAAAATGAATTGCACAAAATACAAATTTAACACAGAAAAGAGTCAACCTGAAAATACAACAAATGCTCAACTTCAAGATATCCCGCAAAGATTATTAATTGAACAAATTTCTTTTTGTAACCATAAGCTCATTAAATATTAATCATAGGGTATACACTGGCAAAAATCTTTTAGTTATCCATTAATCAAAACTCAAAAAGCCAAACCCCCCAAATTAAAAATGGGGAATTTCCTTAAAAATTTACACAAATAGCTGTGATTCGATGACGATCGCGAGTAAACGTCAACTAACTAGTTGAGTCAATATCGACAGGGAAGCCGTAGAAGTAACATAAACTACAAACTACACGAAGGTGAGTATCTATAGAATCCCAGACATTTGAATACAATGGCACACTTTCAGAGTACGAATATGACATGCAATTAAACTGGGATTGAGATGAGATAGAAAATTACACGACAAGTTATGACGCGAGTTCACTTGAGACTGGAGATCAAGATGAAGGCGTTGCAACGCCGCCAAACCGAGAGCTGTGACTGAAAGTGAGTACACAACAGCAAACCCGCCTACAATCTACACGCTCTGTTGGGCAGACAGTCGCTGATAAGCTGCAAGAAATGATAAGACGAGTGCCAATAATACTATAATAGCAATTGTACTTGAAAGCAAACTGAATCAGCTGGCATCGATAAAGCTGAAGATTTAGCTGGAATAGATATTCCATCGGAGATACTATCTAGTTGTATATTTTGTGCATTCTCTGTGGACTTTTGTGGGTAGTTCCCCACAGTGTTAAGCGAAGCGACGCACCTTACATTGATTCTGACAATCAATCAAAACCTGAAATTTCCAAAGCGCCGCTTTACTGACTCATCAGCTGTGCGTAGAATGGTATTACGGAACGGGTTTTGCAGTTTCGCCGCATCGACATCGTACGGCACACCACAGCACAGCACGGCAAGGCAGCTGACATCGTAAGCTCCAACGGAGGCTGTCGAACAGTCGCCGCTGTTCGCCCGTCGCGTGTGCTTGACTCGGCGCATTCCCGGGATTCGAAAAACATACTAAATATATTAATACGAATATACAAAAGTGCTGGTGCATATAATAAGTATACACATGTCAACATTGGTAGGCGTATTCGCGTTGATAGACCGAGTGCTGATAGCGCGATTAATTAACTAAAACAATTTGTAAATCGAGACTAAGTGCCGACTTAAATATTATTAAAATAAAGTGCTCTTTCAACTCGTTTATTCATACTTATTTATGTATATAGACATACATTTAATTAAATTGAAATAACTGAAGTAATCACACAACAATGCAATTGCTAGCATTCATCTTCATATGGTCGCTGGCCTTGCTCTTATCAGCAACGACTTCGGTCGCCATCGAGCCGCCCGACGATGGCAAATGTAAGTTCAAAGTTAACCCAAAAAAAAAGCAGGTCATGTGATATTTAAATTTGGGAATAAATTAACAAACGATGTTACATCAAATTCTAAAAAATTTTGATTACTGATTATGAATGAGTGAATTACACAGAGCAAGCTTTAGTCGGGGATGATCTATCATTAAATTTTTGAGTTGAAGAATGAAATAGAATGCAACGGAGCTGCACTCGCTGGGTTTACCCACTTTATTTGTATTTTAGATATAATTGTTGACAGAATAAAGTCTGCTCTAGACTATAATTTATCTCATACCACCAAAAGATTATAGAAATGCTAAAAATAAATTTTAAAAAGGTATAATATTTTAAAACGAAACAATAACTTAGTTATTGACTTACCAAAAGCCGCTATTATAGCAGCTGACCTTCGGTTGGGGAAATAAAAAAACAAGATGTACGAGGCGTTAGGCGTAAGCCGAATGTTTAATACGCTTTCTGCATTTTGAAATTCAATTGAAAAAAGTACCATAAATTGGTGAGATCAGAAGTGTTAATAGCTAACGACTGACTATGCAAACATATAATCAAGCTGAGATCTTTTATTTAAAACTTCTTTAGCTTATTCAATTAGCAATTTTGTAGCTGATGATAAATTTCTTACAATTTGCAATGCTGAATATAAAATAGCGATCTTTAATGCACATCATTTTATGACCATGTATACTCTCTGGCCAAATGATATTGAGCCCGTCCCCCAATAAATGAATACATAACACAATACTCCCTCAGCTGTGACTGCCTGCTGCGTCTTCCGCTGATAGCCGAAAAACCTGTCTACCAGAGATTCGTTATAAAAAGTTGAGTGCCAGTAAAAAACTGCACAAACGCTGCGGCGACCTTGATTGATCCAATCTCTGGGCCAGTGGCCAAAAACTGAGAGTGGGATTTCCCCTCGCGCCCACTGTATGACAACATTTAATTGCAGCTACTTGTGAATTCTGCGTAACCGTAATAATATCAGAGATTCCCAGTGACGACTGTGATATGCAAATATTGTATAGTACAGCGTTAAACCGGTTGCGCATGCCCAAAACACAAGGAGGGGAATTTTATATTGTTTCTTTTGAATCTAGAGACTCTTTCTGAAAACTGCACGCAACGAAACGAATAATAATTCACACAAATAAATTATAATCAAGCAAACACAAGCTGGTTTTAACTTTAGTTGAATGTGTATATTAAAGGTTAAACTTTTACTTTGGTTTCAGTGCGCGTTTGTGTGATAGAATCACGCGGCACCTATCGCAAGGCGCCCAAGTTCTGTCCACAATTGTCGGCGACCAGCAACATTGAATGCGTTATTGGCGTGGATCGCTTGGACTGCGTCCGTCGTATACACAAGGGCACCGCTCACTTTGGTGTGCTCACGTCCGAGGACTTGATTGCGGCGCGGTGGGCAAGCGCGGAAATCTTGGTGGCCAGTGAAATGCGTTCGCATGCGTCGAATTTCGAGTATGAAGTTGTTGCCGTTGTGGATAACAGTGCTGGCATACACACAGTCCATGATCTGCATGGCGCCAAGTTATGTCATCCCGGTTATGGCTTGGAAAACCACTGGACAGAAGTGTTGGCCAATGTAAGTGGCAAATTAATGAAGCAATTATAAACTGAAATTAATTTAACTTTTTTTTACGTTTTCGGTGCAGTATTTGGAGTCAACGATGGTGGCAAAGTCATGCAATCCAGATCTCACGTTGACTGAAGACCGCATTGCAGCATCGGCCAAGTTCTTTGGTCCCAGCTGCAAGGCAGGTCCCTGGGTGCCAGACGCCCAACAGGATCGTACTCTTAAGGATCGATATCCTTCACTATGCGAGTTGTGCTTCAATCCCTACAGTTGTGATCAGAACGACAAGCACTGGGGCCGTCGTGGTACACTTTATTGTCTGACTGGGGGAGGCGGTCAGGTTTCTTGGGCGCGACTGGATGATGTGCGCAGTCACTTTGGCGTGAGTAGAGTATAAATTGTTCCTCTTGCATGTCCTATATTGCATATTTCCCATTTATTTCAACAGCTTGCGGGTCTGGCAGCTCAAGATGATCCAGCGAAATACAGTTACCTCTGTCCAGATGGTCATTTGCAGCCCATCAATGTGACAAAGCCTTGTATTTGGATCTCAAAGCCATGGCCTGTGGTGGTAGCACGTCGCTCACATGCCTCCCAGATACAACATTTGGTCACTGGACTGTCGCATGACGAGCCTCAGAGCTGGCAGAATGCCTTGATAAGCTTGCTAGAGACGTATCATGTGTATACCAATCCATTGGACAATGTCATTCCCATCAACGATTATCTGGATCAAGCTATTGGCTATCAGTCGGCCTACAGCTTCCCTGAATGCAATCCGCCACGCTCCATAGTGGTCTGCACCACATCGATTATACAGCACATCAAGTGCTCCTGGCTGCAGGAGGCATCACAAACGTATGGCGTCGAGCCAAATATACAGTGCATTCGCACCATGGATTTGGAGCACTGCATGGACGATGTCAAATACAAGAGTGCCGATGTGATGCTGGTGGATCAGGAGCAGCGTGTTCAGGCACAAAGGGATTACAATTTGAAGCCGCTGCTGTACGAGTTTGCGCAGCAAATGCACGATCGCTATGTGACTATTGCAGTGGTACATAAGGATGCCAAGTTCAAAAGCTTTAAGGACTTAAGAGGAGCACGTGCATGCCTGCCCAGCTATGAGGGCGCTGCCCATTTGGCCGTGCAGGAGACCATTCTAAATGCAACCGGTAGCATGCACTCGCTGAACGGCTATTTCAATCGCGACTCTTGTCTTTGGAATCCACATAAGGGACGTAAGTGTCCATCGTACTATGCGGGCGAGGAAGGCGCCTTGCGTTGCCTGGCTGAAGGTGCCGACGTTGCCTTTATTAGCTCCAACATCTACAAGAAATACGTAAGTGACAACATCACCTCAGATTGGCTAAAGCAAAGCAAGCCGCAATCTTACCGCTTGTTGTGTCCCTACGGCGGCACCGAGCGTTATTCAAAATTCGAGTACTGCTATCTGCACTGGACAACGCGTGGCCATTTGATGACCCACGATCTAACAGAGGCGCGTCACAACGAAATCTACAATTCACTGCGCGACATGGATCATCTATTTGGCCGCCATTACAAGAGCGAATCACGTCCCTTTACACTCTTTGGTGTCTTCGACAGACAGAACGATGTACTGTTCCACGACAACACAGATGCTCTCTTTGGCTTGCAGGAGGTGCAGCGGGATGATGCCAGGCGCAACATGGAGCACATATATCAGCGATACACATCGCAGTATTATGCTGTCAAAGGAGAGGAGGAAAGCGGTGGACAGCGCTGGAGCAACAGTAGCAATGGTTGCATTGTTGTGTTGCTGGCTGCAGTTGCTTTGTGGCTTCAGCAGCGTGTATAATACGTTAATTTAGTCATGCACATGTGCACAATTCAAATTATTTATTGTGATATTACTTTAAATGTGCCCACAGTGCAGTGTAAATAATGTTTAGCAACAACACGAATACAAACAACTGTTTACATACACCAATGTTGCAAAACGTAACAAACTGCAAAAGGTACGCTGTTCACAGTCAAACAAAAAGTCAATTTACTATTAATAAGCAGACAAGTACTAGATGCAAACAAATTGTAGTCTTTATATTTGACACCCTGTACTATATACTAGTGATATCTTAACATAAAAATATACTAAATAAACAGTAAAACATTACCAAACACTGCACATCAGCTGTGCGCATTTGTTATTGTTGCTATGCTACTATCGTTGTTGCTATGCAAACGATAAAAATTGTCACAACGAAATTGTCCTTTTCATTTGCCATGAGCTGAATATACAATTAAAATTGATTAAACATACATACGTCGTCATTTAAAAAACTAATTCAATTCAAGGCGAAGCGAAGCGAAGAACAAAGAGTAGCTGTCTAAAGATGTCAAAGAACTCGACGCGCACAACAAACAAAACAATCGTAAGAATTGACACACAGAAAAAGATTCACAACACAAAGCACAACAAGAAAACGAGTATTCAAATAATCAATGGATTTACTCCTCAATAATTTATATGTCGCTCTGCACTTTCCACACTACCACTTACCACTGAGTTGAGTACATAGTTCTAAACGATATTATTATTGTATGCACCGCACCCACGTACGCACGCATATTTTGTGAATTAATTAATTGTAATCAATTAAAGTGAGCAGCGATCGCTCGGTCTGTGAGAGCACAACAAATACATTTCTTTTGTTTGTCGATCGGTGTTGTAAAATGCCATAAAGGCCAGCTGATTTCATTGGCGCGCAATACTGGTATTTCAAATATACATTGAATATGGATTTCTTATTGATAGCCGAAAAATGAACCACAGCCACGAAGGGCAACAAAGTCGCCAGC
This sequence comes from Drosophila nasuta, assembly GCF_023558535.2. NCBI lineage: Eukaryota > Metazoa > Arthropoda > Insecta > Diptera > Drosophilidae > Drosophila > Drosophila nasuta. The sequence continues at coordinate 20,644,782 of NC_083457.1, forward strand.
AACAAGTGTAACTCCAACAGCAACAACAACAACAGCAGCCAGAAGTAGCAAGCTAAAAGTCAAGCAACAGGACAGTGTTGAATGCGAAAGAAGCCTAAAGAAAACCACAAAGATTGCAACATCGAATGCATCGGCAACGGCAACCACAAGTAAAAGCACAACGCCAACAAGTAGTAAAAAGTCGCTGACGTTGCACACAAACAACAACAGCAACAAGGAACGTCAAGCAGCCGGGAGCAAGCGAACAACCCCATCGCCCACAACAAAGACAACAAGCACATTGCGTGCAAGCAAACAACCACCTGCAACTGCGGACATTAAAGCTAAGCCGAATGCAGTGCTAGACACGTATCACAGTGTGACGGTGTCGTCGCCACCATCGAAGCGCAGAGCGCAGCCAAAACAACAGGAAGAGCAACTGCAACCACCGCGTGTTCGAACCTTGCTTAAAAGGGAGTCGGCCAAGCAGCGCAGTGAACTGGAGGTGCAGCAACAACAATTGCAAGTAAAAGAGTTCAAGCAACCGGTGGCATTCGAGGTAAACTTTGAGGTTGCTGCCAAGAAACAAGCACAGGAATCGGACAACTATTCGGATGACTTTGAATCCTATGAATCTGACTTTGAGACAGATGCCAGCACTCCAGAAGAAGATGACGAGAACGAGGAGCAAGCTGTTGCTAATGAAGATGAAGACGAAGATGATGATGAAGATGTCGACGAACCGGAGGAAACAGAAAAGCCTATTGCCGAGGAATACAACGAAGATGATGATGGTGATGAGGAAGACTCGGAGCCCACACAAAATCCTATAACAGTGATACAACGCGAGAAGGATTTGGATAGAAAGTTGGACTCTGGTCACTATGACATGCACTCACGTCAACGACAACGTTCTGGCACACAACAACCAGACGACAGCTTCGATACCAACAGCATGGCCAACTCGGATCAACTGGACTCGGGCATTAGCAGCTATGGCCTTGCTCCGGCACTCGAGCGTTCCACAGCTAATGTCCACTATGGCGGCTATGAGGAGTTTGTGTCACGTCCGGTGATTAGCAAACGTGGCCTGGAACTGATGCATAAACTGCGCTTTGACCACCTCGATTACCAGCTCTTTGAGATGAAGCCGTTGAGCTATGAGGGCTACATGCAGAGCTATGGCAAACTAAACACATGCCAGCTGGCCACGCAAACGCATGCCCAGCACATAGACATGGAGTGCCAGACAGTGGACGTGCACACACGCACTAGCTGGACACAGCATCCTCCACACTATGGCGGCCAGTTGGTGCTCAGCTGTTCAGGCATTGCGGCCAACGAAGCCGACAATCTTAAAGCTATAGAAAATGCTGATGCTTTTGAAACTAGCTTAGAGCGTTTGGAGCAGCTACATCTGGCGGATCAGCAGCGAGTGATGCAACAGCAGCGACAACGCTTGAGCAAACCCAACGACTTTGAACGCTTAGGCGTATTCCTGCACAAGGCATCGCTATTGCTGAGCAAGGTGCTAAGTGCTCCATCCGCGAATCAGCCCAAGCGTCAAGTGAGCCTGCTACAGACAGGTCTTCTCAATGCGCTTAGCGTGCGTCGCATATTTGCCAGTGCGGGACAACAGCAGCTTGTGGTCACCGTGCACGAGTGTCCGCCACAAACCAATGTCTATCGCGATGACTTTGCCAATCTGCTAATGGTTTGGTCACTCACCGATACGAACAAACCACTGCGTCTACTCTCGACCTGGGCTGAGGTTTGTCGCGTGGCTTTTAGCAGTGAGGCACCCGAAATCATTGTGGCCGGTCTGCGTGATGGCAGCGTAGCCATGTGGGATCTACGCGAGACACATAGCTACTGCTCCAAGCTGGATGGCCATTTGACACATTTTGCAGCGACGCAATCTGTAGTGCCCTCATTGCAGGACACAACTGTTCTGGACTTGGGTGCCGTTGTGGATGTGCGCAGCTTTCGACCAGCAGCCAAGACAGCAACAATGAACTTAGGCAGCAGTTTAACACTACCACACAAGGATATTCAGGTAGACGAGACGGTTCCATAGCAAGAAGTCAACTTAATCTATTTATTGTTTCAGTATGCAACGCTCAATGACTCAGGACTGCTGACGATCTGGACACTTGTGGAAAGCGGACGTGGAGGTGGTCCGCAGGGCACAAATGAGTACAGTTCGCCTTGGGCCCGAGTGAAGCTGCTTCAAGCCGCCATCTGTGATCTGCGGGACTATCTGGAACGTCGTCTGCTGAAGCGCAATCAGAGTGCCTATGAGAAGACCAAGTCCCTCTTCCAGGGCAACGTCTATAGCGATGAGCTGCTACGCGAGCTGAACGAGACACAGACACTGACAGCATCGTTGGCAGATCAGGGACTGCAAGGACTCCGTTTTAGTGGCATCGATGCGGGCAGCCAGCTCATCTATGTGTGCACCAATCGCAACTTTGTTTTGTGCTGCACACGCAGCCTAAAAACGGAACGCTTCACCCGCATTGGTCTCCATGAGAGCCGTTTTCTATTTCCGACTGCGTTGTGTGTGCTCGCCAACGAAAACTTTGTGGCCGTAGGTCTGTCAAATGGGTCTGTCATGATACTCAATTGCAATCAAAGGCAGCGCCAACGTTTGCAGCGACCTATCACGGCCATGCCACCAGCCGCCTTTGCACCCTCACCCGATCCGGAAACGGGCAAATCATGCGCCATACAAAACATTATACTCAACGAGCGGCGCTCCTTTGAGCAGCAGCATTTGGAAAGTAGCAGCAGTAGCTTCGCCTACGATGCCCGACCAAACACCGCCTTGCAGCTGTTGCGGCAACCTCTTCGCGCCTACGAGCAGCGCGTCTTTGACCAACAACTGCTCCTCAGTGGAACTGCGTTGCGCCAGCATCTTGTCCAGGCGCTCGTCCAATCCAGCGACGGTTGGAAGCTGTTTGCACTATCCAATGGCTCTGTACGCAGTTATGACTTTCATTTGGATCGTGAATCAACCGATCTTGGTCTGGAAGTTCAATCACCCGTAATGGATATTGCTGCTGCGAGCAGTTCCACAATTGCACAGCATTTGTTGGTGCTAGAGACTGGTGGACAGGTCAAGATGCACACACTCAATTTGTAGTTTGTTAATATTTATGTTAAAGTTGATTATTTTAAAAGTAGCCAAGAATAAAATCGTTTTCATACCATCTCTCTAATATTTAGAATCTAAACTGCAGTAAAATTTAATTTTTTTTCTTAACCACATATTTGCCTCATACATGCTTGTTTAAAATTTAGGGATATTCCAATCGACTAAGCTGCAAATAACAGATTACGAAATGAATATAGTCGAAAACGTAAAAGCTAGATAATTGAATTTTGTTCTTAAGGAAGTTTACATAACATGATTGAGCTTTTAGAATTTATTTCTCAGCCATTCAAATTGGCTTTCTCTTTCAAATCTTTGGGCCAAAAAAAAAAAAACTCATCGACTAGCAACAACCTGTACCATTTTGAAATAAAAGTTAAGTAACAAAGCTACAAGTAAGCGTTCTCGGCGGTGATATTATTATTATCAACAAAAGCAAAATATTGAAGTTTTCTTCTTAAAATATACCGAATCAATATACCAAAGGTTATATTTGGTATATCAATACACCGTTATGCTCAAAATATATGTACCTTACACATGAAAATATCGTGACTCTAAATTAAATCAATAGAAAATGTGTGTAACAGGCAGAAGTAGGCATCTATGACCCCATAACATACATACAAGTATATGCAATCTTGTTAGTCTGAACACCTATATATCAGAGACTATCAGATATAGAAAACTTATTACAGTAGATTCAGGTTATAGCGACTTTTAAGGGACCGACGATTTTACGTCGTTATACCCGGAAGACGCACTAACCGAAAGGAGCAAAATTAAGTTTTGTTTTGTTTTTTTTTTTATGGTTGCCATGTTCGTAATAGGTTTTTAAGATAAAACAAATTAATTTTTAAACAAAACAAAAAATTTATAAATTTAATTTAATAGCATGGTTTTTCCATAATAAATCGTATACCTGCATATTCCTTAGCATAAGCTAAGGCGTCAGCTAAAACTAACAGAGAGTAGTGAGAATGTTCGCTCCTAAGAACACAAGCAAGAGTGCCGATCACTGTTAAATACATACATTTCTGACAGCGTCGTTTGATACTTAAATTTGTTGGCATTATTTCGCTGTATTTTTTTTTTATCGCAATATCTGGTTGATCTGTGAAAAATTTCGTCGGTATAAGCGGTTTGTCGCTAAAAGCGGAGACGTACTAAGCGGAGGCCCTTTCATATAAGGTTGTATGGGTGCCAACCAAGCCATCGACTTTTCGTCGCAATAACCGGACGGACACTTTAAGCGGAGTCGTTATAACCGGATTCTACTGTATTATGTCATTTCCTCCAAAACTCGAGCAACGACGTTTGGTACACAAGTAATAACAGTTTTTATGAGTCCTGAAAATTTGGTTGCAATCGGAAATAATTTTATATGGTAAAAAGGGCTGCAGATGTCAGTTTTTAATTGATTTGGTTGTATGTATGTATTTTGTACTCTATGGTCTATACTCAACGCAGTAGTATATTGACATAAGAAATATAACATTTAGAATATTTTTTTGGAACACTAATTTGGTATGTACATATATGTCAACGAAAATATCGGACGGTCTTGCTTTCACTGAGGTGGGTATCATATACATATCTCACAGACATCTTTTATAAAGCGATATTCTAAATTACGCACTTGTTACTTCCTTTATGTCAAACTATTCGCAATATTATAAGCAAAATTGAAATTTATCATCTAAGTTCTAGTCTTCAAATTGTGATCAAATTTAGTAAAGATTATGAAAGATTACCCACGACGGTTATACAAATTGGGCCATAACTCATTTGAGTAACCAATCAAGTATCTTTTTTTTATACTATATATTCTTCCTTCTCCTTCCGACGCTATATTTTCCTATGCAGTGTACACTACTTTTATATTATTTAAATCCGATCGGATACTGAAAAGGTCAAAAAATGAAGGCCGTGAATTATAACTGGACGATGGACCCTTTTTTAAATGTAAAGAATATTTTATTTAGTTTAACATAAATCACAAAACTACAAATGGGTCACAATTTCACTATGTACACGGCGATATCAACGACGACGACAACGACATCACACTTGCCTTGCCACACCCAGCATGCCACCGGCTGTGGCGCCCAACAACTGCCGCACGGTTTGCAATTCATCTCGTAGCGCCAGCACCTGGGCACGGAGTATGGAGTTCTCCTGCTCGAGGAGTGCAGCACGGAACGCAATGCGATCCTCACGTATTTTGCGTGCATCCCTCGATTTTTTCGCAGCCTCATTGTTGCGCTTTCGTCGCTCATAGTACTTAGCATCTTTTTGGGCATCCGGAATGGGTCGCTTCTCGCCACGGGCACGCCGATGCAAGAATCCCGGAAACATGCCAACACGATTCAGCTCCATGAGCGGAAAGTCAATGCTCTGGAGCGCATGATTTGGCGGTGCGATATATTCGAAAGCGGGTAATGTGGCGCCGGAAATGCTGCCATTGGACTTGGATGCCAACAGGCTGGGTATTGTGAGTCCCGGCAGTCCAGGCAGGCGAAGATTGTGTGTTGCAGCAATGGAGTAGGCTGCATTGCCACTTGGCTCTAGTTCAATGTCCAGTTCGCTGTGCAGGGAAAGGGTCTCGGTGACATCGACAATAGGCGATTTGGCGGGAGAATACATTTTGCTCAGCAGCTCACTGGATCTCTGGCGACAATATTTGTGAGCTCCGTTCGCGTCGACTGTCGCGTTGTCTCTGAGCCTGCGGAACTTATTCCTGCCCAGAGGCTCACCCGGTTGTCTACCAGGTAATTATAGGTTACAGTCACACATACACACACTCTCACATACATTCACTGCCTTCCCCCAAGTCGCACCCCAAACCCTAAGGCGATAGTAAGCAAGTAAATCTAAGCCATAGCGCCACAGGCCGCCTCCCGGTTGATTCAACCAATCACGCAATGTTGACGGTAATTATTCGTCAAATACATGACATTTTTTCATGTTGAATGACATTTATTTTGCTGCACAGTTATAAGGGTTTCATATAACTGGTTAGTTTGATTAGCCACCACCCTCCGAGTTCGTTGCCTGGACAAAAAGATAAAAGGTAAAAAAAAGAAAACAAGCCGTTGACCACATGTCGATGTCGCGTTTCTGATTTCTTTTGGGGGGTGTTGCCCGACATGGCCAGAGCCTAGACAGGGTTATATGAGTTGGCCAACTATTATGCAGCTTGGTCCGACGGGCTGAAAACTTTTACCAAACAGCCAATGAGAACGGTCGATTGGACGCGACTTGGAAAGTGGAATTGGAATTGGGCGATTGGGTGTTTGGGTGTTTGGGCGGGTTAGCCAACACTTGACTAAGCGTAAAGAGCTTAAAAGCCGACCCCACATAGTAAAGGAATTTCTCGTTGCACTTTTAATCGACCGACATTTTCTAGATGAAACGTTATGATTGTTAATAATGGATGTCATTGTCAGAATGAACGATTAAAAGGGATAAAGTTCGACATCCCCTCAAATCGTCTATTCTGACTATGAATCGATATCACTAATTTCACTAATTGCACTGAGAAATATTTTTAGTCTAAATTTACTATTAAATTCGTGGATAGATATGATGTTACTTATGTTTATACACATATGTATGTTATATATACCCTGAACTCAATAGTAAGTGGCAGTAGTCTTTTTTAGACCTTACCTGAACGACTAAGAGCTTACTCGCGATCTACTCTTTGATAAATGTAATGGATTGCAGTAAATATGCTATAAAGAGACATCAAATTTAATCTGTGAATTCCTGCATTCGAAATATCAAATTGCCTTTCCTCGAAAATTAGAAGCATTAAAACAAAATATGAAATAAAATAAATTTCCACATTCTGTAAAAATAGATTGACTTTAAAGACAATACGTAATGTAATAAGAAATGGTTACAAAATAAATGTGGATACGATTAAGATTATAAGGTAACCTTATAAGCAAAGATATTGTATTGATCTTAATAAAGTAATATATAAACAACTAAATAATAATTAGTATAACTAAAAATTCTTTTACACTTTTGCATAATTAATAATTTTTAGCTTGTAGCAATAGGACTATAGAAAAATAAATAACACTTTGTCACTTAATGAACGTCATAAAACTTCTATACAGTCTAAAATGGTAAAGCAAACAAAGCAAATCAAATGATAACTATTATTTATTTAAAATCAGACGACTATATCAAGTTATTCTTCTAGCTTCTATGTCGAATTGCCAGTTTTTAGAAGCTGTTATTATGCACTAGTTAAAAATTCTGTTGACAGATGGTTTACCTCATTCAAATCAAACATCTAAATAAAAATGCCAAATAACATATGAGAAAAGTAGTTCCTAAATTTAGCCATTATACAATGTTATGTGACAGATCCATTAAAGCAAACTAACAAGTCATTTGGACTGTCAATCAATAGAATATAGGAAACTAAGCGAGTTCCCGAACAGGTCAAAATTCAAACGAGACACTCGCGACACGTGAGTAGCTTAAGCAAGACATAACGTTTAGCTATAAGGTCGGGTAACAATAGTTAAAAAGTGCACAGACAGCCCTCAATTTGCCTAATCTAACTCATGAAGTCATCAGAAAGAATACGACGTTTATACGATATATACATGTGGGTAGATATAAGCATGACAGAATGGAATAACCCGCTTACAATTTGGTAACCTTACCCTAAAACATTTAACCACATGTCATTCGTGTCGTCTTCAACCCGTTCGGTTTGAGAAAGTGTCACCTGTTCTGGGGAAACAAATTGCCAGTTGGACGTTCCTAATAACCGGAAGTCAGCGCCAGACGAAGGACGACTGAGGAGAGACGGTGGCATCCTAACAATATTTCATAATGTATGCGCTAATTTATTATCTGTTGGCAAAAGTTCTACCATACGGTAGTTAACCATTTGACTGTTATGCCCTTTTGGGGAGAAGGCTAACAATAGAACAATTTTCATTTATGACGTTACAAAGTTTATGAAATAAAAGGACTGTCTGTTACTTAGACTACGTTACGTCTGCAATAAACGTAAGGAAATGAATTGCACAAAATAAGGAAAGCATTTACGAACGGAACTGAAAGATAATACAAGAAGGAATAGATTTGAAGAATTTAGTTAGTAATATTAGTAATAAAAAGATTTGAATTTTCCTTGTAATTTCCTTGATGCAGAACATTTATCGACTCCAGTACCCAAGCTTTTTATAGTGTACCACTTAGGACACCCCTGGGATCACAACACCAACTGCTAATGCATTGGGAGTCGTATTTGGGTAAGCTCTATTTATATATTAGGCAAATTACCAGGTAATAAAAAAACTGAACATGTAATTGTTACAATATTTGTACTGCTCCGGCAGCTAATTGAAGAGCAAACTGAAAGCACCGAACTTCGATGGACAAACTGTTAATGACACCTGTAATTGGATGACATTAGCGCTAAGAGCGAGGGTTGTGCACTGACACGAGTTTAACCCAGTAGGCACTGCTAATGTCGACCCTACATACGACTGTAGTTTTCTCCTCCCCCAAAAAAAAAACATTTGTCTAACGGCAAACACTATACTCATAAATTGAGAAACACGACTAAACCGTATAAGTAATAACTCAACGTAAACGAAAATCTCAAATTCAAGATGTGTGAGACACCCATCAGTGATTGTGAGCCAACCACATTGATGATGCATCCGAATGCTTATCACATTCACCTGCCCTTGTACATCATGGACATGGTTCGCATCTTTCAGGATCATCCCAAGTATGTCAATGGCATCAAGGAGCATCACATGGTCGAGATGTTGGAAAGGGAGTGAGTGCTAAGGGGGGTTATTATGGATGACATTTTATTGCACACTCTTAATTTGCAGATCATTTGCATGTGGTGATTTGGAGGCTCAGGTAAAGACGGCTGTAATGGATCTGTCTGCCAAGGGATTTATACGTTATATTAATAACGGTTATCGTACCTTGGGACCCATTGCCAAATTGGCAAATGCCCGCAACGTGCGACATTTTTGTGCCACTTGGCAGCGCATTGCTGAACTGCAAAAGGTGAACTCGGATTTCCTCGATGGAAGCAGTGTCATCACCAATCAACGCACCAAATGCAATAGGCGTAGCTCCAATTGCTGAGACACTTTTGTTTTTGTTTTTTTAGCTTTATTCGTTTTTTTGATTTGATCGTTCGTTAAGTTCCGTGCAGGCAGCCGTCGAACCCAAATAACACAAACGAGTACACCAAAATACTATTTCATCAAAATTATTGTTAATAAAGGCCAAAAATGTAATGTACTTAAAGGGATGTTCATCATCATTATATTGGTTCTGAAACATATGTCAAGGGTCTCCTCATACTTTTGACACTTAACCCTGTATTTAAGTCACCCATAATTATCGTCCATGGTGGTCCCAGCAGGTGTTCTGACAACCAGGATTTTAAGCGACCGGATGATGAACCTATTTTAATAGATGCACAAAAGGCTTACTCTACAAGTATATAAATCGAATCTAATCAATAAATAGACAAGCAAGAAAATTGCACATTATATTCACTATTAGTCATTCAAAGCTACATCCGCTACATATCAGAACTTAATTAAATTGAAGGGACTTATGTTTCTAGAATCATCAACATCTATCAAGTCTCTATCAAATCACAGTGTATTAAAAAGACGGAAAAAAGTCAAAATATAGTTCTAAGTTTATTGTGCAATATAAAAGCCATTAAGTATGAGTTGCACAAATATTTAAAACATAACGATTCAATTTCAAAAAAATATGCTTTATTATTTAAATAAACAAGTAAGAAAGCTACAGTCGAGTGTACTCGACTGTGAGATACCCGCTACCCATTTTGAATAAAAGCAATATATTTTGCGGTATTATTCTCAAAATATACCAAACATACTGCAAAAAATACTAAAAATATACCAAATGGTATATGTGGTATATCGATATAGTACCGCATTCAAAATATACCATAGACGGCACGATATACCACATTGTCAGCCAAAGCAAGTAAGACCCTTAGTAAGTAGGCGTTTTTGCCCATACAAAAGTATTTCTTTAATAGCTTCCACAATTTTTGTCTGATCGCAACCAAATTTTCAGGGATCATAACTACTATAGTTATTCGTAACTCTAGCTTTAAAATTACGCTTGTTATTCGATTTTTTTGATTTGCAGGGGCGGAAGTGGGCGTGGCAAAAATTTGAAACAAACTTGATCTGCGTGCAAACATAACAAATGCTGTCGAAAAAAAATTATAGTATAGTCTCTGAGATCTAGCTGTTCATTCGGACAGACGGACATGGCTATATCGTCTCGGCTGTTGACGCTGATCAAGAATATATATACTTTATAGGGTCGGAGATGTCTCCTTCTACCTGTTACATACATTTCCTGCCGGCACAAAGTTATAATACCCTTCTACCCTATGGGTAGCGGGTATAAAAACTAAAATAAACATTAGGTGTGTCTAGTGTTTTAATATATTTGGTATTCTTTGTATAATATATATTTAATATTTATTGATTGTTTTTATAACATATGTACATATATGGAAAACATATTAGAAAAAGTTAAAAAGGTTATCAGTTTAGCATTTTAATTTTTAGTAACACGCAAGCATTGCAGAACTTTTACAGCGTAATCACAGGCCTCATCAGCATTATTGATAATATACGAATCGTAACGCTCCTTGCACTTTTCCAGCTTATTGCGTCTCGGTTCAAGTTCTTCATTTCCATCAATTCGACTTAAATCAATCCTTCCGTCAACTCCCAAAATATCATCCATTAGACACTTAAGAAAACACTTAATTTTAAGTGGAAGACTATCCAAAATTGTGTTTCTCGGCATAGATTCCAATTCGGATTGAGTTACGCTATGAATCTCATAGCATTTTTCATTACCATGACATATGCAGAGCTGGAATAAATTCTTTTAAAAATTCCAATTTGTACGTTATTTAGTTTAAAGAGCTTACCAAAGTCAGAAATATGAAAAGTAAAAAGCCCGACTGCATCGCGTATAAGTTACACAAATAATGCAAGATGAACTGAAGAAAGTTTGAGATGGGATTTGAATTCGATTACAAAATAATCATTGAATCAATGGAGCTTATCGATATTGAATTAACTTTGATTGGAAAATCGCATCGAACATTTTATATATACATATGCTGGGATAGTGATGCTATATAGTCACTATATTATATTGGCATATACGATTGATTGATTCATTTCATCAAACCTTAATACAGAGGTGAATTGAATTGAAAACCATATTTCAAATTAACTTTTATAACGTTTAATTAAATTTTTTTAATATTCACCAATAGAATCATTATAATTAACAACATAAATACATATATGAGAATATATATTTAATTTCAAAACTGTATTGATATTATTTCGTTAAATTTGGTTTTTTATTCGAAATTTATATTTAAAAATATCTTTTATTGTAGTATAAATATTATAGTGTATAGGATTAGTTTATTTATAACTATAACTTACAGCATTGTTTGCTAAATATTGAAAGATCAATAAATCACGATATTAATAATATGGAGGATCGATGTATTTTCTTGAATTTTAGATATACATACATACATAAATTATTTAAAGCATTCAAATTGAAGTCTTCTTAGATTCACTATAATTGGTTCTTTAAATATTTTCAAAGATTAATAAAGAGTTATTCAAACGTGCAGTTGTTGGCTCTCACAACGCTGTACGTCCCCTGATGGGTCACAAATGACTCAAGCGCAGTACCCTTTTGGTTGCTCAAGCATTTAAATTGTCAACACCAGGACAGAGACAGGCAGTTGTCATTTGTCGTCCGCCTCGTATGCGACTCGATATGTGACCCATGCACGCATGTGATCCTTGCCAGGTGTTATTTATTGCCTTTCTAATCGTTGCGGCATAATCTATTAGCACCCGCCGCGACGACGACCTCACCGACCCCAATTCAGAATGAAATCTAGCTTTAGCTACTTTGGTTTTTGCGCTTGCACATTATGGGCAATTAGGATTATTATTATTTTATTGTTTTAGTTTTCAAGTTTTATGACAACATAAATATTCTTTTTCCCAATTTGTTGTTTTAATGGCTAATAATTGGCCGGCTAACAATTAATCAATATGTGAACATTGGGAAACCTTTCATATCAAGTCAGCTCTTAGTGGTTAATTCAAGATATTCAAAAATCTTTACCTTCTTTGTAATTAATGTATTCAGTATATTAATTTATCATTTATAATATTATAATTTACGTCGAAAACAATCCGAGGAAATCTCTTGATAATATAACTCTGCATTCTACCAACGACAAAAACTATCACTGGATTTTCAGGAAGTAGATGATCATAAAAGCCATTAATGCAAAAACCATTATTCCCGCTAACATAGCCACATATCGCCACTTGTGACTTGATAATTCCGGCATCTGGATTTAATATCTTGTAGTACTCGAAAATATATGAACAAAAGTTTAAAAATAAACTAAAGCTTTTGACAAATTAAATTTGAAGCAAATGCTACTTACAATATTAAAAATACCCTTCTTTTTCAGATACATAAATTAAAGATTCTGAGTTGTAAAACATTCTTATCTGGCAATTGCGATTATAAAGGACTTTAATCATAAACATATTTGAGCAAAATCTTGTCCGCAAACGACAGCTGCTATATGTCAATTTTGAAATCCAAATACCATAAAACAAAAACTCCTGTTGTAGCGAAAATGATTATGCCGACGACCATGATTAAGATAAATATCTTATCGGCTCGTGAGATCTCGGGCATTCTTCTTTTTGATTGTTAATTTGCGTTAACGCTTGATACACAATTTAAGCCGAAAAAAATATTTAAATGAAAAGCAAATGCTACTATATATTTTATTACCTCTTTTTTCTTTTGTGAATATTGATTGGTTATTCAACAATTCAAATTAAACATGACTTCCAAAAATTAAAATTTGTCATAATATTGAAATTTTTCTGTTTCAAATAGAATTGTGAAAAGAATAGTATGTATAGGAACTTAGAGTTTCGACAGATATTCAAGAATTAATATGCCGATTAAAACAGTATTTAATACTCAAACGAAAACTATAGTTATTACACCACGTCTAGGCTGAGATGAATTAAAGTAAACGAAAACAAACTTAAATTGATACAACTTAAAAAAAGTCATCCGACACGAAGTAACCACGCTTTATCATTTTCTTGATGATTTCCGCATGACTACCCAATAATCTAATAACATATCCATCGGGCGTTTCGCTTTCAAGCAACACATCAAGCTCTTCATTAAGTAAGGTGCTCTTAAGGAACTCAACGCACTCATTGCTTTGCTCAAGCGATGACTTAACGTCTGCAATCATACAACCAACGGCACGATACGGCTTCAGGCTTCGGGCATCGTTGCACTGCGCCATCGAATCGATGTTGACATACTCTGTATTGCCATAGTCGATATAAAAGATTTTAAACAGGTCATCTAATTCGTCGATGATCTGGGCACGGTAGTAATAGCCATCGGTGTAAAGCGCCAACACTATGTCGAGCGGACGTGGTGCACGGTGCAGCTTCAGCTCTGAATCTGGCACATCTTTTTTGGTCCACACAAGCGGCGTGGATTCGTCAATGAACTGCACATAAATCTGAGTTGAACTTTTAATATATGTGACCAGTACGCGCACGACGCTGCCCAAATCTTTGGGTGATCGGCTGGCAATCGGTAATGCATCAATGCACTCTTTGTCCTTAGTAGCGCCATGTGATGCAAAATGTTCATGCATCAGGCGGCAATGAGATCCTAGATTAAATTGAAATTATTATAAATTAACCAGGCCAAGTTATCATTATCGCATAATACCTTTAAAGCAGCCACCAATATTGGGATCATAGAAGCGACAAATACGTTTATCGTCGGTAGGATTAAAACCCAACACGGCCTTCACAGCATTGCTAGTGCCTTCCTCAACAGTCTCGAGTATGGCCTTCTGTTCTTCAGTCAATTGCAGAGTTGACTGCACTAAATCTGGATTGGGTATAACAGAGTGCACTTCCTCATCATAATCAGGCGGTGTTTCTTTTGAGAATGAGTTTGCTATTCCCTGGTCATACTGTTTTGGACCCACCGCTGCAAGCTCCTTCTCTACGGCGGACTCCGTCTTATGCTCTTCCAATACTTCTACCTCCAAGTCCTTGCCATTGTTGGCCAATACTCTTAGCTGGATTCTTTTGTAGAGAAATTGTACCATGTGGGCAATTTCGAGATTGTGAACTTGACATCGTATAGCTTCTGCCGGCATGGCAGACATATCCTTGGGAAGACCAAAAAATGCCTCCGTACCGTCCAAATGAATGCCCTCGCCATAGTCCAACAAATAGGCATAGTAGCCGCCATTTTTATTGGGTGCATTGATAACTACACGTGGCATTATCTTCTGCTGGGCATCGTATACAGCGAAGATCTCGCCAAAGTCGGGAATCTGTTGCAGCGCCACGAGCTGCATTTGGCAAGCCAGAAGTTTTTGAAGTGGCGTTGTGTCCTTGCCCCACATACCAACGTAAATGGAGTTCTCAACAATATCGACGTGCATTACATTGGTCTCCACGATACTGTCTATGACATAGGGTGAAATATTTTTCACCAATTGATGGTAGGCTTCTTCGCTGCTCCTCTGCTTTCCACCCCGCGGTGGCAACAATTCAGCTGTAGCTTTTACGTTGCCGTCCGAGTCCGAATCGACTCCGCCCACTTCGATTCCATCCAGATTTGTGTGATTCCCTTGCTTATTGTCAATCTCCAGAGATTTGCGTTCATGGCTTCTATCGCTGCAAGGCATGCGACGATTGCGATTGAGATTAATGTGCAAATTCAATTTGATCACATGCTCATTAGCAGTATTAACTTTACTCAATAAACAATCGTGAATTGAAATTAGGCGACCATCTGAAGCGCTATAATTTTTGCATTTTTCGGCAAGTGATTGGTGCGACAATTTTATTTCATCCATAAGGGCACTTAAGTTTGCATGTAATTTGTTTACATTGCGCTCGAATAGACTTAAAACCACTTGTAGATCATCTAACTCCATTTTGCAAATTTTCAAAATGTATTTAAAATATTTTGGCGTAGCAATTTAAAAGAACTTTCGAGGTTAGCGGTATAACAAGTAGGGCTGTTGAAAATATACAAAAATATCGATATACCGATAATAATTTTTTTCATTCGATAATAATATTTATAACGGAATATTTTTTTATTGATTACTAAAATTCATTATTAAATTTTTTAATTTATATATGAAATATCATTTTTATATTTTTTCATAAAAGAATATATTATTTTTAAATTATTCGACAACCCTAATAACAAGTGAAAGCTCTACATTTGCCATAGCTATGTTCACCAGTGTTGTCGATACCTACCGACCTATGTATATTTTTAAATATCACACACGGTCACACTCAATATTTGCCGCATAAAAACGCGCTTCTCCAAAAGTGTTGTTTGTTACGAGTTCGGATTAAATTGTTGTGAAAATGAGTGATGATACGTTGCCCACATTTGTAAGGCAGTTAACACACATGTGATAAATTTCAATTAATAGTTCTGACTTGCAGGCACTAGGTGATGCACTCGCCACACGTTGTGGCAACACACTCACCGCAAGTTTTGTGCCCGGCGGCTCTAAAATAGCGTTAAGCGCTTATCGCCCCTTAAAATGGAGCAGCCGCGATGCTCCCAGCGACTCAGCTGGCCAGGACATGGTGCTGATTCACATGGCACAAGAATCGTCCCTCTACACTGAGCCCCTCTTACGCAGCTTGTTATCAGAGACGAATGCCACATTTCAGACACTGCAAACAATGTGTCAAGTTCAGCACGGCACGAAGAAGGGATCCGAATATATTAAAATATCGCGAACTTATCGCAGCATAGTGCGCTGCTGCCTGGAGAAACTTGAGCATGCCAAGAAAATGCCCGAAGTACAGGAAGATGAAACCAAGGAGCAACAGTATGCGGATGCAATTATGACATTTTATGCGATCGAGTGTCTGTGGTATCTCTTTGAAATACTCTATATGCAGCAACACCACAATCAGCTTATTGTGCCCCAGCTTCTCGAATGGACACGCTTCCACTATCCACACACGGAAGATCGAGCGACCGACTTATTGCTGATGGCCGAAGAGGCAAGCGAAGTGGACAATTACTGGGATACGTTAAAGACACTAGTAATGCTCGGCCACCTGGATGTGACGCGTGCCATACTCTCGCAGCACCGCAAAGCCAACCAGGCCGCCTACCAATCCGCCGAAACTGTGCTGAAAACCATGCCCATCTATCAGGATGGTTATGCACTGCAAAAGTTCTGCTCCCAGTGGGAGTATTGGCACAACGACCTGGACCGCAAACTGGTGTCACAGGTGTTTGCCGCTGAGCCAGAGTTGGAGGTACTGATGCAGCTGGTGAAGGGCAGCAATGAGCACTGGGATGAAGAGCTTCTAAAGTCTCAGGATTGGTATGAATTTCTTCCCGGCTATTTGCTGTATACACGACCAACTTGCAAGCCATTCGAGCTGCGCATTGCTGTCACTAATTGGCACAATCGCTGGTCGCAGCTACGTCCCGATTGGCAGATGACACAGATGAGTCGCATGGTTAGGCAGCTGATGGATCACGATGTCAAGCTGTTCATCTACGAAGCTCAAAAGCTAAACGATAGCCACTGGTTTGCCACACATCTGATCGATCTGATCTATCACTCTGGCCAACTCAAGACCCATTTTGATCAGCAGAATCTGTAAGTATTAATTGCATCTTTCCTTAAATTCTATTTAATGTGCTGACACTCACAATAGAGACCTGCCTGCTTTGCGCCATGCGATGATTTTTGAGTTTGGTAGCTATTTGATGACCACACACAATCTCTGGCAGCTTGGTATTGATTACTTGGATCATTGTGGTCAGGAAGGCATTGCGGCCATTGAGTTGCTGCTGCCACGCATTCCATTAAAAACTGAACGGCAGGCGTTCAAGATTTTAGCACTCGCCAAGCGTCGCGGCCTTGTCAATGTCGAGCAAGACATCTGCAAGGTTCTTTCGAGGCGAGCCTACAATGATCAACGCTTTGGCAGCGCACTGGAATGGGCGATACGCTCCAAGGATGTCCTTGCAGTCACAGCCATTGCTGACTTTATATTAAAGGTAAGTCGTACACCGTGGGGGTAATCATTTTGTATATTTAAACTATAAGCTTTTCTGTCTTTACACAGCACTATTCTAAGACGGGCATTATGCTCTGCCAAGACGTGATCACAAGCATTGGAGGTCGCATGTTTTTGTCACCTCGCTTGGTCTTTCTCTCCAAGTACTACGAATTCTATGAGTTTTATCGACAGCGCGACTTTTTGTCCGGAGCCGAGCTGCTCATTAACCTCTTGGCTTCAAGAATAACCCCTGATTAGTAAGTTTCGCTAAAATAACTGTTTAAAAGAGGATGAATTATAAGAATTTAATTTGTAGTTTTTGGCCATCGCTGCTAATTGATGCATTGCCGTTGCTGGAGTCTGAGGATCCGAAGATATTTTCCAAGGAAACAATTGCCATATTGCAGCATCTGGAAATGGAGCTGGTGCCGCTAATAGAACGCAACAAGCTCAACACTGCCAAGTTTAGCAACGTGAGCCAAATAATTATTATTTTTATTTACTATTTGTATTGATTTTTTTTCAAATTTTCAGCAAACTTCGAAGACCATTTTCAAAGATTATCGCGTGGAAAATATCGAAGAAATTCTGGACTTAATGCGCTTGGCGTGTGCTCGCAATCTAGCGAGAGCTATGATTATTGAAAATACGGCGCCCGCATCGTGATTTTTCAAAACAATTTCAAAACGCATTTTGTTTATAGTGTAATTTATTGTGTATTTCGGTTTCCAATACATCGCAATTTTAATCATCTTGTAAACGTTTATTGTTGCATTACTAATTTCTGGTAAATTTTTAATGTTTTTATTTATTTTATTTTTTTATAATTTGTATATTTTGTGCCTCTTTGTCTGGCTATCATTTAATATTTACTGTAAGTACCAACAACTCTACTTGACGACTGACCTCATCAGCTGCCCGATCTGACTAAAAGAAATTCTGTCGCACTCTGTTTTTGTTTTGCCCACAATGCAATTCATTTTCAAAAATTGTAGCAATTGGTTGTAACATATTTTAGGACAGGGGAATTTTAGTTTTGTTTTTGGAATTTAACATATTAATCTATAGGATCATTTTTGTTTGTGTGTGTTTTAAGGCAAATTATAAAATGCTTAAGCCAAAACTTAGAACAAAATTAAAAATTAAAACCTAAAATGTACTATAGGTAAAAGCATATTCAGATAGTTTAAGTAGATACTACGAGTAGTATGGTAAATTAGCTGCACAGAGTTTTATGATGAACATGCATCTAAGAACTAACAAACAACGCACAGAGCACAATGGATTAGTAATACACGAGATATACATACATATATATAGATATGGGCATTAATATTATTACTAAATGTTCTTTTACTTTTATCATTATGAGAATCGCACGGCCTTGTACAAATGTTATTTCCTAAAGACTACATAGGGAACACGCAACTACACAGGGAAGTATGGGCTCAGCTAAGCGATGACGATACTTTTCAAAACTAAAGCACATAATTTGATTTGATAATCCATAAAAAAAAAATCTAACGTAAACAATCCAAATGTTAGGCAAAACTTTTAAAGTCAATTTGCCTCAACTCGAGGAGAACTTAAGTGTGTGTGAGTACGCTGCGTGTGTGGGTAGAAAATGTAGCAACTATCCGAGTTTTGGCATAATAAGACGATCGAAAACGCAGAGTGAGAGTTGAGGGACACTCTCCTAAGAAGTATTACGGCCAATTAGAATTTGGAGCTATGTTCGGTCTTGATTGAGTATTCTCGCTTTAGCTTTCTACATATACATGTATGTGCTATATGGTAGAATATGGTATATAATTCGCGTATATAAGTCGAAAGATGTTTAGAAGTTGCCTAATTATGCTTTGCCGTGGTCGCAGCAGTCGCTGTTGCCGCTGCCACGCTCGTCGTGGACGCCGTTGTTGTTGTGGTTGCACTGGCCGCCACTGCAGCCGTGGCTGCCGCCGCTGCTGCGGCAATAGCTGCCGTAGCAGCCACACTGCCACTTGTAATAGAGCCCAAGCGCGACAGCGATGGCTCCCGCTTTGGCGGTACTATTGGCTTGGTCGGTATGGGTGGCGGAGCGCCGCGTGCCCCAGCCGGCGGTACGGTGACTGGTGGCACAGCAATGGGCACTGGATGTGGATGCGGTGGCGCTGAGGTCTGATCCAAAGCAGCGGCTGCTGCCAGTGCTGCATACTTGCCGCCCGGTGCACGTTGTATGGTTGCCGTTGGCTGCATTTTGGCCGGCGATGGCGATGGGGGAGCTGCCACATTGTTAGCTGCCACAGCACCATCTGTGATAGTGGCGTTGTTGTTGTTATTGTTGGCGGCGCCACTGCTGTTATGGTTTACGGCAGCAAGAGATGAAGGGACTGGGCTGGCGATGCCAGTCGGCGCTGTGGCGATGCCGACAACTGCGGCGCCGCTGCGAATGTTCTGACCTGGCACTATGGATCGGGCGATGCCCGTCTGGGGACCGGACACCGGCATGCTGCTCACTGTGGCGGTTGGTTGCACGATTTTCGCAATGTTTACCACGGGCGTGGCACATGCCTCATCTGGAAAAATGTGCAAAAATCAAATGTTAAACAAGCCAGACAAAATTAGCATTCAATAACAAAAAATTACAAAGAAATAAAATAATATGATGAGGCAAGCGTGGTCAAGAATATGGCACTCAACACCACAACGGATAGCAAATACTCGACTGGACAAGTAGGATAATCCACAGATTCGTAACTTAGCTTTAGCTGGCATGATTACTTATTACTTATAGCTGAGCTTGTGTATGCTTGAGTGTTTGGTGTGTGTGTTATCATGGTGTCTGTGAGGAGGCGGATGCTTTAGTTGTTGTATTGGAGGTGCACTCGTCACGAGAACGAGACTAGAAAAAGAGATCTTCAAATCACCTTGCATAAGTTATTCTCTAACAAAAGATTTCATCTTTGAGAAGTTCACGTAAAAAAAAGTTGGTAATATTATAGATTAATTCAAAATAAATATAAATTAAAAGACATTAAATCAACTGAAAATAAAAGGGAAACAGATGACATTACACTTACCGCTAAACTGGCGCGTTTTCGTGGCAGCTGCTACAGCTGAGCCACTTGTCACCGATTGCTGCTGTTGATGCTGCTTCTTCAGTGCTTCGTGATCGGTACGGAGTGTGTTCAGCTCCTGCTCCAGCTCTTTGACACTGTGAAATTCACAAAACTGTATTATAGAAGCAATTAAACCACGCCCAGAGTTAAATTTTGAAGCATACCGCTGCTCTTCCTTGGCCAGTTTGGCCATTAATGCTTTGCGTTCCAGCTCCATTGACTGTGTTTGCTTCTCCAGCTCCTCTTCCATACGCAGCGACTTTTTACTTTCTTCCTCCAAGCCCTCCGCTATGGTATCCGATCGCTGCTTTTCCTCGGCCAATATTTGAGCCAAGTCCTCCGATCGCTTGCCTGCAAATAAATCCATGATATTGAAAAGTTTTAATGATTTCCTATAGAGGAGCACTTACCCTCTTCAATGTACTTCATCAAGATTTTTTTGCGCTCAGCAATGAGCAGCAGCACAATTTGCTTCTGCCTGTTGCGCTCGTACTCAAGCGTCTCCTGCAGCTTCTTGAGATCCTTCTCCATGTTCGCGACCTGAGCATGCTCAGCCTCCAACTGCTGTCGCAACTTGGTGCGCTCCATTTCCAGCCCGTAGGTTATATCGTCCCCTTGAGCAGTGTCGTGCTCATGCTTGCGCCTCTCCTCCTCCAGTTGCTGCAACATTCGCTGATTGTTCTCCAGCGATTCGGTTAGTATGTTTACCATGCGCACATGCGTTCCACGCTGCTTGCTGACCATCTGATACTGTTGCTCCATTTGCTGCTCGATAATCTGGCGCACTTCCATTTCGGCTTGAGCGGCCTGTGTGGACGACTCGCGAGATATTAAGTTGCCATTAAGGGCGATCTTATCGCGAAATAGCGATGCATAAGGATCATTTGGCTGCACTCGCTTCGTCCGCAATTGTGTAATTAGTTGCTTCACACGCTCGTTGCGCAGTGCGGCAATGCAAACGTCTCGTGCCTGCAGTTCACCCTCCAAGTAGTAGAGCATCTTCACCAGCTCGCTGTGCGGCAATTCAGTGCGTCCATTGCCCAACTGCTGCTGTTGTTGATGCTGCAGCTTTTGGCCTGCACCCGGTTTCATGGTTTGGAACTCGTGTGAGACATTTACGGTTACGCTGTCACTGCTGCTGCAAGCGGCTGTGGCTGTGGCACAGTTCAAGTCCAGCTCTTGCTCGGCGGCAATGTTGCTGCTGGAGGTTTGCTCCATTATCCTGAATTTCTTTACAGCATATACAACGAAAATGTGGGTGGCTTTTGTTGGGACTGCGTTTTAGTTGTTCGAATCGATTTCTTATGTTTGCACTAATTTAATTTCTCGCCGCTGTATTGCGGTGTTTTTATGACATTTTAATGTCCGTACTTTGCGATAATTTGTCTTAATTCTTTCCCCTAAAATTCTTTGTTGCCGTGAAAAACTGGATACTTTTTGTTAGATGCAATCAGTGCGACCGTAGCTTGCTTTTCAAAATACACTATTTTAAGATGCTAAAATCCCACCTGTCTATAATTGTTAGTTTGGTAACACCTTATTTATAATTTTTTAATTATCATTTATATTTTATTTAATCTTAATTTATTTGAAGACCAACAGAATTCACAGTCAGTTAATTTCAAAGATAATGAATAAAGTCACTAATTTACAAAGAATTCATTCTCAATAGACTATTAACCAACAGTATATTTTAGGTGTATTTTTCGTCCTCATAAAGAAAAAACGGTGTTAAATGAACTGAACGAAACTTGCACGTTATTTCAAAACTGAAAATTTATTAGCATCGCAATAACAATCTATACTATTTTCTATAAACAAAAGGCTTCGACGTATTGTAAGCCAACGAGTTTCGTATGCGTTTGCCCACTAAACGATTTGCCAACGGAATCAACGACGGCTGCCTCACATAAACACCCGCGGCTTGAGGAGTCCAAACTCTCCAGACGCTCTCTGAATTATCCGGCAACAAGAGTCCCAGCCATCCTGCTGAGCTTAGAGTTATATCACAATTCAACCGTTTTTCAGACCGTTCTTTGGCAACTGGTCCACCACTTTGCACCACAATGTCTTCCGCTTGGCACTGCAATCCCGGCCAGCGGTTCAAGCGAGTCTGATCCTCACCAGGGAGCGGCACCCCCAGCAACGGAGTGCCCAGATAACGCTTATATATAGCTTCAGCTTGCACCGTGTCAGTAACAAGCAGCGGCAATATGTCTGCCGTGAACACAAACAATTTTACCCAATCGCTGTTGAGCTCAATCAGATCAATGCGGGCCAAGCCACCGACAAATAGCGACATATTGGGTGCCAGGCGAAGTGCTCGGGGTTTTAGCATTCTCTTGGGTTGCAGGTGCAGCAGCTCCTCCGTGGTGAGCAGCGGTGTAATTTGGTCTGGCTGCATAACACCAGGAGTATCGAACACCCAACGTGCCTGCCGGTATTCCTTCTGGCGCTCGTTGAGGGAGGTAATTGGCTTAGTACCCGCTGCCATAGCGAAGGCATCATCCACATCCGTGCGTTGCTCGAAGGTGCGTCCCACGTGGCCAATGAGTTGGGCTGATTCAGTTGCTGCCGGTGAGTCCCTAGCCTGATCGCGGCGCAGCTTTTCCAGTGATGCGCGCTGGGCACGCTCCGACAACAGGCGCTTAAAGCGTTGATATACACGCATATCCGAGGGACGCAATATAGGAAATTTGAGCATTTGGAGTGTGGTGCCTGGCCAGGCACAAGTAGTTGCTTTATGCACTAATTCACTAGCCTCTGGTCGACAATAATCCGAATTCAGCAATATGTTGAACAGCGTACTCTTGCCCACATTGGTGCAGCCCAGCAAATATACATCGCCCTTGTATTGCCAAATCTTGTGGAGCTTCGTGATGAGCTCTTCAATGCCGTAGCCCGTTTTAGCTGATATTAGGCTGACATTCTTAATATTGAGGGCATCAAAGCCGCCGTGCTGCACGAATTGATCTTTTAGGCAGTTCTGTACATGGTTCAGGTAGCTGTTGGAGTCACGCGGCAGCAAATCCACCTTGTTGCCGACCAGAAAGACGGGACGCTTGGCGCCCAGAACTTGCTGCATGCCTGGCCAGATGGATCCGGGCAAATCGAGTAAATCCACAATGATGATGGCCAGCGCAAACTTATCCTGAATGCGCGATATAGTTTCCACATAGGCAGATGCGGGCACTTCGACGTCTAGTGCTATGTTGTAGTGTTTGAGAAAGTGACAGCGCTGACAGGTGATAGTCCTTAGCTCAAGATCAGAACGTCCCTGCAAATTCAAACTCAAGTAATACTTTTTAAATATTTTGTATAGTTTGGCAAACCTTAAAGATCTCGCTGGGAATGTAGCCAGGCATGGAGCTGCTAGCGCAGTGTAAATGCGCGCCACATCCGTTGCAAGGCACTGATGATGGGGAGACTGTGGCATCTGGTGTTCCATGCTTGGAGTCTATTAACCCTGAATCGCCTTCGCTTCCACCCGCATAAAATTCATAGTCCTCCATCCAGTTTTTGGGATACGGTGGTATAGATTGTGGCGCCATCTTGCGGTCAATCTCCAGTAGTACGTGTAATGGTGGAAATACCGAGGGACTCAGATGCTTCATCTTGCCCAGCGGCGCCAAATTGTGCTCGAGAAAAGAGCTGTAGTGCACATGCTCGTAGTTGACATAACGTTCCCGGGCCGCCTCCCATGCCTTTTGGCGGAAACTCTGATTGGCATTGGCTGTTGTATTTTGTAACCTTTTGCAAGTGCAATATAAATTTTCATTCAACCTTTTGATGAAACACGATGTTTTCAACATTTTTGGGAATTTGACATTCAAACATTGTCTAACAGCTATGACACTATGTTTAGTGCTGTTAAACAGTGCACTGTGTGTGCGTTAAGTGTTGTGAAGCGTGTCGAAAAAAGCAAAAAACACTCGTCGGAAAAGAGAAAAAAGAAAGCAGCAAAGCAAGCATTAGCGAAAGCAGAGCGTGTACAGAAGGTGAGTGAGTGCGTGCTAAAAAAGCGTGTATGTATTAAATTGAGACTAAAAAGAAGCGAAAAACGTGTACAAAGCACACACAAAATGCATTTGCAATATACATTATTCAATTGCACAAAGTGCAAATTGGTAAAAGTACAGAGTGCAAGCCAAATAGCGATTAGGAAAGTGTAGAAAAAAAGACACAAGTGTATGTGTGCGCCAGTGTGCGTGTGTATGTGTGTGTGAATTTGTGAGTGTAGCATGAGCGTGCTGTGTGTTGCGTTGCGTTCATGTATGTGTCAGTGTATATGAATCAAAGTAAAACGAAGCGCGACCTAATTTTAAACTACAACGTTACAATAATATTTGCATAAATAAATACAGAAATGTGCAAAAGCAATTGTACAAGTTATCAATACAATAGTGAAAATCCAAACATTTGTTGTTGTGGCATGCCACACGAACAGTTGCCGCCGTTGCCCGTCGCCGCCATTGTCTAGGCAGCAGCAACAACAACGACTCGCCTCTCGCACATTTCTTCGTTCCTTTGCCTCTTCTTCCTACATACATATATTGTTGTTGTGAGCGCCATGTTGAGTAATACACGACGACAACAACAGAAACATTTGCGAGAGCGGCTCATCAATTTTGTGAGTGTTGCAACTTTCATTCCAACTCGTTTCAAATTGTCCCTATATGCGCTCCCTAGAGCTTCGGTTCTCTTTTTTTTTGTATTTCTTCTCTGTTGTTGTCTTTGCTGAGGCTTAAAACTGGTATTTTCTTTATAATGAACTATGCAATTGTGGGAGTTTTTACTTATTGGTGTGCGAACAGAACAAGGTGGAAAAGAAAAATCAATAGTCCACCAATAGTAATACAAAATTAGACAATTTCAACATCATTCGACGTCTTTTCTTATTGCGGGCCCAACTGCTGTTTCAAACTAGTGCAAGTGAGATAGTTGCATTTCATAGAAGCACACGTACGCACACCAATGTAACTGAAATTTCCAGCAAATGTCTGCTCGTCGATGTAGTAGTTGTTGCTGCTGTTATTGTTGGTGTTGTAATGTAATTGCGAAATCATAACGGCAGTTGAAAGTTGAGAGCGCTTAGCCAAGAGTGCATGTGTTTGTGTATGCGATATGTGAACGTGTATGTGTTAGTGTGTTGGATCCATTGCTGTAAGTGAAGCGCTCTTAGACGAAGTTTGTACTCGCTACTCGGTGTATGTCTGTCAGTGTCTCCTTAGGCCGCCCACACACAGCCGGCGCAAGTGTAGCGCATATGGTAGCGTCAACAAGCTGGTCCCAGTCCCAGCGGCTGTCGCAACCACAACACATGTTGTCTGCACAGTGGAACAATTGCAGCAATCTCGATTTAGTAAAAGTATTTCTCGATGATATTATATGTACATATGTATATAATTTTTTTTGAAGAGGAAATAAGGACTGCGATGAAAATGCATTAAAAGTGTTATTAATATAAAATATTCAAGAATGTCGTTCAACCATGTATATATATATTACACTGTGCGGGAGCTACTAAAAATTCAAATAAGCAACGCAAATGACTAAAATGCAGAAATTGCCTTGAAAAGTGAAAGGCATTCAAAGTGAGCGCGGCACACGAGCGAATTGCGAGTTTTTGATATTTCTGTTTAACCTTTGTCGTTCTCTTTTTTCTTAATGTTGTTATTTTACTGGGGGCAGCTTTGCACATTTGACATTTTCCAACACACACAAAGTACATTCCGTTGGTGTTGCACATTGCGGCTGCGCAAAACACTTTTCTTGCTATTGTATAGAATGTTTTTTGGACTACGAGTGAATCGTCGTTGCTGTTGTTGTTTTTCTCAGCTGGTTGTGCAACGGTTAAAACGATAGCGACAGCGTCAGCGCGGCAGCTCTTTCGCAATTTGCAAGTTCGGTTCGGTTTTGCTCTCTCGCAACGGTCACACTCAAAAAAGTGGGGCTTTGTGCTTTTTTCGCACAAAAACACAAAAAAAAAACAACAAATTTCGCCAAGTTTGTGCTTATTTTAATTTTGCTGTGCTACTTTAATGTCACGTTTTGTTGTTATTGCAATATATTTACAATTTTTGTACTTTGCAGAAATCAAATATAAAAACAAGTATTACGAGCAATTTGTACTGGAAACATTTTGGCCGCGCATCTAAATTTCTCCTGTCTATATCACAACAACAACAACTGCTGCTGTTGTGAGTGCGCGTTTTCTTTTGAACGCTCTCCCAGAACCACAGAAAAACAAAAGCTTCTACATGATGTCGTCGGATCAACAATTCTTTCTAAAATGGAACGATTTTCAAACGAATATGGTGACCTCGTTCCGTCACTTGCGCGATGAGAAGAGCTTCACAGACGTAAGTACTAAGCCCTTCTTTCTTTTCGTGGGAGATAATTAATTTGTGCGTTTCGAAAAATGTTTCAACTGTTTCCACAACAATAATAATAATAAGCCAACTCACCACCAACAAACTCTTGCCAGGGTCATTTTTATAAGCCATTCATTTCTACCTGCACATCATCTACCTGTTTTTTTAGTTTTGCTTTACTTCGACATTTGTTATGTTTTTGTGTTGGGGAAAATTGTAATGATTTCCTTATGACTTGGATTTGATTTTTCCCTTACAGGTAACACTCGCCTGCGAAGGCCAAACCTGCAAAGCACACAAAATGGTGCTTTCAGCTTGCAGTCCCTACTTCAAGGCGCTATTGGAGGTAAATGAACAGAATCTTGAAATAACAATTACAATATTTACTAAATTCCTATTTCAATTTAAAGGAGAATCCGTCAAAGCATCCCATTATCATACTGAAAGATGTCTCCTACATCCACCTGCAGGCAATATTGGAGTTTATGTATGCCGGTGAAGTTAATGTTTCGCAAGAACAGCTGCCGGCATTTCTTAAAACCGCTGATCGACTCAAGGTGAAAGGCTTAGCAGAGACACCTAGTTCTATAAAACGGGAGGGTTGATGGTATTTAAACCAATAATACACATAAATACACAACTATAAGAAACTTATATATGCAAGCAAGAAAACAAAGCAAAATTCCAACAACCATAACAACAAAAAATTGAAATGCGAAAATAGTGGAAAATTACAAAATGAAAAAGAGAAACATTTGAGATATATACGACACATACACAAAAATGACACACATACAAAATTCATTTCGATAATCTATTCATACCATCCAAAACTCACATATTGATAGCAATTGACAGATATCACAGTTCAAACTAAAAAGTGAAGTTTATGATTATGAACCCCCAAAATTAACCATTACCAACTGCAATATTTATGAACCCGGTCGACCCATTGAACTTGATTTGTATCGTATTTTTAATTTCATCTTAAAATAGTTTGTAACATATTCTTAAAAACACACATAAACCACACACTGTAAAAAAGGCAAAATATGGACAACCCAAAACAAAACAAAACAAAAAACGCACTTTTGTAAAGTAATTAAAAGAGAATTCATAAAGAATATATAGAAACATAATTATACATAATAATATATAGTGTGAAAAAATGTGCAAGTAGAAAGTTAAAAGAAAATCATCCGCACGCCCGCGCGAATATTTACAACAAAACACATTCAGTTAGTTTTTAAGTCACTAACTAAAAACAACCACAACACCATTCGCTCCACACACACCTCCACCCTCGTTCACAAAAGAAAAAAAACCAAAAAACACCTCACTGAGAGACAGAGAAATATGAAAGAACAACATTTAAGTAAATTATATATAAACAAAATACAAAAATACCTTACATCTTAATGCAAACAATTTTAAATACTTTAAAGTTTCAGCTGTTTTCAAGGTATTTTTCAACTTTCATCTACCCATAATTACTATATATATTTTTAAAATAATAACGTTCACCGTTTGCGATGTGAAGCCACTTTCATGTGAAGCTATCAATTCTACTTAGTTTTTTAATGATAGTAAACATAAAATTGATGAAACATATATAAAAAAAAAACAAAAGAAAACAAAAACAAAACGATACTTGAATATTATTACATAAAGTAAAATATTTATATGTATGTATATGTATACATGTGAGCATAGATTTAAATAACTACGATAAATAAACAGAATAATTCCAAAAATACAACAAATTGTAATTATTGTGTGGGACAATTCGATTTGCATTCGAGTTCGTTTATAACATTTATGTTATGCATTAGTATGTTTCTTTCACAATTTTAACAAAATGTATTTGAGGCTCTTACAAATTACACTAATATTATTTATTTAAGCTGCCCAAAATTCGTTAGCAGAAATGATTGGGGAGATTTCGTTTTTAGCCCATGAATGCGATTGCATGAACTATATTGCAATTTTGATTTCAATTTGAAAACTAGTTTCGATTCTTTTGTATATTATGCTAAATGAGTGTGTTTAAATATTTTTAATTATTTAAACAATACGCATTGCGCGTATTCAGTTCGAATGGATCGGTGCGCATCTTCTCTTGATTGACGCCAACATAACGCGCCACGTCGCAAATTAGATTGGGTCGCTCCTCGGCGCTGGGCGCGCATGGTGACCAAATCTTGATATCGTTATCGATGCCACTTGTGGCTAGCATGCAGATATCTGGATGTGGCTGAACGCAATTGACAATCGCCCCATCCGCCCGATAGACTGCTCGGATTTTAGCCGTTTCGCCCTCCCAAATGTAGAAGTTGCCATCATCGGAGCCGGCGGCAATGAACTCGCCATTAAAACCCAAATAGTTGGCCTCCTTGATGTCCGTGGTGATGTTGCAATGACCCACATAGCGTTGCTTATAATCTTTCGCAGTTCGACGCAACGCATACTCATCATCTGTCAAGCGCAAATAGCTAAGTTCGCTCTCAATGAACACTGGCTCGTGCTCCGACGATTGTCCCGACAATTCACCCGACTGCTGCTGTTGATTCTCGCGTATCTTTTTGTGCAGCCGCAGCACACCAGGATTGATGGCAAAGTTAGGAAAACGCTGTATCAGCTCCTGCAGACACTTGTCCGCCTCCTGGGGTCGATGGAGCTCGAGCAACGCATGTGCCAGACGATAATGCGCCTTCACATACGTGGGATCCAAACGCAAAGCCTCGTGGCAATCACGCAGCGCCGCATAGATGTCCCCAAACCAGCCGCGTCGCATCAGCGCCGTGGCCCGATTCAAGTAAAGCACCTCGCCTTTCGGATACTCGGCCAAGGCAGCCGAATAGGCATCCACTGCCGCCAGCAGCTTGCCATTGCCCAAGTGTTCGTTGCCCAGCTTCTTGTGCCGCTCAATGCTGCTGGGCAGCGTGCGACGTTTTTGTTCTTTCTTGCATGTTGTGATGGCTGCCTTCGCATCCAGACTAATTGCAGTCTCCACATGCTCGTCCGTCTCCTGCTCGGCGTCCGTTTCCACGGGCGTTGCCGTGTACTCTGGCAGCTCATAGAAAATGGGCGGCGTGGCATTATGCAGATCATAGCGATAGATGTGTTCACATCCCATATTCACGAGCAGCTCCGTTGAGTTGTAATTGTTAAAAGTGAGATAGGTAACGGTGCGAGATTCATGCTCGATGTTGCGACTAATGTTCTTCACAATTTGTCCAGGTGCATAATAGGAGACACAGCTGTTGGCTGGTTGGAAAAATAAATTAACGCGGGATTAAAGATTTTCCAAAGAAAGCCGAATACTATACCTTCGTCTGGCAACATGCGGCGATCAAAGACACGCGCATAGGGATCGTTGGCGCCCACAGCTAGATACTCGGTGCGTCGCGGATTTATGGCCAGGCACTTTGCCTCTATGGTGGACTCCACTTGGCTGGACAGGCTGAGCAACCGTACGCCGCCGCTGCCGCTTGCCAGCTGCTCCTCGCTAGTGCTTCGGCATCGATGCGGCTCCCGCATGTCTAGCTGCAGTATGTTACCATCTTCGCCCGCTGACCAGAAGATATGCGGCGAATCTGGAGCGGTGGCCAGGCGCTTAACACGCATCAGATGACAATTGCAGGAGAAGAGCGTTTCGTTTCCATGATTGATATCATAGACATAGATGAACTTATCGGCGCCACATGTGGCCACAATGTTATTGTTGTGCCGGGGCAGAAACTTGACCGAGAATATGTTACCCAGATGCTTGGTGTTGATAGTTTGAACTCGTCGCTTGCGAAACGGGTCCCAGATCATCACCTTGTAGTCATCGGAGCCTGATGCCAGCAACAGGCCATCGCTGGTCCACTCCAGGCAGTTGACACAGCCCTCGTGGCCGGTGAGCAGTGTCTCCTGTTCGAGGCGATCGATGTAAGCGGGCGACGCCTGGAGCCGGCGGCGCAACTGTTCATCGACAGCCGAGCAGCCGAATTGTTGACGCTGCCAGTGCAACGAGCTGGCGTTCAAGGCCGTCCGCTGTCTGTCACTCTCGTGCCGTTGATAACGCGAACTCGAATACTTGGTACGCCACAGCGGCAGTTCATCGCTCGACATTATCTCTGCTTGGGTTGTGCGCGTAAATTGTTTAGAGGATTGTTATTATGAAACTTGCTCAATTTATTATTGCATTATAGCCATGCCTTTACCTTTACCTTTGCGTTGCCGCTTTGCCCTTTTACACCCAGTTCGCAGTTGCCCCCTTTTTGTAGTTTCTCGTTCGCCTCGCCTGCTGTGTTTATTGTTTTTTTTTGCTCTTAATTTTTGTTTTGCTCGGCGTGGCTCACACACGTTGCAATCGTTCAATGCACGATTCGCAGTGCAAGCGGATGACACTTGTGAGAACACTTTGACACACTTGTCATTTTCTATTTGCCAGTCCAAATATTGCTTTAATCCCAACAAATTTGTTTCACAAATGCACAGGTAAATTGGAAATGCACCGTGTAAGAGCCGCATTAGAGATGGTCGATTTCCATTGATATGCGCTAAATAGCAAGCTACAAGAACTTTTGCATTGTGCCATTGCTATTCCAATGGTAAGACTGAATTTCTGTCAAATTAAATTTATTTTTAATCACTTATGTTGTGTTGAACATTGTGTGAAAAAAGAGTTTGGCGCCATTACATCAAGAGCTAAACCATTCAAATTCGTGGTAATGTGAGTGAACACGCGCCCAATCGATAAGATACATTATCGATATGTTAGACACAGTGCTGCGTTTAGTCCATCGCTAATAATAATCAATAAACAGAGCACTTCTTTTGGACGGTCAAGCAAAATAGGAAATATCTTTTATAAAAAGAGCATCGATTTGTATGCAAAGTGTGTTTAAAACAGCGTTGGTGAGTGAAACATGTCCAAAGAACAAGTGGGCGAGTGTGAGAAGAGTCAGAAGGTGGAACAACCCAAACAGAAGACCAACAGCGACGATGATGATGATTCCGAATCAGATGAGTATCAATCGGCGGGCGAGGGTGACGACGATGATGACGATACAACAACTGCGACGGCGACGACAACAGCAACAGCCCAAACACAAGCAGCAGCAACAAAAACAACAATAGCAAATGAACAACCAAAAAAAACTGCCCCAGAGCCTGCCCCA
Organism: Drosophila nasuta; assembly: GCF_023558535.2. Taxonomy (NCBI): domain Eukaryota; kingdom Metazoa; phylum Arthropoda; class Insecta; order Diptera; family Drosophilidae; genus Drosophila; species Drosophila nasuta. Next base: position 20,676,801 of record NC_083457.1, read on the forward strand.
CTGCCCGATGACTGTGTCGAGTATCCAATGCATCGGAGCGTTTTTGAAAACGACATTCGAACGCTGCAGCGTCGCTTGCTGCTGAGCACAGCGGCCAGTGAAGTAGCTACCAGAGACACGCACGGCAATACACCGCTCCATCTGGCCGTCATGCTGGGCAGAAGCTGTTGTGTGCGCCTCCTGTTAGCCCAGAATGCGCCCGTCAAGGTAAAGAACAATGAGGGCTGGTCACCGCTGGCCGAAGCCATTAGCTATGGCCATCGTCAGACCATAACACAAGTGCTGCGCATGCTGAAGCTGCAGTCGCGCGAACACATGGAGAGTCGACGCGAACGACTCGTGCAAGCGCTGCAACAGATGCAGGACTTTTATATGGAGTTCAAGTGGGATTTTCAGTCGTGGCTGCCGCTTGTCTCTCGGATCTTGCCCTCAGACATTTGCCGGCTCTACAAATGCGGCGCATCGCTGCGTCTGGATACCACGTTGGTGGACTTTAATGATATGCGCTGGGATCGTGGCGATATCTCGTTTTTGTTTCGAGGCGAAGCGCCGCCCAACGAGTCGTTGGTGCTGCTGGACAATGAACAGCAGTGCTATCAACGTTTACGCTACGAGGAATCTGACATGGAAGACGAGGTGGATGTACTCATGTCCACGGATATATTGGCCACACAAATGTCCACCAAGACAATACAGTTTGCGCGCGCCCAACGTGGCTGGCTTTTTAGAGCGAATCGCAAGGAATTAATTGGTGGACAGTATCAATGTGAGATCTATACCATACAGGGACTGGTGTTAAAGCAGCGCAAGCGACGAGAGCATCTATCCCACGAGGACTTGCAAAAGAATCGCGCCATTGTCGAGACAATCACCAAAGGTGGCAGTGGAGGCGGCAGCGTCGGAGTCGGCGGCCAGCTTGACTCGAATGCAGCAACGACACCAACGGGAAGCAGTCTCACATTACCAGAGCTACCGCGTCGCAGTTCGTTGCAACCGCCACCTGCCACAAGTGTGACCTGGTCGGAGTACATAAGCGCACCCGTTGGCAAATGTCCGCAACTGGGTCGGACACCAGTTCACAAGCAATCGAACAAAACGCTGCGTGCCACGGTTGCGATGAGTGCTGATTTTCCGCTCAGCGTGGACATGCTCCTCGATGTGCTTGAGGTGGTGGCACCGCTCAAGCACATAAACAAGTTACGGGAGTTTGTAACACTTAAACTACCCACGGGCTTTCCGGTTAAGATCGAGATACCTGTGCTGCACACGGTGACGGCGAAAGTGACGTTTCAGAAATTTGAGTTTCGCGATAATATACCCGCAAAACTGTTTGAAATACCATCGCACTATTGGGAGGATGTGCGGCGTTTCCATGACTTATGACCTAGCGATGAATCATCGTCATCCTCATCAGCAGCCAACACGCCCAGCTCCGCCAAGCCGATGGATTTGAATCGCAACAGCAGCAGTAGCAGCAGCGGAAAGGGCAAAAGCGGCAATAGCAGCAATCGAACGTCCATTGCGGACTTTGATTAAGAATGGCAGGCGGTCCTCTTTCAATTCCCTTTGTTACTCCCCACTTGCCCCCAAACGCTTGCTTTCAACAGTCAGAAAGAAAATTGCAATTTTCACCACAAAATTATCAATCGGTTAAATTATAGAATGTGTGTCCCCCCTTCATTTTTATTTCGTTCATTAAAATGTAACGCTCTGAAAATTGCAATTTTATACTAAGAAAAGAGAAAACAACAAATTGAATTTGTTTTGGACACCTGTGTGTCGATTTAACTAACTGTATTTCATATGTTGTAACGCTGATCAATCCCTAACAAGTGTCATTGTCGCAATACCGATTATACACGGTACCCAAAGCAAGCTAAATATTTTCAGTATATACATATGTAGGTAAGGTAGATCATTCAAGTAAGTAACCCATAACCTCGGTCTGTCTGTCTTCCTGAATAATTTTTAGTCAACTTATATGAGAACAATCAAGTGTTGTGCATTTCTAAAACTTAGTTGAAAGTTAATAACCTTGTAATATTCAGATCAATACCCTTTATTACACTTCCCTATCATATTTTGTATATTGCTTTCATAGCTATGGGTACCGGGTATCTCAAAGTCGAATATAATCGACTATAACTTTCGTACATTTGTTAAGGTTCATGTTTTTACCTTCATTTTTTGTAACACTTTATTATATTTATTGTTGCAATAGGCTGATGAGTTTATGTGATTTGACTTAGCTTAATAACATTCTGCACAGATTTGTCATGGTTAAAAAAATTATCTAATCGTGACTCGTGCTTTTGCTCCCGTCCACTTTTCTTTATCTGGCGTAATGATTCAGTTCTGGCAGCAGTGATAATAAAACACTGTCAAGTGGCTAGCAAAACACATTTTCATTTTCAAATATCGTCAATCAAGAATCAACTTTCTCATCAGTTAATCACAAACAATATCAAAATGTAGTCGATTTAATTATCAGTTGTTGATTTATTATCATTTGTAGAGCGAGCGATATTCAACAAAGTTGTATACGCAATTGTATATTATTTTTTCGTATTATATGTTCATTTTTTTGTAATATTTAGTGCAATTTTCAATTTTGTTTTAAGCTAAGTAATAACATCGTAAATATGTATTTACGAAACCGAAAAACATGCCACTTGAAAGCTCTTTTACTCTTTCCATCAAACTAATTTAATGATGATTTTAAGGATGATCTACTTATAATATCATTTATCATACGAAAGAGTATACCATGATGTTTGCCTAGTAATAGTTAAATAACAAATGTCTACTATCTAAGTTATTTATGTATTAAGCTAAAACAATCGTCCGCTAATCGTTTCCTAAACAAAGTTTCATAACCAACAAAAGTATTTTCGAGGTCACAAAAAGTTAGACAGCTTCAGAATATAAACAACTTTATGTACACAGATAGTTCCAATTTCATTCATGCATTTATTTATTTTACTTCGTATGTGTGTATTGTATATACTATTTTGTTTATTAACATGTGGCTAGCGCTACAACTTTTACCACTTAATCCGCATTGATAGCCCATAATATTTATGCTTATTTATTATTATGTTTTTTTCCACAAAAATGTTATTGTTTATTGTGTAGAAAGCACAAATTTGCTATGTAACCACAATACCGCTAGGGAAATATTATCCCAATATCAATATAAATAAATGAAACCCAATATTATCACACAGATAATGCGAAAGATATTTTTAAAACACACAATCAATCCTAATATAGGTAACTTTTTCTAGTTGATACAAAACATATTTAAATGTAACCCGTGAGCATTTATAAACGCTCTGTAATGTAAACACAAATACACAAACAAACCTGTAAACTGTAACACGAAAGCAACAAGAATAAAACATTTTTATCAAAAAACGATTATCTAAGTTATTTAAAATGTGCGCCCACTTTTGTGCAGCACTAATTTAACATTAATCCAAGGCAGTCAATATCGATTATTAAGTGGCATTTGAAAGCTTGGTCCATTTTAAACCCTATTTATAACAAGTACATCTGCTTCAATGATGTGGTTCCATTAGCCGTCCCTCTCTTACACATAGCCGCTTATAGAATGATGCCGTCGGAAATTCTATTTAATGATGATGGAGGCCAGTCTAACAGTGTATTACCCGTTGAGCGTTTTCTTCCTTTGTCTGAAATACACAAAATTTAATGTCAATTGCAAAAATGAATGAACTGCTAATTATTACTTATAATTTAGCTTTTCAAACTATTAACAATCTAATTTTTCAAAGTTTTAGTTTCCAGTTCTCACGTCACTTCAAAATCGATAAGTTTAATTGAACTGGACTGAACTTTTTCCAGATCTAGTAAACTAAGTTGGACCAAGACCCGTGGTGCTCTTTTCACTGCAAAATAAACAATAAATACTTTTTAAGTAAAAACTGCTTAAAATAGATAGCTACAAATTGTAAAATATAAATCAATTAGTAAATTCAAAGCCGTCGATTTCCTCAAGTTCACAGCAGCAGCGTGTGTTGTGCTCCGTTTGTTGTGCATAATTAGGCAGTAAACACTAACAAAAGCCATCCCAGCAATGCAGCATCCGCTTCTGCTCTTGCAGCAACGATACACACCGTTGCCGCCACTAGAAAAGCAAATGCAACGATGGATGCCTGCAGCAGCCGCAGCAATCGGGCGCTTATTATGTTACAGTGACGAGAAGAAAGTTATCCTGATGAGCCAAACAAACTGATAATGACGCTTTCCTGCCAGCTTTGCAAATGACCCCAGTAAACAACGCACGCGTTCATTAAGAATCCAAGGCACATGATCGATACACCAACGCTTGGCTGGCCAAATTTACACCGATGCGGTGAAGCACAAGGTGAAACAGCACGACACGACGGAACCCTACGCCTATCACTGTGAGCACTGTGACTTTCCGTTGTCCTCGTTGAGGCACGCTTGACAGCATTCTACGGGGCGTAAGCATCATGGAACATAAGCATTCAAGCAACAAGGCGAGGAATCAAATTGAAAAAATGTAAAAATCTGCCAAATTTAAAAATTTGGCAAAATTTTGAGAATTGAAAAAATTATAAAAACGGCTAAATTTTTTAAAAATTGTAAAAACCAGCAAAAATTTTGAAAATTGAAAAATAAATTTAAAAATCGGTTAAATTTTACAAATTGAAAAAAATGTAAAATTTGTCAAAATTTTGATATTTAATAAAATGTAAAAATCGGCAAAATTTTGGAAATTGAAAAAATTGTAAAAATAAATGGATAGATACTTCTTTTTATATAAGTCCGTGTAATTCGCACATAAGAGTAGGTTCGTCTCTTTTGTCCGTGCAGTGCGTAAGTAAGATCTCTTTAATGTCGTCTCAGTTCAAGGTTACTCCTACTTCTTTTAGAATGTCGTTGGCTTTTTCTTCAATCTTGTTCCTAATTGCTCTAAGGAGCATCTGCCCATAGGGGGTCTGATCCGTTCCTCTTATGAATAGTAAAATTTCTTCGACGTTGAAAATGAAGTCCCTAAGGTCTTCAGGATTCCCGTCGTAAACTTTCATGAATCGAGTCTGGTCAGGTACACGTAAGAACGCGAATATGTCCATCGGGCGGTCAATTGTCGTGTTTTGATTAAGACGTGGACAGTTAGAAGCGGAGTTCACGGTTGAAGTGTTATTCGGAACCCTAGGTTAGTGCTCTTTACACTTTCTTCCGCAAGGTTGCTAGTGGCCCTAGTTCTAATGCTGGGTAAAAGCTTGCCTTTAATTGTTGACATTTGCGAATGTTTCTTACTGCTTTGACGAGTCTTTTTCGAGGCGTTGAAATGAAAAAATCGGCAAAATTTTTGATATTGTAAAAATCTGCAAAATATTGGATATCGAAAATGAGTCGTAAATGGTCTTCAAATACGATTTATAAAATAGCAAAAACAAATGTAAATCGAAAATTGATCATCCAGATGAATGAATTGAGATTATTTCTTGCTTGGCATTAACATTCGGTGAGAGAACTTGGAGCTTAATCACGGGCTCTCCTTTTGTTTTGTGGTGTCTGCCTTATCTCGTTGTTCTTTTTCAAACGGTACTTTTCACCAAATTTGAATGGTTGCTGTAATGTTCTGCATTTTGAAACCTAGTTTTAGTAACTTTGTGATTATTATGTAAAGACAATGTGTTGTCTGCATTAAGAAAAAATGAATTCATGGCACACAAATGAAGAACTTAACAGTGCCAAATGACGCTGGAACCATTTTGAAGACTCCTGGCTGTGTTACTCAGAGAATAGTTGAAGAAGGAATTTACATACACCATGGAGTAAATTGCGGACTAACGGACTTTTTGACAGTACAAGATTGGAAGTCACCGAACTTGGTTTTGAATTTCGGTATTGATGGACTTTCCTTATTCAAAAGCAGCTCCAAACTTGTTTCTTCTATGTTTTTCTTGTTGGCGTGGAGAAACTTCTAAGCCGAGTTGCGCGATGGATTACTTACAAGAATTTATTTCTGAGACAAAAATTGTTATGCAAGAGGGTTTTTGTTTTCTAATAATTTGTACCAAATTTGTGTTCTCTGTTTCGTAATGGACGCACCGGCAAAGTCTTATATTTTGAGAACTAAGTGACTTAGTGGATACAATACATGTGGCCGGTGTACGCAAAAAGGATAAATAAATAAACATCGCCTTATTTTTCCATCAGAAACCACCAATTCACCTAGAACTAATTATTCGTTCAGAAACAGAGCTCAGCCAAAACACCACTTAAAGCAATTACCATTAGAAATGATGAATTTTGATATTATATCACAATGTTCCTTAGATTACATGCACGTTATATGTTTAGGTGTGATGCAGACATTACTGAATGCATGGATAAGAAAAAGGAGGCAGACTTTTCTTTAACATCGTGGAAAATCGAATTGATTTTAAAAGAGTTGATTTTAATGGACATATGTAACATGATAGGGGAATTTAAAAGAAAACCTCGAACATTGAAAGATCTAGTGAGATGGAAGGAATGAGAGCTTAAACAACTTTTACTTTATACTGGACCTTTTATATTAAAATAAGTTCTTACTACAGATATGCTCACTTTTTATACCCGCTACCCATAGGGTAGAAGCGTATTATAACTTTATGCCGGCAGGAAATGTATGTAACAGGTAGAACGAGGCATCTCCGACCACTTATATTTTTTGAAGGACCTCAGTGTCGCTTATTTTATTAAATTGCTAATTTTCGGTTGATTTGTTTCAATTGCCTTTGATATTCTTCCTCTTTCTGCTGTTTATTTTTGCATTCCTCAACAGCTGTTTGCGTGATGCAGTTTTGGTGTAAACACTTGCATCATTGAAGTTAATGCACTTGGTCTAAATAAATTATAAGATATTGAGTGTGAATTCTGAAGGCTAAAAATGATGGGTTATACAGAAAGCGATAACAATATATAATATGTATTTATAGCAATGTGTTATAAACTCAAACCATAAACGTCTCGTTATGTTGATACAGAAAATATGTATAAAGAAACGTTGAAAATATTTTTATGGATTGCAATCATAGAAAATGTACGAAGAGATTTAATGTTCAGACTATTTTTTAATTTGTTTCCTTTTTTATATTCGATTTGTAGTTCATTTATTTATTGATTTTCATCTACAAGCGGAGCTTTACAGACTTAAACACTAAAAATTAACAAGTTTACATAAATTGTTTTTGGATTGTTAATTTTTATTTACTTTTTATCTTATGTTGATTATATATAATTTTAGGTTAGAATTAAAAATCATAAACCAAAGATATAGTAATAACGACTTAATCAGCGCAGACAAAACCGTTATCAAGTTTAATAAATTTTATTATTATTATTTTTGCAACTGTGTTAGTTTGTTAAAATTTCACTTTATTACTTTTACCATCATGCGTATATTTTACTTTGTTTAACAACAAACATTTTAGTTATATCCTTGTGTACTTTTTTTTATAAACATGTATTGTATATTATGATGTTTCTATTTTATTTTATTTCAGAATCCCATTACTAAAAAGGCAAAGCTCAGTGACGATGCAACTATTAATTTCATATTTTTTCTATCTCATTGTGAAAGTAGCCTTTGGGTGTAATTGGATAAAACGTGTGTTCGAATTCTCCCATGAACTCTTAAATAATATATTGCCTTATATTCGTAAACTTATGCAATTTCAAAATAAAGTTTTAATATATTTTTGTGAACCGTTATTAATTCATTACATTTTAAGAGTATATAGATTTCATTTTATTTTTTCGTGGATTTTCTTTAAATTGTTATAAATTGCAATAGAATGGCTAGTTTCGATTTTTATTACGGTTTTATGACCAATGATTTGCATATCTTTTTAAGTTTACCTACATATTCTGTCAATAAAAGGTAATATAAATTTTTGTAACTAAAAAGATAAACTTGCAGGTGTGCAAATTTTAATATAAATTTTATATAGATCTTTCACACTCAACAATTTTTATAAGCCATATATCTACATAATTTTTTTTATAAATAGTGTTATTCTTTAGGAAGATTTTTACTTTTTTACTTGTCTATTTCCTTTTTTTGCGTGTATGTAACTTGAAGTGAATTAGTTGAAAATATTTTTGTTGTGTATGAATTTTTGTTTTTTCATTTCTTGAATTTTAAATTGAAAATGTTTACATGATTTTATTTTTTAAAATAACGAGAATGTAACATTGTTACTTGCATTACGTTTTTAAAATTATTCAAATTTTTAAAAATGTTTTATGATTTTGTGTCCAAATTATTTGTAATATTCTCTACTCAAATATATATATGTATATATATATAAATTAACCTTTCGTCTCATATCAAGATTTTAGTTTAGATATTCTTCTAGGACTGTTCAAAATATACTTTCTTGTAATTTTCAGTATTTTAAATTTTATTTATAAAGAGTTTTCTAAATTAGTTAAAGTTGTAACTTTATGCAAGCACAAACAATTTATTATTTTCAATCAAGGACATCATATGTTATGTACGTGATAGTTGCATATTACATTTTTCATTAGGCGGAGATGTATACTGGCAGTTGTTTGTTTGTGTATTATTTTGTTTTTTTAATTGGATTACAAATTATTCTGAAATAAATTGAGCCGTTTCATTTACACAGTTTTGACTTTACGACTGAATAAAAGGTTAGTTTAATTTTAATTAAGTAAGGTACTTCTATTGCCTTATATTTACGGATGGTATACAAGTGCTGCGCCTGGAAAGATTTTCATATTTTACGTTTCACACAATGAAATAGAAGAAGTGAATTTGTGTACCACATCTATATATTTAAAATGTTTTGAATTATCGAACACAATATATACTCATTTACCTCAGATACAGCCTTTTTGCCGAAATGTACATTAGACATCTGAATTAAATAAGCTAAATGAAAATACAGCCAGATATCGAACAATGAAGCTTTCATATATTTCACATACTTTCTTCTACGCATAATATGCTCTCGTGTATAGTTTGTTTTTTTTTGTTTACATATTTTATTTGTATGTGGAAATACTTTTTAGGCAAGCCTAAGAGACTTGGGCGCAAAGTATTTAGTGGTCTGCACTTTCAAGAAAAGCGTCATTACGCATTTGTGTTATTCAAAATTATAATTCCACAAGTATCTGTTATTATGTAAAAATTTAAATAATTATCTGATTTTCACGATGACAAAACAAATTATTTTTTATTTATCTTTTATTTCGAGTGTTTTGCTATATTCTAATACTCATTAAATTGCAAAAACGAAAACGATGATTTTTTAAAATAAATTTGTAAAAATGTTATAAATAAACTTCGTAAAGTATACATTTATGATGTCTGAACTCGTATGCTTTGACTTGTCATAAGCAGCGTTAATCCTGCGGCCAATGCAAGAAGAAGTGGCTTTTGTGATGCACCGACAACGGCCGTATTACATAGTTCCTTGGTACAGGCGCAATAGGTAGCTGATACATCATGAGTGCCAGAGCGCCTTACACATTCTTTATCAGTGCGTTCATCAGGAATATAACCACAGCCGCGAACTATACGTGTTTTCCCATAAACTGAAAATTACATCAATTTAATAATTTTATGTATGTAATTATAAAAGGAATATTGTCTTATATGTAAGCTAGTAATAATATGAAATACATATAGGCAATAGAGCTCAAAAAATCGATATTTTTGATGTTTGGGAAACAGCTCAATATATTGGTCATCCACTTCAGTTAATCAGTGTAAGTTAATCCTTTTAATTAAAATTATTTCCTTTATTCCAATTTACTTTAAATATACAGTCGAGAGTGCTCGATTGTGAAATACCCGCTACCCATTTAGAATAAAATCGAAGTAGTGCAGTTTTAATTTTAAAATATACCAAATTGAAAGTACGAAAATATACCATAGACTATATTTTGTATATTTGCATATTATCACATCCAAAATATAGCATTGAGTACAAAATATACCAGATTGTCAATCAGAGCAAGTAAAAAAAAAAATTAAATAATTCAGAAGTTCCACAAATGTGCGACTGTTCTTTATTTAGATCAAGTTCATCTGCTTTAATAATGCAGTTTTATTATGCAAGTGTCTACATCAAAATTTAATCCCGCAAAATAAACTTAGGCAGGAAGAAAAATAATATCAAAGGCAATAGAATAATCAACCGAAAGTTAGCAATTTATAAATGATACGACACTGAGGGCATTCAACAAATCTGTGTTTATATAAATTTAATTATTATTCATCAATTGAATTTACTTATTTTTGTTTTATTTTATAACAAGAAACTCGCTCTGGAACGATTACATTTCTCTACAAAGTGGTCCAATTGATCGTCTTGGTGATTATCTTTAAACTAATGCCTCTATCTATTTCCTTTTATAATATTTTTTTGACTTTGTTCTTATGTATTTAAGAATTGCAATTGAATTTTCAGAATCATTAGAAGTCCTTCTTTTATAAACAACCGCTTATGAAATGATACGACGAAATTTTCTACTTTTCCTAATACTGGTCTAAATAGGGTATTAAAGTTCGCACAAAAAAATAAAGTTCTATTCCACACAGAAGTGTATATACGGCTCGTGATCCAAGGAGAATGTCAATATAAATTTGATTTGGTTTCCAAATGTGTTAATACTATGAGAAGTAACTCCGAAGTTACAATAATTGATGTTTTATATATATGTTTTTATATTACGCTAATTCGAAAACTTGTTATATTATTTATATTTTTGCTTTCGTGAAAAAAGTCAAATTACAGGCGTAGTTTCTAAGCTAAGATCCCAATTTTTAGTACAATTGTATAAGAATAACTACAATATGTATGACTTCTGTTTGATTGATAAATATATTTAGGAAATAATTTTATATTGGAAAACACGTCTGCGCAGTTTGAGCCCTTGTTGTTTCGGTCGATTATCTAATATAGTTTGAAGACTATTAAATATTTTGATTGTAGTAGTATATCGATATATATATATTATATATATATATATATTATATATACCTTTTGGTATATTTTAGTATTTTTAGTTTATAAATTTGGAATACTTTCTTAGAATCACATTATTCCAGCTATTCGTAGGGTATAAGAGTATTATAACTATGTGCCTGTAGGAAATGTATGTAAAAGGCAGAAGGAGTCATTTCTCACCCCATAAATTCATAATTCTCTAGCATTTATTATACCTGTGAATTTTTTTTGCGATCATTAAAAAATTGTAGAAGTATATTTTTTATTTTGAATGTAGTACAATATCGATTTACCAAATACCAAAGCCTACTTTGGTATATATTAGTATTCTTGCTATATATTCGTAGTATATTTTTAGAATCAGGTTTTATTGCAAATGGGTAGCGGGTATATTACAGTCGAGCTTACTCGACTGTAGCTTTCTTATTTGTTTCTATTACATTTCTAACAGATTGAATATACAGATGCATGTTTAAGTTTCGAATATACCACGGTGATGCTTCTCAAGATCTTTGACTTGGCTCTTTGGATGATACCAATATTGGTATTGCTAGAGTTTACTAAGAAATGACAGCCACAGGGCCAGAATAGTAGAGTAGGATCTAATATTCAGGGAAAACCAAGCATGGTTTAGCAAATGCTTTCTTGGCTTTGATGTGGCTACGATAGTCCTGAGTCTTCTCCAGTACCTGGGGTGCAAGGTCAGACGCATTCTAGCTTATTGCTTGGCCTTACATTAGCAATGCGCATCTTTAGATGTCGCAAGTTCAAATCTCCAGTTATAGTCACCGGCAGCTATAAAGTGTTCCACTAGTAAGTTGAAGTATTTCATAGATTAGGATTCTGATATGGAAACCCGAAGAGAACAGTTTTTGGCGGTGATCGAACAATGACCATTTTGTAAATTCATAAATTATCGCATTAATAGCATACATAAATACTTTGCTGCAGGTTATATATCGTTGCTTTCATTTTGATTGTTGACCGTTCATATAGTTTTTGTATGGCTACTTAAATATAGTGAAGTATACACAAAAATGCGATGTGCCTTTCTTGATGCATTGTGACAGAGAACGCCAACTTTATAACTTTGTGCCTGCAGGAAATGTACATATGTATGTTATGTATGTAAAATCCAGAAGCGGGCAACTCCGACCCCATAAAATATAGGGTATCGTCTTGGTTGTTGACGATGATCATGAATATATATACTTTATGAGGTCGGAGATGCCTCCTTCTATTACATACGTTTCCTGCAGGCACAAAGTTTACAACCCTTTTACACTATGGTAACCGTTTAAATTTAAACTATAAATATAGTATATACGTAAGTTGAGATTTAAGTTTAAACATACTTTTCTGCACAGTCTTGCGGCACAGCATAGGCTTGTATTTATCCTTAAGATGTTCCAATGGCTCTTGCTTGCTGCAGTTAACCTCCCCAATAGAGTAGGGCTCGAAAGGATCCCCACAACGGGGATCGTACTCGCTGTTGCAGTCGTAGCACATAAGGGCGGTGCATACTGTAAAAATCAAGTTAAGTACATAAGTGTAAATCTAGTAATGGGATAGTTATAACATAAATACCTATTCAATGTACATAACTACATACATATACACATATGTATATATCCAATGCACCTCTGTATATACTTATGTACATAATTAATGTATATTCATTGAACATACATTTGTATTTTCAGTTACATTCAATTATACTAACTTTACACTAAACTTGTACACACATTTCGTCACAATAAAACAAATACCATTTCAATATAAAATGTTACTTACCTTGCATGCAGCAAAGTGCCCCCAGCAAGAGTAATATTTTATTGATGAAAGACGTCATATTTAATTTGTTACTTTCAATACTTTTCTTCAACTGGACTTAACGCTTGCGTTGCTTTGACGTCCGATAATATTAATTTCCCGGAAATGTATTTAATTATTTTTTTTTCTAAAATATTAAAAATATAAAATAAGTTAAAGTTCTTAGTTTATTGTTAAACTTGAAATTATACTAGGATTGCCTCTATTATGTAATTTTTGAAATAAAATTCCTAATGGTATTATTCAAAATTTTTGACATTTTTCAAATCATAACTTAACAATTACGAAATAAATAAGTCAAAAGCAAAAGGCATGTGAGAATATATCAATTTAACAACATATATTTAGAGTTCAACATTTCTGCCCTTTGCCCCTTAGGACCAAAAGGATGTCCTAAAATAGAAAAAACCAGCCGTATTCCAACTGAAAACCAACTTAGGGAGATTTTAGGTTGAAGACGGTTTTGAAATCTCTTTGCCAATCTATGTATGTAATACATACTATGTATGTATGTACTATTTTCTTGCGAACTCGCATCTAACAGTTCAGATGCCTACAGATTTAAAGCTAATTAAAAATATTCTTGAAATGCTTATTGTTTGCTATTGCTGTCATAGATTAGACAAAACAAGTAAGAAAGCTACAGTCGAGTGTGCTCGACTGTGAGATACCCGCAACCCATTTTGAATAAAAGCTAAATATTGCGGTATTATTTTCAAAATATTCCGAAAATACTACAGAATACTACAAAAATACCAAATGATATATTTGGTATATCGATATAGTACCTCATTCAAAATATACCATAGACGGCACAATATAGGAGATGCCTCCTTATACCTGTTACATACATACATACATTTCCTGCCGGCACAAAGTTATAAAGCCATTCTACCTTATGGGGGTATACAAATTTCTAAAAAGTAGAAAATTCCGCTACATCGATCCATAAGCAGCTGGAACAAAGTTATATGTAATACCTATGGGCAGTGGGTACACAACTACAAATATATTAACTGGCAGTATCCTGTTTTGCATAATTTCCTTTCTCTGTCGTTGGACAACTTTCGCACATGTATACCCGCTACCCATAGGGTAGAAGGGCATTATATCTTTCTAAAAAAAATTTTGTGACGTTAGTGGATTCGTGTTTAGTACATTTGCTAACCTTAAAACTCAAGAATCCTATATTTTACGATTAAATAAGAAAGATAATTACTCCCATTAATTAAATTTTCTTTGATTTCTCTGCAGTCCTGAATCTCGAAAAATATTTTTTTAAGTAAATTTATGTAAAATAAAATAGTGCTTAACTCAAGACGATGCAAATATCAATATAAAACTGATACATATCAACGCTTTATAGAAGTCAAGGAGGATATTGTTATCTCCACCTATTTTACCGTATGGTATATTTAGCATTTACGAGTAGTACCTATATACCAAGTTTTACATTCAGGCTATTTAAGAATTTTTTCGGCACATTCAACAATAACTTTCCTATTTTTTACATATGGGAACAAGCCTTTTCGACATTATTCATTATTCAATTATGTAACTGATTTGCCACTATTTTATTATTTAAAGCTGTATAAAAATGTATCCAGTACCGTAGTTGTGCTCTTATTTATATAATTTAGCTTTTTTCAAAAGGTAAAAATTGACGAAAATGCCAAAAGTGTATATTAAAAGCCCTCAACCTAAAGTAAACCTGAATATTGTTTGCTAAAATAAATTATTTATTGAAAATCATTCCTAGGTGATCGTACGGCTAGAAAAATATGCAGATATGGCAATATCGACTCAAAAGTTAATGCTGATCAACATGTACATACAATATACTTTATAGGGATTTAATAATGCACTGTGAAAGCAATTATAATTTTAAAGCCGCAGTTTAGAATTTTATGTTAATTCACATGATAATTAAAGAGTATTTGTTTGTACATATTTGCAATGTAATGTATTATAACAATAATTTATTGAGAATGAATAGTAGGTCACAGTCGAGCACACTCGACAGCAGCTATCTTGCTCCTCGCTCAATTCATGAGTGGAGTCATTATGTATGACTCAAAAGCACAATGGCCTACAAACTACTTTTCGTACATACATACATATGTTAACCACTTAATTGGATTACAATGATTGGTACTGGTGTTAGTACCTTTTCCATGGAATGAGGTCTATGGACCGCCAAAAGCTATAAGAATATTGTATTATATATTATATATACCATTCTAAATGTATTATATATTATATATAATACATATATAATATATAATATTATATATTATACATAGTTTTTAAGCATTTAATCCATTATATAATTGTTACTTTGTTACTTGAACATGGCTCTCTATCAAGGAACTATTTTGGTTCTAGCTATTAACCCAAAAATAAGGAATGTACATTTGTCATACTAAACTTGTGTTGAAAAAACAGAAAAACTATGGCAATCGATAATGTTGGAAAGGTAGGGGCCGTTGTCATGTCATACAATCACACCACTGTGCTACTTTTTAGTATGTTATTTGGTCAAATTAAATAGCAATACACACGAACAAATATGAATATTTAGTCATACAACTTAAAAACCTATTATGTAACCCATAGCAAAAAAAAACTTTGTACTACTATTGCAAATTTAAAATCAGTTCACTTAATGGCCAACAAGTAATCCGACAAAACCGATTTATAATAGCTTAATAACTGACCTACATAGTTCAGTTCCTAGTTAATTATGCTACCGGATATCGAAAACTTTTTAAAATTTTCAATGATAAATGACATTTCGAGTTAAATATAAATTTTCGTAGTTTCTTATGTAATGTAACATGGTAGAACATAAACCAGGCATATATAACGTAATGCGAACCGAATGGACATATCGATTTATCTGGCCAAAACAGGGAGGAACGGGTGGACACACACTAATGGTAATAGTAGCGACAATGTCGTGCTGTCGATGAAAGAATATAGCGACAGTCGATATAAGCAACCGTATTCTAAAACAATTATTTTGTCACATATTTAAAATATAAATTTTCCAAAGAGATTAACTTAAACTGACATATAACGTATTGTTTTTGTTTCAATTGTTAACAAATTATATATGCAAATACATTTTTTTCTGCATTTTACAAGAAATATTCTAAATATCATTATTATTTTGTTATATTTAAGGTTCGATGTCCAATATAAACTTTACACACTAATTGCTGAAATGGTTTTGTAATCACTTTTGCACTTTTATTGCGGAGTAACTCCCAGTATCACAGAATTTGCACGATTATATAATACTTTTGTTTTTATAGTTAATATCTATGGCATGTGGTTAAATGAAAACATTTACAAAAGAATTTGAAAAACTTTTTTTTTAATATTTACATAAGAGGCGAAAATGTATTTCGAGTATGACAACTTCTCGTCTTTGCGAGTTTCTATCAATTGAAATAGCCTTTGAATGAACTGAGTAAATGCCGAGAAAGGCCTATTCAGGTTGATTCCAAACCGAAATGAAAGCGAAAAGCATTGAGAAGGGCTCAGTGAGCTGAGTGAGCTGCTGTGGGTGAGTTTGCCATGTGAACCACTTTTATGCAAACGGCAAGGACGAGACACAAAGTTAAAACGCTACGAATTACGGATGGATAAAAGAGCTGCGAGGTGGTGAAAAGTACACGATTGAGAGAATACGCGTCCCAAAGGAAACAGCAGAAGAGCAAAAATTTGTTAAATCGATAGCAAGCGTCATGAAGCACAGAGAAATATGTTATCTAATAACATAGTCAAGAACTTGAAATCAGTATTTCCACAAATGAATATTTAGCAATTAAATAATTAAATATATTTATTTAGCACATATAAGTTTGTAATTATTTCTTTTTTTTTTACATTCAATTTCTCTGAAGCACACAGAATACGCGACGGAAAATCACAATACGTTGCAACCCCAAAAAAGACAATGTTCGTTCTAAGCGGCGGCCCTGTACAACTTTTGTATGTGAGCAATAGGCGGTAAACGGTTAGAAAACGGTTAAAAACGACCAGTTTGAAGAGATTTCGCTGAGCATGCGCAAAGAGAGTACACACAAATCTAAGGGTTGTTATTATGTGTTGAAAAAGTAAAGCTCCCACGATTTTCACCTCAACAAGGTAAGTTGAATAATCAGTGTTTGGTCGATATAAGTTAGCTTCTGATGGCCGACATCATTTCAGACCAAAACATTTGAACCTGTGGATCATTCATCAAGGCTTGTTTCTTTTTACTTAATACTATATTAAGTATATCTGCATTTTTGTATCTTTCTCGACATAAATTTTTTGAATCTAAAGATTCAGCATCATGATCTCCCGGTTCGTCAAATGTCTCCAGGTCCACTGCTGAGGAAGAAAGAATCGCAACTTGCGCTGACATTATGATTTTAGTGACTGATTAATATAGTCAAATAAATATAAAAGCACTTACCTCTTTTACTCTTGCTGTTTGTTTCTGTTTTCAAGCGTTCTACACGTTTTTGGTAAGGTTTCCGTAGTTTCTGTATTTCCCTTACTGTTGGCATAGGTGTTACCCTGCTGCGTTTATTAGCTATGGTGATTAAGCCAGAGTCATTGTGCAAAGTTTCTGGGACTTCTTGTTGTAAGCGTCGTTTTACGTGTAGATTTAAGCGCTCCTTGATGTTGCACTTTCCCAATGCAGCTGATGATTCCAATTTTATAACTTGAAGGTTTTCGGGCAGCTCGGCCGACATTGTACAACATATGTTTAGCGATTCCAAGCAAATGTCTAGCCGATCTGGCAACCTTCGGCCTATATATCTTGCATGGTACGTAGCACATGCGAGGTTGATTCCGTGTGACGTCACAAGCAAAACCAGTTGGGTACTTTAAAATTAATGCAAGAAAATAGAGCACAGTATAAATCGAAATACTATCACATATATGCGAACGTATATATATTTATTTAACACCTTTCGTTTCTATCTGTATCGTAGTAGTCCGCCTACTTCCTGTACCACATTTGTAGAGTCTTCATGCGCTTGACCTTCTTCTGAAGCTGCAAGACACCATACATGAGAGCTTCAGCCGTGGGAGGGCAGCCAGGCACGTAAATATCGACGGGGATTATTCGATCGCAGCCTCGCACAACAGAATATGAGTAATGATAGTAACCGCCGCCATTAGCACAGCTTCCCATCGAAATGACCCAACGTGGTTCCGGCATCTGGTCGTAAACCTTGCGCAGAGCTGGCGCCATTTTATTGGTCAGCGTTCCAGCGACAATGATAACATCGGCCTGGCGTGGTGATGCTCGGAATACTACGCCATAACGATCCATATCATATCTGCAATAAATGCATATGTTCAAAAAATAAGTTGCAGCCCTTGGATCGGATCTTACCGTGGTGCTGCAATATGCATCATTTCGACGGCGCAGCACGCCAGGCCAAATGTCAGTGGCCAAATTGAACCCTTGCGGCCCCAGTTGAGCAGATCATCTAGCCTGGCTAGCGACCACTCGGCCATGCTGGACTGCTTGGTGCCGAAAGGAGAATAACCTTTCTTTGGTAGCGAATTATTAGTATCAACGACAGGCATCGTCTGTTGTTGTCGCACCAGTAAGTGGCTCAACGGAGCTGTGAGAGACACAGTTTTGTTGCATGACGCATTCGCTGTGATTCGGGTCGCATTTAGTAGTTTAGCGAACGTCGGCGCACCAATATGTCGCAACATTTTCAATCTCTTCAATAGAATTTGTCCAATTCTTTTATGTAATTTGCAAACTAAACCAGGGCTGCAAGGGCACTTTCTTCTTCTTTAAAAAAAGTAAACAAAATGTGCCATTCAGTGTGACCATCGCATTATCACACTGGAAATTGAGGAACCGTATTATTTTGGTATTATATAGTATATAATAAAATTTATCGGTCCACCATCTTGAATTTTCGTAAATTTTCTGGCAGCGCTGGCCATACGTTTTCTGCGACATCAACGGGGTTCCATGTAAAATTGTTAAATCAACATAAATAAAGTGATTAATTCCACAAGTAAATGTTAAAAAGTGCTTATAAATTAACAATCCAGCAAGTTATCAATAATTCATCGCACCAAATACCCATGAAGTTGGAAATATCAATGTTCAAGTAGCAGCATACATATGTAGTATATAATATAACATTTCTGCTTGCTCGCGTCGTCGTCGACAGAAAATTTGTTGCATTGGTATTGGTGTATCGGTTAACTAGCCAGGCAGCCCATAACAAATACTGCGTGTGTGAGAGAGCGAGAGAGAGAAAAGGTACTCCACTGGGCAGTGTTTGCATTCAGTTTGTGTTTTTTCCAGTGTGTACATACTATGTACATGCCAATGTAAGAGTCGACGCAAGCTAAGGACCATTTGAGCCTTGTATTCTTGAGTTATGAGTGTCGCTGCAATGACTATGGACGATCAGAGACCCTTAATGAACAATTACGATAAAATGTCTACAAAATATGATTCGAATTTGCATATGCTCAGCAGTGGCAGTGGAGGGGGTGGCGTAGTTGCTGGGAGCAACGGTAATGCCGCCGGTGTCGCTGCCGCTTGTAGCAACAGTGGCCCTTCTGGCCCCGCATCGCCAACGCCATCGGGCTCTGAGGAGCTGCCAACGTCACTTCAACAGCAACAACAACATCATCATCACCACCACCATCATCATCATCATTCGACATCAACACAAGCGCAGCAAACACAGGAGCCACAACTACCGCAACAACAGCCTAGCAGACATCATCATCACCAGCAACAACAACAACAACTGCAGCAGCACCAACAACAACATCAAAAACAACAGCAAGAACATGATGTTGCTGTGGCCGACGCTGCCGTCGCCGCCGCAGCCGAACAGCGACGTCTGCTCGAAGGTATTAAATTATTATTTACGAAAACATACAAATGAAAATTCAACATATTGTGTAAACGTACTAAATGATATATCTTATATTACGTACACATATGTATATATTGTATTCCTTTAAAAAATTCATCATAACAAAAGTCAGTGTACATACGTGTGACATTTCCAGTTTCGTTGATTTTTGTTTTGTTTTTCACTTTTTGTGTCTTAAGGAGAGTATTTGAATTTCAAATTTCACCACTAGTTATGTATTAATGAAGCGTGCTCAATTGATTGAGTTGGTCAATTCGGTAATTTGAGCATTATTGTATAGTAAATAATGTCTTTAGGTATTATACTACACTGTAAACATTACAACCTACGTTTGAGTTTTTGTGCAAAAAGAACTATGAAAAACACTAAAAAGAACTCCACGTGCCGTGTGCTCTGTTGTTATTGGTTTTTGCAAAAATAAATTTGAATAAAAGCGAACACTCGAATATAATATAACATTTAGCGTTTGACGATAGATATCAATACTCGAATTTACAATTTTAACACAGCAAACATATAAAATAAAATATATTCAAATAATTGAATGAGAAATAAGTGCGTGCAAATTGAACTTATCAAATTACAAAAATAAAATATGTTAAATGTAATTAAAGATCATTCAATGATCAGTGTGTGTGTAGTGCATTGAACAGTTGTAATATTTATCAAATCCATAATATATTAAAAATAAAATTAAATATTCATTAAAATAGTGCAATAAACGAAAAGATCTTAAGTCGGTTCTTTCCATCACGTCTCGTATTCTCCGACTTTATCGACATCGTGGTCGACATCGTTATCATCATCGTCGTCGCTTTAAACGTTTCTAGAGTGTGTACAGTTTGCGTTATGGCCACTTTTGTTGCCAACGTTGATCAAGTTAACTACGTGCCTTTCTTATTTTGCCTATTTCTCCCCATGCTCTCTTCTTTACAACCGTAAATCCCAACAAGTGGAAAGTAAAAAATCTATGAATTAAATCTCAAAGAAGTATCCAACAAAATTACAAATTTCCTTTCTTGTGTGAAATGTTGATTGAAAATGTAAAGAACTTCATCAGTGCTGAAACAAAACCCTGTATATAAAAAACATGCATCATAAAATAAATATAAATAAATCAAATTACAAATTAATCAGTTTTTATCAGTGTTCAGATATTAAACAATAATAAATCTAAACCGCTACCATTAAAATAATTCGGCAAATTTTCCGAAAACAGTATCTCAAGCTGGCAAGTGACCTAAATGTAAGATCCCGCTTATTTAGCTTCATTCAGAAAAAATGTTATAAAACATTAACACTTCAAACACCAATGATTAGCCAGCCTGCAGCTAAAAATTTATAAACTTGCCATGAATGTGAAGCAGAAGAAATAATAGTCAGTTTAAACGGGATGCATGAAATGCCAGCTTATGCTATGGATGTCTCGAATCTGGACTTTAGCAAATTTAAAAATTATTGACTATTTCATGTTATCTTACCATTTCTGTTTTTATCTGGGCCGAAAATGTATTCGATCCAAGTAATTATGCCTATAACTTGTGGTTGAGTAAACAGTCTCAAGTATATTTCTATAGTTTCAATACAAAATAATTTAATTAATTAAATTATAATTTAATTAATTAAATTATTTTCCCAATTGTATAAACATTCTATACTTAGTTCAATGTGAATTAGTAAATAAACAAAATTTCAACATTTTTTGGTGGTTGAAGTGACATAGACCAATACTAACAATAGTAGGTCTGTTGTATTACTATTCTTAAAAATATTTTCAGTCAACGCAGCCATTTTTATTTTTTAATGTTTTGACTTACGAACGTAACTTAATGCCAGTTTGGAAATGTCGATCTAATACACATTTACTGACGACCAATGTTGGATTAAAGTCGAATTATGTAGAATTATCAAACGCTGAAATAAACGGATAAACGGATAATATATATGAAAAAGATAAATTCTAAATCCCCATAAAAGTTATTAAACTCTGCTTATGCATTAAAAGAGTATTTAATGAAAAATAATTTGAATAATGTTTTGAAAACAAAGTGCGCGCGTTGAGTTTTTTGCAAGTGTTTTTCTGAATGTCTTTCAGTTTTGCCACAAAAATTTCATAGTTTGTTGATTTCACAGTGTCTGCCAAAAAGCAATGAAATGCAAAGTCAAATGCAAGTTAAGAAAGCAAAGTTATAGTGCAAGCGAGTGATGTGCAAATGCTGCAGCAAACATAGGAGAAGCATGCAAAAGAGTAATACAAGAAATAACGTGTGCCTGTGCAACTACGAAACCAGCTTCAAGAGAGGTCCAATGGACCATATCATCTACGGCGTCATCACAACAACAGCAACTTCAACTTCAAGAGCGCAACAACAAACAAAAATGTGTCGAACTAACACGAATGAGTGCAATGCATTGGTATGAATTCGTATTAAGTTCATTAAAAAAAAATATAAGCAAATATGTATCATATCTACGTACAAACTACAAGTGAATATACATTCGCATCACTTCAAGTTGATCAATTTTTTGTGACCTTTAACAAAACTTGCTTTGGACTCTTATTTCTTCTAAATCGATTATTGATCCTATCCCCGTTAATCTTCCAGACCCTTTACTAAAAACGTCTTGTTTGCTTTTTATTACTTTATTCTTCTGGCATGGTCGTCTAAACAGATGAGATTGAAAATCTCAAAATGGAACAAGCTCGATTGGGGTTACAATGTGCTGATGCACAGCGACGAGAAAAAATACTCATGCGTCGATTGGCTAATAAGGAACAAGAATTTCAAGACTATGTGGTAAGCATATAGATGCAATATAAAAAATTTCAATATTATACAGCTAATACTGATAATTGTTAAATACCCGCAACAAATTTTCGCGACACACATTTTTATACTACGGTAATAGTAGAATAGAAGGCTAATTTGGGCGGGCAGGAAATCTATGTAACAGACAGAAGAAACCATATCCAAAACAAAAAAAAATATAAATATTCTAAATCAGTCTCGACAGTCAAGACCATATAGTCAACTCCTGTCGTGCCTTACTGTCCGTTTGAACGCCTAGATCTTGTTATTTTTGTACGCAAATCAAGATTGCCTTAGATATTTAGCCACGCCCACTTTCGCCTGCTAAAATTTGATAAAATCGAATAGCAAACGTCGTTTAAAACCTAACATAATAGAAAATTAAAAAATAATGTTAGAAAGCTAGAGTTGACTTGTGGTTTGATTTTTAAATGAATAGCAAAACATCCGAACATTACAATGCATATATTTTTGTGTAAATTATAAACAAGTACATTATTAAGTCGCGTCTGCCTACTTTTTACTTGAAAATCGATAGCAAATTTTTAGAAATTAATTGTAAAGTTTTTGTGACTCACAGACTACCAATATATTTTTTTTTAACATACAATAGAAACGTATCTTAAATTATTACAGTCCTGAAGACCACAGTTGCTCTGCCTACATATTGTACTGTAGAATTTATTCTAAGCTATAATAAATAATTATTATGGGTGTTAGCTGTGGATTAAATTTTGAAAATTTTGAATTTGAACATTTTTTATTTTTATTATTTTTATACAGAGCCAAATTGCTGAGTACAAGGCGCAGCAGGCACCCACAGCTTTGGCTCTTCGCACTGCTCTGCTTGATCCAGCTGTCAATCTACTTTTTGAACGTCTCAAAAAAGAGCTTAAGGCTACCAAGGCAAAGCTAGAAGAAACACAAAATGAGCTCTCTGCTTGGAAGTTTACGCCTGATTCGAATACAGGAAAACGATTAATGGCTAAGTGTCGGCTATTGTACCAGGAAAATGAAGAATTGGGTAAAATGACATCAAACGGACGTCTGGCCAAATTGGAATCTGAATTAGCTATGCAAAAAAGCTTCAGTGAAGAAGTTAAGAAGTCGCAATCAGGTAATTAAATGCAGTCAATGATATTTTTTAGAACTTTTAACTAATTAACTACATTTTTGGTGCGTAGAGCTGGATGACTTCTTGCAAGAATTGGATGAAGATGTGGAAGGTATGCAAAGCACAATATTATTTCTTCAACAAGAATTGAAAACGACACGCGATCGGATTCATACGCTTGAGAAAGAAAATACACAACTTCGACAAACGAGCAACAGTCCAAAAGAAACCAACGATATTGCCACAATGGCAGGGACTGCGGCCATCAATGGCCAAAGCGCAAGCAACAGCAACCAGTTTCAAACCATTAGCAGCAATCTGTTGCATCCAAATGATGAGAATGTTGTACAAGAGACATCCGTGCTAGCGACCACAAGCGCTGTTATTTACTATAACGGCATTAACAATGATAAACAAGCTACGGTCCCAGAGATCATAACTCTCGACGAAAGCAATACTAGTAGAAATGGAGCTGCCGCACGATTGGCGCGAAAACGTAATTACGAAGAGGAAGGTGCTCCGGCTTCGTGTGTCCATGAGGCACCTGTAGTGCCGACAATAAGAGAAATAAGCACGCCACGTACTTTGCCGCCCAAGAAGTCTAAGCTTCGCGGTTTAGTTACCAGACGAAACTCACAACTTGAGGACGAACAACAAGCATTAAATCCTGTTACAGCGACTCCGCTTGCCATGGACCATATGGTTTTGAATGTGGTTCCAGAGGAATCTACTTTAACTACAACATCAGTGACAACAAATACTGTTGATCCAGCGACGCCTGCTCCTGAAGATTCTCGTGAAGCCCCAACAACGACACCAGCTCGTATTTTGACGAGACGTAGATCGGTGCGAATGCAACAAAACGGTACAAGTGGCATTGATTATTGAGCGAGCAGTTTTTTTTTTATAAAGCCTGCTTATTTGTATTTATGACATCAGAAGATTAACACTTCGTATTTCGATATAAGCATAATATTTTGAGAATTGAGATTCAAGAGAGACTTCATGTTTATTACATATATAAATACAAATATATATATATGTATATATATATATTCTTTTTTATTTTTATAGTATATTATAGTTTTTAATGCCTCTGTATAAGGCATACAAGGACTATTCATATATAAATATATATATATGTATACATCTAAATTTCGGAAAATTTATTAGTCTTGACAAAATACAAATTTATCAAATTAATTCAATTGAAACATTTAAGTAAAATAGCAGCTGAACAGCTATCTGATCGAACCCACAATCGAAGTATAACTAAATTATCGTTTTATTATTGATTTAAGGCATTTATTGTAAACGAAAAAGTTGTAATGAAAAATTACAACTTATGTTAAAATAAATTTGTTAAGCGTAACAAAATTTGAAATAAACAACCAACCTTTTGCTTTAACTTTTATTATTTAATGTCCGTCTGTCCGTCTGTGTGTCTGTCCGTATGAACACCTAGATCACCATACTTCTTTTGTATGGGCAAAAACGTCTACTTACTAAGGGTCTTAGTTGCTTTGGCCGACAATCTGGTATATTGTGCTGTCTATGGTAAATTTTGAATGCGGTACTATTTAGTATTTTTGCAGTATATTTGGTATATTTTGAGAATAATACCGCAAAATATATTGCTTTTATTCAAAATGGGTAGGGGGTATCTCACAGTCGAGTACACTCGACTGTAGATTTCTTACTTGTTTGGTCTTAAATTGGTTTGATGCTTCTCTTCGCTTCTAAGTAATACAAAATCTCTTTGTTCAAGTACCTTTGCCTTATTTTGATCAAATCAGACTTTGTCATAGACTGCAGTAGCTAAAACATTATTTTCAGCTTGTGGCCACAAACGTAAGATCAACCTCATCTGCAGTGTCACTAGATGGAAGCAATCCTAAAAGACGTGCTACCTTTCCCAATAATTAGAGGACTTGCCAATGTCACACGGTTAGTTGTACAATTGATTGCTAGCTGCACCTCTCCCAGAACATCCAATCAGTTTCTGAGGATTTGGACAAATTTCACCAGCACTAGTACCGAATCGTAAATACTGAACTGATTTTTTTAAGAAAGAACTCTTCTTCTGTCAACAAGAACAATTTCTGATCTTTTAAACGCCTCACATTGTATTATCATGATATCATCCATATTGTCGATAGCATAAGAATGTTGTAAATCTCCGAAAGAATTTGGAAATATTAACTCTTCAAAGTCTATTTATTTGATCCTGTATAAGTGGAATTGAGTATTTATCGAAAATAATATTTAAATATAGCTCTCTTTAATCAACACAAAACCTATCCGAACCATTTTTTAACCAATAATTTAGGGCTTTGCATAAGGTGATCTTATTATATTGCATTTCAACAGCTCATAATTTTTTTCGAACTAAATTTCGCTCGCATGAAATTTATCTTTATGACCATCTGTGAACTTTTTTTTTGGATTAATTGATCTTATTTTCATCCGCCAACTCTAAACTTAATATATAGAATATATTTTTTAAACTATGTACATATGTAATTTGCCAACAATGAGTTTAGTTTTATTTTATCTGGTTCTTTAAGTTCAGTATCAATATCAGTTGCTTCATTGCCTGTACATAAATTAATTATTTTAATTCTATTAAATTTAAATTGATTTGATGAAATAGAAATATCAAAATCCTTGTTTAATATTTCACGACTAATGACAATATCGCATCATCGTCCACTACATAGAACAATATCTTAATATGATAATCACTTTTTACTTCAAATTTGTATAGTAATACATATTCCGTTATTGCGTATGCCTTTTAACATAAAAAATATTTTTCAATCTTTTACTATAGAACTTAGTACTTAGCTATTCTTTCATCCGTACTTCAAAAATTTGGCCTCTATCTTAGGTACTGCAAGGCTGCACAGCTTCACTCGGGTTTCTCGGATAAATTACTTCTTTCAGCTTCCTTCTGTGTAGTTCTGGGTAGATATGTATGTGACCCATGTCTTTCATAGTCATTCTTGTTCCTCAACGCCATTGTTTCGTTTATTAAAAGCGAAAACTTTTAAATCGGACTGCAAATTGCCTCTGGTTTGAGCATCATCTATAAAACTTACCATCAATGCAAGAGTTACAGATACAGCAATTTCTGGAGCCATTTCTTCGATAGTTTTGTCATAATGAACTGCAAGACATTCGCTATGTCAACATATGTAGAAACATAGCTGATAGTGTTTCCATAGTGTCTAAGCGTTGTATAAACAATTCTTTAAATGCTATTGGGAAGCGCTACACTCTAAAGATCAACTTAAATCCACTCCCAACGGGGTTTCTCTTAAAATTCAACAGTAGTTCACTAAGGCGCCAGAAGGAAGTTGTACCGATTTCTTTAACATATTCATATTTAATAAAACACACCCTACCATTCAAACAAGTTGTTCCTCGTCCTTTCATTTTTTGTTTTATTTTCTCCCTCGTTTAATTGCCGGATGAGGAGCAGCCATTGATGTGGTGGACAACGAATGGGAGATTGGGATCTCTTGGCTGTTCTCGATCCTATCTGTTTTTGTATTTCTTTAAAAAGCGCAGCTTTTGCACTGTTTACATTTATCCGTTGGTGGTGTGTTTTGCCGTCAGAGTTCAGTTGAGATGTATCGATGAAGATATCAATTTGCGCGGACTGCGTAAAACCAGGGAAGTCCATAATAACAGGCAAAAAAAAAATATTTTTACATCCGATATATTTAAATCGATAGGTGACGCTAAAGTTGCGGAGCTATCTTGACACACATGTCAACGATGGCATATCATTGAATGGTACTATATATCGATATATCGATTGCGAAACAACGTCATTAAAACAGCTGTTGTCCATTGTATCTATATTTTAAACATTAAGTGCTGAGTTAAAATTTAACTCTTATGAAATTAATATAAATTCGGGATCCTGGCTATTTTGGCATTACTTAACTTATGTTCAACATTTAAAATTCTTTGATTGTTCGTTACGAACGTTTGTCTAATCATGTGTGTCAACAGTAATGAGTCATACAAAGCTCCAAGCTTAACTATAACGGATTTTTTTAAATCATAAGCACTAATAGTCTGATCAGGAAGTACTAAATAGATTGTGATAGGTTAAATCATACTGTGGTACCAAAAAATTATAAAGATTCTCAGAAAATTTCAAAACTAACCAATGAAAAAAAACATTTAATTTCGAATAATAGTAACCTATTTTTATTTTTTTTCCATAAAATGTATATTAACCTAAAATGTGTTCATAGTTTTATGTTTCGCGAAAAAAAATCTCAGGTTCAAAATTGAGATAATAGCTAATAAGTGTTTATAATTTCTATGTTTGACGAAAGAGAAGATCGAAGCCTGAAAAGGAAGATAATATGTAGGTAAGAAAATTTGTAATATCTTCATGTTTGAGCATGTAATCCGATTTTTTCTGTTTACCTCTCTTTATAAGGTCGTCGAATACTACTTCTACCTGTTTACATGCAGGCTTTACTAACTAAACTGTAAGGGTGTGTATTGTATATATGTACATCCATATGTATGTATGTAATTATATTCACATACTGGTTTTGGTCTAGTGTTGAGCCTTTTCCCAAGTAGTAAGGTGAATCGTTCTAAAATGAGGATTAACAGTGTTGAGAACAGACGTGATGAATATACGCATTAATAAATAAAAATTGTGGTATGTTTCTTCAGACATATTTACGAATATGTACATACGTATATGCACAATTCACACATTCATGTGTCTGCAAAGTTCCCTACATACAATTCAACTTATCGATACATGTATTTTCATGATCTTGTTAAGAAATACATACATACATATACATATATGTACTTACATATAATTGCACGTCAGTAGAGTGCACTCGCATGTGCATTATATTTATAAATTCACATGCACACCTTCACATAATGTATCTCATACATACGTCTGTGTAGAAATACAAACATATGTATGTATGTATGTACATGTATACTTACATACATACGGTCGTATAGACGAAAACGAAAACAGATAAAATTCAAAAGTTGCCCTGAAGTAAAAACCAGCAAGGAGAAACATAAATATATACTCACATACAGATACACGACTAAGTATTCATATGCATGTGTGCCCACAACCATCAGAAGGCATGTCAGCTAACCATATGATTAATACACATTGAACAGCTGATTCATCCGCGTACTCAATGTTTATATACAGACAAATATACGTACATATAAGTATTTATATACGTATATATGCATACACACACAAGTAATGTGGACATATGGTTATACGCGTACACGACATGTATATCGTGCTCTCCTTGTTACTCACACAGTCGCAACCAGCTGGAGCAGCTACTCAAACTGTTGATATCAGTAAACATCAGGGCCGCAATGCGGTTAAAATTGTCGCGGTATTAATGTGTTCTTGTGCTTAAGTAGTAAACATTCAAACATTTGAAAATACAATATGTAATTATATGTATATAAATGATTACGTATGAATATGTAGTGAGTGCTACAAAATTAAAAATTATTTAAAGGCTAATGCTTGTGATTTCATAAAATAAAAATGGAAAACTGGTTGGGCCATAACTTTACCGAACTGCCTTACTGACAGCTGAGAGACGACGCATTTACTTACATACATACAGTCTCTCATCTGGTGTTTCGCTCTCCATTTCAAATATGCAAGCGCAGAAATGCATAAATGTGTTTGTATGACTACGTATGTTTGTATGTAATCGTGCCTGTATATGTGTGTACATATACACACATACATACGTATGTGAGATGTACTGCGGGGATTCGAGTCGTAAACTTTGCAAAGCAGTTCACTTGAACAGCTGTAAGCGATCGGCGACGACTTCTACGGTTAATATAAAACAGAAACGCAAAATACATATACATACATATGTATGTACAAAAAATAAAACACATACATACATAGATACGTATATGTACGTGCATATATACATTAGTACTAACTAAATAGTTTAGAAAATTAGAACAAACAGCAATCTTAGGCAAATGTACGTATGAATGTATGTACATACGTATGTAAGTATGTATGTATGTAAAAGTGTACATGCAAGCCAGCTATCATCTTTTGCGTAGTTTATTCGTACGTACGTACATGTTTATTTACGTATTTTTGGACTGTATGTATATATGTATTTATACACACACACACCACACTCCTACACACATCCATGCGAATATGCATGTCGTGTATCTGTGAGTGTGCGTTTGTATGTATGTACGTGGTTTACTCGTCGCATTCACCTCGTATTCCAATCGCTTCGCGTTCGTCGTGGTGCTCGTTGCTTGGCTTTTGCTGTTGGTTGGTTGGCGCTTAGATTGGATTGAACAAGAATGCTCCGTCTTCAGCGCGGAGCAGTCGGTCGCATTATGTGGTTCCGTTTAATAGTGAACTCGTAAACCGAAAAACATTAAAAACAGTAAGAATCGAGTAAAAAACAAAAAAAAACCTAAAACTAAATGAAATCAAAAAACTAAAAACAAATATTCATTGAAATTAGCAACAAGTGTTTAACTAAAATGCTTACACACAACCATGTATCTATAAACTTGCACTTTTATGCATATTTTGTGTGTGTGTGTGTGTGCAGCTAATGTGATTAAAACTCTATAAAATGCTATAAAAAATTGAACATACATCTTGGTCATTGTGCTTGTGATTGTATTAGTACATAAATACATACATACTTTACACTGACGTCTGTTCATACATACATATGTACATACATAAACACGAATACAATGTAGACTTGCATACAAACATTAAGTGCAATACATGTGCATAAATTTGTGTATAATCTGTTATGTGCATATATACATATATGTATATATATTAATGCACATACATACATTCAAACAGACTTGGGCATCTGTGTGTGAATGAAAACGTAGAATGCATGTGAATCTTGAGAATGATTCCGAGAGCTTAAATCGTCATTGCTCCAACAACTACAAGAAACGCAATAAAACAAGCAAACTCACTAACTGTGTGTGTGTGTGTCCATGTGCTTATCTGTGTGCGTATGTACTCTCCTATGAGTGTGTGTGTTTGTGAGCGCCCAACGGTGCGTCCAACACTATCTGTGTATAAAAATGATTTACTTGTATGCGTGCATCCGTCCATACATGCATTCATATAAGTATAAATAAAATAAAATAAAATAAACTCATTACCACAGACGAAACTCGAACGTGAGGCTTTGAACATTGCGAACACAACAAAACAAGGAACCAGTTTCACCTTGAGTCAATATGCATACGTACAAAATGTACGTGTATCTGTGCGCTGCTCAGTGTGTGTGCGTATTTACATACAAATGTGTTTGTTATATACGTGTATAATATCTGCTAGTGTATGCATACATAAACGTCCACATCTACATATTAACATTCATGAATACATTCTTACATTGTAATCACGATCAAATACTCTTACTGGCATTTGTTTGAGTATGTGTGAGTGAGTGTGTGCGTTTTGTTCTGATCAGATGCACGACTTATGCACATATACATACTTACATTTTATGTGTGGAACCAGTCATGCATTCGCATACATGTGCATATGTGTTACATACATACATACATCTGCAGTTGCACTGTGCGCTGTTCATACACCATAGACACATTTCCATTTCCGTATTCTTATATGTGTATAAATAATCCTTATATTGAACAAATCATATAAGAAGTCAGTTAAATAAAGTACGTACATACGCAATACTAAAGACTACAACATACACACACAACACATATATATGTATTTATATATATATATATATATATATACGCATATATGTATATAAGATACATTTTATTATATTTTGCATTCAAATAAAACAATCGATTTGTGTTCAGTCTACTCAGGAATAAACAGCTATCGATACTACCCGAGAATATTGCAAATATTAACTATCGAGCATAGCCACGAGCCCACAGATCCTGCCATACCTCAACGGGTAGTTAAAGCAACAAATGAAAGCACAAGAACTATACTAACTAGCAGTGTTCAACAATTATTTACAACAACATCAACAAACATCAACAACAAGTCGTGCAACGCTAAATATACAAGATATACAACAAAATATATTTACTATATACAACAAAATATATACATAAGAAGTTCGGTGCCTGTTGCTGGATTTAACCATATATACAACACACAACATAGATATATACAAAAATAATCGACATCATCTCTACCATGGATAACGATGACCACAGCACACTCAATAGATCTCCAACGGATTGTGGCGACGATAATTTTAATTTGGTTTTCGGATCTGACCGCGTTTCCATCAACTCCAGCACCCCGTATTCTGATGCAACTCAAGTAAGTACACACTATGTAAATAATATAATAATATACAATATCAATACATACATACATTTGCATGTATCGTGATTTCATCGACAATCGAAAAGCGACAATCGATAGAATAGGTCAACGAAACGTATACGCGATAAGATACTGCGTGCAGATTAGATTCAAATTTTGTTTATGCACTCGCACACAACAACTACATACGAAAAATACTTATACTTGTAGCTTTATACTATGTATATGCATACATATGTATGTACGTATCGTCTATTCATGAGGTCATGCACCTCAGTCAGATAGTCGCCAATCGAAGTGGTGAAATAAAGTTGATATGCCATTTGCTCCCCCCAACTTCACAATTTTAGTCATACAGTCATAAAACTTGGCTCTTGCTTCTGATCAAGAAAATGGCACTTAGACTAATATATATGTATATATATATATATATATATATTACACAGGGTGTAGCAGGTTAGAATATTCTAGGACACTCACTTTTAACGCTTGCAGGTCATAGAACCCCTAAACGAAAAACAACGAATTTTAACTTAGTATAATTTTGCCAAGCCCGGAAGCTTAAAATATATTTTAAGGTATGTACACATGCACATCTGTATGTATCGTCGTTCATCATTTCATCAATAAGAGAGAACGAATGACTACAACTTTAATTAAATATGGCAGGGGAAATCTTATTAGAAGCCACAGAGCAATGTCAAACGACATTGAAACATTGTAGAGCTACAATTTCAGCAAGGGCAAGCAACATCAATGGCAATGACCGTTGTAGCATTCGTCTGGTCTGCTCCCACCTCGTCATCATCATCCGATTCAGCTAACACATTGATGCTCTTGCTCTTGCTGCTGTTGTTGTTGCTGTGGCTCGGCTCGGCTCGGTTCGGTCGTCGCTGCTGTTGCGGCTGCAGGCTATATTGGTTGGTTGAACTCGAGGTTCACGAACTGCCACAAGGTCGAAGTTAACGCTATTAATAGTGTTTTTACTGTCTCTCTTTTGTGTAAATAAAGCGGTTATTCACATCAATACACATTTTGGCTACAGGACGACGACAACGCATCTACTTACATGCATATGTATGTGCACAGAAACATTAAGTACATAGATGTATCATCATAGAAATATTTACGTACATGCATACATACATAAAATAATGATATAAGTGCATCCAGTATAGATTTATTCAAACGAACTAGTTCGTTCATTTAGTTCGATCTAATCAAATTGGCTGCGTAGTTGCGATTTCCTTTCCCTTTCGTATTCTCACCACCATTCGTTTGCGTCTATGCCACCACTAAGTTACAGTGGTCTGATTTTGATAAATATATGATGAAATTATTTCAATTATATTGTGCGCACGGAAATCGCACTTGGCTTCCTCGTTTATGCACCCCGACAGATGCGTGTTTCGCGCACAATTATCCGTTCAATGACCTTGCATATGCAATATGGATATGTAAGCATGTACATACATATGTACATATGTACGTATTTATAAGAGATACACACATTATTCGTTTTTCGCAATGTTTATACAATTTATAAGCTAAGTTGATTGATACATGGCAATTTGCTAATTTTAGGCAACCTAATTATATATTTTGCAGACAAAAAAAAACACTCTCCTGGCCATATTAAAAGACCGATGAATGCATTCATGGTCTGGAGTCAAATGGAACGGAAAAAGATTTGCGAGAGAACACCAGACCTGCATAATGCAGAGATATCTAAGGAATTGGGAAAACGATGGCAGCTCTTGACGAAGGATGATAAGCAGCCATACATTATGGAAGCGGAAAAGCTTCGAAAAAATGCATATGATAGAATATCCAAATTACAAATATAGGCCACAGAAGAAACAATCGCGCTTATCTGTTTTAAAGCAAAATCAAGATGGAGACAACAACGATATTAAGCATAATGACTCACACAATAATAATACTAATACTAATAATAACAATGATAATAATAATACATCGACCTCGGTCGCAACATGCACTGCCGCCACTGCCGGTCGGAAAAACAAAAGATCTACCTCAACTTGTCAATCTGGTACGATAGCGAAGCGGTCGAGAAACGATTCAGGTGATAACCTCAAACAAAACAGCAACCACCACAACAAATACAATATAAAGACGGCCTCTGATAACACTGTCGATATTATGATACCATTGGATGAGGATTATTTAAGCTATGCAAATCAGTCGGAATTTCTACCTACGCCTAATAACAATAACAACAATATCAACAACAATAGTGAACTGAGTGTTGATGAAATTACAGTTAAATCGGAAAATCTAACTGAGATAAATCCAATCAATACGAACGAGATTCTTAAATATTTGCCAATGTTTGAGAGTTTGTCAAAAAGCGAAGACTCATTGCTCGAGGCGAATGTGAATTCCATGGAGTTGCCCACCAATAGCCGAGGTGCTGCTATCCAACATCATGTTTTAAATGTGATCCGCAGCCAAACGGCTTTCGACGATTGCCAGACGTTAAGTGGTGAGCCCGTATCATCCGTATTTGATCCCGAAGAGAAGATTGTGAATGATGCTAATTTGAATTCGGCCAGCCATCACTTACCATCACTCTTTGTGACAGACACTTCACACGAGTGCTATGCCGACGACTGTGCATCGG
The DNA here is from genome assembly GCF_023558535.2 of Drosophila nasuta. Lineage (NCBI taxonomy): Eukaryota > Metazoa > Arthropoda > Insecta > Diptera > Drosophilidae > Drosophila > Drosophila nasuta. The sequence goes on from NC_083457.1 coordinate 20,711,541, forward strand.
AAAGTCAGCATCCGCTTCAATCAACAGCGACAACGGCGGCGGCGTTCGCCTTCCAACCGCAAACTGTGACCATGAACATTGAAATCCACAATAGTGCGCTTGCGTATGGCGGCCATACATTCCACAATGACGAATTCAATCCGATTCCATCGGCCACCGATGACAGCGATTGCAGCATTCTAACCTCAACACATTCGCCGCACATTGGCTTTGGCAGCAATGGCTTGGTTGATGGTTCCGATGGCATTGTGAACCCATCATCATCATCCACATATTCCACCTCAACGCATGACTACAGCGGCAATCTTATTGGAGTACACAATGATCTCAACTACCAAGTACATGATAATAATGGAGCTCTGCTAGCATACACATTTGAGGACTTACCACCTCAGCCAACTGGTAGTCATTTAGAGTTTAACACTAATCGATATGAGTTTTCAAGTTTATACAGAATGTGAGCTATCAAAATGTGAGAAACAAAAATATTTAAGCTTTGTGTAATTTGTAACTTGTAATTTTGTACTTGTAATTAATGTTTTTACGTTTATAATTATACACCAAAATATATACATATACATAAAGATACATATAGATATTTTATATATATACAAATACATCAAAATAAATATATATATATATACATCAATTCCAATGTATAAACGAACAATAAAATTGCTTTGCATAAGATACCAATTATATTCCAATTGGGATAGCAGGAAAACTAGTACCGAAGTGTTCAATAAGTCCATCGCCTTTTATCTATCAACAATTGTCACTTTCGACAATTGAAATTGATTTAGAAAACGAACGCAGACGGTTGCAATCGAAAATTCAACCTATCTAGCAATCAAATATATATTCTATATATTTGTTTGGCAAATTTGAATATTCAAGAAGAGCATAAACAATCTGGTAAGTTGCCAATTACAGATGTGGCTTAAATAAACACCGCCAACGCCTTAGATTTTTCTTTCCATGTATGTAGAATATAAATTACACATGCCTATGTAGAAAAATAAGAAAATTGTGGTTTATAGTAATTTGTGAATTAATTTTATTGTACTGTGTTTGTGGTGACAAAACACATGCCTGATTTAACTAACAGTTATTCGGATGCCACTGGCTTTTGAAACTTAATCGTTATCGTAATCGTTATCTATACGTTATGCATACGAAAAACTACCGAGCTTTTAAATGCGTTTGCTGATGCTTCTTCAAGTGATCGCTGCGAACGAAGCGTCGGCAACATTGACTGCACGCATAGGGCTTCTCCCCCGTGTGCGTTCGAATGTGCCGATTAAGATCGTCCTGCCGCTTGAAACGTTTCTCGCACTGGCGACAGCGAAACGGGCGATCCTGTACAAAATGGGGCATGCCATAGGTGCCAGGACCATCCTGGGCCGGCAATTGATTGAGTGTGCGTACAATGTCATCTGTAGGCTCGTACTTGACGACTTCGGGATTAGCATTAAAACTAGTTGTCAGTTGTTGGTTGTCAGGTATTGGAGGCGGCGCTGCTGCTGCGATCTGATATTTGTCACTATGTTCCGGCCGTTCCAGCTTAATGCGCAGCGGTAAGTGCTCAAACCCCGATATATCCGCATTCTGCTGTTGCTGTGACTGATGATTGTGATGATTTAGATTTGCATTTGCATTCACATCACTGCCGCTTAGCACGGCCATGAAGTGGAACCCCGAATCGCCCGCATCCGTCGTTGACAGCTTTTTTGTTGACTTTTGCCTGCTGCTACTGCTACTACTTGTCGTAGTGTTGGGCAAGGAACGCTTCGGATTGCTGCTTTTTAGCTGACGATCGTGTGTGGCCAAATGCTTAGTTAGATGATCGCTTCGCGAAAACTTTTTACTGCACTGCACGCACTCAAATGGCTTTTCGCCCGTATGAGTGCGCAAATGACGATTGAGTTCATCTGAACGCGTGAATCCCTTGCCACATTTGGGCTCGGAGCAAACGAATGGTTTGATACCTGTGTGCCACGTGAGATGTGAGCGTAGGTGGGAACTTTTGCCATAGCTTTTCGTGCAATTATCGTACGGGCAAACGAATTTGCGTTTGGGATCCGTGGCATGTGGCGTTGCCATCAGCTTCGATGTTGGCATTATGCGTATCTTAGAATCGCCCATTGCATTAAATTGCAAATTGTCCCTACTACTTGATGTTAAATTGTTTTCAGTCTCTACCGCATTATTTACATTTTCGAGATCCAAGGGCCCCGCACTATGCTTCAGATCGCCAAACATTGTGGAGGCTCGTAGTATGACATCGGGAATGGATGCCTGATGTTCATTTGAGTGCATGTTGCCATCGACAATTGTTGGAAAGGAGTGTGTTCGTTGTTGCTTCGTTGCTTCTATCGGCGTTAACGTTGATGTCGTCAGCATTTGAGGTGTGGGCGTGTTTGGAATTACTTGTGACATTACGTTTTTCTGATTTTGTCCGCAGGCTCCTCGATTCTATATAACAGCTTCTGCAATCTAATAAAATTGTAAACGTTACATTTTTGTTTTCAAATGGGTTTACAATTTGCAATACTTACCAGCACGGCAATTATTAAAAAAAATATAAGAACTATTGGGCGTGGGCGTCGGCCATATTTATAATAAAAACTGCTTATTGAAAGCACACAGAACGTACACTAACTTTGTTTTTGATTTATACTACACTCATTTCGAAGACAATACAACTTTTGTGATGTATAGTAAATAAAATTATTATTTCATATCATTTATTTTATTTATGTCGCACAGAGAAGATAATATTAATGGCTGAGTATTATCGATTATTCGATGACAATGCGAGTATGCTGTTATCGACGAGTACTTAAATTCGACAACACTCAACGCGTCTGGCAAAGGCTTACGAATAATCGAAATTATAATATTAATTTTAATTTTTTTTTGTATTTTGTAATTACTATCTAATTTTTAGATGCATTAATAAGTATAATTTAAAAGATGTTGTTTATTAATTTATTGCCAAATTTTGGAGGAGGATTTTTATGAATTTCTTTCATATAAAAATAAAAAATGTTACCTTACAAAGCATGTGTGAGCAAGGCATAATGCAATGTGTTTACGCCAAGAGCAACAACTTTGTTTTCATTTTTCGTTGTATTATTGTGCTCATAATTTATTTGGGACAACCAGCTCATGCTCCTTAGCTTTTTGAAAGAAATAAACAAAATGCCCTACAGTTCAGCAACAGCTGAAGAATCGGCCACTTCATCCACAAAACGTAGCAGCAGCCGACAGCATCGTAAGCCAACCATATGGACAAGGGAAAAGATCTACAAATTAATTGATTTGTATCGAGCGTCGGATTGCTTGTGGAATCATTACTCGGAGCTATACAAAAATAAGGACTCTCGTACCAAGGCCATTGATCATATATGCGAATCGCTCGGCATCACAAAGTACGACTATGGCAAGAAAGTGCACAATCTGCGCAATCAATTCAATTCGGAATTAAAGAAGTACGAGCGTCGCATAAAGAATGCTGAAGGAATTCGAGCCATCTCGCCTAAGAGCTGCCGCTGGGAACACTTCGAGAAGTTAATGTTCCTGCGGCCCATAATTGAAAGACGGCCGGGATATCAACCACAATGCAAGGTAATAAATTTACACCCTGATTGCCATCTGTCTCACAATACATAGAATTGTTGTTCGAACTTTCTGCATTATTTTTTAAACATATTTAAATACATAAATATGAAAAATTGTTGATTTTAATTAGTACTGGATAATTTAAACTTTTGCTTTTTCAGAATTTGGTAAAAAACGATGAATGCAGTACTGCGGAAACACATGTAACAGGAACTGTATCAGGAAGTCAACTGGGGACTGGAAATATCGTACAGCTGGAGCTGTTAAGCGTAGAGGACACAAGCAATAGCAGTGCAAAGGAACAAGCCACTTGTGACTTACAAGTCACTCCAAAGTCTGAAGTTGCTTCCAACCTGTCTACGGACCCTTCAGTCAATGTTCTTCGCAGAGATTCTATAACTATAAAATCTGCCGAAACACCAAACTATTCGAATGCGCACGGACCGGGTCAGCCGAACACAATCCGCGACCAATGGGATGCATTTGGCGAATTAATAGCGAATGAATTTCGCAATTTAAACTCAGCGATTTCACGCAAAAAGTTAAAACGAAAAATTATGCAAGTTATGCTGGAAGTCGGCGAAGAAGATGATCAAAAATATACGAGCAACAATTGACTTCATACTAATTTGTTAGTTATTTTCCTAAGACTGGCTTTAATATTTTGGTTAAGTGCATTAGGAGGCATTATGTCGCTTAATACATAATTGTATTATCACGATGTGCCTTATCTACCAATAAATCTAACATCAAACTAACAACGCAGAACTAACGATATGAGCAAGAAGCCCTATCATTTCGTCACAACATAGCTATAAACAACGTCACTGTACAATAACGGCAAGTGAGTCATTGCAGGGTCAAAGATTTTTTAAGAATGCAGACGATACTGGGGGGAAGTCATAAATAATGTTTGGTCAATTCCCAATTCATATCATTATATAAAATTTGATGATAACCATTTGTCTTAAAAACCAGCGCATCGCTGAGATCACTAATCAAATTCCAAAATAAAATGCATGCTTTTTCACAATTGTTTGTACTTTATAAAATATTTCTGTTCATAGATGTTCATTGGGGGTTTCATTCACTCTTTTAACAATATAGTGCAGTTTTGTACAGATTTATATATAGCATAGTATTTAAAATCAAACGAAAACAAGTTTAAATCACAAGAAAATGAAGTAAGCTATGTACAAGAATTTATTAATGTAAGTGAACAGTTACTACGACTAATTTACATCTAGAAATCGATCTCTATAAACTTTTTCTCTATGGTTGGAGTTCAGCACAATGTCTATCGTTGGGGCCAGGCGTTTGATGCGTTGTTGAAATCGATCCCGATCCCGTGCGATCTCCTGCCAGGCGCCCTTGCGAGCGGCGCGATAAGCAAAATCCCACGTGTGCATGACATGAACTTTTGGTTTTAGATTGAAACGCACCTATAAGTGAAAAATGAAATTAAAATGACAATACAAATTGATGTGTTCCCCCAACAATATTTACCTTCTTTGTAAATTCTTGATCTGCATCCTGCTCTTGGCTGTCGAATTTACAATCATCCGTGTTGTCCGTGGAATTGAAATCAGCTTGGTCATCGAAATTAATGCAATCATCCGGCAGATTGCTGTCGTCCTCGAAGCAGATGAAGCTGTCATCGCTACATTCGGACATGCTGCGTTGTCGTGTTATTTTGCAGGGTGTGTTTTTCGCAGCCGTTGTCCCCATCCCTTGACTTTGGTGATCCGACGTATCTTTGAGGTCCGTGTCGTCCTCGAAGCAGATGAAGCTATCATCGCTACACTCGGAAATGCTACGTTGTCGTGCCAGTTTGCAGGATATGTTCTTAGCAAGAGTTTTTCCAGTACTTGCACATTGTTGATCCGACATATTTTTGAGGTCTGTCTCGTCAGGATCGTGACAAGTATCAAAAGTGTCGTACTGGGGATGCATATCAATAAAGAAATAGCAAAACGATGGCTCGGTGCTCCGAGCAAACTCAATGCTTGTCATAGCCGAATTTGTTGGCATTTGGCAATTGGATGTTGAGCATTGATTCAGAGCCGACTGCACTCGATTCACCACGTCCGCCACAAATTGTAGCGAGTACATCGCTGCCACTAATGGCTCAGGCTGCAAGTTGTTTAGAACCGAACCCGATCCCGATCCCTCCTCTGAAGATGATTTGTCCATCATACGCGACATCGTTATTTCAGAGTCCTGGACTGAAGATGATGAAGCCGTTGTTGTCTGGGAACGTCGCGTTGGCGCCGCGCACCGATAATGTTCGTGTATTGGCGAACTCATGATTCCAATCATTCGAAATAGATGCAACAAATAGTCAGGCAGTAATGTAAAGATGATTGACAAGTAAATGTTTTGCAGCTCCATTAAAATAAATAATTCTCTTATGTGCTTCTTGAGTTACTTCGTTGTGAGAATCCATTTTCTTGCGTTTGGTTATTGTTGCTGATGTTAGATGCATTTTCGTTACACCCAAAGGGTATTATTCATCGCTCGTGTTTGAATAATCCATTGCTAAGCTATGACTGTGTTGTACATACATGCATAATCCAATGTTAACGATTTATATTATTGTTATTTATATACATACATCCACTTATGTACATACTATGAAATAGATCAGAACAGTTGCGAAATGTCAGAAGAGTTGAAATGATTCTTAATCCAACCGAATGTTAAAAGTTTCTCTACTAGATTGACCGTTTGAATATGTTTGTTTGTTTGCTGATTGCCAGAGTAAATTGCTCAATATATAACAACAATTAAATTCACACGTTTTCCACAAAATAAATTCCATACTTTTCACCTTGATTAAGTAAAAAAAATTGTGTATGATTGTATTGGTTTCCTTTCATGAAAATAACAGAGTTGCTTGCGGAATTATCGACATCACGTTTTCATTGCCCGCATAAGTTATTCGATTTATAACAACGATTATTTTAAATTTATCGAATATGTCATTGATAACATTGTGAGCTGATTTACAAAATATTTACAAAAGTGATTTCAAAACTCTCTCGGCTGTAAATTGGTTTGCAAAAATGGCAAGTCTATTCTATATAATTTAGCTGAAACGTTGATCTCTTTGTCCACTATAGTAAATTCATTTAATATGCAGTAGCTAAGAATAGCGATTGAAAATTACACAAAGGTAACAACTGACAGCCAAAAAAAATGTATGAATCTAAAAACGAAATAAAATTGAATGCTTCAAAGCTACATATCCGAAATAATCTTTCGCATTTATAACTAACTTGATAACTAATGGTTTTATTTTCTGAATAAAATTACTGCACTAAATTAAAAAAAAATATTTTTAAATAGACAATCTGGGTCTCGCTTATCTTTTAGTCTTTTATCTATTTATTCACTACACCCAAATTTAAACAGCTGTTAAGGTTCCACTTGCCAATCAAATGATTGCGATACGGAATTTATTAAGGGGATTCCTATGTTTGTCTTGCTGACCGTCACTAATGTTTAATAAGCAATCGATATACGATTCCAATACGATTTCGTCATTCTAGTTTGGCAACTTTCGTTTTTCTTGCATAAGTTAAAGCTTGGCACATTCAAAGTTCATTAGGTATCTGGCTGAACATTGAAGAAGTGCTTAATAATCATGCAGTGTCCGTTTCTTAACCGTTTCAACGCGAATTACTTGCGTAGTTACACCGAGGTCTTGTATCAATCCTATGGTGCATTTTGTCCTGTAGTTGGCAAAACAATTAATAATGCTGCTGAGAAAAAACTTTCTCTTACAACGACGACGTCAAGAAACGCAGTGCAATTTTCGTCGGTGGCTACAAGGTCATACTCGACAAAAAGCTATAGCGTTGACACCAATTCGAACTCGAAGCTGTATGATGTAAGCGGCAGTAGCAATAGTGACCATGGCAGCACAACTGCCACAGCAGCTGCCAACATTAGTCCGTCAAAGTCGACGTTTCAATATGAAAAGTTCTTTAATGAACAGATTTTGAAAAAGAAACGCGATCATTCGTATCGCGTGTTCAAGCGTGTGAATCGTTTGGCTGGAGATGGGCTCTTTCCTCATGCTCTCGAATATTCTGCCCAGTCGGAGCGACCGATTACCGTCTGGTGTTCTAATGACTACTTGGGCATGTCTGCCCACCCTAATGTGAAGCGAAAAGTAAAGGAGGCCTTGGAAATGCATGGATCGGGAGCGGGAGGTACGCGAAATATTTCGGGTAATTCGTTGCATCATGAACGTCTTGAGAGAAAGCTCGCCGAGCTGCACGAAAAAGAGGCTGCTCTCTTGTTCACCTCGTGCTTTGTGGCGAATGATTCTACGTTGTTTACGCTAGCGAAACTACTGCCCAACTGTCACATCTTTTCGGATGCTGGCAATCATGCCTCAATGATTCAAGGCATACGTAATAGTGGCGTGCCCAAGCACATCTTTCGGCACAACGATGTCGAGCATTTGCGAGAGTTGTTGCAGAAAGTCGACAAAGCCACACCGAAGATTGTTGCATTTGAAACGGTGCATTCCATGACAGGTGCCATTTGTCCACTCGAAGAACTGCTTGACGTGGCGCACGAATATGGCGCTATAACATTCATCGATGAAGTACATGCTGTCGGTCTCTATGGTGATCATGGTGCTGGAGTTGGAGAGCGCGATGGTGTGCTGGACAAAATGGACATCATCTCTGGTACTCTGGGCAAGGCATTTGGCAACATTGGCGGCTATATCGCTGGCTCATCCATGCTCATTGACTTGATACGTTCGTATGCGGCTGGATTCATATTTACCACGTCATTGCCACCCACTGTGCTCTGTGGTGCACTGGAAGCAGTCACCATACTGGCTTCCATGGAGGGAAGACAACTTCGCAATCTGCATCAAAGGAATGTCTCGTACCTTAAAAATTTGTTGCTTCGAGAAGGTACTCTAGTTTTATACTAATATTATAACTTTAAATTATTAATAAACATTATCATTTACTCTCAGGTTTTCCGGTGGAAGACACTCCCAGCCACATTATTCCTATCAAAATCGGTGATCCACAGAAATGTACGCAAATCTCGAATGTGCTAATGGATCAATTTGGACACTATTTGCAAGCTATCAATTACCCAACTGTTGCCCGCGGCCAGGAAAAACTTCGTCTAGCTCCCACTCCCTTTCATACTTTTGAGATGATGAATGTGCTCGTTACGGATTTGAAGAAGGTTTGGGAAATGCTTGAACTGTCGACCAACGTTCCACTTTCGCCCAATGGTTGCATGTTCTGCAACAGCGAGAGCTGCTGGCACAAAGATCATTCCCCTGATCTTGAATGTGGCATTCCGAATTGCCCCCGCTTGGAAATATCTGTGGCAGCTTAAAAAGCTCGTCCTATCACACAAAAATATTGCTTATCTACTAAAATTACTTCCACTAAAATGGTGTAATGTGCATGACAAAGAGAATATTGGTAATTGGTAATCTAAACTTGAAACTTAATCAAATAAAATATATTTACGTGCAATGTCATCGTGATGTTTTATTTCAATAAAATAAAATTTCAATCTAATCAATTATAACGGCAATTGCAATAATGATAATAATTATGCAATTTACAGGTTAGTATTCAGAAGATCAAGAGTATATCAGAAATACTAGAAGATTGTTTTCTAACAAAAAAATATATATAGTTCTCGCAGCAGATTAGACGTTCTTAATGACTTACGTGTGTAATTATAGGTTCGGTGTTCTAAAAATACATTATAAGACGGAATAGAATCATATTGATTTTCAAATTTTTGATTTGAAAGCGGCTTTATTTTTGCTCGTATTTTAGATATTCTTTAAAATTAGTACTTAAACTTTAACGATTTCATCATTACTTTTGCTGCGGCCCCAGACTTTTATGCGTGTTCCTGCTAAATGACATATTTGAATTAATCTCTATAATATGGAATGCTTTTGTTGTGATTTTAACATACACTTGTCAAAACTTTAAGTCCTTAATAGCCTGTGGTAAATCTGGCAGTTTTATATCTTTGATTTGTTGTGGAATGTTCATACTTTTCACTGCGCTCACAGCTCGCGCTGGTGCCGCCGAGATTCCAGCCTCTTGCTTAACTAACTTATTCTGTTCCTCAATGCGGGCCATGATATCATTCATGTTGGTCTGCAGCACCATGCCACCCATTACCAGTTCGGAGAGGATGTGATGAACGGCATCGGCATGAAAAATTAGATCCAACTCGCAAACATTCTCAAAACACTTGTCCAATGTTTCGACGAACACTTGAATCAAGTCCAGAATGCCTAACTCACTTTCTGACGAGTCAACACAGAACACAAAGTACAATGTGGCATAATGACGATATATTAACTTGTAATCCGATCCACCAATCAAGCTAAAAATCACATCAAGTACATAGTATATTGGAAATGTTCTGAATACTTCAATCGTTTACCTGCCGCCTTCCAGAAAATTGCAGACGTTATCATCGCGCTTCGAAACCAGTTGAAACGTCTCTTTGATGATTTGTTGTTGAAGGCTTTCATCCTAAGAGCGAAAAATACAGTTAGCATATTGCTAGGTAATCTATACATGATGATATTATTTAGTATTAATGTTGCCGCATGTATGTACATATTTAAAACTTTGCTGCGTTGCAATAAAATGCAAAACATATTCAAATGTATGTACATATGTGAATGAGCAATGCACTAATGTATGCACATCTTTAATTGTTTTAAATGTTCAACGTACAAAATATTGATAGAATTTCGATAATCGAGGCTTTCCATGATTATTAAACACAAGTATAGCTTTAATCATAGTAGAGATTCAATTTACATGTATAAACAAATTAAATTTTTTTTATAAATATTGAGCACTAGAGATGCAAATAGCTCGATAAATCTAACATCATCGATATTTTCCGCGAGCGATATCTGCTTACGATTTCTTATGACAATCACGAAAATTTACACTATATACGTGTGCACGATGACGAAACAACATTATCATGATTTCTTCATATATCACAGTATTTCTAATTGAAACCTTTTTGAATATCGTATAAAAAAAAATTAGGAAAGTACGGGATAACCTGACAAAATATTAAATTTAGATTTAAAAAATTTTTTATAAATATCAGAAAGTATTGCAGCAAAAAATGGACATGGTTTTTCCCCTTGGATTTTGACAACTATTATATGGGTAATTCTCTGAAGGATGTCGCGTGCGACCATCTTTTCATTGAAAAAAAAATATAACCTGAAACAATTTTAAAAGTAAGTAAAGGTTATTCTTATACATAGCTCTAGATGAGTACCTTAATTAGAGCTAAGAATGGTTTTAGAATTTTCTTTCTGTTTTGTTTTCTGTTCTGATAACTGCAAAAATTATATATTTTATCGTAAAACAGAACAAGTTTCTAAAATCAATCTTAGCTCTAAAAATAGTGGTAATACAAAGCTTTAAGAATATCCTTCACATATTTTTAAAATTGTTTTAGTTGATGTTTTTTTTAACTGTAAAGGTGGTCGCCCGTGACATTTACCAGAGAATTACCCATATGTAGTATATATTATATGTTTTAAAATAAGTTTTTATTTATTTATATTCAAACTATATGCAAAGATAAAGGCAATAGTGTATTATAGTCGATATATACCGGGTACTGCATAGAATGGATAAATATGGACCTTAGGAAGTTTATAAATGCGTATTCTTGGCAATAGAATTGTAAAACTTCATTATCGTAACAAAGCTGAGATGACAGTGACATAGTTAATAATGTTTACATCCTCTTAGCGGATTGTATGTGGTGTTAAAATTCAAAAATTATTTATTTTTGATTAAATATTCGCTTATGTATTGTAAACAAACGAATTTATGAAAAAACTAAATCCTTATTGATTGGCATCAAAAAATCCCTTTTCTGCGCCACTGATAAATGTAAGAAAGAAAGAAAAATTTCCAATCAGCAAATGTTGAGTACTTTAACAAGACAGTTTTGAAAATTAGTTTGTGTATAATATGTGCTGGAACTTTGTAGGATAGGAGATTGATTATGTACACTCAGATTATCAGCATATTTTACCGCTTTTGCTATTATTGCCATTTTTATTGAGGTTTCAATGGGTTCTTTAATCTAGTTCTATCTAGTATAATAGAAGCTTGATAGGCATAATATTTTTATCAATACCATTAATGGAAAATATTTTAATAAAATTATTATTGTTTTAAATTCAGCATAAATTTGCCCAAAGAGATGATGGGATACCCACATTTTAAAATTGTCGAGAATAAATATTTGTACATTACATCTCAGGATGTTTGTGAGTTTTTCAATTGATATGCCCACCATTTCGATCTGAGAAAATATATACATTCATAAAATTTCAATTATACGTTATACATATCTACGTGATTTTCAAAAGGGCAACATATGGCAAGTAAGTTCATCCGTACATTCTGTAAATCATATTTTATATTTAATATTTGATGATTGATTCCGGTTTTGAGTTCAACGACAGGAATCTATGTGGAAGACAATTATGTCCAAATGCTCTATAAACAATCCATCAATATACGCAATTCAACAATTGCAATAATAGATCTCTCCTTCTACTTATGTGCAGCGCAAATGATGGACTTGCAAGCACGCTTCGTATTGAGCTACTTCTATGGGCCCAATAAGTTGCCTTCGACAAAAGAAATGCTAGAAAATACAGTCGAAACCATGAATAAACGCTGGCAAGCGGAATACAAGAAACGAAAAGCGCAAGTGCTTGGAAACGATCAGGTAAATTACGATAATATTAAAGTGATGTCTTATCAGAACATTCAATGGTAATGGTTAAGCTGCAACTCAAAAGTAGCAAAAGCTTCCCTGAAAACTTGGTCCATTTTCGGGAAGACGTGTTTAAGATTGAAGACAGCGTAACATTTGTGCAAATAAACTAATTTGTAAAGGCTTAAATGTAATTCAATTTATAGTTGCGCTTACCATGAATGAAACCCTGTTAGCTAAGACAGCAATTATGTTATTAAAAATTTAAATTTAAATAAATAAATCTGCTCTTACATTAAAGCTAGCTATAACAAGTAAGAAAGCTACAGTCGAGTGTACTCGACTGTGAGATACCCGCTACCCATTTTGAATAAAAGCAATATATTTTGCGGTATATTTCTCAAAATATACCAAATATACTACAAAAATACTAAAAATATACCAAATGGTATATGTGGTATATCGATATAGTACCGCATTCAAAATATACCATAGACGGCACAATATACCAGATTGTCAGACAAAGTAACTAAGACCTCCAGTAAGTAGGCGTTTTTGCCCATACAAAAGAATTTCTTTAATAACTTCGACAATTTTTATCTGATCGCAACCAAATGTTCAGGAATCATAACTACTATAGTAATTATTGTATTTACCAAAATTCGTAACTCTAGCTTTAAAATTACGCTTGTTATTCGATTTTTTTGATTTTCGGGGCGGAAGTGGGCGTGGCAAAAATTTGAAACAAACTTGATCTGCGTGCAAACATAACAAATGCTGTCGAAAAAAAATTATAGCTCTATCTCTTATAGTCTCTGAGATCCAGTGTTTCATACGGACGGACGGACAGACACACAGACACACAGACGGACAGACGGACATGGCTATATCGTCTCGGCTGTTGACGCTGATCAAGAATATATATACTTTATAGGGTCGGAGATGCCTCCTTCAACCTGTTACATACATTTCCTGCCGGCACAAAGTTATAATACCCTTCTACCCTATGGGTAGCGGGTATAAAAATCATTGGCCAGATTCACTTGAAATTTTATTAAATAAGGTTCTAGTATATGAATGACACGAAATACGAATTCATTCACTATATTCATTATTAATGTTCGCCCACTAATAATCACTGATGATATTTACATAAACTTTTCATACTGATAATTTTCAGCCATCTGATTAACATATTGCATAATAATCAATGCTCTTGACCACAACGAGGAAAACACTTTAAAGTGTAATTCAAGTCAAGCAATAATTAATAATGTAATAAAGACAAAAAAGAATAATTAATTGTATTTGCTTGCAAATAAATATTATTCATGTTGTTGATAAGATTATTTAAATTTATGAAGGCAACAATCTGAGCTTAAGGCCGGATCCTATAGTCTTGGCGAAAACGAAATGTAGAACAAACCACATTATCTACATTTGTGTAAGATTAAAGCTCAGTGCACGGAAAAGTACACACTATGCAAGCTCTGGCACAGATTAAAATTGGCATTCAATAACAAGTGTTGAACCCGCTTACACTCCGCCAACAATAATTAATTTAAATTAATTTTGAAAATGAGTTTGTGCATTATAGGTGCTGGCACAGCGGGACTTTGCTGTGCTCGACGTGCTTTGGAGTATCAGTTGTGTCCTACGGTTTTTGAACTCTCAACCGATATTGGGGGAACTTGGGTATTCAACAAAAATGTTGGAACAGTTAATGGCATTGATGTTCACAGTAGCATGTATGAAAATTTACGGTAAGTATTGATCATGGTAAATACCGTAAACAAGTTTTTAATTAGATGACTGTCTCGGTATATTGTGTTATTAAAAAATAACATCTTTGACAACTGGACGTTGAACTTACAGTTGTTTGCACAAAAATAAATCAAATTTTTCCTTAATGTTTTCACATGTAATCAGAGCAGTCTGCTACTGATAATTATAATAAATATGAACATAAGGTTAAGCTCGAAGTGTTAATTTAATATAGTTTTCTTTATTATTTATGACTGTCTATGTATATGTTTTCAGCACCAATTTACCCAAAGAAATAATGGGATACCCGGATTTTAAAATTGGTGAAAATAAATATTCATATATTAAATCTGAGGAGATTTACGAGTTTTTAAATCATTATGCGGAGCATTTTGATCTGAAAAAGTATATACAATTTAATTCATACGTTATACGTGTTTTGCAAAAGAACAACATGTGGCAAGTGAGCTAAGCCGTGTACTCTCTAAAATAACTTTAAATAAACATTTTTCAATATTAATTTATTGCAGGTTATGGTGAAGAATGTTCTAACAAACAAGCTACAAGTGCAATATTTTGATCATATTTTCATCGCGAATGGTCATTATAATACTCCCAATTATGCCGACATTCCAAACGCAAATTTATTCAAGGGAAATTATCTACACAGTCACGATTACAGATCCAGCGCAATTTTTGCTGGTAAATACATATGCACATCTAATATTTATCCGTTACATTTTATTATTTGATACTTTCAGATAAAACTGTTCTTGTCATTGGCGGAGGACCCAGCGCCTTAGACTTATCGAATATTATATCGAAATCGGCCAAACACGTGACGCTCAGCCATCATGTCGTTGGTATTTCAAATTCGATATTTTTGAAAAACGTTGCGACCAAACCTGATGTCAAGGAATTGGATGAGTATGGGGCTCATTTTGTTGATGGATCTTACGAAAATTTTGACACTATATTCTACTGCACTGGTTACAAATACGCATTTCCGTTTTTGAGCGTAACGACAGGAATCTATGTCGAAGACAATTATGTCCAAATGCTCTACAAACAATGCATCAATATTCGCAATCCAACAATGGCAATAATAGGTCTCCCCTTCTACGTATGTGCAGCGCAAATGATGGACTTGCAAGCACGCTTCGTATTGAGCTACTTCTATGGGCCCAATAAGTTGCCTTCGACACAAGAAATGCTAGAAGATACAGTAGGAACCATGAATAAACGCTGGCAAGCGGGATACAAGAAACGACAAGCGCACATGCTTGGGGAGAATCAAGTAAGTTACGATTAACACATACACATAATTAGATTTTGGACTAATTGAAAATCTTTCTTGTAGATGCACTACTTCACGGAATTAGCAAATGAAGCAAAAATAGAAAATATTAAACCTGTAATGGCGAAATTACATATCGAAAGCACCAATTGCTTCAACGAGAATTTACTTCATTTTCGCGAAGACATTTTTAGACTTGTAGACAGCGAAACGTTTCTAAAACTTAATTAAGATTTTAAATGTTTTCATGAATTTTTCCTCGGCAATAAATGAAGAACGTTTTTCAACTTTGATCCCTATACTAATTCACTTAAGTCTAAATTTTAAGTTATTTGTAATAACTTGGTTTTATTCAATATTAATTTTTACAGCCGCTTTTTCTTCATTAAGCGATTTGTACTCAGTTTTCGTATTGACGCACTCATTAATGACTGGTGAAAGCGAATTGTTATTCGGTTTAGAGACATGATTGTAGACAGCCATCGCTTGTGCAACAAATCCGGTAACGTCTCCAGGATTCGATGGCAATATCATTGTGTTATTCGTTTTTGCCAATTTCTTAAAAGCTTCGATGTACTGTTCAGCCAAAGTTAAAGAGGCAGCACTTTGACCGTCCTGAAAGTACATTATGAAATTCCATTCGATTTTCCAAGTTTTATATTATATTTACCGTATTCGCCAGAGATTTTGCTATAGCTTGAAGACTACGAGCTCTAGCGTCTGCCACGGCGATCATAGCAGCTGCTTCGCCGCTAGCCTTGTTAATGTGCTCCTGACGTTCGGCCTCTGCGAAAAGCGAAGAGTTTTTATTAATGGGACTTCAGGTGAATGAAAGAAAACAACAATCAGTTGTGCTCGATCCGATTTGACATCTTTGAGAAGTATTAATCACCCTTGCTATACTTAGGCTCTAAAGGGTAATAGCTAACAAATGTACTGAATCTAGTTGTCAATGTCACTAGGATATAGAACTTTACACTAACGGACTGCCGAATAATTACATAAGCATTGCACTTACCAGAGGCTAGAATCCTTGACTTTCGTTTACCCTCTGCAATATTGATTTCAGCTTCACGGACTCCCTCGGACTCTAAAATTGCTGCTCTTTTTCTTCTCTCCGCTTCCACTTGCATTTGCATCGCCTCATGAACTCTAGTTGGTAGCTGGAGATAACATGACGCAATAACTATAAAACACATGAAATTATTGCAGTTTTAATTAACGCTACTTACGCGAATGTCACGTATTTCATAACGCAGACAGGCGATGCCCCAAGCTTCACTGGCTTTATTTATGGAATCCACAATGCTTACGTTCAAGGATTCTCTTTCGCGAAACACCTTGTCCAATGACATTTTGCCAAGCTCCGATCGCATCGTCGTTTGCGCCAATTGAGTTATTGCGAATTCTGGATCCTCAACGCCATAGGAAGCTGCGTAAACAGAAGCGCTTTGTTTTATGTAAATCAAATGGGCAACAATTCAAGGTGATCTAACCTCTATAGGGATCAATAATGCGCAAGTAAAGAACGCCATCGATGCTGAGCGTTACGTTATCGGAAGTGATGGCGCTCTGTTTGGGAACATCTATCGCAATTTCCTTTAAGCTCTGCACATACTTAATTTTATCAGCGACGGGCACCAGAATGTTAAGCCCGGGATCAAGAATTCTATGAAATCTTCCCATTCTCTCTACAACCCAGGCCTTGAGGAAATTGTAAAACTTCGGTTATTTAACATTCAAAACAAACATACAATACGTAATTAGGTGTGCATGTGTTTGTTATACCTCTTGTTGTGGCACAAACATGACTATTGTGTTCATTGGAGTTGAGGCCTTGCTTCGCGATTGCGTTGAAATGCATGAGCCGGCAAGCAAAAAGTCTTGCTGCAAAACGTGTTAAATTAGTAAATACACAAAGATGCACATAGCATGATATTTGCACTCACCTGTGGCAATAATCTTCGCGCCGAAAACAGTAGCCTGGACATCTCCGAAATACTTCAGTTATTATGAACTTTAGACAAAAACTATATATATAATAATGTCGAAAACATCATATGTTATTTGGCACAGGGTGATTCCGCTGCAAAGAAATGTCATACTGTCAATAAAAAATACGGTATTTCTTTTTTCGATTAAATATATAACGCATAATTCTATTAAAATTAAATTAAATATTAAAATTTAAAATGAATTTTGAATAATAAGATTGAGTAAGAATGTTTTTACATACTCGTGAGGCAGATCATTATTATTTTAATATTTTAGTAAGACATCGATATCGCTGCGATTAGAACCAATCTAACCGAGTATCGCGAATTTGTTGTTTATACATTTGAGTAATTTCTTTCGCAAGCGATCACCGTACTAACAAACACACCACAAAAATCAGTTAATATGAATGTAGAAATAGTAGAAAATACACAAATACTACAAAGGGTAAATAGTATTTTAGTATTTAAAATACACAATTCGGTCACTCTGGGCGGTAGACGTGATGTGTTTCAATCGATTGCTACACACCATGTGTCTATTGCCAATATACGATTTCCTAAAGTTGTTAGAACATTGAATTTTAACGACTTTAAATAAATAATTATAATCAAATACTACAAACTATTTAAAATACCTTAAAAATAGCAAATTATTTTTGTGTAATTGTCAAAATAACAGGCTCCTGCTAAATTAAGTGGTCTCCAAATTTCTAGCCAATCTAACCAAATTTGGCTAGAAAATAGCTAAGTTGGCAACACTACGCACAGCGTACGTCACACAGTGCTGCCAACTCTTCTGGTCATAAAAAAGCTAAAGTAACATATGAAAAAAGATAGAAACCGCCAAAAAATTAGGATGATAGCCAAAATATAAATCTACGTTAGTAAAACAATATTTTTATTAATTTGATTTATTTATTAAGTATTTTTGAGTAGTAAATTTCGTCAATCATGCCCTCTTCTGTTGCACTTTGCTCTGTGAATCTTTATAGCACCGCCATCCTGAAAATTGTTCCCGCACAACAATCCTAAATGGTCAATGGGGGGTGACCAATGAATGCGTCGCTATATATAAAGACAATGCCATCTCTTGCTGGCAGGTTTTTGCAGAGGCAGACGGAACAAACGTGAAAATCACAAAGTTTAGCATTATAGATGGATTTGCAATATTTTCAAAAGCATTTTTGATCATCGGCTGCATCTAGAGTTAACCAATTAAAACGTCACACACGATCGTTTTGGAAATTATGAAATACCCAGATGGTCATGTACATATGTATAAAACTAGTGAAAATCAATAAAAAAAAAGTAAAGATCTTTTGGCATATCGATGTTTTTATTACCATTGCAATGCAAAAATACTGCAAGGTTTTAAAGTGTAGCATCGTAAAACATAAAAATATACAAAGGTACCAGATATTTTTAAAAAACTAAAGCTCCGTCAGTTTTGTTTTGAAAATACCTATAATTCCCGCTAGCCGCTAGTTTTAAATTTATCCCGCATTTTGCTTTTGAAAACCGTCAGATCTAGCGGGGAAATAGTGAAATTGGCAATTGACAATTGTGACGTCGTCACACACTCAGTTCAGTTTCAGATTGTATGCGAAACGATGAGCACGATCATATTTCGTTGCGCTGTGCTTTCATTTGTATGTTTCTTTGTATCTGCATGCTCGCCTATATTGGTATGTGTATGCATGTGAAGTTTTGCAACATGCAGTTGCATCGCAGACATGCAGGTAGTGCATGTCAATTTTGTTTTGCCACGACGAAAGTCTCGAAGCTGAAGACGACAGCAATTGCTTGTGTCTTAGATGTTTGCAGTTCAATGGTGCCTGCACAAGGACTGCGTTGGCTCTGCTGATGGTTTGCAAGCCGTACACATTTTGCTTTTGTTTTTAAATGCGATTTACATTTATATACCCGCCATCCATAGGGTAGAAAGGTATTATAACTTTGTGCTGGCAGGAAATGTATGTAACAGGTAAAAGGAGGCATCTTCCACCCTATAAAGTATATATATTCTCAGAATCAACAGCCGAGACGATCTAGCCAATTATCTAGATCTAGAAATTAAGAAAAACCGAGTGTTTGGCTTTGTGAAAATGGATTAAAGTTCGCGATTTAAAAAACCACTACTCATTGTCGATTCAATTACATACATAGTATAAAACTGATGGGATTTGATATTTAATGAATGAATCGGTCAGTCACCCAATTATTAATTATTTATTAATAAACAAATAAAAAACTTTTGACATATAGTATTCAACATTTTAAAATTAACTAAAATTTTGGTAATTAGAGATCTGTTCGCAAGTATGTTAGTTTCGTATTATCATTGGGTATTGAGCGCGAGCAGCATTGATCTATGGACTTTATTTTATTATTTTGATTAGTTTCTTGAATATAAACTGTCGGTATTGATGATTCCAAGTCGGTTTGTGAAAATACATCTTTTGATATTGCCATGCGTCTAAAAAAAATGAAGTCAATTGAAAATAAAACAGCACACAGAAAAGATAATCCTCCGAGAGAAAATGCAAAATCTGAAATATTGTCTGATAATTGTTCTGCGGTTCCAAATAATAATAATCCTAAAATAAAAATATTTAGAAAACAATTATTTTTTAATTGTTATTAATGGGTAGTTAGCATAATAATAATTACCTTGTATCGCAAAGAAAATAACTCCAAAGCACAGAAAAATGTTCTCAGACGTATGATAGTTGGTCTTCTTTTCAATAAATCTGAAACGTATTAAAATGTGTATTTAAATTCACATAATGTTTAAAATAATGTTTTACCTCGTCAACAACAGAACAGCGGATACAAATGTGAATCCCATTATAGTTAGTATACTAAATTCGTCAGATTCTTTTGACAATGAAATCGAATTCAAAAGCGTCCATTCTCTTAAATTTTTTATATTATTCCTCAACATTCGGTCAGAATATGTGTCAGCAAGTTTTTTCAAGATGAACACGGACACACAAGCAATCTACGAAAAGTATTAAAAGTTTTGCTTTTTACTAGTATAAAGACATCGGAATCCAATAACAAATACTTTAAAGTGTTTTCTACTCAACAAACTTTCATTACATACGGAAATTTTTGTGAGTCAGTGTGGGACCATTACATACAGCTTCAGTAAACAAGGTCATGTGTAAAGCAATTTAGAGCATTACATTTTAAGTTAACTCCTATGAGCTTTAATGAAATGTTTGGTATAAAAAGATTCACTAACCAGTTGTAAGATTTTAATAAAAATACAAGCACAATACTTCATTATTTTTCAGTTTTAATAATATTGTACAATACTAGACACCACGAGACGAAAGACTTGTTAAAGTACGACTGATTCAATTTGCATATAAGTAATGACTTTGTGAGTATGGGAAAATGTTGTGGGTGTGTACTAAAGAAATATAAATTTTTGAGAGAATTGATAATTGCATAATTATTTAACCATACCATATATATACATATGTGTGTATTATATATGTAGTATTACACAAATATTTCCTTTATTATATATTTTAATAGAAGATATTTGTCGTTTAATAGCTGATATTTCCTTTATTTTCCAACAATAATATAGGTACATTATACTTTATATATTAATACATATCCTATTATTTTGGTAGGTATTTCAAGAAACGCAGTTCATGTGAGACCCACACAGCAAAGCTCAGGAGCAGCAAAGATCCAGATTGATGGGCTGTAGCTAAAGGCACAGGTACATAATTGAGTAAAGTGGTTACACCTAATGTGGCTTGTGTCCAGGCCATAACCATTGCAGCATTTATTGCCCAACGGGCTCTTTTTGGCAACTGCTGACGTCTCGTCAGTATCCATAAGGCAGATATTAAGGAAACTGTTGAAATACCCAGTATCCGATGATTAAACTGAACAGTTGTTGGGTTCTCTGTTATATTTTTGTGCAATGGCTTAAATTGCAATATATCATCAGGTATCCAATTGTCGCCCATTTTTGGAAACGAATTATAAACCAATCCAGCATCTAAACCGGCGACAAATGCCCCAGATATGGCAGTCAAAAAGACCATTCCCTTGGTTAAATGTGACAAGCTTTTAATATTAAGAGCCCGCTTTCCTATGGCCACAACTTTATCTCCGGGAATTAGCTTAGTCAGCGCATTCGATAAGAATAAGCTGTATAGTACGAATGCTGCAGCCAAATGCGAAGCTAGCCGATATTGTGAAACGCGCGGCACATCGTTTGGATTATCAAATCGGTTTTCTAGGCCTGATTTTACCATGTACCAACCCATTAGTCCTTGCAAACCAATTAATGTACCCAGGACAAGAACCATTTTTTTGGTTTTAGCACAAAAATATCCCTTTTTCCAAAAATATGCTGCAGGTACTAAGAAGAAAGCTCCAATGGCACGACCCCACATTCTATGAATATATTCCATCATATATATGAATTTAAATTCTTCCAAGGTGATGTGTGCGTTTTTCCTACAAAATAATGAATTGATCAATCAGAAGGACATGTTAATAAAGAAAAAACAATTTACATTTTGAATTCGGGATATTGCTGATACTTCTCAAACTCTTTTATCCATTCTTCTTGATTACGCGGCTTGTGTTCACCCATTAGCTTCCATGTGACCATCGACAGTCCCGACTCTGTTAATCTTGTTACACCACCTGTGATTAATAAAAATAATCTTCGATTCATGACTACTGATTACATGCACATTTTTATTTACCAAGTCCTACAGCTACGAATACCATGCCGCCGCATCCTAAAAACCATTTTCCAACTGTACGATCCGTCTTCGGATTGCTGGTATTTAAGGCAGGTGGTCGCGATGGAATATGCTAAAGTTTCAATATTAAATAAATACTTGAATGTTATTATCAAATAGTTACTTTAACATGCGGAGTCTCCACTACAGCCTGCTGTAACCGGCGACTTGAAAATTGCACTTTTAGTTGCTTGGATCTCTGACACAGCACCCGCCACATTGTTCGGAGAGTTTATTAGATTTTGCAAAATTAATTATTCACAATTATTTTATTTAACTTGAAAAAATATTTCATTTATATTAATATTTTTATTTTGCAGAAGTTATATATATATTCTTTCGGAGGAGATATCGAAATATTAATATTTTATCGGAAAGTATCGACAACAATTTGCGCCTTTTTAATAGTAATTTCTTAAAATACCAAACAGAATTCGTATATTTTCGACAGAAATAAGTACATTTTGAAATTCAACTTTGGTTAGACTGGTAGTATCGGCAAAACTTGTAAAGGCTTCCTACTACGGAATACTTAGATCCGAAATTATCAGCATGGAAAATGTTTTAAATAAACAGTTTCTGAAGCTAAAAGAAGCTATGGATGAAATTTTGGAGTTGAAAAACAACGTACGTATTATTCAGTATTCAATTAGACGTGTCTTATGTGCTATTGATTACAGGGACACGTTTTTGAAGTGAAGCAATCATCCGCTGCTTTAATGTTTGTAGCTCTCAAGCATTCTAATCGAGAAGTTAAAAGAAACATTAAATCAGGTAGAGATGAATTACATTTGGAGAAGTCGAAAGTGGACCTCAGCAGATTGCACTTGCAAAATCTTTTGTATGAAGTCAGCCATCTAAAGAAGGAGATCGTTCGTTGTCAGAAATTTAAAAGCCGCGACTCGTACCTGGAATTGTTATCGGACAAAGAGTACTCTAATAAATTTTGTAATGGTTCTGAAGATATCTCCAATATGACGGATCACAAGACGCAACTTTATCGCCTGGAATGCGAACTAAAATTGCGAAAAGAGCTGGATAACCAATACAGTGGTCTGCTTACATCAAAACAAGAGTTATTACAAGATAACTTAAATCAGACGCAAAGATATCTCTCATTTGCTCCAGCGCTTCGCACATTACTTGACTCTACAAAGCCGTTGCACGATGCTCTGCAACTGTCTCTTGATGTTGAATGGAAACTAAGCTCTATTGTGAAATATCTGCCACGCGCATTGTATATTTTATATCTGAACCTTGAGTCCTTGCAGCGTGCCAACGATAAATTGTTAATTAAATCCGAAGTTGTGGGTTTCGAGAGTGATGTCCAAATGCAAGGATTGCTTTCGGAACAAGACATGTCGTTAACGGAACGTCGCTATTTTACAGAAGTTAATAATACTCCTGAGAGTAGGGTTAACAATGTATTGGAGCGTGCTCTGAAAGCTCATCCACTTCACATCCGTTTGGTTGTAAGTTGAACGATATTATTGCAATTTCGGGTGTTTAAATTGTTTTTTTTTTTTTAGATGGAAAACCCAGACAAGTCCTATGAACTGGTGCTACTAGTGCGGTATTGGGGATTACTCAAATGTACAACAGTGCGGGCGGAATTAAACAGCGTAACTCCATCAAATGTTCAAGGGTTCGTAATATATTACGTTAGTGGTATTAATGTACTTATTCTTGTGTTATATATATATTGCAGAGATTCAAGTATGCTGCAAAATCTTCTTGGACATTTATTTCCTGACGATTTGGGCAATGAGATTCCCGTACCAGGCATTGAGCATGAAGTATAAGAACCTTTTTCTATTGACCACATTTCACATTTGTAAATTAATTTGATTTTTGTAATTGCAGTTACAAAATTTAAAATTTAGCACCGAGGAATGCATGGAATATCTCAATCAGAATGGATTTGGTAAGCCGTATTGTTGGTTACAAAGTATGTGCTCCATAGCAACAGTGAACAAAAAAAAGATATTTAGACATGAACTTAACTTGCACAAATGGACGCTTGATGTTTTCAACCGTATTTCCAAACGCTGGCAATCTTTGATGAGATTAACGCAACAAGTTCGAGGACTCACATATAAGGATATCGATTTGTACTCTTTAAAAGAAAATATCTATCCAGAAGGCTTGTCGTGCAGTCTAGTGCAGTGGACAGTTATTTCAACGGAGGAATTCAACATACAGAATTCAGACTTGATTACGAATTTGCCGACTGAGAATGGCATTACATATACCTCATATCGAGCTGTAATTGTGCGCGGCTCTGCCAAAATGGAATGCTTTATTAGAATACCAAGCAACTATCCCATGGAAATTCCGCTTTGGATTTTGAGTGTGCATTGGAATGGTCGACGCACGGCTATGAACAGCTCGGCTATCAAGGCAAGCAATTTATCTATCATTTGGTTAAATATAACATCTAATATTTGTCATTTACATATTCAGATGATGGAATTCTGGACAAACTCTCTGCGACCTGAGCACTTGGAAAAAAAATCATCGGCTGCTTTACGCGCAGCTTTTCCGCACCATTTACAGTTTTGATATATTTCTCGAAACCGAAGGCTCTATGCAGTCCACAAGGGAATATAACAAAGAAAAACCATACATTAGTGCATTCACCAAGCGCATTCGCTTGCGTCCATACAGATATGTCACAAAAGGATCTGTGCACACATTTAAGCAATAAATTGAACAATATATGTATGACTCTAGTTTATATATTATTGCGTGAAACATTAACAATTTTATAAATTTATTCTTGTTTAAGCAAATAGCGGCCACATAAATACAATGGCTTTTCTATGCGGTTACTGAAACCCAATTTTTTTGTGAGGCCGTTGCCGCCAAGGAGCCCGTTGGCAGCGTTGAAGTGGTGCTGCTTTCGTTTACCTCGCGATTCTCATCCGGCATTACTTTATCCACGACATGCTTGTGAATTAGTCCATCTTGGCCCAAGAAGCAAACGGAGTATCCATCGTACCAAGCCTCTTGGTCTTTAAGCACTTCTTTTAACTGCCATACTTTGTATTTCCAGAACTGAAACATAACCTTTAATCCAGAAATACCTCTTACACGCCATCTAATCCGAATTGTTTCATCTTCTGGATGCTTCGTGATTTTAAGTACCTCGAATTTAACATAGGCATATTTCAAATGACCCACTGTGCGCAGAATGGCAATCTGTTTAACATAGTGATAAAGGCCAACCGTGTGTTTGCCGGTAATGTTATTTTCAAAAATGAGGTTTGGACTGTAGATGGAGTAGTCTAGCGGTTCCACAAACAGCTTGGGCAGAGTACTTTGTAGCACACTGTAGGCGCGTTCCAAGCCTTCCCGGCTTTTGTTGGGCTCATTGTTTTGTGTTGGACTCGAGCTATTTGGGTTTGTCGCTTTGTTTTCCTGACTATTATCGAACGCAGTTCGGGCAACACTGAATTTCTGCATCGAGGGAAGTGTGGATTTACCAGATACCACTTCATTCACGTAAAGTCGCTTCGCAATAGATATACATGATCGTTCTCTGTGATACCATTTACTTAGGCACACAATTCTCGGTCCACGCATCATTTTGATAAAAATATTGTGTGCCTTGCAATTATGTGGAAAATAGTTACATATGTTTTCAATACACAATTCTTTTTTCTGTGTATCAATTTATTTCTTTGACTTCGGAAACGCACTATTTAATCTCGATAAAATCATGCACGTCTTATATGCAGCAGTTTTTTGTTATTTTTTTAGATATTTTTCAAATTTAATATTTTCGTTTAGGTTATCAAATCAAATTGCTCGAAAAACAGCTGTTAAAGGTTAAAGGAAATCCAATCGATTGTCATCTCGACAGCTGCTGTGTATTTATCGGTAGGGTTGGTAAGGAGCTCATTAAGCTGACCATGATGATACACAATTATCGATAACGGACAATTTAAAATTCTGCAAATTAAGTAATTGATTGGTGAACACTTCCTATATTAATATATTTTAAGTGTTTTTAATGTGTTAATACTTTCAGATATTTACTAAAAAAAAGTAGAATAAACCAACGCTTTCCAGCACTTATTAAAAAAGGTGCGCAGAAGCTAAGATCTGCGCAGAACAAATTAAATAATAATGTACATCCGTGTATGATTTGTAATACATAGTTACTGGATATAGCAGTGGCTTTTAATATTGTTTACAGATATACATTTATAAATGCATGCAAAATTTAAGGTGCTTTTCATAATACAATCAGATTGTTGATCAGATTTGATTAATTCGAAGGCGGAATGCAATATTCGAACTAAATTAAAAACGTGCCAATTGTCAAATACTCAAGGTTAAATTTACACGCCTTTTAAATGTTTTTCGCGTATTTTTTTGTTTGAAAAATCAATAATTTAATTGAAAGTAAACATTAATGTGCAAAAACCAATATTTTTAGGTTAAATTAAGTAGTTAATAAAGCTCGAGCTATCAAAATGTATGGATTATCTGCATCAGCGCTTGATGTTAATGTAAGTTTAAAACCGGCCAAGCTGATAAATATCTATGTCTGCAGTACATAAATAGATCAAGCAAGTCGGAATTGCACTAATCTTGAGATTTATATTATAGAATCAACGCTATCGCATTCGTGATATTGATAACGAGGAAATCATGTCAACGTTTGGAAACATTGGGCATTCTTTAAGTACTGCCGTTGAGAGATTTATAACAATTGGCGAAATAATAGCAGAGGAAAACTCTGATATAAAAGCTGATATGTACGAGGCTGCAAAGGAGGCAAGAGATGCGGGTAAAGTAATCAGAAATATATTTGTTATATGGAGCAGGAGCAGCACAAAAATCAGGAAAATTTAAAACTCAAATGAACGAAAAATTGATTAAAATTAATTAGTTTGATCAGCCAAAAATGAACGAATAAGCTTTAGTTGCACAACGGTGTACAACACAATAACAAACCGTTGTGTCCTTCAACTGCAATTTGACTATTTTTAGCTGCAAGCAAATTAAAAATTGATGAAGTCACCATCGATTCTTAACGAATAGAGGTTTAGCTCGCCAACTCTTAAATTCAAATTAAGTGCTCTAGTCTATTATAAGAAAATTGCCTGTCATTATTTATTGTTTTTTTTTTTTGTGTGTTTTTAGGCAAATCGATTGAACATTTATGCGACCTGTCGCCTTTAAGTGGAATGGAGCTTCGTCATCATATCGAGCCCTTAAAGGATTATGGGGCAATCGTATTGGCAGCACGATCATTGCTCTCGTCTATAACCAGGATTCTACTGCTGGTGGATATCATAGTTGTCAAGAAACTATTGACTGCTAAGAAACGGGCATCGGAAAGTCTAGAAAAATTAGAGTCTGTGATGAATTTCACCGAGTTTGTGCGTGCGTTTTCCATATTTGGAACGGAAATGATTGAGTTGGCCTACCTCACGGGACATCATCGGAACTCGTTCAAGGAGGAGCGTCGACGAGCACAAATGTTTTCGGCTCGTCAGATTTTGGAGAAGTCCATATCAATTCTATTGACATCATCGAAAAGCAGTTTGATACACAGTGATTGTGTAATTGTGAAAGAGAATCGGGACACGGTATTTTGTCAAATCCGCCGGGCAATGGATCTTATACATTTCGTGATCAAGGACAGCATATTTGATTCAGCCAAACATATGGCGTTTCGCAATGCGCGCTGCAATTCGAATTATGAGAACGAAAGCATATACACAACAATCAAGCGAATTGTCAATCTGATCAAGAGATATAAGCTGCAGACCAGTCAATACGATTGCAATAGCAATAATGAGGGCAACAACGATTCTGATCCCGCCTTCTACTCCTTATTTAACGACGAGCATTGGCAAAGTGATATTTACCACAAAGACAAGAATCTAGCGCCTCTGATTAAGAATACTAATGCGAAGAAGAATTTAACGTACGAAAGTTTGGATCTACGAGACGAATTATCCATGGCGTTCGATAAGCTCTTTGAGAAGGCGCACGACTTCACCGACTCCCCATATATTAGTCACGAGCATCGAAAAAACATACTGACCTACTGTGACAACTGCAAGCTGGAGTTTGACATGTATCTGAACCACCTGATCAAGGACCAGCATGACAATATGGGTGCTCGTGTGCAGGTGCAGGGCAGGCAGGAACCGGAAATGAGTATGCTGAGCAGTCTGGAAGAACTTTGCAAGCAACTGGTCATCTCTGTGTCCAGCCAAATACCCGACTTTAATGAATCGCTTAAACTATGCACGAAAATTGTCAAATCATTTCATATGTTGGCCGTAACGCACGATCTGGAGAATCTAAATCAGTGTTCGACCAAATTCCACGATTGCTGTGATCACATTTTTGATATTTGCAAACTTTTGCAGCATATTGCACCCACGGAAAGACTTCAGGTACATGCCAAGTGTTTGGCCATCAATTTGAGAATCTATGGACCGCAAGTATTTATTGCCGCCAAAATCTTGTGGAAATATACGAATAGCAGCGCAGCAAATGAGAACTTTGAATCGTTTTTGGACATGTGGAAATGGTTAATTAATGAGATCTCAATGATTTCCAAGAAAATCCTTGTTACAGTCGACACATCCAAAACAGAGCTTGATTCTCAAATAGAGGCAAGTACAATAAAGTTATAATTTATACATAAATAACCAAAATATACGAAATTAATCTGTTTGCATAAAGAATTCAATTGGTTTTCTTAATAAAGTCCAAAATAATAATGTTATTCTTCCCCTTTTAGAAATGTGAAACTACAATAAAATCAGCAAAACCATATGTACCTGCCAATGAAGAAGGGGAAATGGTGGAGTACTCAGGTCTAGATAGTAAAACTAATGGAGATCCAGGTACTTTTCAATCGAAATGGGCGGACGATGTGTCCGACGACAACGATATTTTAAAACGAGCCAAAAATATGTCTGCAATGGCTTTTCTCATGTATCAATTTACAAAGGGAAGCGGTTCTCTAAGAACCACTCAAGATTTGTTTACTCAGGCCGAATATTTTGCTGAAGAAGCCAATCGACTTTACAAAGTTCTTCGGCATTTTTCATACCAGGTAATTAAATGCCCAATTTCAATTTGGAACACGATATAATGCAAACATTTGATTTTCCACAGGTGCCAGCAAGTGATAACAAGAAGGATCTTTTAGGTATTTTAGATAGAGTGCCGACTTTTGTCCAAGCACTTCAATTTACAGTAAAAGATCATACAGTGGGCAAGGCTGCCACTTTCGTTAAGGTTGATCATGTCATAAGAGAAACAAAGAATCTAATGAATGTTATTAACAAAGTTGTATCGAAATGTTTTGAGTGCGCAAACAAGGTAACTTAAATTTTGTTTGGGAAAACTATGCATGTAAATATTGTATTTCTATATTAATGTATTGTTTAATAATAATTTTGTATTGTATAAACAGTCTTGATTTCTCAAAAATTGCGTCGGAAAACTCGCTTAAAAATATATACATTTACTTATATGTATATATATTATGTTTGGTTTTGTATGATTAAGGTATTTTCTTGATGTTGAATTGAGCACTTAAAGTTATCAATTGGGCCAAGTCTAAACTCCATATGTTAAGAGCTTCAACAGCCAGTTCTCAAAGGGAAACTGTAGTTTTTAATTAATTTCAAATGGAGTTCACATTTCTTTCAGGAGCGCTGACTCCTTTGGTAATTATTGTTTAGTATATTTTCCTAGGAACTACTTTTCAATTTATGGCAGAATACTATGGTATCTTAAGAACTTAAGCTTCTTCATTCGTAAGCTATCTCAACACATATTTATATTTAAACAATGGTAGACAAAAAGTTCAAGAACGGTAGCAGTACACCTCATGTTCATGACTAACACATTTCTGTTTAATTTTGATCTTCCATTATTATTGAATTTAAGAATCAATAATTTCAACCCATTTTAAAAATACAATTTTCTTTCATTTCTAGTTAAACTAGTTTTTATCAACAAAAGTTTCTAATCATATATAAAGTGACCGAATTGAAATTTTTTAAATTGCGATAACTTTCTCAACAGTACAAATTAAATTTAACTGGGATAACTGGAGGACTTACGTCCGGTTCGGTGCGTGGAGATGATAATGTATCTGGCGGTATGGGTGACTCCAAAGGAACAACGAGCAGCAGCGAGGGGAGCATGTGACATTATGGAATGGCTCGAAGAGCCAAAGGAGATGCAAGGCGGACTCGTGTATCATTTTTATTATTCTGAGCTTTCGGCGATTATTCAAATTTGTTCATCTTTCTGTATATGTATATTCTATGTTTATCTACAAAAATAATACTCTTGTAATTCTGCCTGTTGTGTCCAAATTGAAAGTTTTGATAGATTGTATAATCTTGTGACATATATGTGTACTCGGATGTAAATTACATCACATTACTTGCATATACATTCTGGTCAATCATCTTTAACAATGATATTCACTATTACTTAAGCTATGTGTCTTTAGGTCATCGAATATAATAACTAGTCGTTTGTGCTATTATTGTTCTAGTAAAAAGTAAAACGGTAGCCAATGGTCAAGAAAATTAACAAATAATAAATGATCTAATTGAATAAAATGCATATCGTATTAACAATTTGTTCGACTGTGTCTCAATTCTTTAATAATCGGGGGTTTAGATTCAAGCTCAATTTAATGCAACAACAAATTTAAAGAATGTTGTAAAGGCATCCTTAATGGTTTGATTTTCCTAATCTAGTTTACTCCGTAATGAATAGAGCGTAAAATTGAACTACAGCAAATACCAACTTATTTTATAAATACGAGGCAGAGGAGTTTGCTGACATATGCTTGAATTGATGCTTTGATTAAATCCTATGAAGTGTTTGCTGATGACATCGCGTAAACTGATAAATTATAGGAATAATGGCTACATCCATTTATTCTGATGAAGAACAATTCGGTCCAGTGTGGAATATACTAACACATGAATGACACAAATTTTTGGAGTCGTAGCAGTCAGACTTAAAGGATTTGAAAACCGCAACCGCAGTGAATACAAATAAACGACAACGGCACAGTTATAAATGTGAACATATGTTTGAGACTCGTCCACATACTATCAACTACGACTTCGTATGTTTGTCCAGTTCTTTAGAGCTGTTTGTTGAACCATTTACCACAAATGATTTGAAATATGGTGACGCGTAAAACGCATTAGGAACAAGTGAGCAGAAGTAGTCGACAGTCAAATACTCTTTTGGCATGAATTAACAAAATTCCTAGCAAAATTAAAAGTTCAAATTTACCCAAAATATTTTAGTTTTGAAAAGACCAAGTATACTAATTACAAACGTAAGTCAGACAACTTTATTTACGTTACTATGTTCTTTAGTAGAGGGTATATTTTACAACTGAAGACGCTTAGTATAAAGAGGGTGCTCGTCCAAGAAGTCAGACATTAGTTTCCCAACGCTTTTTAATATTGCTAGGAACACCCTGTTTTAGCTTCCAACTCAAAGTAGTATAAAACGACCGGAGCTCACTGTGAAAAAACAGTCTTCGCCAATATTTGTCAGTGAATAGTTTTATAAATACATACATACACTTAATATAGCATGAAAAATGTATTAAACAATAGTGTTTAATGTTTTTATGGATACATAGAAACAAATTTAAATCTATCAAGTGTTGTAAACTGCTCCAACAATTTATTGCTGCAGCTCTTGCACTGCTTGCAGTTATTTCAATTTTTTTTATGTTTTTAAACATAAGTTAAATTACTTTACCTTTACTATTATTCATTAATTAAGTAGAGGGGTATAAGTTTTAATTCTTTATATTTTTATTTCTTCATCTTACCAAATTTTAAGAATTTTTCACCAATTTTAAGAGTAAATTAAGTAAACCATATTGTACTATAAGCATGTATTATATGTATATACATTATTTTAATTTATTTCCAAAAATGCATGATTAATTTTAAATTACTTTTATATGTTTTATTTTGGCCAGATATATCGACGTCTGCACATCTTATTGATGATTTCTACAATATTAATCAACCGACTGTTATTTTACTTGAAAAATTGTACAGCTCATCAATACTAAATGATTTCTTCGCTTCCATTCACAAAAATATTAATCTTTCGTTCCCTCGAAGAAATGCCAATCAAGAGCAAAAAGCTTTACATCAGTTTCCCAAACGTAATCTAGACAGCATTGGTGGAGGTCATCTTATTAAAAGAACTGAAAACAACGAATTCGAAGCAATATAAATATGCTTAACCGAAATGATTGCAAAATAACACTATTCATTCAGTACTCATGCATTTTATTCATAACATAATGTCTTCAAATGTCCAAATTTTAAGATAATAGAACTATAAACTATATATAAATAAATATATGCATTATACTGTTCAATTGATTTGTGCACCTTTTAATTTATCATCCTTCATGAAAAGAACATTACCAAATAATTGCTTACGTTTGTTTACAGAGAAAAAGCGATACATTGCGATTTATCGTGTCTATCGATAAGCGTTGTAAGTGAAGTAGGCACAATTTGCGGAATACACCCAGTCTTTAGCATAAATAAAACAAAAAAAAAAACAATTTTCAATTATTTTCATTATTTGACTTAAATTATCAGCATGCACCTTTGCCAGATTCGAATTTGGCTATAAGATATATTTTTCTAAGTTACAGGTTATTTCTATGCAATATTAAATATGAGAATAGTTTTCGGCAGTTGGTGTAAAATTGTATCATCTCTTAAGTCTTATCAACAGACAACATCAAACATTTATTAATATCATCTATATTTTCTCTATAAGCCGCTTGGGAGAAAGTAGATGGGCAACCACTTCTGAGGTATGATCTGTTGATTCTTTAATGAAATAAAAAGTTGAAACTGTTCCCCTTACTTGCAGATTGGTTTTCATTTCTAAGGACCAGGCACTGAAATGTCTTTTGTGTAGACGATCATCTGATTTAAAAATGCCAAACAGCATGAAGGAGGGATTCTTAAATTCCTCACCTGAAAGGAATAACGATCATAATGCTGTGTGGCCTTTATTGACTGGAAAGGATTATGCCTATAACAAAAACGCCTGGAAAAGTAAATTAAAAAGAAATTTTGATGAAATTGACAAGGCTTCGGTTAGTTTCGGAATACTCAACCCACTTGTGTAGTTGAAAATACTCACGTCTACGATTAGCATAAATGCAACGCCGCTCTGTGTCAAGGGAATATATTTATAGAAAATTATTGAATCTCAAAATGTAATATTAAAAAGATGCATCCGATATTAATGAGCTGATGCTATTTGGTGTCAATAAAAACAATTAATAATTGTTATTAACATGTTTATTTATTCTTCTTTAATGTTGAGTTTTGTGAAAGGTCATACCAGATCTAAATGCAGCGCTTTTTTTTCAAGGGACTATTTAAATACAAATTACATTTGATAATTATATTTAAAACAGTAATTCATTAATATATTCTTTACTTTATTTATTTGAATTACGGCGAATAGGGATAGCCTATAACAATTCATATTGACGAAGGTGCATCCTCTGAATTATATCCCTACAATCATTAAAAACTCGTTTGATGTTTTCTGTGTCAACGGCGCATGTGAAATGTGGGTAACAATAGTGTTTACCATCTCCACTTGCAGTTGATATACGCTACGGGAAACAAAACGACATTTATTATTTATCAAACTATATAAAATATGTATTTTGTTAAAGGGAAACTTACCAGAAACTCGTCCCGTATGAAATATTTTGCTCTTATTACTTCTGGGTCATCATTGGATTCCATTATTGCGTCACCTGTATCGCATATAATTATAATTTTTTATTAGTATCAAAAAAGTAAATCTTTGTTATTTTATATTTGCACTTTCTTTTTAGAAACGTATTATTGCAGATTCATTTTTAAAATGTATTCCCTAACCTTCTAATAATTGTCAATATTCAGTTTTTGAGTGCGTATTGTTTTTCATTAAATAAACAATTAATTGATAGATTACAAAGTTTGACTCAGATATTTTATTTGTATGCTAAATCTGGCAAAGGGCAACTGTTGTTTTAAAATTGATTTACTTACTTGGCGTTTGATATTTGTTAAACTCGGAGAAATATTCCGACAATTTACTTTTTCCAGCCTTTATTTTCTCTGCTAACAAATCTTGCTTATTTAGAAAAAGTATAATGGAAATTGTGCGCAGCCATCTAAATTAGAAAGCAGAAATGTTAATCAAAATAAATTATGATTGATCGATCAATGGGTTTACCTGTTATTCCAAATACTCTTAAATAAGTCCAAGGATTCTCGAAGTCGATTTTGAGTGGGGTCCTCACGCAAAACCATATTATAACTTGAGCATGCTGTTACAAATATTATAGCAGTTACATCATTGAAACATTGAATCCATTTTCGTCGCTCATCGCGCTGACCTCCCACATCAAACATACTGAAACGGACAAAACATATAATTTTAGATAAAGTGATATTCATAATTAAATTAGTATTTCGTATTACTCACTGAAAATTAACTTTGTCGACTTGAAATCTTGTTTCAAATATTCCAGAAGTCAAAACACGGCACCGTAGAATATCTTGTTCATTTGGTGTATAATTTGGATTCTTAATTGTGCTTACTCGATCCAAAAAGCTTAAAAATTAAATATATTTGCTGTTAAAGTACTGTTTCTTATAGTTGTTAACTATAAATATAATTTATTCTATTTAAATATTAACTTGCGAAATACTTAAAACTAATATTTAGTTCCAATTAATACCACAAGCCTATTTTCTTTATTCCCATACTTTTAATGGTAAATTTGTAATTCACTTTAGTCTCCTATTATAAAAAATAAAAGATTTGCATTGATTTTGTACACGTATCTGATATTTACACTACAATTGGAAATCACAAAAACTATTTACCCCTTAAAGAATTTCCACCATTTTTCCATTTGTGCTAGATAAAGAAATTATATAATAAAATTAAATAAATTAAACAAATATTCCAAATAAAGCTATACATGATAATTTAACAGGGCTCTAGCTTCAACTAACCACAACGAGATATTATAAATAGTTACGAAAACTTAATTAAAAACAACAATTGGAATTTATGAAATGTATATTACTTACTATTTTGCACAGTCAATTAATTGATATTCATTTGACCTTTCATAGGTTTGTAGGACCCCTTTGTCTTTCCACAATTCTTCGGTGTGTTCATAAAATTCAGGAGGATAGTTAAAGTCGGGACCTGCAAAGAACCAAGATATAATATAAGTAACAAGAATTAGAGTCATGTAAGAAAAAACTATTGTTAATGGTATTGAAGCTAAATATGCAAATGATATGTAAACGCAATTGATTTAATGCATTCATACAATTTCGCAATAATTCAATAATCACACAAAAAATAAACCATCAATCTATTGTCAGTTATTTTATATTTGGGTACCCGAGGAAGTTGTCGAAAATTTCATAAATGAACTCGAACTATATATGGATCTATGCCATGGCATACCAAATTTGGGTGTCAATGGCTTTAAAGCGCGTACAGTACAGTCACAACTTTCTTATACGACGAGCACTCAGTTCTTTTTAGCTATTCGCAATTATAATTATAAATTAATAATAATTAAATAAGTAATGTATGCGTGGGACACTAACTGTGTAACTGCCACAAGCTGTTACTGATAATTGAATTCTATTATATTTAACTTACTAGAAGCATAATCCTGAATGTATTCCACCCTAGGCTCATTTTCTTTCTTTTCTAAAGCTACAGGTGGATTAAGTGTGCTCATGGCTCCTGTAATAGTCTGTAGAAGAACGAAAATAGAACAATAAAATTTATTCAGTAGTTGACTTTTAAACTTTTAATAATAAAGTTAGCTTCCATATGGTTATTTTAAATCAATTCATAATCATCTTTATAGATGAAAACACAATTTTATTAAAGCCTAACTTTACTTACCAATATAGCATCTCGAATATTCTTTTTAATATCATCAATTTTCTGCTTCTTCTCTTGTTCAGAAAATCCATCGACATGCAATATTCGCATCTGTTTGACTATAGTTGATTTGCCCGACTCACCCGCTCCCAATAACAGGAGCCTGTGTGTAGCTCGATAGAGCTGTTTATCCTTTTGCAATTGCCGTGAGATGGCATCGCTGCGACGCTTTTGACTTTTCGAATCCTCCGAACTGACATCGGACTGTTTGGAGGTTGGTGAGCCAAAACAACCCATAGCAGCCCACGGAGTCCACCAGCACGTCGTTCGATTCTCTTGATTCGCGTCGGGGGACTCTGCACCCCTAGTGCTTTCTCCGTTTTGCTCCAGTATATCTGCGTTTATCGATTGTGTGTGCAATTTTATCTTTAATCGATTTGTGCAATCCCCGTGCTAGATTTATAAACAAAACTCGGCGGCCAATAATTTATCTAAATCAGTACGAAAAATAGGGTGTAATGAAAAACAAAAACCAATTAATTTACTTGCATAAATTCCAAACTATTTTCCATACACAAAAAACTAACGACCGTTCAAAGATTTTCGATTGGTCATACCACAATTAACCTTTTTGCTATGCTTAAAATTAGAGCCTTCGAGTCAATGGACAAGCTAAAACTATTAATGATAATGATAGAAATAAAAGAACGCTGGATATTTTGGAATACCCGTCAGCCCATGACATAGAGAGACATTATACATAGCTTAGTGTCAACTGAAAGCTTATAAAGCAGATTTATATATTCGAAACCACATAAACCTCAAACGCCAAGTTGAGATCACTGGATATTATTTCACCACTTCTAAGCTCATTTTACAATTTGACCACGCCCTTTCTCTCTCAAATCGAAGAAGAAACTAATTATGAACACTATGACAATGATAATTTATATAATGCCGGACGATACAAATTTGATGGGTTAGACGAAATTCAATTGGATCGGAATTGACTTTATTTCTTAATAAAATGGAATTTTTTTAAATAACTAACGGGTGTATACAAGTCAGCCAAACCACTTGATGTTAGGAGTAGATGACACAGCTCTAAAGCCTATACACGAACTTTACATGCAGATTGCGCGCATTTTTCAGCAAGGCAGTAGCCAAGATAATGAGTATTCTTTGAGAGCGAAATTGAGCTAACGGCTGTAGACACAATATATTAGAGCTTAGGAAAATTCACAGATTTTATGTATAACATTTGTGGAATTGGTAAAAAATATATTTGATTGTTAGCACACAATTTAATCGTATGAAAATATTCATGTCTTTGAAAATATCCTTTTCCCAAACATACACATATGCATATGTACCTTCCCACATATGTACATACGTGCACGGATATGTATGAGCATGAATTCATACACACCCACATAAGCGCACTTGCATAAATACGTATGTATGTATGTCGGTATGTTTGGATGCGTGAAGCAAATTAAACGATTCTAAGCACGGGCACACTTCGAAAACTACAGTGTAACAGGTGAAGGAGTGGGCTGGACGTTTTGCGCATACACAGACAATACTTATACACAAATACGTGCACATATTCACATGCATGCATATACACGTTAGAGATACATACATACATACGTACGTACGTGTGTGTACATATACTCATATTAACGTACAATAGATACCAACACTATTTTTGCTTAAAGATAGTATGTATATGTATGCATATATATGTATATATAGGACATGCGTACCCGTATAAATTGTCTGCAATTTATTTTTTTATGTACACACTTGTAAATAAATCATATTGTTAAATATATTGCACATATATGTATATGCGGGTACGACTTTAACGAGATGATACATCTCATTTTTTTATGCAATAAATAAATTGCCGTATACCCGAAATATTTCTACCGAGTGTCATGCAAAAATATACATACATACATACATAGATACCTGTGTATTTGTATGCATGAATACATAAATACATTTCATAAATATATATGTATATAAGTATACATATGCATATATACACACATCTGTGGCTCGCATATACACACATGCATCTACATTCATAACGATGTATTTTTATATACAGTACACATATGTACATACATATACAAGTACATGTTTGCAAAGTTTTATTTAAATGTATTTGATGTGATATTGTTTCACGGTTTTTAATTTTCTCAGGATTGAAAGGTCAGACTCGTATCACATATCTTTTTTACGCGAGCTGAACAACAATATACATGCGTGTGTATTTGTGTGTATCTATGTGTGCACAGAAAGTACTCAGCTTGCAGTTTAACATAATTATCCTTTTGTTGTTTATGGTTGTACGAATATTGGAAAGATATTGCTTTCTTTTTTATTAAAACGAATTCTCTATATTCATCTACGGAAGCAATATCTGCGAAAAATCTACACATACATAAAATTTCAATGCACTGGATGTTATTTATATGTTACGCATGTGTCTGCTATTGATTAATGAAAATTGTCATTTGCCTTCGAGTTCACATTAAAGAATTATTCGGACTTTTAACTTATTTTCATTAACTAAAAAAACTCACTTTTATGTATTTTTATTTTATGTATCAACCTAGAGATGCCCCGTGATCGATAGTTTTCATCGTTATAGTATAGACATATCGTCTCCCGCACTAATTATATCAATTTCAAATATAATTCAATTAAATCAACTTTAATATAACAATATGTATATAAAAAAAACACACGTATGCTATTTTATTAAGCAACTTAAACTTTAGATCATCGATTTAAGTGAAGAGTCGTTTTAAATCACTCTATCGATTGTAAAAAGCCGAATCAATCGATGTATCAAAGGAGTCAAACTATTTGAATGGGCTATTCCCTGATTGATTTGACTAATAAGAAGACCAATGTGTGGAGTATTGGGTGTGACCAGGAAGCTAAAAAAAATGTATTCCAATTACGGAAGCAACTGAGAGCTATAATATGTATTTTTATCCCTAATCATGGTGCTATTTTTTAAACTATATTCATTGAACAATTTAGAGAAATGTAAAAATATTTATTTAAATGAAAACTATTATATTTGTAAATATGCTTAACGATATCATCACTACACCATGTTCTTTTCTATTTCTTTTATTTGAGCCTGAGTCAAACTCAACAGTATTTGTTATATATGTCTTTTCGCAGTAAATAACCCGATTCATCCTGATAATTGACATTATGAAAAAGTAATGTAATTAAAAATTAGCTTAAAATAATTTATTTGGAATACCATAATCCTTTTGAAAAGTTGCTTTACAACGTGTTGTTTTGTAGTACTGTTCAAACAAATTTTCATTAACATATCGATATATTTTTAATATAAAAATTTAATAAATTTTAATTTTAAGTACTTGATAGTGTTTATTTTTCAAAAAATAAAAATGTACTAATTGAACTTGTAATATCCATTTAAATTTAGCCTATCGAATCTTCGCGATTATAAAGTATCTGCAGAGTTGCTTGTTTAATATAATAATCGATAATAAGCTATCAGCTGTTGTGCACGCTTTTGGCACAATTTTGGTAATATTTAATTTTGATTTCAATATTTTATTAAAATGAGGGGAAAGCAGAGGAACATAGGCTCTCTGCCAAAAAGGAAATCGACGCCTTTGCACAAAGCTGACAAGTTTTCCAGAAACAATAAGTTTATTCAACGGAGCAGACAAATGGAAAAATCGTACACAACACAAACCCAATTTCACAAAGATACAACAAGCGATAATATAAACATGTGTGTGGATCTTTTACCATCAATAAAAGAAGATGCCAATACATGTTACGAGCAACTTGTGGACCAATATAGCGCTGCCAACACAGGTATGTTAAGCCAATGTCACCGATATTGTTCATAAAATCCTAATACAATCTGTCTTACCAGCACTAGAAGTTAAAGAAGATAATGCGATAATTTTGACTGCAAATACAAAAGATCCCGATTCAGATCAAGATGAATCGAATACAAGCAATTTAAAGCCATGTAATTCATTTACAAAGAGGTTTGATTTTGAACTATCGTCAGATGATATTACCGATTTAATATCAAACGAACGAAATATTTATAAATTCAAATGGTCAGAAATTGGAGATTTTAGAGTTGAAATACCTAAACTAAAATCATTGAATACCACAAATGCAAATTATAATCGACCTCCAATAGCCACAAAGCCAGCGGATCTTCAAGTTTTGGAGGTAAAATCACAATTGTGTCAGAATGTTAGATATCCATTGTCGGCGCTAGAAATGCAAGTTTTTCATTGTGCAAATAATTACCTGGACATCTATTATCCGCGACGTACTCATGATAATGCCGAGGAAATTCGCTATGCGTATTGTCTTCATGTGGTCAATCACATGCTGAAAAGTAGGTTATTGATTTTACGTAATAATGAGAAAATAGCCGGACTCGCTAAGGATCCAAACCTGTTGTCAAGTGAGGTATCAATACCAGATGCTCTTAGAGATCAGGGTCTTACGCGCATGAAGGTTCTTATTATACTACCATTTCGCGAATCAGCGTTGAAAACTGTTCAAAATATAGGAAATTTAATGTTTGCAAATCACAAAGGTAAGCACGTATTACAAACTTACATATTAAATGTTATATATATATATATATTTACGATTTTCAGATAAAAAAAATGGTTTACCTATAGCAAGATATGAGCGCTTCATCAATGATTTTTCTGGGGATACGATATATTTTCCTAAAACAAATCCTAAGCCTCGTGATTATGAGCAAACCTTTGCCGGCAATACTGATGACAACTTTAAAATTGGCATTCGATTCACGAAAAAAACAATGTCATTATATTCGGACATCAGTTCGTCCGATATTTTGATTGCATCGCCTTTGGCATTACGCATGATTATCAACGACAAAGAGCAAGACTTCGACTTTCTCAATTCTATTGAACTACTTGTAATTGATCAAGCCGAACTTTTTATGGCACAGAACTGGGAGAATCTGCTGTATGTACTTGATCATCTGCATTTGCAGCCTCAAAAATTGCCAGACACCAACTGCCAGCGCGTTCGATCTTATTGTCTTAATGGGACTTCTCGTTTCTATCGTCAAACGCTGTTTTTTGCATCTCACGAACTGCCTGAATTTCGCGGTTTAATGAACAATAAATGTCACAATTATCAGGGAAGAGTGCGCATTACAAATCAGATTCAAGTTGGCGATATTTCCAATGTTGTAACACCAATTGAGCAAGTTTTTCAACGCATTGATTGTTCAAGTGTAGAATCGGCTTTTGATGATCGCTTTCAATACTTTGTTCGTCATATTTTACCACAGTTTACACGATCTGGACAATCGCATTGTCTAATCTATGTCCCCAGCTATTTTGATTATGTGCGATTGCGAAATCACTTTAAAAATGAGATGGTTAATTATGTGCAAATAAGTGAATATACAAAAAAAGGAAAAGATCTCTCGAGCTAGAGATATATTCTTTCATAGTGGAGCACAGTTTATGCTTTATTCCGAACGTGCGCACTTCTTTCGG
The DNA here is from genome assembly GCF_023558535.2 of Drosophila nasuta. NCBI lineage: Eukaryota > Metazoa > Arthropoda > Insecta > Diptera > Drosophilidae > Drosophila > Drosophila nasuta. The sequence goes on from NC_083457.1 coordinate 20,753,365, forward strand.
CGCACTCGTGTTAAGGGCGTAAGAAACTTGATTTTCTATCAACCTCCCAACTTTCCAAGCTTTTACTCAGAATTAATTAACTTGATGCTAGAAACTAATCAGAATCCTCGAGATGGGCTACAGAATGTGATGAATGTCAAAATATTGTTTACTAAATATGACGTTCTCAGTTTAAGTAATATCGTTGGAAACGAGAATGCTATGAAAGTGATCTCGGGCTTAAGTGATTCCTACTCATTCTCCAATAATGAATAGTATTTGTAAATTACAAAACTTGAATAAAAATGATTTTTTTAATTAAAAGTAATGTAAATTTAATGTTAACAAGAAATCCCTGTATTTTACTGTTTTTCTGCTTTGACATAATTTCCCTATTTTGTTGCAAAATGTCATTAAAGATTATACAAATTCATGAGCTTCCCATGATATAAAGAATATGCGCCTCTGCTTGAGAATTTATTAAAAAACCAAATACAGTAGATTCCGGTTATAGCGACTTTCAAGGGACCGACGATTTTACGTCGTTATACCCGGAAGACACACTAACCTAACCTAAAGGAGCAAAACTAATTTTTGTTTTGTTTTTTTTATGGTTGCCACGTTCGTAATAGGTTTTTAGGATAAGACAAATTATTTTTTAAACAAAACAAAAAATGTATAAATTTAATTTAATAGCATGGTTTTTCCATAATAAATCGTATACCTGCATGTTCCTTAGCATAAGCTAAGGCGTCAGCTAAAACTAACAGAGAATAGTGAGAAATTAAGAACCTTCGTGTCGCTCCTACGCACCCAACAAGAGTGCCAATCACTGATAAATGCATACATTTATGACAGCGTCGTTTGATACTTAAATTCGTTGGCATTATTTCGCTGTATTTTTTTTTTCGTCGCAATATCCGGACGGACACTGTAAGCGGAGTCGTTATAACCGGATTCTACTGTTTTTAATCGCTTTTGCGGTGTTGACATTTGTGCTGCGCCAATAATTGGATCAATTTAATTGTTTTTGTGTATTTCGCCAAAAATTTTTCAAAAACCAAAAAAAAAGACATTATTTTTTATATTATATACAAAACAAAAAATATGATTTAAAAAATCCAGAATAAACAATCATATGCATTTAAGTTTCAAGAGTTGAAGTAAATAAACTACACTTTGCGATTTATTTACAATCAGATGTGCAACTTAATTTACATTGACATTCTAGTGTACTAATTTTAGCCATACTTTTTCAAGGCCTGTAGTTTTTCTCTATAGTAAGCTATGCACAATATCACTTTTCGTTTTTATAGCATATACTATTCACTTAAATAATATTCTAATATTAAATCATATATGCACATATATGTAGATACATATACAGTTTGACGCTGCGCCAAGAATTCAGCCTATTTATTAAGTTGTATACATATGTATGTACACACATGCATGCATATAAATAAATGTGAATTGTCAATAGGGTATGTCATGGTCGACCAGTCGCGAGCCACGACCACATCGTTCTTATTTACTTATAGATTGTCACATTATGGCCAACGAGCTTTATCCATGTTTGATGATCTGTTGCATGATACAATTATACAAGGTAGTCTCGTAGGAAAAAAGCTGGTACCCTGTCTATGTTAGCAATGAGTGCGAATGAAAGAGGCACAGCGTGGTAGTGTGAACGAGACGACAATGAAATGCGCATTAACCCTTAGACGATGATATTAATATTTACATATTTTGAAGCTAATGTTAATGTCGCCTTCACATATTTTTAAAATGTAAATTGTTTATGAACAATATTAATAATATATATGAGAATTCTCTAATTCTCTAAATGTTTTAATTCTATCCGTGTCTACGGCATACATGGCAAAAAGTCATTTTGCATAAGGGTTAATCGCGCTAAAAATTTCGTCCGCAGACAACCTCTTGCGTCGAAATACGAATGCGCACTGACGAAAGCTATTTTCCGACGAGACTACCTTGTATAATTGTATCATGATCTGTTGCATTGCATAAGGGCAGCCATTTTTAGTTACGCGTGTGTCAAAGCTTTTTTTAAATGCGAGTGTCATACAAAGGGAGCTTTTACAACACAGGCCCGGGAGCTTTCTCACTGACAATGTATGCATGCAAATCGATTCAATTCGCCATCATGTGCTGAACAGTCGTTGCAAATGAAACTAAATCGCATTTTTGATTATAAAACTTTTTATTGAGTATTGTAGCTGAAAGAGAAAGATGTTGTCACTTGCAATACCAACAGAAATAGACAATGGAATTGTTTTGTAATGTTTATTTAGTTAATCCATTCTTACTAACCCGTGAGTTAAGATAGTTTTTCCATTACTTTCTAATTTCAAATAAAATAATTATAAATTTATTTCATGTTGGATAACAATTGGCAATTTCAGGTAACAGGGCTGTCTGAGCAATTAATACAAGATTTATAAAGGTATACAAATCTGACATCCTTTAGGATCTCCTTCACGTTTTGTATTGGTTTAAATAATGGCCAAGACCGTTACCATTTTACCATTTATCGACGACGACATCAGGAACTACACGATACACATACACAGATAATATATTGTTGATAATTAGCGGATCAGATCAATGTAGTACTATTAGCGTTTAGCAATTTAATGCATTTTTGGAATCTGTAACTATAATTAATGGTGGAAGGGCGGAGCATCGGCAATAACAACTGGGTGGGTTGAGGGTGGCAGCAACTCTACGGCAGCGCTGTTTATACTATACATACTCAGGTAGGATTTTATTATTGGCGATAAGAAGTAGACCAGTTCGGGTTTCAGTATTTATATTTCGTTATCATGTTTCAGATATCTTACATGCTGAATTTGAAATATGAATTCATTCGTTTTTGTTTTTTACGTTCTTTTTTTTGCGTTACAAGTGTTTGTGAATATGTTTGAGTGTTTTCTTCTTTTCTTTTTTTGTAGACCATAATGTACAGCAATGGATCTCTCGCATTCACATAGAGTTTGTTTTTTTGGCACACTAGTTTATCAAAATTGAACAACTTCACATACTTTGCTATAGCAGGGATGGACTTAATTTATATTAAATTAATAAGGTGTCATCCAATTAATGAAATCGGGGATTTACTGTATAAAATAAAACAATAAATATATAGTGATGAAAAAACAGTGGTATATAATTGGTGGGATTCGTTTTCGAAATCAAATCGAATTCAAATCAATGGACTTTCAGTCAACAGCGGCAAATGCAAGGCCAGGGTTGGGCGAGCGGGCAGGACAGGGCGGGCAGGGTAGGGCAGTACAGGCATTCATTCAACAAAAGCTACTTTATGTTGTACGATTTTTATGATGGGATCAGCAGCAAACGCCTCCACTGCATAATTCAATGGGTTTGTAGGCGCTCAGTTTAGTTTTGCATATAACTAGTATTTATGATTATGTTGGTTTTGTATTTTTTTTTTGTTTTTGTTTATTTCACAGCGTCTATAATTCTTTTCTTTTAACAATGTATGTATACAATGTAAATTAAACTGAAATCTCTAAAATTGGTTAGATGCTTAATTACTTGGTATATTTTGTTCATTTTTTTATTATTCATTTTTTTTTCGATTTTGTTTGTTTACAGAAAGACAAAAAATTTATGTTATTCTTTCTACAAGTTTTATTTTTATCTAACCTCGATATAAATCATAGATATAAATACCTTTCACTAACTATGGATCCCAATCAATTATTTCCTTGTACGTACACATTCCAAATGTCTGGTTAAGCCTACATTTTAGCCAATCTAGTTCCCTCGTTATCCTTCGGCCACGCCTCTCTTTGTCTTCTAATTGGTTTAAAGTGAAATGTATTAAAAAACAACTAAATTCAGTCTTGGGAAATGAGAAGTTGTTTGACATTTCGACTACCACCTAACCAGACCCTTTTAATTAAAGGGAAAGTTTGCTCGATCACTAGCACATTAGCGCAAGAGAAGTTAACTTAACCGGACATTAGTCTTGGTTGTTGAGAAATAGTATTAAAAGTAATAAGTGAACGAATCGAAGGAATAGTTCAATTAAAAAATCAATTTCAATTGAATTAACACGTTCACCATATTTCCCCACATCTGCATTTTGTTGCTGTTCTAGGCAAATCAAAGTATTTCATTTCATGCTTGTTTCTTATATACTATGGAATGAATGAACCAAAAATCTGTTCAACAAAATTTGCAAACTAAACTTGCTTGTAATAAGTCTACTTAATACATAAGTGAATTAAATACAAAATATATATCCACAATTCCAACCACGTTCAAAATAGTCAAGGTTGACACTTACGCACAACTAAAATCATACACATATAAATATATGTATGGATGTATTTGTGTCGTATGTATAAATAGGAATTCAGGATTTATCTAATGTACTGAACATTTATTAGTTTTTATTAAGTATGACCCCTAATTGAAGAAATATTTACATAGAGTTCGTCTCATCATTTGTAGAGAATGCAATTTTTAAGTATTGTACAATAACTACAAATAATGAAATTTTTTTCTTTTGATCATTTTACGGTATATGTATATGCTTTAAAATCTACGCATTTTATGGAGTGACACTGAATAAATAAATTTGTTAAAAGGCAAACGGCTAAAAAATTGGTATAATCGAGCATCACACGTTCAGTTCAAAAAAAAATTAACAATTTTTGAAACCTATTCCTGGTAAGCATATAGATAGTATGAGTGAAATATGTAAAATTTCTCTGCTTTGTGTATATACAAAAAAGGGCATTAAACGATATTCAAACCGAACAGAAATTGGTTGTATACGTAAGCATTAAAAAGAATTGTTAGGCTCATAATCTATTGACCAGTTGAGGGCGTTGGTTTAAAAATAAAAGGGTAACTTGATCGCTTATCAAAATATTGTGTTGGTTTTTTTTAGTATTATTCGGAAACAAATCTATGTTGTTGTTTGTTTTGTTTGTTTGTTGTTGTGGTGGTTAAAGTCGTTACTTTAGGAATTTTTTTTTTTATATTTAGTAACACTTTATGCTAGTAATTAGAATAATGATGTTGGGCTTAATGATTATAATTATTATATTCTTAAAGCATCATAGCGTATAGCAGGCCAAAGAAGACAGCCCACATTAACACAATCCCATGCATCTTATATATAGGGCTCTCACCATCTGCGATTTTTCTAGCAACAAATTTCAATGTTTCATCTAATAAAACTACAGGAATTGAGAATTTCATCACAGTTATCCATTCCTCGGCAGACAACGGTGTCACTTGGAAGACGGTCTAGACAAAATAAAAGATATGATTGCAATTTTGATTGGAGTGCTTGCTGCAAACATCATACGAGATTAGATTAGAATTTAATACTTACAGAAAGTACTTCAACATAAAGTATAACAAAGTGAAGAGTGAAGGACAGAGCCATTGAACCAATCAACCACAAGTTGCACCATGGTGGCATTGTAATCAAGGATTGATTCTCGGATAAACTGTGTACAAATAAAGAATTGTTTGAATAGTGAAAGGAGATTAATGATTGCAAATGTACCTGTTCATGGCGTTCAACATTTCAATGGTCACGAGCACAGACAAGGCCATGGTCATGGCATGTGGATCGCTGAAGATCTTGCAGTCGACACCCTTGAATTCGTCGCCACCGCCCAAGCAGGCCAAGTGGTGAGTGAGTTGCCAGTATGTGAGTTTTGGTCCTTCATCGGAGAACAGGAACCACCAGGCGGCGGCACCAACGGTGGCAGCACCGACATAGAAGCCAATAGCCATGTAACTAAATTACACAATAAATGCAATTAAAACAGTGGTTCTTGGCAAATATTGTAACAAAATTGACTAACCGGAAGAACAGCCAGCCGGAGATCAAACCTTCGTCGGCCTTCCTGGGTGGTTTCTCCATGATATCCAGATCGGGAGGGTTGAAGCCCAGAGCAGTAGCTGGAAGACCATCAGTGACCTAGTTTCGAAGCGAAATCATTGATTAAAATCATGCTATATAATTATCGCTGTAACTAATAGAGCTAAGGACTTACCAAGTTGACCCACAACAGCTGGACGGGGATCAAAGCTTCGGGCAGACCCAGAGCAGCAGTCAAAAAGATAGAAACGACCTCACCAATGTTGGAAGAAATAAGGTAACGGATGAACTGCTTCATGTTGTTATAAATAGCGCGACCTTCCTCAACGGCAGACACAATCGAAGAGAAGTTATCATCAGCCAAAACCATTTCAGCGGCAGACTTGGCAACAGCGGTACCAGAACCCATGGCAATACCAATTTCAGCCTTCTTCAAAGCGGGAGCATCATTGACACCATCACCAGTCATGGCAGAGATTTCATTCATGCCCTGCAAGAATTCAACAATCTTGGATTTGTGCTGAGGCTCCACACGCGAGAACAGGCGGGAACGGGCAACGGCAGCTTTCTGTTCAGCTGGCGACAGATCATCGAATTCACGTCCGGAATACGATTTGCCGTTGGTGTCCTCATCCTCGGTGAAGACGCCAATGCGACGGCAGATAGCTTCAGCGGTAGCCTTGTTATCACCAGTGATAACAATGACACGAATACCAGCAGCACGGCAGCGAACAATTGAATCGAAAACTTCTTTACGTGGAGGATCCAACATGCCAACGACACCAACAAAGGTTAGGTTCACCTCATACTGGAAGAATTTGGTGGAATCACCCAAGTCCATTTCATCGGGACGCATAGGACTGTCGGCAACAGCGAGAGCCAAGCAACGCAATGTATCGCGACCAGTACCATATTGACCAGTCAAGTTCAGGATCTTGCTCTTGAGGGCCGAGGTCAGAGGAACCTTGCTGGTGCCAACGCGAGCGTGTGTGCAACGTTCCAAGACACCTTCTGGGGCACCCTTCACAAACAGTTTAGGTCCAGTACCCAGACGAGAAGCCTTCAATGGTGTGCAGTATGAGGACATGGATTTACGATCACGCGAGAATTCAAGAGTGAATTCCTTCTTCCACTTGGTCTCAATCTCACCACGGCAGGCAATGGCGGCGGAACGACGATCCAAACCAGATTTGTTCACATTGAATGAGTTCAGTTTCTCAGCCAAGACAATCAGAGCAGTTTCGGTGGCTTCACCGACCTTTTCGAAAGCCTGCTTGAATTCGTTGTAATCAATAGCCGAATCGTTGCACATGATGCAAATGGTGGAGAGTTCCTGCAATGTGTCGTAATCGCTAGCCTTCACGCGCTGGCCGCTCAAGAAGAGCTCGCCAATGGGTTCGTAGGTGGAGCCGGTCAGTTCGAACTCAACAAAGCTGCTGTCATTGCCTTCAACCTTGTCGAAGATGAACATACGCGAAACGGACATTTGATTGGTGGTGAGTGTGCCGGTCTTATCAGAGCAGATGACGGAGGTGCAACCAAGAGTCTCCACAGAGGGCAGGGAACGCACGATGGCGTTCTTCTTGGCCATGCGGCGAGTACCCAAAGCCAAACAGGTGGTGATAACAGCTGGCAGACCCTCAGGAATGGCAGCGACAGCCAAGGCGACAGCAATCTTGAAATAGTAGATGGCACCCTTGATCCATGAGCCACCGTGAGCAGGATCGTTGAAGTGTCCAATGTTGATGGCCCAGACAGCAACGCAAATGATGGAGATAACCTTGGACAACTGCTCACCGAACTCATCCAGCTTCTGTTGCAGTGGAGTCTTAATCTCCTCGGTCTCGGACATTTCTGTGCGAATCTTGCCAATGGCAGTGCTCAGGCCGGTGCCGATAACAACACCACGAGCCTTACCAGCGGCCACATTGGTGCCAGAGAATAGAATGTTCTTCTTGTCCTGATTAACAGCACGGGGATCGGGAATGGCATCTGTGTGCTTGATAACCGACACGGATTCACCAGTCAGAATAGACTGATCGATTCTCAGGGTGGTTGAATAGATGTGAGTGATACGAATGTCGGCGGGAATTTTATCACCGACAGACACCTCAACCAAATCACCCGGCACAATTTCTTTCGCACGGATCTTTTGGATACCGGACTTGTCTTGGCGAACCACTTTGCCCATCTCGGGCTCGTATTCTTTGAGTGCCTCAATAGCGGATTCGGCATTGCGTTCCTGCCAAACACCAACGACAGCATTTGCAATAAGAATAAGTAAAATGACTAAGGGCTCTACAAATGCAGTGAAAGTGTCTTCATGTTCCTCAAATAGCGCTAATACCTGCAACAAAAAGACGTCTGAATTTCAATTTCAACGGATTATTGCCAAGTAATATTTACAAATGAAATGATGGCTGCCAACAGCAAAATCTTCACGAGAAGATCATCGAACTGCTCTAAAACCAGCTGCCAGATGCTTTTTCCTACAATAAGAAATTCAATGTTAGTTTTTGAAAACGCATATGTAAATAGTTTACGCAGCCTGAAGACTGTAGACATTTCACACACCTTCCTCAGTTGGCAACTCTGCAAAGAAATTTTCAATTTAATTAAATGTCGGTAATTACACGAGCAATCTTAGTTAACTTACCATTGGGTCCATATTTTTTCTGGTTAGCCTTGATCTGATCGACAGATAGACCACGTTCGCCGTCTGTGCCGAAGAAGTTCAGAGTTTGTTCGACGGTTTTCGCGTGACCGTCCTCCATTTTAAATTGTTATCCTCCGCGTTCAGTACCCTAGAAATATAAAAAATCACAAAACTTATATAATTACATTTATCAATTTGATGACAAAAACAACAAAGCAAACATACATATACAAATGTTAAAAGCTTCACAAAAAGAAAACTAAAATGACATTTATCTTCGCTCGTTTTGGGAGAACTTCATATAACAACAACGACGGACGTGATGTCATTCTAATGGATTAGTTATAGCCGATTTTTATTATAATTTATTTTTTTGCCCAGCAATATCAGGGATTTTGGAGGGGCACATTTTAATTGATCAGACGTGAATTTCCATCCAAGGGCGCATTTGTTTTTTTTTTAGTCTTATCAATTCGCGTACATTGCGAGTCACGTTTTGTTTTATCTTAAGTTTGATTTGGAATAGTTCTTGTTGCTGCGCATTATGATTCAAATATAGATCGCAGAGATTACAACAACTTGACTAAGCTGATAAATATGAAACCTTTTTCAGGGCAATGGCCCGCACACCTTTCAAAGAAATAAAGCATTTGCTGCTACTTTTGACAGAGAAAGAAACAAAGGAAGGCATTAAGATATGACAGTTCTAACTGAAAGTTATCAAGAGTTGTGACAGTCTGAGATAGAGATAGACATGAAGAGTTAGTGCTAACAAGTATGTCCAAAAAGTTCGATTCTTGTTCGCATACTTAATGAATTTAAATAGGAATCCTGCTACCTGTTACATCGTTTTGTGCAATTTCATGATTACAGGTCGTAAAAATATCTACTTGCTTGTATCTGACAAGTGCGAGACCAGCAAATACACAAACGTACACGTACATACGTGTATGTGTATGAACTTCTATAAATATGTGCATATATGTATGTATGTATGTACATATATATATGCACTTATAGCATACTTTATAGAAACCACATTATGAGGGTACACATTAAAAATTGCATTTATAATATCGTAGTAAGTATTCACAATTTATAAATCTCGCAAGGTATTATCCTAGTATTACAACAATGAAAAAGGAAGACTACTATAAGTAGTTTTTTTTTTAGATGCACATGTACATACATACATGCACAATGTATCTATGTAATCAGGTAAGAGTACATCAGGTACATTTGTGCACACATTCAGCGAACCGAGCGACTTTTCGAATGGTACACGTGTATCTGTGCATTCATACACATACACAGGTCGTACGATTTCTGAATCGTAATACGCTTTAAGTACGTGAATTTATGTAAACCTGCTACACCTATGCGAATAACTATATATATAAATATTTATTTATTTCATTACCAATGGAGTTGTAAACTATTTTTCGCAACGTTGACTTATGAGATTCACACACGTGTCACTTTTTAATTTAACTAAATGCAATACGAATCACAACACTCAAGCGCAATGTGTGTGTCCAACTTTTTGACAAGCATTCAAAAGCGAACGAGATGTCTTAAGTACTTAATTTTTACTGCAGCCAATATTTATTATTATATGTCCATGGCGCTTTTTTTTGTTCTAAATACATATGCGCAGTGTGGTGATAAAAAAAAGTTTTGTGCCGTTCATTAATACATTCCTCCGGCGTTTTTTTCACGACTATGACATGACATTATCGATTCAGAGCTGCTCTTTAGTGCAATCAATTTATCGATAAGTAGTTGTTAGTTGATCAGAATATACTGCTGCTATTTCAAGAAAAACAAGGGATACCGAAATTTATTTGAATTATTTAATAATCAAATTAAATCGATATCGATAACTACCAAAATAATTATTCAAAATCGGTTACTTTTTAAATATGAAATGGAAATCGATATCGAAAACATTCTCCGTTTTTTTCCATTTGGTGGTGAAAATAACAAACATTGCATTTTTGTTTATCCAAAAGGTCGTAATTCTTGATTGCGATTATGGCAAGCTCAAGGTGGCGAAAATAGGCGTGATAATTGAATATATCGAAAGAGGCCTTTTGATAAATATTTGTTTTTCAAGTTGTATATATAATTGCACATGAATAAAGTGTTCTGTGCATGTGAATACATACGTATGTACATATTTATGTGTGTTGTATATTATGGTCTGTAATATAGAGCTGCGCATGACGATTGACCACACAGACATTGCCAAAAGACATGGCTAAGAGGCTACAGAAGTCCTCATAATTGTAACTAAAAATACTTATCTCAACTTTGGGTACGACAAAAATTGACAAAATTGGCAATTACGTAAATAATAATAAGCAACCTTCGGGACAGCTACAACGAAACTCTCGTTGAAATTGTTAATTTTGCTTTTAATTTCTCACTACCTTTCTTGCTAACCAAATGATTGATTTTGAAAAATTGATTTTTATATGGTTTTTATATTTTTGAATAATATTTAAGCAATGTCGAATTATATGTGATTTTATTCCTATTTAAATATTCAAGATTAGGCAAACTCATCTGACGATTTATTTGAATCCAAAATCTTAGAACCTCTAAGATGCAGGATTACGCTTAAATAGGTGATTCTGCGGCAGTGTCGTCTATTTCTATTTGACAGATCGAGCACAAATCGGTATATATTTCATTTTATATTTAAATTTAATTAAAATATAACAAATATGTATGTTCACATATGCGTCCTTTGTTTATGAGGTCAAAAGAATGCAATTTTTCAAGAGTTACATATTTGTAACAATACTAAAAGGCCGTTAGATATACGTTCACTATTTACACACAGATATATTATTCGCAGTATGCTTGAACATATATGCTTTATATAATTCGTTTGATGGTATATGTATGTACAAAATATGTGTATATGTATGTGCAAAAACTACGTCTATAGTATTTGTATTTAAGTTGATGAAATATGTTGAACATATATACGTAAAAATGATATATACATCAATATAAATGTATGTGTGCAGGTAGTGCCAAAGAAAATGTACAGACTTATCTGCAAACAGAGAATATATAACACACATGCATACATCTGTAATTACATATATACAATGAAAATATATATATTTTTCAGTGAAAATCATTTCGAGTCTAGAAGAGATAATGGCTAAAAATAGAAGTTCAGCTGCTAGAAACTTATTCATGTATAAATATACTAAATATACCAACATAAACGTACATATGTATGTGTTTGCTCAAAAATACACACACACAATTGAGTATAAATATGTACAATATAAGCAAATGAAAATGATTTAAAATCACACCTGCTATAGGATGTTTTGCTCTGCTATTTGTACTTGAATACGATTACATAATCAGTTCGTTTACTCACTCTAACATATGTATAAATATCCGTATATGCATGACATTGTATATTTTGAAATATGCGGGGATTTATGAATTTATATGCATTGATATTTATGTACATTAATACATACATATAGTGGTAAAATTAGATAAATGTGAGACCTAGCCAAGTGGACATTAGGATCAATGTTCAAATGGGTGTACATTTAGATGGATACAAATGTACACATGCTTAATGTAATTGTAATACGTCGTAGTTGGCTCTATGAACAAGATGTACATACTTACATACTACATCTTATTGAACAGGGCATGCATGTGCATATGTATGTATATTTCTGTGTGTTTAAATGAGCGCGCGATCGATGAGTAAATGTTTACAGGATCAAGGAAAGTTGTCGACAATTCGACAACTCGTAAAAGTTTTCTTCTTTCATATATGACCATATACATATGTATGTACATAAGTACCATGTGTATTTATGGGGATGTGTTGATGTACATTTGTATGATGAGGTAGGAATTGATTTGTATCGAATTTTTCATTCTTCGTACAGTTTGTATCTTGAAGGCTTTTGAAATATTTTTGATATGCACTTGGAAGCACCAACTTTATATACAAACATAGGAAATCTGCATATTTGTGTAAATGTATGTACAACTCCATGTCTCCGCATTTAATTTTAATATTTTCGTATTTTAATTTTTTATTTTGCATTTTCAATATTTTTGGTTAATTCACAAATGGTAGTATAATAAAACTTGTATAGTTGCAGGTAAATTGTTTTACACTAATTTATGTTCAAAAATTCCTTTGGAATTGTTGCTGCAGAATCAACAAAACTTACAATTTTAATTCTTAACAAAAATTCCGTTATATAATAATTTTGTTTGTAGTCAAACGACCAGAGCTAACACAAAGATCGCGCTATTATAACGATCAACGGCAACTGAACGCAAGGAGAACGCTGCTTGATGAGAGTGTCTATTTGAATTACAAAATTCATATATATTTGGCAAAATTCCCAAAACTAGATACACTCTCTATTTTGGCCCCGGGAAAATACTTTTAGCACGCACAAACTTTTAAGCACTTACCACCTATCCGACTTCTTGCGGTTGTGTGGGTTCGTGGGCACACACACACATTTTAGCCCGTGTCACTGTATTGTACACTAACAAATACATATATATATCTACACGAGTTTCGGTATATTTCCGAATGTTGTATGTACAGACGTCCACACATAGTTTGGGCACACGTGTATGCACAGACATGCATACATTCATAATTATCACACACTTCAAAGCAACACATATAATGAACAAATTTTAGTTAATTTAATATATATATTATTATAATGTACACAGTATTTGCAAATTGAAATGTCTTTAACAATATAATCGTTATTTAAATAAAAGATATATTAATTATTTATTTCACTTTTCTTAAATCTCATAAAAAAGAGTATACTACGGTCGTGCATTTTATTTAGTTAAACAGAAGGTGACATCTCTAACCTCACTTAATACCGTGTATGCATATGTGTGTGCGGCATAGGCATACTAACACATGCATACAACGATACATATTCTTATTAGCATCAACAGTGAGTCCATCATATCTGTCTGTCATCTGGCTGCCTGTCAGTCTCTATTTCGAAAGTAAATCTTGGACATTCTTTCCCAACTAATGGAATGAAAAGTATTAGAAAACTTTGCCTGAATTTTTTTTTTTGCATGTCATCTTTATGGTTGTCCATGTGAAAACTATTTATATTGATGAGGAAATACAGATGTAGACAAACAATTGCGCATCCTTAGAATAGGGTATCCATTAGGCGAGCAAGCTCGCACAACACTCGTACACTCTTCATTACCGTTTGCACACCCTTGCAAAACGTATTATAAGACCATTTGTCACAATGTTCTTTCTATATTGAAGGACGACTCGCCGATATAGACGTTCAACATTCATACACTCATTAAAATATGAATCTATAATATTGTACGGAGCATTTGAACAATGATAAGAGCTTAGAACAATTTGACATAAGATGAGATAATATCGATATTTATGCTCAATGCTCGATCAGATGGAATACATCGTAGATATGTATAAAATAAAATGAATTATTACAAATTGTATATATTTATATCACCAGTGTTAAAAAAACATCTATCTCACACAAAATACAATAGGGTAGTATAATGAAATTATAAGCCTGTATGTCGTCAACTGGTCCTTGTCTGTCTTAAACTTCCAGTAAGAATTTGTGCATATCTATTTAAAAAGTTTAATTCTTTGGATATATTCCAACTAATTTATTGCTATATGGTATAGAAGTTATGCATTTACTCTTACTATAATTAGAGCTGTCGTATATTTCTATCTTGAAGTGATTTAATACCTCGCTAAATTATTTTAGAATCATTATAAAGTACAAATTGTATTTTACACCCAAATCATAATAAAACAATCGATGTCGATATAATTACAGAGTACCTAATATAAATAAAACATTTTTTCCAAGTTACACAATTTACTTTGTAGAAATGTACAAAGGTTTTCAGCTGAACCCAATGCATAGTTTCCTTTATTATTGATATGTATGTATAAGAACTATTCAAGTAGTTTTCATAAAAAGTCATAAAAAAAAATTTTTGTACACATGCAAAAATTTTAAATATAACCAGCTAAACCGGTTTGCCCGTGTCTTCGTTGTCATACAAATTAATTGGGAACCATTGTGATGAAACACATTTGCATAATTGACCTCGATCCTCATTTTCTCAAAATAACGACAAATATTTCCCGACCACTTCCACAAAAGGAGTGTATTTTATGTACTTGTAAATTTGAATGTAATCATTTTTGACAGACGTTTTTGCTAGAAACCCACCTTTTAGTATTTACACTTGAATATTCGAAAGGAAACTACAGTAAAAATGTAATTGGGTTGGCTTCCTAGCTATTTTGACTTACTCTGTACATTACCAATCAAAAAAAGATGAATGCATGTATGTATGTACACATACTCATATACAAATATATGTATTAATGCACATACAAACACATCGATAATAATTTTAAGCATGTAAATGTACGATCAATGAAATTATGTATACAAATACATGTCAATCTGTAATTGTGCGCATGTGAATACACATAAAGTACTTACACATACATACATATTTAGGCAAAAATGTAGCCTCTCTTGAAAGTTGGCAAGGGTCTGGGACTTTGCTCATTTTGCTCAGCGACAGACACGCTTCACATTCATGTACATATATTCATATATAATGCTTACTACGTATTTCTTTTTTAAAAGTTCTTTTTGCCTGGTTCCAATATTTCCCACCTTTGCATTTCAAAACGGTTCCCGTTTATATTATTTAGGTCGTTTTACATAAGCACATTGATCCAAAGATTAAAATTGATGGCATGTTCTCACTTTATTTTATCAAATGGATATCTGCAATGTTATTAAACTTTGTTAACTGAGTTTAAGATGAAAAGGTATTTGAACCATGAAAGGCAAATTTGCTGTCATCTATTTGTTCTATAAATGAATATGCAAGATAACTTTAACTTGAATATAAGAATCAGATACTTCGAAAATTTATTCCATTTCTCCCGCTCAATTTGAGCACAACTTTAAAGAACTGTAAAACTTGTTTGATTGTTTGTTTGATAATAAAAGTATGTTTCGATATAAAAAATATGTTTATTTAAGTAAATGCAAGGAATTCACTTTGTCAATTTTCACATTACATTACACCTGATCTACCAAAAGACAAACTAAGAAGCTCTTGAAGAAGCTTAAGCAAATTGCTTCTTAATAAGATTTTCTAGTTTCACCGTATCCACAGCGAATTTCCTAATGCCTTCTGATAGCTTATCATTTGCCATGGCATCTTCGTTGAGAAGCCATCTGAATTTGCTCTCGTTCACTGAAATCTTCTCAATATCCTGTAGTTTAGCATTGTTTACCGACAAATGCGGTTTCACAGCGCTCACATCGTTCTCCAGTTCCTTCAGCAACGATGGGCTGATGGTGAGCAAATCGCATCCAGCTAGCGCCTTAATTTCGCCAATATTTCTGAATGATGCACCCATTACCAAAGTTTTATAACCGAATTTCTTGTAGTAATTGTAAATGTTCGTCACAGAAACCACTCCGGGATCCTGAAGGGGTTCAAATTTCTTTGATTCTGTATTTGCCACATACCAATCCAAGATTCGACCGACAAATGGCGAGATCAGCGTAACGCCAGCTTCGGCACAAGCGACAGCCTGACCAAATGAGAACAGTAGCGTGAGATTGCAATGTACGCCGTGTTTCTTTTCCAAAATTTCGGCGGCCTTGATACCCTCCCAAGTGGAAGCAAGTTTAATCAAAATGCGCTCCTTATCGATGCCAAAGGATTTGTACAAGTCTATCAATTTCAATGCCTTGGCCACACTTTTCTCAGTGTCAAACGAAATGCGAGCATCAATTTCAGTGGAAACGCGTCCAGGAACGATTTTTAAAATCTCACAGCCAAACAAGACGCAGAGATAATCCATGGCTTCAGCTACTTGATTTTCCAAAGATCTGCAATTTTGAGTAATAAGTTAGTTTGAAAGAGCACCGTTATGTTGAAATTGTAATGCTTGGAATAGTTGGAACTTTATGTATTGCACATGCAGCCCTCGCAAAAGCTTATAAAGCTTTTTGGATGGTGGAAATTCAAGATTTTAGATATTTTTGAAAAACGCAGTACATTACCCTGCTTTAGATTTTCCATAATCAACAGCATTGCGAACTAGATATTGATAGCGTTCCATAGTTGACGCAGACAAAATAAGCGATGGGTTAGTTGTTGCATCGGTAGGCTTATAGATATTGATAGCTAAAATAAATTGAGCAAGGGGTTAGATGTTAGCAATAACAAGCAAACAGTATAAATAATTATTATTAGGACTTAAATATTAAAAAAATGCATCAATTGGCATTTCTTAAAAGTGCAATTTAAGCATTCATCATAAAATGCGTTCACAGCATTTTATTTTTCAATTTTGGATATTTGTGCAAACATTCATTTTTTCACTTTAACATTTTTGACCTCAAGAACCTTATCAGTATATTACTTTCATTTTTGGTTTATTCTATACTCATCCACACGTATACACTTCACATTTATAAGGTCAAACAAAAGTCGGACTCACCTTCGACTATAACTTTTATTTGAACTTCATAGAAATAAGCGCATTTATAATGGCATTAGAAGTCACATTGAAATCGGACTTACATTGCGGAGTAGATACATATATTACAATTACTAATTAAATATTCAACTTCAAATTAGTTGCATTAAAAAGTCAACATTACAATATTCAACAAACAGACAACATACATATGTATGCATATATGTATGTATATACATACAAAAGCACATGTACAACAGGTTGCTACAAGAGTTTGTAAATCTACTGCTCTGTTTTTAATTAAATTAGATCATGGAACTTACCTTCAAAGTCACCGGTATCGGCGACGATGGTAGTTATTTTCTTAAGTTGTTCCAGAGCCGACATTTTCTGCTTCTTTGCTGCACGATCACCTTCTTCCATTTACCGATTCAACAATGTTTTTATTAACTGTAGAGTGACCGTACCCTCAGTGGAGGTAAAGTTTAAAATATACCGCAAAATACCGGTTTCCTATTGAAAAGGCGCAACATTTTATATTTAAAAAAAAACAATGTAATATTGAGAATAGACTCGTTAGTATTAATAACTTCATTATTGCAGTCAAAATATATTTATAATATATTAATTTCATTACTAGTAAAACATATATTACTCAATTTTTTGCTAAATTAAGCCTTTAATAAGTCTTATATAGTTAATATATTTATTACGTTTAAAAATTGACTAAATAGTTGCTTTTGTCTTCTTTGTACACGAAACCTTTCAAAAATTATGAAATATTTTTTAAATAATAATTTTAAATAAAATTATGATGTGCTATTCAAAAATATTTTTTTCACTTGTGAAAATCGTGTCTGTGACCGAACCACCCTGTGAGATGTGAAAACCGCGTCGATAACAAATGAATATTGAAATTCTTATGCATTACAGGAATTGTTCACGTCGTTTTTCGTAAAAATTAAAAAATTGTGGAAACACAGTATGTTAGTCTATTTCTTTTTCATCAGCTATTAAAAAAATAAATAATATCTTACGAAAATATATCAATATTACTTTTATTATGAATTTGAATTTTTTTCAATTTTGAAATATTTTTAAATATATTTATTTAAAAAGCTTTTATTTAATCATCTTAAATAAATAGTTAACTAATAAAGAGTTGGAATTGTTGATTTTAAGATAATTAAATATTTTACAACACTTGTAACTACTTTCATTTTAAGAACTTCTCTGATACGTTTTAATAGCAAACGATATTCGTATTGGATATTACTAACGTGTGCCTAGCCCAAAGTTTGTGTTATTTCACAAACTTTAATTCAATATATTTAAAAAAAACAAACAAATTAATTTTTCTTTTGATAACTTAATGAATTCTGACGAGAGAGACGCAAATTTAAGAGAGGTTCGTAAACGCTAAAGTTGTTAAAGTTTTAGTGGCAAAACTGCAAATGTTAAGCAGACGTAAGCATTTATGGCTTTTGACTTCAGTTAATATGCATTTTTTGTTAGCATATCTTAGTTTGACAAAACTTTACCGTTAGATTTTGTAAAAAATTAATTATTGTCAAAATTTGTAAAATCACTATATATCACATTTTCGTTAAAATATGTCGATGAGTTTATATCTGAGCTAGTCTTACCAAATTTGGATGTTTAATGCCTTTGTAGACAAATAGAGGAGTGTATAAGAAGTATAAGAAGAGTAAATCTGCATGAAATTTTTTGAACTTATACTTTTCACTTAACATTACATTTCATTATGCAGAATGACGATCGTTCCCACTTCGTAGCTGTGACGACGATATCTGACTCGCAGGCGATTCGTAGTGTTGATTTCCATCCAGATGGCAAACTCTACGCCGTGGGTTCAAATTCGAAGACATTTCGAATTTGCCAGTATCCACAACTCTCCAAGCTAAGGTATACGTTATCCATTTAGCCAATTCATTGAATTTATTTTAACTCATTTATTAGACAAGATCAACAGACTTATCCGCCCTCGGTGTTGTGCAAACGGACAAAACACCACAGAGGCTCCATTTATTGTACTTGCTGGTCTGCGGATGGCGAACTCGTTGCCACTGGGTCCAATGACAAAACTATCAAGTACATGCGCTTCAATAAAGACACCAATCAGCTGGTGGGCCATGAGGTCGAACTTAATATGCACGATGGCACTGTGAGAGACATGTGTTTTCTCAATAACTCATCGACGAAATCACGGTTATTGGTCAGTGGTGGAGCAGGCGATTGTAAGATCTACGTCACCGATTGTTTGACGGGGATGCCCTTCCAAGTGTTTAGTGGTCACACTGGACACATTTCATCGCTTTACAGCTGGAACAATGCCATGTTCGTATCGGGATCCCAGGTAATTATTTGGAATACCCTAAACTATTATAAGAGTGAAAACTTCGCCTTTCTTAATTTAAGTGTGACCAAGGTAAAGCCAGTTTATGATGCGATCGAAACCAGAATTTCAGAAACCCTTACGATAATAGTGATAGTTATTATTTATGATTATGTCCAATTGCTCTTAGAATTATTTTGTTATTCACAGGATCAAACGATACGGTTTTGGGATCTCCGAGTGAACGTTGCGGTCAACTCATTCGACAATGAGTACAAGGGGGGAGCACTGCAAAATTCTCCAGTAACAGCTGTTTGTGTGGATCCAACAGGACGACTTCTTGTCTCAGGACACGCAGATAGCGCTTGCCTTCTCTATGATATACGTGGTAATAGGATTATACAACGTTTCTATCCACACGATGCTGAGATCAGGTAAATCATCGATTTGTAATAATCTTACACGAAAATCATCAATAGATAATTTCAATTCATGTTTCAGATGCGTTCGATTCTCGCCTTCTGCTTACTATATGCTCACATGTAGTTACGACAATACTATCAAGCTGACCGATTTACAGGGGGATCTGGCAAACGATCTCGCGTCAGTGGTTGTGGCAAGGCATAAAGACAAGGCGATCACAATCAGATGGCATCCGACCGATTTTTCGTTTATTTCAACGTCTGCGGACAAAACAGCGACATTATGGGCTCTACCTCCTTCTTAATGTTTAGATTGATAAATCTTTATTAATGCCTATCTTCGGCTTATAACGGATACGGACAAAAAAAAAACATGTTGGGATTTTATACTATACATTTTTATTTTATAAAAGATTTTTATAGTAGTAATAATATTTATTCTAGTAATTTAAATTGGGAAATGAGAACAAAGACCTATAACTTTTTTACTTGTCACTTTGTGCATATTAAAAAAAAAATAGAATAGAATAAAATAATCACAAATAGTTTCGACTCGTTTATATTTAATTAAATATGGAAATGTATTTTTTTTAATGAATTTAAATAAATATTTGTATAATATAGGTTTTGTAAATTTCTAGAACCAGACCACTATTATTACAGATGATTAAATGATTATTATTAAATTATGGTTCTTTTGACACTCAAATTCATTACAATTATTTTGAATCCTTAAGAACTGATTCCAACTAGTTCGTTTCATGAATTACAATTGGAATCTAATTATGAACACAAACTGGAATATTTTTAGTTCAGTTCTTGCAAAATGAATAAAAACATGAAACACGATGTGCTTTAGGTACATTCATTATGGGATCGAATATGTCATTTTATGCTAATACTATAATACCTTAACATGATCTATTTTTGCATATATGTATAAATTATGACAATACTTTTCTGACGTACATATTCTTCGATATAAGTAAACAAGGATTAGTTCGCAAACTAATTCAGATCGATCATGTATTGAATTTACTTTGCATGCTTAGAGATCACATGTACTCTCGTACACACGCTTACAAATTTGTATATATGTATGTATGTATGTATGGCATACAATATCCATATGCTAATACAATCTATAGTCGAAGTGCATGATATCGATATTATTTTTATGATATACGCGACGTTTACATACAGGTGTTAACTTTATTGTCTGTTTTATGAGCAGATAATAATAATTACATACATACATTTAAAAATGTATCTATATATATATAAATATATGTACTTGTACAGCATTATAAATACAAACATAAATATTCACTTTCATTCATAATGAAACAAACACAATTTGTAAGCATGTGAGTATGACACTTATTATTATATGTATGTACATATGTAGATACATATGTATATATATATGTATATATATATATAATGGTTTTGTTTTTCTAAAGTACAATCGGTATCCATCGAGTGGTGTCCTAAATGCTCGACATTTGTTTTTCAGTTACTTTTTTCATTAATACAACAGTATTTCCCCCAACTCGCGACTCCAAATTATATACAGTAGAAAATTGTTTTCTGTTACTCATGCGCCTTCAATATGATAGTTTAATTTTATTCGTACAATTGAAAAGTTCGCATAATATTAGAAAAATAAATGTGCACTAAGCTGCAGTATTTTACAACATAACAAAATAAGGAAGTTCACAACAATTTTCCGGTTATTGTTCACTTTGGAGAAAAGGCGCTTGCTCAAGTAAATATCATTTTAATGCATATGCATAGACAGGCGCATCTGTATGTATGTATGTATGTGTGCATGTTTGAATATGTGTACGTTCCTCTGCGTGTACATTGGTGTGTAAGTTGTTGGAAATACACGCACGTGTGTGTATGTGTGTGCGTGTACTTACAAACACACACACATATATATTTATGTATGAATGTATATACATATATGCAGCTTTGTTGGCAGAACGGGTACTTTTGATTAATTCACTTTTAAGTGTTGATGTCGATATGTACATACATATCGATGCGTGAATGTACGTCTATTTGCCTGGACAAGTGCACATATGTATGTACGTATGTATAAACATGCAGGGGCTTTGGTGTAAATGTTCCACTTGATTTGCGATAAGTTCATGCATTAAGTAATATCTAATTCAGTATTACCAAGGTGTTTATTTTTATCAATTACAAATTTTTATTTCTGTTTCTTGCATATGATGTATGTATGTATGTAAGTACTATAGCTACATATTTTCATGACTTTTATAGTAATATCAGCACTCTTATAATGTAGTTACTTATTCATATGTACATACATATGTATGTATGCATTTACGTGCGTAAAAAGATAAAGATACTGCAGTCGATCAGATGGTGTAAATTTTACACAGAAACACCGACTTATACATACAGATGTATGTGCATATACATATGTATGGGCAGATGCTCACACATATACATCATACATATGTATGTGTGTATGAGTACCAATTGATCATATGTCATTAGGAGTGTTAGATAAAGTGTTTTTGCTTATGTTCGTCGAATGTGAATAACAGCAATAAGGATATTCATAATTTCAATCTACGGACAAGGTAGCAAGATAGGAGTGTGTGTGTTCGTTCATATGCTTATCGTTTTGTGAAAGCAGACTTGTGCGTGCATACCTATGTATGTATGTACATATAAATGTGTGTACATATAGATGTACACATTTATGTAAAAACACTTTAATATTTAAGAGCGATTAAATAATACAATATATTATAAGTTTCAAGTCTTTGTTTCAGAGTGCTGCAAAGCTACAACTATGCCGGATAGATTTCAAGTTACAAAAACAGACGAAGAGACTGTATTGGATTATCTGCAGGATGAATCGGCGAGTGGAAAACTTTTAGGCGATACACAAGATGATTTACAAGGTAGTTTATGAGTTACTAATGTCCTGTGAATAGAATAATGCTGCGCCGTATGAACTGATTGCTGGGCTTGCTTGAATCACTCAAGCAGTGCGTCTTAAAAGCAGCTCGCTTTCTCACTTGTTATTCACACATTATTCAGACCTGTAATACTTGTGTGATTGTATGTAATAAATACTGACAACATCAATGCATTAGTATGCTAATAGGTTAAGATTTGTATCTGCTGTATATGTGTGGGCTATACAAATATACATTTACAGTATGTACATATGTGAGTATGCATGTGCGTATACTATACATATACGTCCCAGATGTCCCGCTGACACATTTACCGCAACCTGCACATTAAAGCTCACTTCAACGAGCTTTGAGAGCAGCAGCTCACCAAATGTGTGCGGGCTTTTTCTGACTCTCAACACCCAACTGATGCTGTGTAAAGAGGTGTGCAAAGCAATGTGAGCGCCGAGTGGGAGTGGGAGGGAGGAGGACAACAAGGATTTGCAAACGTTGGCATCTGCAATTGGCTCTCTCTCTCTCTCTGTTGCTCTCGGGGTGAAATTGTGTGTAGACAGAAGCTTTCGTTTTCATCTCAAGTTTAATGCTCAGAGTCCTGGGCAACATAATTTTTATTCGGTAGCATACAAACCAGTTTTCTTAAGTTTTTCTATTCTATTCAATTCGCATAAAAATATCACAATTTTTAGCGTCTTCGCTGCATTCAAAAAATTCTAAAAAATCAATTCAATTCAAACGACAAAACGATGTGCAAAGTTACATAAAATTCAGGTTCATATCCAACAATTCAACACTCACTGCAGAATCCCTACTGCCAAAATTGTAAAGGATTTAATAATAATTCTCAACCTAAATCAAAGTGCGTTCAATTTTCAAGACCAATATCAAAATCGCTTTTCAATTTGAAGTGTTCGTCGAGTTTGTTGAAACTTAATTTTTGTATTTCCTAATTGTTCATATGCTTGATAATCTTGGTGGGCTTAAAATTCTTGACCTAGATTTTATTTGCAAGCTACATATTTGCGAGGTAGCTGGCCCAATTCTCTTGTCTGCCATTAAAGAGAAACAGGGAATTGCTGAGTACTGACAAAAAAAGAAAGAAAAAAAGAAAAAGTAGCTTTAATTATTTTGCAAGTTTTATTTCATCAACTTTAAGAAGTTATTTCATATTTTGCATAGCCAAAAAAGGAAATTAAAAATGAAAGTCTCTTCAAGGGAAAATCGAATTTTATAGCTGGTCGCCAATTGAATATGCTTTGCATTACATAATAATAATAATTGATATGTTGTCTGTATAACGCCCAAAACAAAAAAAAAGTGTTGGCTATATTGAAGTGATTTATCGCGATCTGGGCGCAGAGTGTAGTGTAATTTTTTTACACTAATCCGGTAACATGCAATGTAATAATGAAAAGGATGACACCGACGACATGAACATAATGCCTTCTGAACACAATGGAACTTCCGACACCAAGCTTGCAGGTATGAATATGAGCCCGATTGCTGCAACTGGGAGTGGTTATTTTGTTAACACCTATTACATGAAGATTTTGCTTGTCTGCAAATGTTCAATAATTTTCAGTAGTTTTTACTTACGTTCTTATGTTAAATAGCATCCGTTAATAGGCTTATTAATCATTGTGAAGGTCAGGAAAGCAGTTTATGCCCGATACACTGCTTTATAAGTTATGGGTGCGAGTACAAGCAGTGCAACACGTATAACTTACGTAATTATAACTTAACTTACACGTATAAGATCACCTAAAAAGTATTTTAGAAGAAAGCAGTGCAATGACATAATTTGTACTTATTATTTCCCTTATGCGATCAGAAAATTTATTATTTTATTATTTCATATGTAATCAAAAAACGATATAATTTTAATAGCTGTTTGTAGAAATAAGATTTTTGTAACAAAAAACTCTGTAATGAAATACATGTTTAAGTTATATTATATATGTATGTATAAGAAGAGTGTGATTAGATATAAAGAACAATAGCGGTAACGATCATTTTGCATACAGCTTATCAAGCAGTTCAAATGTATAAATAACTGTTCCAAATATACTTATGCGTAGATACGATCGTCGCTTTTATAGGCCACTGCAAGCAGTGAATTATGCTGTAAAGAAAAGCAGTGGACTATGCTTATAATAATAATGTTAAAACAACAACTATACATGAATGAAAAAATCGCATATTTTGCAACGACTCATTATGTTGAAATTCTTCCTTTTGTCATTTTGCGGGAGTAACAGATTCACGCGATGTGCACAGTGCGGAGGAGAATCAGAAATCAACAATCGACCCCAACTTGTACCTATACGACGATGATCTGGAGACGCGGCCTCACATCTCAACATTCATTTCATCAATTGCCAATTATGAAAACACGATACCAGCTGCCACCGATCCTGATGCCAAGCCAGCGCCGCCATCAGCTCGCATGGGTGAATATCTCCCCCTCTATACAACGCAAACACTTTTATAAATTCAAATTTACCGTGATTAGGAACGTTAATTGGCGTATTCTTGCCGTGCATTCAGAACATCTTTGGTGTAATCTTGTTCATTCGATTAACATGGGTTGTTGGTACCGCTGGCGCGGTTTGTGGCTTCTTGATTGTGTTGACCTGCTGTTGTGTGGTAAGCAGAAAGAAAACTTTGATATTTAGCCAGATCTCCCTTGAATTAGTCACATTTCCTTTCTAGACTATGCTTACGGCGATATCCATGTCGGCAATTGCAACGAACGGGGTGGTTCCGGCGGGCGGCAGTTACTTTATGATATCTCGGTAACTTAACTAACTTTAGCCCACTGATCTCTTAGCTGACACGCTTCTCCTTTAGATCACTTGGTCCTGAGTTCGGCGGCGCAGTGGGGATGTTGTTTTATACGGGGACAACGCTGGCGGCGGCAATGTACATTGTCGGCGCCGTTGAAATCGTATTGGTAAGTGATTCTATATAGAGTTTAGTTAACAAAGTTATACGAGTCCTAACACAATTGCAATAAAAGATTTGTAAGAATAAAATTTCTACAATAGTTTGAGATTTATTTAGCAGACTTTTGCTATCATATTGAATGTTTTGATTAAGTTTTACTATTCATCATGTCCAATATTATTCTTTCGTTATCGTAGACTTACATGGCTCCGTGGGCATCCATATTTGGGGACTTTACCAAGGATGCAGAGGCCATGTACAATAACTTCCGCGTCTATGGCACAATATTGCTGCTCTTCATGGGTAAGTGCCCAAATGGCGTTAACTGGTAACATTCGATATACATTAAGTCTTTTCTTCTTTAGGTCTCATTGTATTTCTGGGCGTAAAGTTTGTGAACAAATTTGCCACGGTTGCCTTGGCCTGTGTTATCTTCTCCATCATTGCAGTCTACGTGGGCATCTTCGACAACATACACGGCAATGAGAGTCTCTAGTACGTTGCGGAACATAATGATTTTTCGAATGAATGTTTAATGTAATTAAAACTGATATTTTAGCCTGTGCGTGCTGGGAAAGCGTGTGCTCAAGGACATCCCCATCCTTAACTGCACAAAGGAGGATCCTTTGCTACACGACTTGTACTGTCCGAATAACATGTGCGAAGAATATTTCATGAGTAAGTCAAACTAATGAGTAGTCAACGAACCGATCTTACTAATGCAATCATTTGAATTTCCAGAAAACAATGTAACAAGGGTCAAGGGCATTAAGGGTCTCGCCAGCGGCGTCTTCTATGACAATATACTGCCATCATTTTTGGACAAAGGACAATTCATTGCGTATGGTCAAAAATCAGAGGATATTGACAACGGTAGTGGCCAATCGTACAATCAAATTATGGCCGACATTACGACCTCGTTCACCCTGCTCATTGGCATCTTCTTTCCCTCAGTGACAGGTAAACGATTCTCAAAGCAACCACTTCAATTAGTCTAAAACATTAAACTCTGCTTAGGCATTATGGCTGGATCGAACCGTTCGGGAGATCTGGCTGATGCACAGAAGAGTATTCCAATTGGCACAATTTGCGCCATTCTCACCACAAGTACTGTCTATCTATCGAGTGTACTCTTCTTTGCCGGAACTGTGGATAATTTACTGCTTCGCGACAAGTGAGTTTGCCATACCATCTATAACATTTATATATTGTTATATTTACTAACACTTTCGGA
This sequence comes from Drosophila nasuta, assembly GCF_023558535.2. Taxonomy (NCBI): domain Eukaryota; kingdom Metazoa; phylum Arthropoda; class Insecta; order Diptera; family Drosophilidae; genus Drosophila; species Drosophila nasuta. The sequence goes on from NC_083457.1 coordinate 20,780,383, forward strand.
TCCATGTTCTCACATTTGCTATTCTCACTTTAATTCCTTTGTGGCCTCACAGGTTTGGGCAGTCGATTGGCGGCAAATTGGTGGTGGCAAACATTGCGTGGCCCAATCAGTGGGTCATCTTGATTGGTTCGTTCCTTTCCACTCTGGGCGCTGGTCTGCAGAGTTTGACGGGCGCTCCCCGTCTTCTGCAAGCCATTGCCAAGGATGAAATCATACCTTTCTTGGCACCATTCGCCAAGTCTTCAAAGCGCGGCGAGCCAGTACGAGCGCTGCTATTAACGCTTGTCATTTGCCAGTGCGGCATTTTGCTCGGTAATAATGATTATTCAATAATTTATCATTTGAAATAATATTACAAATGAATTGTATTTTTTTTTTATGATCTCCACACAGGCAACGTTGATCTGTTGGCTCCATTGCTGTCAATGTTTTTCCTGATGTGTTACGGCTTTGTGAACTTAGCGTGCGCGGTTCAAACGTTGCTGCGAACGCCGAATTGGCGACCACGCTTCAAGTTCTATCACTGGAGTCTGTCGCTGATCGGCCTGACCCTGTGCATATCAGTGATGATTATGACATCGTGGTACTTTGCACTCATTGCCATCAGCATGGCAATTATCATCTATAAATACATCGAATATCGTGGGTAAGTCTTACAGCAAGCAACATCAATAAAAATTTACTCAAATTAGGAGCACAATTTAGAGCCTTTATGGATCATTGGTTAGTCAATCAATTAAGCAAAGTAAGAATCGAAATGAAAAGAAGATGACAGCAAGTTTTGAAGAAAACAAAGTCTAATTATGATTGTCTGAGAACATTCTAAAAATTTTGCAGTAGTATTGACTGATTGATCGATAAAATTGATGAACTTTACAAAATCAAATAAGTTAAATCATGCTTTGAAAACACTTTATTTCGATTGTGAATGACTGACTGATTGAGTGTTTTGCATTTTTTTGCATTTCCAGTGCTGAGAAGGAATGGGGCGATGGCATCCGCGGTATGGCACTAACGGCAGCTAGATATTCACTGCAACGGCTGGAGGAAGGCCCACCACATACGAAAAATTGGCGTCCACAAATTTTGGTGCTGTCGAAACTGAATGACAACTTGGTGCCGAAGTACAGGAAAATCTTCTCGTTTGCCACGCAACTAAAGGCGGGCAAGGGTCTGACAATTTGCGTGTCTGTGATAAAAGGCGATCACACAAAAATCTCCAATAAGGCAGTCGATGCCAAGACTACGCTTCGCAAATACATGACGGACGAGAAGGTCAAGGGCTTCTGCGATGTGCTCGTTTCCCAGGAAATTGGCGAGGGACTCAGCTCAGTGTAAGCTCGAATAACTTATTTTAAGCAAACTTTTGTAATTGATTACTTGACTTTACTTGATTGACGACACAGCATTCAGACAATTGGCCTTGGTGGCATGAAACCAAATACCGTGATCATTGGCTGGCCATATAGCTGGCGTCAGGAGGGTCGCTATAGCTGGAAGACTTTCATTCAAACTGTGCGCACCGTTGCTGCCTGCCACATGGCGCTGATTGTGCCCAAAGGAATCAACTTTTATCCCGAGTCCAATCACAAAGTGAGAGCGCAAGAACTACAACCCAAAGTGTTGCGACTAACACTTGTTTATTATTTTTGATTTTTTGTTTCTATAGATTGGCGGCAATATTGATATTTGGTGGATTGTCCACGATGGTGGACTTCTAATGCTACTGCCATTCCTGCTAAAGCAGCATAGGACATGGCGCAATTGCAAACTTCGCATTTTCACGGTTGCTCAAATCGAAGACAATTCAATTCAAATGAAGAAAGATCTGAAGACATTCCTTTACCATCTGCGCATTGAAGCGGATGTTGAAGTCGTTGAAATGGTATGCTCTCATTACATCATTACATCAATTAATCAATCAATCAATCAACCAATCAATCTACTTTGCAGAATAATAGCGATATTTCGGCTTACACGTATGAGAGAACTCTCATGATGGAACAGCGCAATCAAATGCTACGCGCATTAGGCTTAAACAAAAAAGAGAACTCCAACGTAGTGAGTACACTTGCCTTATGATCATCTCATTCCATTTATATAAATCAATTATGCATACATCATATTACATACTCATACATTCCATTCAGATGCTACCATTAACTGTATAGGACGATTTATGGTTTTGTCGCACTTTTATTTAATTTCATGAATTGATTTCTCCTCTTTTTAATTGTTATCTCAACGATTTTGTTCTATAACAAAACTATTTCTATCTAATACTGAGATCAATTTAAAAATTTCAAACTTTGTATATTTGATCAAAGGTTCAAACTATAATGGATTATAAGGAAACACCCAGTGATAATAAATTATCTTTGGTAAAGCAAAAAGAAAAACAATATGAAATTTCGAAACTATATCAAACTCTCAGTGTCTATAGATGTACTATATATAATATTCGAGGCATATCTGTTGATATTATCATAAGTACTATATAATACATACATCTACATACATGTGTACCGAACTATTGCTTGCCTCACACTCTCTTCATCATGGTATTTCGTGATTGTCATTATAGTCACCTCCATAGAAACATATTACTATTCTTATAGATGTGCGTACACGGGTGTCTGTGCTATCCTCTAGCGTCACATTGCATGATTATTGAATATCTTACAAGTCATTCAGTCATTCATATACATATAAGGAGTCTAGGAATCATACGCTTGATTTGTACAGTTCCGTCTGTTGCTACAAATAAATCCGTCTCACAGTTATTGAATATATCATCTTTATATTTAAGTGTGAAATTATATGTTTCCACGGAATGGAAAAGCTAATTTTGATCTGCACTTAGCATTGCTTTTATACAGAGAAAAAATAAAATCAATCATACCTTAGACAGAGGGTATTTTACAGTCGTTGTCTCGACAGCCCCTTTTTTAAAGGTTTATTTTTCATTTTATCTATCTTTTTTGCACGAGTCTATATGTATGTATGTAGGTGTTGCATGTATGATCGTATGGTTGTGCATACATATGTATGTATGTACAATATTTCTGTTAAAATAATAAGTAAAAGCGTGAGCTTTCTTAAGTCCATAGCTTCTCAACATAGTATGTAGTTAAAGTTAAGGTTGGTTAAGGTTGTATAATGACATCCAGCTGCATTAGAATATATTTCATGAGAACCAGCATTGTTCTTGATAATATAAGTAGACTACACAATATTGTTTAAAGACGCACTTGTGTTTAAAGTCTTGACACCAACTCAATTGTATCGATTAATTTTTTGTATTTTAAATTGCTTTTGAACAAAATTGAGTAATGAAACTCCCAATCGAATCAAATTAGTTTGGTGTTAAGTCTCGGCACAAGTTAGCCCAAACGCCAAACGTAAGGGGTCTAATTCATACTGAGCACACACGAATGTATGTATATGTATGTAAATACTTTACGCTAACAATTTCAGGTTCAAACAATTGTAGACCACCATTACGACGCCATTAAAACAGCGTCGAAAGTTCGGTTTGCCGATCCTACCATCGAAGATATACACCACGTATGTATACGAAATAATCCTACAAATAATCATAATATACGATAAGAAACTAAATAAATATTTATTAAGCGTGATAAACAAAAAAAATTAACAATGAGATGACAGACAAAAAAAAACAATATCTAAATATTATACTGACATTTTTAGGATTAAAATATTTCATGCCTTTAAACTTCAATGTCATTTCAAAGTTCTTCATCGTAAAGTTTTATTTTCAAGTATAATTTCTTTTTGTTATGTTTTTAAAGCGCACTGGATAAATTACAAATGCGAATTTCTGAATATCAGATAATAATAATAATATAATGAATTTTACTAATTTCATACGATTCAGGATACTCACAATGAGGAAAAACGCAATTCAATTGATTCAGATGGTCCGGAGAGCTCGGAAACACCTGATATTACATCTAATAAAGACGAGTCAACTGAGAAAGCTGACGGAAACTTGAAATCAAGTGTAAAGCCGTAAGTGCCGACTAAATGATTATTTAGCATATTATGAGATAATGTAAAAAAAACCATTTACACTTTTAAAAGATGATCTTATATTGTCCTTTTCGTATTCCAGTCCAAAATTTGTAGCTTACTAATTTTGTGAAATTTCATAATTCTTTGTTTACAGAGATGAATTCAATGTTCGTCGCATGCACACGGCAATAAAATTAAACGAAGTTATAGTGGAGAAATCACAAGATGCCCAATTGGTCATAATGAATTTACCAGGTCCTCCAAGGGAAGTGAGACCGGAACGTGAAAGCAATTGTAAGTACATCACCACGCGACAAATTTTAGAATCCTTAAAGCAACTCACACATTTTCCTGTTTTATTAATTTAGATATGGAATTCCTGGAAGTTTTGACGGAGGGTCTTGAAAAAGTATTAATGGTTCGTGGAGGAGGTCGTGAAGTAATAACAATTTACTCTTAAGAGCATTAATCGCTCAGGTTTTAAGAGTTCGCAACATTAGACAAGTTTAAGAATCAATCAAATTTTTGAATGAAGGTTATTATTAATTTGTTATATTAAATCATATGTCCAAATATTTTATTTTTACGTAAATAAAATATCAAAAATTGTAACAATAAATAAAATGTGTTTTTAATTAAAATTGTCTGGGAAATCACTTTTTAGCATGAGGAACTAATTTTTCCGATATTAAAAAACAAGAAATGTGTTAATGTGAGTGCATTTACAAGATTAAAGGTACAGCTAGCTGGGCCTTTTTCTATATTAAATCGGATCTTATTTGCAAAAGGAAAAAAAATAGTAAACTCATTGGTTTATAGACGTTCGTTTAAGACCGCCAGAAGATCAATTAGGCTTGTAATTATTTTTAAAACGACTAATTTCTGACCCCACCTCAAATTTGGAAATAAAATTTTGCCGTCGGCAACAACAATTTTTGTTTTGGTGAGCGACCGATAATTCCGACACCATGAGTTATCGCCTAAGCTGCGATACTTTTGGTGGAATGAAAAAGCAAGTTAAAAATACTTGTATAATGAAACGGATGGCCTTAAATTTGTTAAAATTGGGTAAAATATGTTTTTTAAAAATTAATTTATTTAATGTAATTACTTAAGTGTTGAAATGCATGCTTAAAAACGTGGCATCCCCTTTTTTGTGGGAAACAGCTGATTGCCGTTCAACTGATTTTTTTTAAAGAAAGTTTCAAATTATTGCAAAATAGACAAAAGGTAAATATATTTCTTTCAGGGGAAGCATAAATCAACTATGCAGGATAAAATTATCCTTCTGTGACTTCTATTCACGCAGGAAATTGGACATACGAAAGGGATTTTTTCGCGTTGTTTACTTCTGACCAAAACAAAAGTCAGCAGTTTCAGCAGTAAAGAATGAAACGTTCCGATAGTGAAACGTTCCGATAGTGAAACGATGACCAAAAACTTGTGAAAACTGGAGCAACTTTAAACGAAAATCTCGGTTTTGGTCCCAAAACGAAAACGAAAAGTGAATACCGGAGCATGCCTGATTATATTGAAATAAATTTAGTAGGTACAGGTAAAGAAACATGTTAGTTACCAAAAAAAATTAAGCGGGCGTGGTTAAATTAAAAAAAAAATAGATGACAGTCCAATCAGTACATATTCAATAAAATAAGAATTTTGTTAAAAATGAAAATATATTTGAAAGGAATAACATGGCAAACCAACCTCTTATTTATTTGATTTACAAAATTTTATTATGCTGAAAATGCAGTTCACGAACTTTGCGGCGCTATCTTTTTTCCCTTTAACTTTAGTCAGAGGGTACACCCTGTGAAAGCGAATAGAAGCAATTTCAAAATGTATAATATGTACAGGCCACCCTGTGAAACCATACCTTTTAAATCGGCAAGTTTTCGGCGTGCTTTTCATTCAAACATTTTTTCGGTCTGAGGTACGTACATAAGTCGAATATATATTACATTCAACAATGCGTTTAATTAAAAATCGCAACAATTAGACATATTTTAAAAAACGTAATTTTATTTTATAATTTTTGTAATAATACACTCACTTAGAAGGGGATACCACATTTTGCAGAAACTAACACGTGTTTGCAAAAATGTGGTGTACAGGAATGTGCCCTTTGTGTTGTTTTTGCAATTCTTTGAAATATACATTTATAAAAGTCAAAGTATAGATATTCGTATGTAAAAGAAAATGCTCTACCAATTTACCCAATTCAGAGATATGCAAATGGAGTCAAAATCATAAATTTGCATATATGCGCATTTAACTATCATGTATGCATGAGAATGTATGTACATACATATACATAGAAACGAACATTACATGTAGAGCATGTATGTACTTATAGATGTACAAATTAATTAAGGGAGTGAGAGCAGACAAAAGAATAAAACTATTGCTACTTATGTGGGACTTTATTGTGCGTTTCTAATTGATTTATATGTAATTTGCATGTGTTTCAGAAGCCTGCATTTAAATTATTAACAATGGAAGCGCCTCCAGAGGGAAACATCGAAGTCGAGTCTTGCAACGAAGTCGATGATGACAAATCGAATTCCGACTGCCAATCCATGTAAATAGAATAGCGTCTTTTTATTGAGCTTTCGAATTAATTTGAAGTGTATTCAATAGGCCGGCTTACATGAATTCGGTGCTACGACGACAGTATTTGCAAGAAATGGTCAAAGCGTTGCCAGCAGCCGTTCAAAAGAGAATCACCGTTTTGAAAAATTTGCAAATGGATCATTTGAAGTTGGAGGCAGCTTTCTTTGAGGAGGTCTACAAGCTGGAGAGGCAATTCCAATTAAAGTATCAACCCATGTTTGAAAAGCGCAAGGAAATTGTTTCCGGCGCCGTCGATCCAGCTGAAGAGAAGCCAAAATGGAAGGAACCCGAGAGTCTGCCCGATGAAGTTGTTGGCGATGCCTTCAACGAGTCGTTGAAAGCAATTAAGGCAATGCCTCAGGATGCCAAGGGTATCCCAGATTTTTGGCTGACAGTTTTCAGAAACACAGCAATGTTGTCCGAAATGGTTCAGTCTCACGACGAGCCGGCAATTCGCAAGCTCACGGACATTGTAATTAAGTATGATGATGAAGTGAGTATCCATCTTCCCCTTTCGTCGGACAAAACGAATATTCTTTATTTTGTAACCATGTTAATATTGCAGCATTCTTACATTTTGGAGTTTCATTTCGAGAAAAATGAATTCTTCTCGAACACTGTGCTGACAAAGCAATACTTCCTAAAATCCACTGTTGATGAGGACGATCCATTTGCCTTTGAAGGTCCAGAAATTTATAAATGCAAGGTAATGTGGTAACACTTAAAATATTTAGGAAATAATTATATCTCATCGTTACGCTTTAGGGATGTGTCATAAACTGGGAGAAAAAAATGAATTTGACAGTTAAAACCATCAGGAAGAAACAGAAGCATAAGGAACGTGGCGCCGTGCGCACAATTGTCAAACAGGTTCCTACAGATTCCTTCTTCAATTTCTTCAATCCACCAGAAGTTCCAACCGACAAGGAAGATATCGATGATGACTCTCAGCAGGTAAGTTCTTTATTTTCGTATTCATTTCAATGAAGTTCTCTTATGTATATTATTTCCTTTACATTCTTTAGATACTAGCTACCGATTTTGAAATCGGCCACTTTTTGCGGGCTCGAATTATTCCAAAAGCTGTGCTTTATTTCACCGGTGACATCGTCGATGATGAAGATGACGACGATGAAGAGGAATACGAGAATGAAGATGATGAATACGACGACGATGAACCCGAGGGTGGGCACAGCAAACCTTCTGGTGGCAGCAAAAAACAGTCGCCAAACGACTGCCCTAATCAGTAGGGAAATATATAATATTTGATGTTTCAGTAACTTTGTATATAAGTATACACACAACACACACGCATATTTAAAATATATTTTGGTGAATACAAATTTCAAAGATTGAAAATCAACTTGGACGTAAACTTATTTAAGGGAAAGTAAATAACTACATATACTTCGAGATATTGTCACAATTGCCTAAGTGGATAAATTAATGCAACATTTTTAGGGAACTCGAACTTCAGCAGGAATAGTGAGATCAATTATGACTCATCAGCAAACTTTTTGGCGGGCTACAACTGCTTCAGCCGGCATCAATTTTTTATAGCTTCGGTCGATAAATTCGATTTGCTTTTACCAAAATGTAAATGATATTTCGATAAGCCATAAGAATTATCGATATTTCAAATGTCCATTGCAATAGGAATACATTAAATTTGATGACTTCCTTCAAATTAAATGTACATATATAGATTTTAATGGCTTTGTTGTAGATCTATGTACGTATCTACATAAATAATATGTACATGCCGGCTTTCAAAATTTAATTTACTTGCGTTATTTCTCATACTGTTTTTTGTGTCGTTTGTATTGTATATTATTACACTGCTTGTGCATAAAGTTTGTGTTAATATTTTCTAATTATTTTAAGTAGTCTATAATGATATACTCCAAACTAGGGATTTTTATTTGCAATAGTACGCTCATAACAATTTTCATACTTTCAATCCATTACGCTGATTCTAAATTGGACCAAAAACAAATATTCCTGAAACACGGAACACGCTATGAATCAACTGGTATTCAGAGTTTTAATCATAATACATACATGTTGAAAATTAATTATTTCATTTTTTCTGAAGATATCTTGGCCAGAGCATTTAAATCAGATGTTCGCAAAACGATGACAGTGCAATTTTTCAAGTTGGTGCAAAAATTGGTAGTTGATTTAAGCTGATTGCACTGTTTTTTATAGAAACAATACGAAGACTTTGGAAACATCCGTTGATCTGAATGAAAATATACTGAAAACATCAGGATGTCTACCATCAGATAAGATTTCGATTGTACTACATGGCTGGATCCAAAGTTGTTCCGATGAGTGGGCGCTTTCATTGATAGATCGTACGTTATTTTAAAATTACACAAGTCATCGGTTACAACAATAATACCTTTTCCTAGGCTTAAGTTTTTATCGCAAAGGATGTGTGATATGCATTGATTACAGCACCGTTGCCAGTTCGTCCTACATGAGGTAAGCCACCTAATGAAATGCATTGCAATTAAATTTAGATCAATCAAATTATTTACGGTGCAGGTTGTACTCAAATTTTGAGCACATTACTGAGGCAATTGTCGGAATTATTATAGGCCTAATACAACATGGCTTCGATCCCAACCGCGCATATTTGTTTGGCTTCAGTTTTGGTGGACAGCTGGCGTCTGCAGTTGGCAGATCCTTGCAGCCTCATTTCACTTTACAAAATATAGACAGTAATAATGAATAATATGTGATAATTATAGATTCGTTTATTAGTAACTTCTGATAATTACAGCTTGTGATATGGCCGGACCAGGTTTTGATCCCATTGCTGTGGATCATTCGAAAGCTGGCAAGAATGTGCAATGTTTTCACTCAAGTCGCGATAAGGGTACTTTAATACACTCTTGCCACAGAAATATTATGCTGGGCAGTTGTGGTCTCAGTCAGCCTTCTGTGGCCAGTCAGTTGCATCTGGGCAGTCATGGTCTGTGCGTCGATATCTACATTAATAGCTTTGACTATCCATTCTATGCTCTGAAATCGCCGCCACCCGAATGCATATCCTTTACAGCGGCAGCCAAAATTCCAGACGATTATACTGTTGGATACGATGAGCATTTCAACAAGTACGTATAAGCTAATTTCACTGATACTCCTTATAAATAAATGTACATATTGACCATTTAATTCATTTTAGGCAAGTAATGGGCAAAATCTATGTACCCACGAGCTTACACTACCCCTACAATTTATCTAAAAAAGAGCTTCAATTGCTTTATATGGATTTTCAAAGAGAATAAAGAATATTAAAGTACAATTTATTTACGTATACTCTTAAAAAGAATTTCCTTGAATTTATTATGTCAAAATTATGATTTTTTCTATGCGTCACATATATACATATATGTATAAACAATATAAAAATACAATATTGCATTCAAATGCTTAAAAATATGCACTGTCAACATTAATAGAAACAAATTTGTTGTTCAATTTGAAGTTCAATAACTTTTATGTTGAGTTCTTTTCAGTATCTTCAAAATCCAATGTGTTGAGCACATTGACGTCTAGTTCTGGATCCGCATACTCCAGTATGTTGAAATCCTCGCCTATTTCCGAAGTTAATGATTTCAGTAGATCATCATCGTCTCCCTCCCCAAAGCCACCCAATATATCACCAAAGCCAACATTCTCTAGCTCAACAGTAGATGATGAAATGCCCTCTTGTGATTCAGACATCTTGATACTATCAAGTGGATTCTTGCCATCCTGTTCAAGACTTCGAATCTCTGAATGTTGGGGCTTGCCACTCATACTCAACATGGGATTGTTTTGCGTGATTGGAGCATTTTGTAAGAGTCCAAGTCGCAGCACATCACTTTGCATAAAGTATTCCGAATTGGACGTCATTAACATGGCCTCAGAATTCGTTTTTTGTAGTAGATTCCTAAGCTTTTTATCACCAACTGGTTCTGTTCCGTAGGATGTCGGATTTAACTCCATTCGCTGTTCAACTGACGATATTTTTAGTGAAGGCGACGCAGTAGGTTGCATGGGATTCCTTTGAATTGTTGATTTTACTACCAGGTTCTCATTAAGTATTGGGGTAGTTGGATGCGAATTTGGAGTGTGTAAAGTTGATCCCATAAAGCACGGTGCATCATACGATATGCCATCTATATAGGTAAAATATAATTATAACTAATGGTAGTAATAATTTAGCATTTACTTACTGTAATTACCAAACATATTTGTTTGTTCTTCTTTCGGTTTACAGGTTTGACTTTTCCAAGCACGATTATCATCTGGTTTCTCAGTTTTGGCTACTGCTGGTTGACTGATTTTGCACTGTTCCCGCCGCTGACGCAACGCGGACCGATTATCCTTAGCCTTTTGCAGAAATGGCGCCTTCTTTTCATTGCACAATGAGCGCCATCGCTTGAGTATCTGCTTACAGCGATCATTCCAATTTGGATACAATTCTTTAAGATTCGCATGTTCTGTGTTTGCATACAACACTGCTGAGATGGTCGCCATTAAGCCAAGATCTGCATAAAAACATTCATTTAATGTTCCTTTTGCTAAATGCGCTTATTCAGATATATTTACCTTCATCCTTGCGCATCTTCTCTGCTGTCTTTTGGGTACCCACATTCATGCCCTCGGTGCTCGGTTCATTGGGCTTTGGTTCCTCTACAACCCTTTTGTCATTTTGCATTGACAACTGCGTTGGCATGGCTTGGACCTTTGGCTGATAATGAAGTTGTGCAGCTTTGGCATTTACACTTGCCGGCAAGAACATCTTATTATGAAACTTTTGATCTTGCGTTAACTGTGAAGGCACAGCATAGTTCTCCACAAAGACAGTCTGTTCGCTGCAATTATTGGAAAAAGTAATGTTAATTTCACATGCAACGGTCAATAACATTTTACGGTTACCTTATTTGGGGTTTCATGTTGTCAGTGGCTCCGATTAAATTCATATTGTGATGGTTTACATCTAAGCCGGCAATTCCCTGAGCGGTCTGCAATGGCAAAATTGGATAAGTAACCAAGATTTGAAATTTTAATATGTATATGTACCAAGGGGTCCAATGTATGAATGTTATTCGTAGTTCCGTTTCTCGAAATATCCGTCATAGACGTATCTAAACAAAGTATGTCATGTAAGTAGCGATACAGAATAAGTACTAATTAAAAATGGCATACCGAACAGCGCAGCCTCCGATACAAGATCATCGTTCGAATGCGTTGGCATTGTAAATTGATCACCAAAAATGTTTTTATTCTCAGGCAATGACAATGGTTTTTCTGGCTTCGGTCGCCTGAGGGATTTAACAGGACTTTTGTTTGATACATTGGTTTCTTCCTCCGATTTCTTATTGTTGACATTAGTGAAAAATATTTTCATTGTTGTATCGATTTCATCGGATGTATCTGAATCGTAGACGACAGCATCGCCCGATTCCAACAACGGTTTACCAAAAAAGGCTTCTTGCAGATAAGGCGGATATGCTTCGATTAGTTTGTTCTTTTGTTTTTTGCGAATGATTTTCTTTTTTTTGTCTGCAACTAGCATTGCATTTAATGGATCAATTGTATCCTCGTTATCTTTTTTGAACGCCCGATTTCGTACTGAAAAACCACCGATGCCCAATTTTTGCAAATTGCGTTGGCGTTTTTTGCGTAACACGTGCACGCCGTCATCATTGGTAGAAATGGAGAAGCCCTCGGGTAATGCTGACTCCGCTCTGTCCCAAATCATTCCATCCTTGTACTTATCGCTTGGCACCTCATCAGAGCCTCCAGCATCCATTTGTCCGTCCTTGTGTCCAATCGGTTGTCGCATTTTTCGCTTGCGCTTAATTTCAGTCGAAAGGGATTTAATCATGTTTAAGCCATTTTCACTCAAGCAGACGCCGTCAATCCAATGAATTGCCTCTGTGCTCTCGAGCAAGTCGTTTGCCAATAATATGTTACGATCCGTTGAAATAACAGTCTTGCTTTCTTGACTAACATCGGGCACAAGTTTTGATGCGTTCAACGAGTTGTCACTGGCAGCTATTGGTTGGGGCTGTGTGACGCTGGCACGGCACTTGAAGCACTTGTAAATGTTGTTCTCGTAATGCTCGATTTTGTGTTGCGTGTTAATGCTATCACAAAGGTAATGCGACCAGTGCGAGCACTGTTCACACTGAATTATCGTCTCACCGTCGACATAAGCTTTTGTGCAAACAGTGCAATTGTTTTGACTGGCACAAGGCGCACACTCAGGTGACTGCTGTTGTGCATCATTGTGATCAACTTTCTCAGTCGGATTGCGTCCACACTTTTGGCAGAGCGTGCAAAACGAACACTTCCAATTGCCGTGAGGCACCGCATCGAGCGGCGGATTCACGCAGTAAATGTGATAAGAGATGTCGCATTCATCGCACAGCAGTAAACGCGCCTCGTCGTTCTTCTTCCCGCATCCTTCGCATACCGTACAATCCAAGCAGCGCCAGCCCTTCTGAAGTATGCCTCGCGACGGTTTGACACTCGCACAATAAGGATGATAGCATTGACTGCATTGAGCACACGTTATGAGTACTGCATCAGATTCACTGCCTACTGAGCCGCACATTACGCAAATGTCCTGCGTGAGAGAATATTTATCGCGAGCCGAGCAAAGCAGCATCTTCTTATCACTTGAGAAGTCCGTGTCCAAGTTGCGGCTAATATACCGTTCACTGGAGCCGCTTTGTAGCACCAACTGCCGCCCTTTGCCGCGACTGCTGCGTTTCTTGCCTATTTGCGACATGCTACCCACGCGATGCAACACAAACTTGCCACCTTTGCCACGCATATTAGTTAAGCATACCTTCTTCTTGGTGCTTGGCAACTTGAGTGGATCTTCATTGCTAATTTCGCCACACGGCTTGCCATCCAACGGATCTGTATCACCGTCTTTGACATTGAAATGCTCCGCTGCCTGAGCTTCGGCAATGGAACGTTCAGGCTCAGTTTTAAGCTGGGCTACGGTTGAGTTTGTCTTGCAATTGGGGCACACATAGTCATAGTCGGGATTGAACTCTTTCTTTTTATGGTAGGCCGTTAAATCAGCCTCCTCATCACAGGTGCTGTGAACAAATCTACAAAGAATACGTGTAAATTAGTTATTTCTTTTCCTTATGTATCATTAAATCGATAGTTCTGTAGTAATTAAATTACAACTACAAAGGATGCAGGCCCTAAAGTCTGAACAATGGAAGCTAGTAAATGACTCGCTTACTTATGACACCAGCTGCATTTGACCATTTCTTTGTAGGCTGCAGCCCTGTAGGCTTTCTGACAGATCGGGCAAGAGAATCCTTTATTTCTTTGTTGATAACAAGAGTCGCAAATTGTGTAGTGACTATGCCAGCGGGACGAGCTTCCACCACCAGGCGTCCTTGAACCACAGTCAGTGCAAACGCGACAACGCTATACCGAGAAACGAGTATATTAAAAAATTTATAATAGAATAAACAACTCCATTGATTCACTCACATTACATTTCCAGCCATATTTGGGAATTGATGAAATCACTGGACGTAAGCAGGAGGCGTGGTACATTTTCTGGCACTGCTCGCACTTTACATACTTTACGTCAATCGAGTCCTGTTGTCTACAAATCTGGCATTTTGTACAACGTGCACAGCTCCAGCCGGCTCGAGTATCTGTCGAAAGATGTAAATATACTGAATCAGAATTTATAACAATAAACAAGATATAACTAGATTATATACCAGGTAGATTGACCAGGCCAATGCAAGTGGAATGAAAGTGGTCGCCACAAGAACAGCACATGACCATTTTCGAGAGATCACCCAATGAAGAACACGTTAAACACTCGACGTTATTGTCACTACCTAGAAAAATCAGAAGCATTCGATATATATTTATAATATATCAGAAAATTAAATGTCTACTTACAGATCAATGGAACCTGGCTTAAATGCTCTGTGCAGAAGACAGTGAAGCTCTCCAGGATGAGCAAACAACCGGCTGCTGTGGCGCAAGGCCAATGATGGATTTGGCGGCAATTCATTTTGCATGTAATCGATGCTCCATACTGTCCACAAAAACTGCATTTCTGCTCCAAGAACTCCGACAATTGACTGAGAAACTGAAAGATTTCGGTATCCGAGACTTGCATTTTACGCATCGACCACATTATACACATGCGATGCACGTAAACAAACTCATCGTCGAGAAATAGCGATGCATTTACAATGTCCGAGTATCCGATTTTATCCAGCTCATATTGGCTTTCGCCGTTACACACTGTTTTCGTTTTAAGCCACTTAAGTTTCCGCAACATATCCTGTTCTTTTTCAGTGTCATTAGAAAGATATGGTGTATTCTTTTCTTTGAAATCCGTAGGCACTTTTAATTGAAACATGACCCCTTGGCCGAGCGCACTTCTCTCTCCCAAATTGCACAGGCAACATACTTTGCCGGGATATTTTTCGGGAAAATAGGGCAGCTCATCTAAACTGGCCGTATTGGGTTTTTCCTCAACGTTTGTTAAGATGTGCGAGCTCATCTTATATTATTTATTTTCATACACAAAAACAACTACCTCACACACAACTTCAGTACAATACAACTGGCGTGACCGCATGTTGATTTTCAAAATATACCAAAAATTTGTTTCCAATATGACAATATTTTCTGCTAAAACAAATGGTCGCACTGCGTGTCGAAGCTATATTGTAATAAATATATCGAAATTATTGGGGGTAGAAAATTATCGATGCTCAGATTTAAATTTGTTGAGATGTATTATTAATTTTTACTACTTTTTGCTGTACTAAAAGAACTATTATAAAATATTGATAACAGAATAAACAATCTGTTTAAAATGGTGAGACTTTTTGAATTTATCAATTCTCAAGGCTTCTGAATTTTGGTATACTCAACGTATATTTATAAATTTTGTTTATGGTCACATCCCGGCAAATAAAACAGATTTAATAAAGCTCTTCTTTTAAGAAACAAACAAAAGTCGGAATCCCTATACATTTTGTTTACAGTAAAATTTTCTAAATTAAATATTGTAATATTATTTGGTTGCATAAAACATTCATGTTGTCAAAAACATCTTTCTCCACACTCTTTTATGTGTGTATGTGCACGTTTTGTTTACGATAACAAATTTTAGGCATTTACAGGTTTTTTTATTGGAGAATTGCAAATCTCATGTAGTTTATATGCTTGTATGCAATGCAAATGTAGTTTGACAGCAGCATTGATAACTTAAGATGGAAGCTTACCGACCCCGCGGCACTTTGGCACGTGTAATACACGCTAAATTTCATAATGATAATTTTCTGGAGAATATAGACACCCAACAGGTATGCAAGCTAAAGATAACACATACATAGATTATTGTAAATATGCTAAACTGTATTTCCTGCAGTGGTATACATTAAATGGCGACTTACCTCAAAGGTTCCAATCCAAGTTTCTGGCGCTTAACCGACCGGATCCAACCACATTAAGATGGCTAGAGCGTGCAAAAATGCTATCTTCCAACATATGGATGCATCTTTGGCACGCGTTGGCCCGATCAGTCTTGCAGTTTTTTATGACGCAAACAGATATTAATGGCCTGTTAAAAAGAGGTTCCATGTTCATATTGTCAGAGGAACAATTCTACAAGCTGCTGGAGGCTGGAGGCTTTCGCACAAGATCCTCTACAGAATCGGTAAAAAATAATAAATTATCTGCGTCATAAAAGTTATAATACCGCGTTGTGCTAATGTTTCAGATTACTTTGCTTGACATTGGCGCCGGTGACGGTGAAGTTTCCTTACGTGTCGCAAGCAGCGTTTCCGAATTAAGTGGAAACGCCGTGCTGCAAGTATTCGCAACCGAGGCGAGCTGGACAATGCGAGAACGCCTGAAGAAGCTCAATTTCAATGTAGTTGATGAGATTCGGCAACTTCGTAACCTGGAGTTAATCCTATGTCTCAATGTACTTGATCGTTGCTATGACCCATTCATGCTCCTGGAAGACATACATGCAGCTTTAGCACCCGATGGACGAGCTGTCGTTGCCTTGGTGCTGCCCTACATGCACTATGTGGAGACAAACACATCGCACTTGCCTTTGCGGCCTCTCTTAGATAATTCCCACCTGGATCATGAGCCAACCTTCGAGGAGGAAGCAACACAATTCTTGATGTTGCTGGAGAACTGTGGTTTTCGCGTCGAATCCTGGACAAAAGCACCGTATTTATGCGAAGGAGATCTTCGGCAATCATTCTATTGGTTAATTGATATAATTGTCGTACTTTCAAAGAAAACAATTTAAGTTTTCTTTTTGTTTATTTATAGAATGTATATTTGTATAATTTGTAATTCCTGCAGCTAGGCTGAGCCAATATCGTATATTTGTCAGTTTTCTATATAATCTGAATGCCTGATTGAAAATCATTTAATTTGTTATCTATTATTATCGAAAATTTGATCAAAATTATAACATTGCGCTCACTTAATCTTTGCTTTTTTTAATAAGAGTGCTATGTTTAGGTATGTTTTGCGTAATTGCTTTAAAACAGAGACTGAATTTATTTGAAACTACGCACATTCCGTTAACCAAAGCCCAATCAAACGACAAACAATGGGAGCCATTTATGTTATAAATTGTGATACAAATAAAATCACAAGTGACAACTAATAAAATATAATAGAAATGAAACTTTACAATTATAATTTTGTTTGGTATTTTGGTCGGGATTCCTCATTGTCAGATAGTAAATAGAAACACATATTTTGCTATTTTCGACAAAAAAATAGGATTTTGTATTATTTATTGATATGTGGTATTTGAGTCAATCAAAGAATTGGAACAGCCATTAACGTAGGCATTATGCAATTTGGTGACAAACTCCTTGTCATTCTGAATAAGGTAAGTAAAGGCCTGCACGAATTGTGCACTGTTCAGCGGTTGTGAAAGTGGTGCCAGCTGCTCTGTTTCCACCACCTTCGCAGGAGGCACATCAAACATGGTTGGCGGCATCAGCGCTGGCTTCGCATCTGGCTTATCGCCAACGAGTAATCTTCGCAGACACTGCTCGGCATCGTCAGTTGCAATTAAGGCCGACGCTGGTGATTCATTCACGTTCTTCTTATAACTCAGATTACTTAGCAAGGATAGCGGCTTGCCAGCTGCATTCCTCGGTATTGCCGATCCAGACGCTGCTTTTAGAAATGGAGATAGTGGACTTTCTGCGGCACCCACAAACTCGCCGCCGTCTTGCGCGAATGATTGGCTTGGCGTCTCGACTGGCGTGACAGATCGTTGCTGTTTCTCCAACTGATCGACCGACAGAGGCTGCGGACGATTTAGCAGTGCCTCGGCTGTGGCCTGCTTAGCGGATTGAAAGAACTTCATCACGTTGCCGGAAGTCATGGCATCAGTTTGACTTATTGCTGTTCCTGATGGCTGCGGCGGCTGCAGTGGACTATTCATCTGTGCATTGTATTCTTTTTGCGCCTGGCTCAGCATGTTAAATATGCTCGAGTTTTCTGGTTTGGGATAGTTTAGCATGGCCAGCGGCTGTTGTCCCCCATTTGTCTCTTTATTTAAGAGCAAGCCATTCACCAAATTACTGATTCGATCGCACTCCTCACTATTGTAAAACCAAAAGCCGCGAATACGTGAGCGCTCGTTGCGATATAATAGAAATGGCGGCTGCGACTGCAGTTCCAAGCTGCCAGTTATGGGTTCCACGAATGATGTTGTATTTAGGCGATTATTGATAAATATACTGTGAAATGGCTCGGCATTTCGGTGATAAATAAAAAACGCTCCTTCCACATCCGTTTTTTCCCATTCATTTTGATCCGAATTAAAGGTGTAAAAAGCCACATGTGACGAGGAATCGACAATTTCTTTTGCGTATGGATCTATTTTCTTTATTGCCGATAAATTCATTCGCGTTATGCTTTCGTCCGCCATCGTATTTCGTCAGTTTTTTCAAATAATTTTTGTAATTGTTCAAAGATTCAACAAGCCTCTTACAAATGTTAGAGATGCGCAATGCAGGAAATTTGTAACAAGTATTTTAAAGTAAGTACCTTTCACAAATACTGATTGATACTACAGTGATGGATGATGTGGCGATACTTGAAGTCACCATATATAAACCGCCAATAAATACAAATTTAAAATTCATACATAAATCGTTTAATAAATAATCATAAGCACAAGACAACATTACAAAATTGACTTATTCGATTAAATTTATTTTCCTTTTTATGCATTTATCATAACATTATTTTGCATTATAAATTTTTAATAAGGGATTTTGTCAGTAAAGATTTGATATCACAGTGACATCGATACCGAGGTTAAATTGAATATCGACATAATATGATATCGATGTAACCTATCGTATCAATTGTTGAGCTAAAAAAAGGAGGCATTTTATCTCGCATATTTTGTGCAAAAAAATCAAGCAATGCAAAAGTCAATAACGTAAAT
Source organism: Drosophila nasuta (assembly GCF_023558535.2). NCBI lineage: Eukaryota > Metazoa > Arthropoda > Insecta > Diptera > Drosophilidae > Drosophila > Drosophila nasuta. The sequence goes on from NC_083457.1 coordinate 20,799,545, forward strand.
ATTATTGTAAAACTTCTATTAATTTAAGCTAATTGTTCGTCTCTTGTGTGTAGGTCGTTTTTTAAACCGAAAATTGAACCACAAAGTTCAATACTACAAGATGAAACCAAGTAAGTTTACACTCACCTGAACCATTATTGAACTGCACATTTAAAGGCACAATTTAAATTTTATTTATTATTGATCATCACAAAAAAAAGAAGCAATAATACTCCTAAGGAAAACAGTCCTAAAACTAAAAAAAAAGATGTAAAAAAAGAGGTAAGCCCGATTAAAAATGAGATGCAAAAAGAGGAAGTGTCACCAGCTGCATCAACTGAAGCAATGGATGTAGTTGAGGATGACTCTCCAACTCCTAGCAAGCCGAAGATGATACAATTAAATGCAGAGGTGGATAAGAATGACGCTGGAGAAATGTACGATCCATCCATGGACACCTATCATCCACTTAAGCAGGCATATTGGAAAGACCAAGGGTTGTAAGTATAGATATCTCAGTTCTGAATTAATATTTACAATATTCTTCAAGGACACCATACTTAGCCTTAGCACGCACGTTTCAAGTAATTGAGGAGACTAAGGGTCGCTTAAAAATGATTGATATACTGAGCAATTTCTTCTGCTCGGTTATGATGGTTACGCCTAACGACTTGCTGCCAAGTGTGTACCTTAGTATCAATCAACTGGCGCCGGCCTATGAGGGCCTCGAACTGGGTGTTGCCGAAACATCGCTGATGAAGGCCATTGCCAAGGCGACGGGGCGCAACTTGGCGCACATCAAATCGCAAACTCATTTGATTGGAGATCTAGGCATTGTGGCAGAGCAGTCGCGAGTATCGCAACGCATGATGTTTCGTCCGAAGCCATTGAATATACGTGGAGTGTTTAGCAAGCTAAGGGAGATTGCCAAGATATCGGGACAATCGAAAATTACGCTTGTCTACGATGTGTTTGTGGCCTGTCGCTTCTCCGAGGCTCGCTTCTTTATACGCTCCTTAATTGGTAAACTGCGTATTGGCATCGCGGAGCAGAGTCTGCTCACAGCTCTGGCTGTCGCTTTGGTCAAGAAGAACCACATTAAAGGCTGTAAAATCAGTAAAGTGTCCGATGTTTACAAAGATGAAATTGCAGAGACCACGCTGATTTTGAAGACTACTTTTTGGTAAGTTACATAGATAAATGCAACACCGGTTTTAAATAATTCACACTTGCATTTCTTAGCCAATGTCCCAACTATGACATTATAATTCCGGCCCTATTAAAATATGATATTAAGGAGCTACAGACTCGTTGCCCCATGCATCCCGGCATGCCGCTAAAGCCCATGCTGGCCCAGCCAACAAAGGGTGTGCATGAAGTCCTCGAACGCTTCAGTGGCATGCACATCACTTGCGAATGGAAATACGATGGCGAAAGAGCCCAAATACACTTAAACGATTCTGGTGAGATGAGCATTTTCTCTCGCAATTCGGAGAATAATACCGAAAAATATCCGGATCTGATTGCTCGAAGTAAGGCGATTCTGAAAACAAATGACGTAAAATCATATATAATTGACAGCGAAATTGTTGCCTGGGATTTGGAGCGTGGCCAGATTTTGCCATTCCAAGTGTTGACTACTCGCAAGAGGAAAAACGTTGATATTGCCACAATTAAAGTGCAAGTTTGTGTTTACATTTTTTGATCTACTTTATATAAATGGCAACTCGCTAGTTACAAAGCCACTATCGGAACGTCGAAAACTTTTGTTTGAATATTTCCAAGAGGTCGAAGGAGAATGGAAATTTGCCAATGCACTTAACACTAATGATATGGATGAAGTGCAGCAATTCTTGGAGGAATCCATCAAAGGGAACTGTGAGGGCTTAATGGTAAAAAACTCTAGATGAGGAGGCCACCTATGAAATAGCCAAAAGGTCAAGAAATTGGTTGAAATTGAAGAAGGATTATTTGTCAAACGTTGGTGATTCTCTCGACCTGGTTGTCATCGGCGGCTATAAAGGCAAGGGACGACGCACTGGCATATACGGTGGTTACTTATTGGCCTGCTACGATGCAGAGAATGAAGAATATCAAAGTATTTGTAAAATTGGCACAGGTAAGCAATTGAATGGATAATTTTTAATTTTTTTTAATTGAATTCGCATTCAAGGCTTCACTGACGAGGATTTGCGTGCGCACTCGGAGTTCCTAAGCAAACATGTCCTCAGCGGAGCCAAATCATATTTCCGTTACGATGCCAGCTTGGAGCCGGATGCTTGGTTCGAACCTGTTCAAGTTTGGGAGGTCAAATGCGCTGACTTATCGCTAAGTCCCATTCATCGCGCCGCCATTGGTATTGTGGACAGTGATCGTGGCATTTCACTACGCTTTCCACGATTCATCCGCATCCGCGATGATAAGAATGCTGAGCATGCAACGGATGCCAATCAAGTAGCACATATGTATCAATCGCAGGATCAAGTCAAGAACAATCAGAAATCAGCGAATCAAATGGATATGGAGAACGATTTTTACTAATAAAGAAATGCAGTATACGCGAATTGTACATATTTAATTTAAATCATTTTAATGTGGTTGAATGAGCACTTGTGCTACTTTCGGAAGACTTTGAGACTTGACTTTGAGCACGCTCATTACTTTCCTTACAATCCGGATTCTTTTGCTTATTACGTCGACCAAATCGTTTGTTTTTTGACTTCTCGTCCGGTATTTCAGTGCTGTCGCTAACTGTTGGAAACACGGGCTTTTCCGTTGACAGTGCGGCATCCTTCGAGTCATTTGGAGAATTTTCTTCGGATCCGAGACGATTTCGAACCTTAGGCTGGTATATGGCAATGGATGGACGATCCTGAGAAATAGAAAAAGACGTCTAGTATAAATTGTCATATTAATATTTTTTTGGCAAATTTACCTTATTTCTTATGCGACGCTCATCGGCCGAGCGCCGATTTGCGGACTTTCGAGATTCCTGCTGATTTGGGGCTTGAGAGCTGTTCTGCGGGAATACCTCAGGCGGCTTGCGCTCTTCTTTATCCTGTTGATCTGAAGCCAACCTTTCGCTGCAAGCATCTACAGATTTCTCTGTATCTGTGTTGGAGACAACAGCACTCGAATCAACAATAGTTTCCTTTTTAAGAATCACAACGTCTCTGCTCAGTTTCTGTTCTTTTGCTTGATTTGGTTTTGACGATTTTTTACTCGGATTCTCTTTTTCTGGTCTTTCAGTTCGCTCAGGTTTCTTTTTATCCCGCTGCTCACGATCTCGCGCCAACTTTCGTTGCTCATGCTCTTCACGTCGACGTTGATCGCGTTCTGTGCGACGCTTGGAACGCGAATTTTTTGCTTTATCCTGGACTTGTCCATCCTTGTTAAATTCCTTTTTTTGATTATTATTGTTATTGTTGCCTGGTTTTTTATTGTCACCAGCGGCATCCTTGGATTTGTTTTCTGGCGTTTCTGCTGCACGCAGCAACTTTAATTCCTCGCGTTGCTTGCGTTTCTCTTCATTTCGTTTACGTGCTTCCTCGCGCCGTTTTTCTTTTTTGTTTGCCAAATACTGAAGCAGTGGCGTAGATTTCACCTTATCATCTGATCGCTGCTCTATATTAAAATCAATCTTCAAGTCACCTAACCGCGATGCCTCTTCACGTTCGTCCGCCAACTTTTGTAGAAAGTCCTGGTAATGAGTTTCCTTTTCAATGGTATTAACCTTGTTGTCGTGATTACGTGCCTTATTCTTCATAAAGCATTGAAATGGTGCGTACTCCACAATAGCAGCGTATTCGGCACCTTTAGAATCGACAAATACATAGCCATCAAAACGGTCGCGAAACTGCAGTACGTCCGAAATATCCTTCCGCGACATGTCGATATATGCGCGGCATGTTGCCTCTTGGCCAAGCGACCAATCTGCCGTACAAAAATAGTACGAATCGTTTTCCGGCAATGGATCGACTTGCTCCAAAAATTCTTGTTCAGTCATGGTTGGTGGCAAATGCCGCACCACGATCTGTAAATATTGGCATATTGAATTTTACGTAAATATTGCTAACTTTGTACGCATACCTTGATAGCGTGGTTGGATTTTTCTTTCTTCTCTTTACGTTTGTTAACGCGTGGTTTTTCCATTTTACAACTGTTTTCTATTTTATCAAGTTGATAATATTAACAATACGCACTTGACTTTTGGAAATGTCAAAACAATGTGACCGCAATTTGATTTTGTAAAATATACCAAATATATACATATAATATAATATTTGAAGAAACAAATTGGTTGAATAGCGGCGATAGATGAATGATGAAAAGATAAATGTTTCCATAGACTATGAGGAATTGTTAATAGTAAAAAAAAATTGTTTAAGGTTTAGCTTATGAAAAATCCATATTGTACGCAAATTAAAGTTTTTAAATCGGCTCTACAAAATATCAGCTTGTCGGCAAAGTGTTTCTGTACGACTTTCACAAAGTTGAGAAACTTCTCAGGAACGTTGGAGAATGGAACCTATCGATAGCACCAACCAGCGATGTGCTCTATATTATTGATAACATTAACAATAACAACAAGTGCAATAAAACAAGAGCGAGCTGTACAAAAGGACTCAGTTTGAAACAATTTGTAAACCGAGATTTTCATTTTTAGGTGCTTCGGTTTTCACAAGTTTTTGGTCATCATTTTGCTATCGGAACGTTTCATTTTTTACTGCTGAAACAGCTGACTTGTGTTTTGGTCAGAAGTAAACAATGCGAAAAATGCTTTTCGTTTGTTCAATTTCCTGCGTGGAATCACATTATCACATTATCACATAAGGATAATTTTATCCTGCATAGCATTTGAATAACTAGTCAACTATTTTTTTAGCCTTTGCAAATATGATCCGACTTAATGTAGAAAAAGGCATTTACATTTTATTTCGGCAAGGTAAACCAAAAAAAAATTTCTCGTTTTGCAATTTGAAAGAATCTCGTGAAAGTGAAAACGGGAGCACCCGAAAACGAAAAGTGAATACCGCAGCATGGCTGACAATACAAGTTTCTAGCTTGTGCGGGAAAAGTTAGTCTTAATGGCCTTAGAGCCATAAGCTTATAAAGCCTCTGCGTGCCAATAAAGAATTGCATGTACATATGTATAGTTATTATTATTACAAAAATGTCAATTGCAACACAGTGGAAATATATACTTAACCAAAATTCAGATCCTGAAAGGAGATGACTAATCGGTAAGATTGTCATAATACTAATAGCAGTACATATGTATATCTAAATCCAAAACTTTATGTACACATGTATTAAGAAATCCTAGCTTTCAGTTTAAAATAATTTTTTTTTTTTGAATCGCCAAACATGAATACATTTAATGGAAGAATAAAAAATCTAAAATGGCATAGAAAGAGAAAAATTGGGTTCCCATCAGGGCCATTATATTCTTGTTGGCAGTGAGAACTACATTGGAGACTTTAACTACTAACTAACTAACTATGAGCACGAGCGTATTTCGTTGCGCTGTGCTCTTGTTTGTATGTATGCGTCTATGTATCTACACGCTCGCCTATATTGGTATGTGTATGCAAGTGAAGTTTTGCAACGTGCGGTTGCCTCGCAGCAAGCACATAGCGCACGTCAATTTTGTTTTGCCGCGGCGAAAGTTTCGAAGAAGATGACAACAACAATTGCTTGTGTCTGAGATGTTTTCAGTTAAATGGCGTCTGCACAAGGACTGCGTTGGCTCTGCTGATAGGTTGCAAGCCCAACATATTTTGATGCGCGAGTTTATTCCCTTTAAAGCTCACCGACAGAAGTAAAAGTATGTAATTGCGCATTGTTTTTTGATGATTTTCTTTATCTCAGAGACTATAAGAGATAGATCTATGTTTTTTTGACAGCATTTGTAATGTTTGCACGCAGATTCAGTTTGCTTAAAATTTTTCCCACGCCCACTTCAGCCCCCGCAAATCGACAAAAACCGAATAACAAGCGTAATTTTAAGGCTTATAGTTTCTGAGATCCAGTGTTTCATACGGACAGACAGACAGCCGGACATGACTAGATCGACTCGGCTATTGATGCTGATCAAGAATATATATACTTTATAGAGTCGAAGATGCCTCCTTTTACCTGTTACATACATTTCCTGTCGGCATAAAGTTATAATAGCCTTCTACCCTATGGGTAGCGGGTATAATATAGTGTTGCGACTTCACGATAAAATGACACTGACGCTTTTTTTTTATTTTTTTTTTGTATAAATTATCTAATTTATCTAATTTGTCAGCAACAGACAGTTTCAGGCACCGTATTACAATTTGATATTTAAAAATAATATATTATAATTGTTTTATTTTATTGAGAAAATTGATATTAATTATCTTATTTAAATAATAAAAATTAAACTTGATTTTTAATAAAAAAATGTATACAAATTATAATGCTACCCATTTCTTAACAAATGAATATTCCAAAAATAGAACCAATATACCGAGTCCTTTTTTGGTATACACGTAACATTTATACTATGTACATATATATACAAAATATACTATAAAGAACAAAATATACCAGATTGTCAAACAAAGCAAGTAAATCCCGTAACAAGCATCTATAATTATTTAAAAACTTCTACAATTTGTATCTGATCATCACTAAATTTTTTGCACCATATTGACTGTAATTATTCTATCTACTAAACATCGTGACTTCAGATTATTTTTTCGATTTGCGGAGGCGGAATTGGGTATGCCAAAAGTCTTAGACAAACTTGATCTAGATGTTTTCAGACCAATATAAGCCTTGTTTAAAGGACGACGTAGAAAACATAGAAATATCTGGTCGAATGCTAACTTGACAACTGTTATATAGTCGAAGTACATTCATAAAGGATTTTGGATTCGATGCAAAATTGATTAAATAATGCAAAATTACTTTAACAGTTTTTCGACTATTTTGAAGGAATTCTGTGCTGTTATTTCGAAATTTACCAACTTACAATGCTCATCAATCATTTTTATACCCTTTAAATATATTAAAATACGATTTTCTATTTAATTTGCACAGTAGAAAGCATAAAATTTTGAATCTATTTATAAAGTACTACCCAGCTTGGCACGAACCCCTACAGGAAATATATGTAAAATGCAGAGGGATTCACTTCCGATTACATAAAGTACATATGTATGTTCTTCATCACGGTCCACAGTTAAAGCAAAGCTATAAGAGAAATAAATATTAATTTTTTCGATAGCACTTTTCCGCTTCATTAAAGTCAATTTTTATATGCCAAAAAGCGGTGCTTCAGATAGGTCTAAATAAAACCTTCGGTATATATTATAGTATAGTTTTTTTTTGTGGTATATGTGTTTGGTAGATTTAATTTTAAAGAAAATTAAATATTATTGCTTAAAAATAAAAATAATTTATGCTTGCTACTTAAATATAAGTATATATATAAGTATAAGTAATATTTGTATTGGTTAAAGACTGAATTTGACTTTGCTATAAACATTGTTAAGCATCTCAATAATATTTTAATCAGAATATTTAAAAACCTTTTGTAATTGGGCGATTAAATTTAGTCAATTATATTGCGTAAAAGTTGCAGCTTCGGAACAATTGTTTTACATGGCCTGACCGTAATAAAGTTATATTTCGAGTTTTTTATGCCTATCCCCATAGGATAGAAGGGTATTATAACTTTGTGCCCCCAGGAAATATATGTATGTTATAGGCAGAAGTATGCATATGCGGCCCTATAAAGTATATGTATTCTTGATCAGTGTCAATAGCCGAGACGATATGAACACATAGATCTCAGAGACTATGCGGGTTGGATATATAGTTTTCGACGGCACTCGTTATGTTTGCACGCAGATCAAGTTATTTTTAAATTTTTGCCAGGCCCACTTCCTCCCACGCAAATCGACAAAAGTCGAATAACAAACGTAATTTTGAAGCCAAAGTCACGAATTTTGGTGAAATCTATAATAACTATAGTCTTTATGATTGCCTAAAATCAAATAATAATTGTATACGTTGTTCAAGAAATACTTTTGTATAGAAAAATGTGCGTACTTACTGCTGTTCTTAGATACGTTGGTTGACAATCTAGTATAGTTTGCAATAAATATAGAATTCGGTACATTTTTAGTTTTTTTTTTCGATATTTTAATTAGGGATATTTTACAAATATTTTGCGTTTATTCAGAATGGGTAGCGGAAATCTCACGAGCACTTTCCTACTTGTTTTTTGAAAAGGATACTGTGATCAGTTGATTGTTCAAATGATCTGATATCGGATTAGTATTAAGATCAGTTGGACTTTTGAAACTACCGACCATTCCATCAATCTCATCCCATCTTGTTCGTCGCCGAAGGTGCACCATGTCTGCGAGTTATGTCCTATTCTTCGCATTAGACTTTAAAATGACAAACGCCAAGCATCCCTGTAATAGAAGTGTATTCATATATACATTTATGTTATTTATTTATTATATTTTGAAAGAACACGTAATTTAATCTAAAGTTGCTGCAACTCATAAAATTCATATAGTTTTATTTTTATACAATTCTCGACTTTTCTTTAATTAAATTTTATTTATATTTGCAGGTACTAGACCAACAAAACTTTGCTCGACACTATATTTGTGGTTAAGAACATTTATTGCTCTACACTATTAATTTCATATTACGATATACTAATAAGCAAGCAAATGCCCATATATAAGATGGTACAAAATAAAACAAATTTTATTGATGACATTCTACTTCCTGTTCATTTTACGAGCATGAAATGAAGTGCTAGTACTCGTATACCCTTGAATTGTTAGCTCTGAATCAGTCCAGCACTTGATTATTCATGTCAGAATACACTAAAAAAATTTTTAGTATTAAAATTAATTCAATTACTCTGAATATTTTGAACGATTTTTAGATTTTTTGAGCATGGCTTAATTAGAAACTAATGATTTTTTTTTTATTTGTAAAATTTAAAAGTAGTTACAATTTTTATGACATTTAATTAACTTAAAACTTATTGTGACCTGGACATCAAAAGCATTAGATAAATTTGTGTGAGTGTACGCAAAACTTTGAAATATTTCCACCCTTAAAACAATCTGTGGAAATTGGCGCCGCCCCCAAAAGCGGAGCTCGGTATTTTTTCTCTCTTTCATTTTATGAAAGTGAAGCATCCTTTTTTAGCCAAAGGTTGATGCTGTGGCAAACGTTACTGAAACTTATTTATTTAAGCCCAGTTAACAAATTGTATTTTCTCTGTGGCTTCACAAATATTATATTTTATTGCGATGTGATTTCTTAGCGATAAATAAACTGATAATTAGTGTCTCGAGCCTCATTTCTCAATGCAATGGAATTTTCATTTTTAAACAAAACGAGTTATGATAAAGATTGTCTATACAACTCCAACTCGCAACATCATAATACAAATGCCAACTCGGGATTTTCGGTGGCCAACCACATGAGCCATTATAATCTTATAATCGATTCCAGCTATAAGCTACGGGCCAATGATACAGTTATCAGAAACTCTTTTAGCCAAGAGTCGAATATATTGTTCTCAAAAATCACAAATGTCGCCGACTTTTATCCCGGGGCTCACAATATAACTCCCTACAATACTGGTAAGTGATGATTTAAAAACGCATCTAGTGCTCAATTCATATTATATTTACTAAATATTTTATTAAATAAATATATTGAAAACTGATTTCTTAAATTTGCTTATCACAATAATTTCAAGAAGTTTTAATCCACTCAAAAAAATCGGTTGAACACATTTTACAATCTTTGAAACCGTAGTGTAAATGTTTTACGCTTGCATATTAAAATTCTTTTCTTACAATAATACAAATTGTAGATCATTTTCTTTAATATCTCAAAACTTGTTGATAGCCGGTTGCACTTATGCTTCTCAAGAAATCGTTAAATGACATGGGAAAAATTACAGACAGCCGTGATCAACTGTGATATAAAGTGATTAGACTACAAGTATACAAAAAGTCACATGACTGTTTTTTTTTTAATATACATAGTTCGTTTGTTTTACTGGGAGGATTTCTTCCAGGGCATATTAAGAGAATATTATATAGTTTACAGGTAACAAAAATTATACATTATTATATTAAGAACTTTCTAGAATATTAACAACTTGACTTAAAAAAAAATAGCCTAATCAGGATTTTCATAAAGTTTTGGTGAAAGCGAATCCATAGTTTAAACAAGTAAGAAAGCTCCTGTGAGATACAAGCTACTCACTTTGAATAAGAGAAAAATTAATATACCGAAATATGGAATATTGATATAGTAATATATTCAAAATACACTTGGTCCTCGCTTAACACGGGGGTTACGTTCCTAGAAATCCTCTTGTTAAGCGAAACATGGATTCAGTACAAAATAAGGGGTTACATTCGCAAAATTCAAAATTGGTAGCAAACAAATTTTTTTATTGTTCAAATTTGATCTGTTTTTTTTAAAGATTCATACATTTGCTCAAAATTAACCAAAAGTTTTTATGCATATGCCTTTAATAAATTCGTAACATTCATATTTTCAAAATTAAACGTTGGTATTAAATTAAAAAAGTTGCTTCATATAATTAATTAACAGGTTTAACTTTATAGAAAATTAAAAATGTTAAAATTAAGGAGATCATATGATTCTATTCATATGAAATTTGAGGCATTAGCCAGTTTGCTTCGACATGTTTTCTCTTTTGGTGGCTCCTTATCAAAAAATCGTGTAAGAACGAGGTTTTTAGGGTGTTACAAGGGGGATGGGAGCAAATTTGTAACCGTGTAAGTCTGAGTTCATGCTAAAAGAGTCCGTGTTAAGCGAGGGCCAAGTATATACCATAAAGTAATATAGCAGATTGTCAGCCAAAGCAGCTAAGACCCTATTGCAGTAGGCGTGTTTCGCCATACAAAAGTATTAGTAACTTTTACAATTTTTAACTGATCCTATCGAGAATTTCAGGAATCAAAATAATGTAGTTAGTATTGTACGTACCGAAAATCTAGTTTTAAAATTACGTGCGGAAGTAAACGTTTAAAAATATGGAAAGAAACTTGATCTGCGCGCAAAAATAATCTACATTCGGAAAGACTGACGAACATGGTTATATCGTCGTGTTGACGCTGATCAAGAATATATATACTTCATGGGGTCGGAGATAACTTCTGCCTATTGGATACATTTCTTGCAGACATAAAGTTAAAATACCCTTCTACCCTAGAGATAGCGGGTATATAAACTTTAGCAGGAACCACTAAAAGTCTCTGGGACCTACAAAATTGCATAGCTAATTTATCTATAACATACTTTTTATGGTCCAAGGTGTTTTATTTGCCGTTTATAGTACATGGTATCACAACTTTTCTTGCTTCTCTGAAATCATTTTGACTATTTTGATTTAGTTTGAAATTACAAAACTTGATCACTCACCACTTAAAAAAAAAATCCTTAATGGCTTAGAATGCTGTATTTTCAACTTTTGGGAAAAAAATTATTTGGAAGAATTTAATAATTGGATTTATCATGTAGTTATTGTGTTGTAGATTGAATTTAAATAAAATAAATATTAATAATAATTATTATTTTTATTAAATATTCGAGAACCTTAACTCTTAATTAAATGAAATATATTTCACAAAATGTATTCGGATGATTATAAATTAATAATCAGCACACCATAAATAAATTAATTTCTTCAATGCAGATTTCCAATTAAAATCATATTCGGAAGAGACTTCGAGCTTGACTGACAAATCGAAACAAAGGAGAATAAGAACAACGTTCACATCAAATCAATTGAACGAGTTGGAGAAAATATTTTTGGAAACTCATTATCCAGATATTTATACTAGAGAAGAAATTGCATCCAAATTACATTTAACAGAAGCACGAGTTCAGGTCATTTCCACTTTTTATTAAAAAATAATTAAAAATGAGTATATTTAAATCTGTACATTGAAAATACATTATATCCTATATCTTTTTAGGTTTGGTTCCAGAATAGAAGAGCTAAATTTCGGAAGCAAGAAAGACATGCCATTTATATAATGAAAGACAAATGTGCCAAAATGGAGAATAGGCAGAATACTGTATCTGGCAGTCAATGTTACGATGTATCACTCAATGCATCACAAAGTTCTTGCCAAATAAAATGTTTTTATGATAAAATATAAGAACCCCAAAAATTTGTGTGTATTTTAAAATTCATATGCATGTATATAGTAAATATTGGATATACAATGAGCTTTTAAAATAATGTAAAAGAAAAATTACAATGAGTATCATTCTTGAGTTTTAATATGCTTTTACTTTTTTCAAGGTAATCGATAAGTTAAAGTTAGAGATCATGAAACGCAATGTGATGTTATTATGGTAATAATTTAGTTTCCCAGAGTTGTGTTTATTAGGTTTAAATGTAAATGAAACAAGTTAGAAAGCTACAGTTGAGTGTGCTCGACTGTGAGATACCAGCTACCCATTTTGAATAAAAGGAAAAAAATTCGCTATTATTCTTAAAATATACCAAAACAATATACTGTAAAATACTGAAAATATGCCAAACTGTATATTTTGTATATCGATATAGTACCACATTCAAAATATAACACAGACGGCACAATATACCAAATTCTCAGCCAAATTAACTAAGACCCCTAGTAAGTAGGTGTTTTTGCCCATACAAAAGTATTTATTTAATAACTTCGAAAATTTTTATCTCAACCAAATTTTCAGGAATCACAATAACTATAGTTTTTATTTTATAATTACACTTGTTAATCGATTTTTGTTGATTTGCAGGTGTGGGCGTCGCAAAAATTTGAAACAAACTTGATCTGCGTGCAAGCATAACAAATGCTGTCGAAAAAATAATATCTCTATCTCTTATAGTCTCTGAAATCCAGTGTTTCATACGGACAGACTGACAGACGGACATGGCTAGATCGTATCGGCTGTTGACGCTGATCAAGTATACATATACTTTATAGGGTCGGAGGTGTCTCCCTCTACCCCATACATACATACATATGTACATTTCCTGTCGGCACAAAGTTATAATACCCTTCTACAGTATGAGTAGCGGGTATAAAAAACGAAGCCGATTGAACTAAAATGAGATCGAGAAAATGAAGTATTAGGTGAACTGGTTCGCTCATCAAGTATTAAGCGAACTACCCTTTGAATTGGACGTAATCCATTGTAGTCAAACAGTCTAAATAACATAGCTACATATATCTTTTACAGTCGTTTTCAGATTATCAGAAAAAAAAAAAATTTAGTATTATCGCCAAAAATGGAAAAATGCGATGAAAGATTAGGCATCTTTTTGCAACAATAAAAATCAACAAATTTTATTTAATTAAAAATATTTAGATTTGCAAGCAAACTTAACACAAATGTATTTAGAAGTACTATTCGATAATCAACGTATCTAGGTCCAGATCCCGACGTGATAACCGTAGTGAAATTCTGTGAGTAGCCTTCAAAATTTACCACGCATTTGTAGGCATCAGCATCGTCATCGTTGTCCTGAACTACCGCCAATGTGGTTGCATTGTAATATCCATCGCCTTGTTCGTAAGGACCATGGTTCACAACCTTGATAATATCGTCATCGTCAGATCTAAAAATGTACATATATTTTAAATAAAAATAACAAAAAACGAATAATTGTTCAATATTTTCATTTGTTGTGAGAATATTATTATAACTTGCATTATAGTTAAAGTTGGTTTGGGGAATACGTTCAACACGGTACATTCCAATTGGGTCTCGTTTTGAATTTTATAACGAGACAGGTTTAATGTCCGATTTCTCACATCAATCACTTGCAAACTCTTGTGAATTGTAATTGTTTCCGATCTAGTTTGCACAACACATTTGTAATCTCCCGTTGAGCTTATAGTAGGATTGATAAGGGCCAGTGAACTATACTGTTTGTTTGGATCCTTTGAGCTTTCATAAGTGCTATCCACATCATTTTTAAATTCAGGCTAAAGAAGAAGAGTTTGTTAGTAATCATAAAATGATTATATGTATTCGAATTATACGTACAATCGGAGCTGGTTGCGATCCACGAATCCACTGATAAATTGTACGATCATTTCGAAACCATTTCACAGTGAGGAATACATCCGTATCATTTAAATCATAGTTACAATCCAGAACTGTGCGGTCCATATTGTCATCTTCGAGTACTAGAAACTTAGTTTCTTCATCTACTCTCACTGCCCTACATCCAACACCTTCAACATAAAAAAAAGAGAAAAAAAGAAATATTATTTTTGGTTGTGTTGATAAAGGGCAGAATATGAACTATGTATTTTGGAAAAACAAAAAAATCGGATGAACCAATGTTCCTAATCGCAGGGGTTAATTCTCTAAATTTGAAATCGTTGAAATACATGAACATGTATATATGAATATGTGCTATTTATCAACACAATATGTTGATAAAGAGCATATATATAGATCGGTTGTCTTATTTCTAAACAAACTATTTATTTATTTCATTTTAAATCATATTTCATTTTGAGAATTAACTTCTGCGATTAGGATTGCGATTAGTTCATCCGATTTTTTTTTTTCAAAATAGTACATATTTCTCTCTGGAGAATCGAATTCTTACGTCTCTATCTGCACCACATAACATACTATCGAAAAGCTTTAGTTTTCAATATTTATGTATGAAATATCCAAATTTTTCAAATTAATATATTGTTATATATAATAAAAGAGCTTATTGGAAAACGGCTATTTCTGTTAATTTAATATTAATTATACAATTTACTTATTGATTACACAGACAGATTGTAAATAAAAGAAGAGATAGAGCAAAATAAGGTTTTTATTATTTATTTAATCAGACTATTATTAAGGCTATAATTTAATCGATTTACAAAAAAAAGTTTTAGCAAGTATTTTTTTTTTTTTTTTTAATGTTTTGTATATCGCGGATTTTGAAATAAATATTAAATACACCCACGAAAACACATAAAATGCAGGTTAAGGCCAAAGCTTGATGTTTGATGTTTTAGCTATTATTTATAGCCAATGTTTCAAGTAATAACTGCACCGAGATATAACACACATGACATCATTGTATTCGCAATGAAATCTAAGAAGTTTTCCAAATGTTTTTCCAAACTGTTTGGGCCATCTTATGAGATATTGCTGTTTAACATTTTCACTGTTTCCACAGATTTCCATTCAAGCGAATATGCATGTACGTATTATGTATATATATTCATCCATATACTATATGTATTCACATATGTGAGTAGCTGTACGTATAATTCACAGGCTAAAATGATTTCATCTCTCAATTTATAAATAGTTTGCGAATGTTCAATATGATTACGCGTTTAGATCGAGCATTTTCGAGCATTACCGTTATAAAGTACTGATGCGACTACGACGAAAACTAGTAGAAATTTCATTTCGACTGTTAATTTTTTGTTGTTTGACTATTTTAGGGAATAACACAGAATGTACAGAGAAATTTACTAATTTAAAAACAACTTCAACCGAACCGTACGCTAGGCATGGTCAAGCACAAATGTCTGATATATCACAACTGAACGTTGTAGACCGTGCTATATGTGTACGCATACAACAGCACATACCTATACACATACGTGAGCACTAGGTGGTTGTATGTGCGAAACCATCAACAGAGAGAGGAAAAGAGGGAGCGCGAGAGAGCCTGCGAGCCAAAAAGACAACAAGCCACCCAAAGTGCGATAGACCCGACGACTCCTTTATTCTCTCTTTTGATCGTAGAGACACATGCAAACCTAACTATGTATATACTCGAGAGCGCATGTTGATTATAACATGTGTGTCTAAACGTTCAGCTCGTGCCACTTGCTTGCACACGTGTGTGTGCGTACATATGTAAGTGTTGCAGCTGCCGCATGAGTGAGGGGTGGAAAGCCTTTCTGCTTCGCTGATTTCGGTTGTCTACTTTAGATAGTCTTTTAACAGTCGCTTGCTACTGTCTCCCCATATTATCTTGCACCCAGAACTACTGCTATGTTTTACACCCATACACATGCATTCGATATAAAAGAAATGAAAGTAATACAATTCACTGTTGTATTTGTGTTTTTGTTTAATTTATACTGATCCACGCTACGCTTGTTGCACCCGCAAGCGAAACACACTCCCGAATCCTAAGTATTCGCTTGCGTTTTTGCGTGCAGAGTGAGTGGTGGGTGCTTTGGTGAAAACAGGTACACAACATATGTACATGTTTAACCCGTACACTTGAAGTTCTACAACTTTGCAATGGATCGATTTTAGATTGTTTGTTTGTCCATATTTGGATACAGTCCACTCCCCCCACTTCATTTAATACAGCTCACACATTATAACTAGGATATTTTTTTATAAGATCCGTTACTGAAAAAATTAATACATTTCGTAAATTTATAGATTCAAATTTATAACATTTCTTTTCTCATGAATGTGTAAACTCATATTGAATATCCCGCTAAAGCTGAATATGTTCGATACATTACAATCGATATTTCCGATATATCGTCTTGTTTTATCGGGTGTTTATTAAAATCCGCTGATACCAGATTTGGTAGAAGGTATCTTTTGGACTCAATTCAAAGAAAACGGTATATTTTTCCATTCATCCTGCGGTCACACAGTGGTTACATATGTTGGAGCAACCGGAGGATATTACTGGAGGTATATTATTACAGTTTAGTTGAATACTTATTTACTTATTAAACTAAAATATGCATTCTTTCCACAAATTCCCTACTGCCTTTAAAATTTGGTTAATCTAATGCCATTATTCTGAACGCAGTTATTCGAACGTGATATTGCTCGCCCAATTTGTTTATTTTAAACCAAGCATGCTTCAGCTGAGAGTTATTTGCCAACAGCGAAACATAAGATGTCTGTCTTACTTCTCAAGTGCCTTCAACAATTTGGCAAATCAAGGCTTGCCAAGTGTGCCGGCCACAAGCATTCAAAACGCTGCTGAGTCAAAACTTTTGGATCTGGATGTTTTTGTTAACCAGGATCACAGACAAATGGATTTCGTGGACAAACTGGTCAAGCTAAGGTAAAGCTTTGTCGAACATTATTTATTTATCGAATGCGTGCTTCATTCTACTATCCGCAGAAAACAAAAGGATTGCACAGCTGTGCCGCTGCTGCCAAATCTTGTAGTCAAACAGCTACTGGAGTACACTGGACCGCAGGAAGCGATTCTGGCGCTGCAGAATCCACTGCAGTATGGCATATTCATTGATCAGTTTGCCGGCTGCCATTTAATTGACTTGCTAATGCACAATGGCAGCCATCGGGAGGCAGCACAAGTTGCCGCTATGCTCATCGAACGCAACTTATGTAATAACGAGCTGATCGCTTCCCTTGCCATTCAATCTTTTCACGCTTACCTCCAGAAGTTTGAGTTAAAAGTCGCCGAAAAAGTTGAGCAGTCAACTGAAGTGGTAAGCCAATTAAATTTCCATAAATTACTATTAAATCTATTGTGTTATCTTCTTTCAGGAGAAAGTTCGCGTAAAATTTGTGCGCAATCGCAACGAGGCTGAAAGTATCAAAACTGAAGAACAGGTAATGGGGGAAGCTTTGCTAAAATTAGCTGATAATGCTGCTCTCAAGGATTTGTCTGAGAATGTTTCATTGCTGGGTTATGCACTCACCGGTAACCTTGTTGAAGCAGAAAAAGTGCTTTCCACCAGCAAGGACAACTTGTACAAAGGCATTTTAGAAGTCGCTCGAAAGGTGATTGATGCTTTAAGTACCGAGAAACCTGCCGAGTTGCTTAATCAGCTGGATCAGGCCATAACCGATAGTAAACGTAGCGAGTCCTTGGATGAACTACTTATTCATCGCGTGAAGCGTAGTGCCGCAAGTCTGGAGCCACAACTGATGTCGGACTACACAAAGAGCTATAAGGATTGGGAAGCCAACTTCCAAAAAGCTGTACAAGCCAAACTAAAAGTCCAAGACATAGGCAAACGTGTCGAGGAGATTGAGACGACTTTGAGTGAACTGGAGACGAGACGTCAAAGTCTTTGGTACTTTGAGAACAAAGAGGACATCGACATGCAAATCTTCAAAAAGCAAAAGCATTATCCAAAGCGATGGTTCGGCAAGAAGAAAAAGCCTAAGGCAGTAGACGCCTTCTATGTGCCCCCTGAAATATCACGAGGCAATTGAATGATGATTGATCTTAAAATAAGAGAAATGTCACAGTGTCCTGTCCAGTTTTTATGATTTAATTAAACTACTGGAAAGTTAATCAAAATTTGAATGTTGTTCATATTTTGTTTTTTGCATTTTTGCTTGTTTTGCGAACGGTAAATTTTTGGAAAATTACCATAACGTAACATTGAGGGTCACAGTTATATTCATTCCATCTCAGGTTACAACATTTTTATAACTTTTGGAGTTTCTCATAAATTTTTGTTTTAAATATTAAAAGCTAATCGTCTGTCATTTGTGCATTGCCGGAGGCAGAGCAGTTTTTAAAACACGCTGACCGGGTGCCGAGGGCGACAGATTAATGGGTGATGGTAGATCGTGCCTCTTGTCCTGAATGGTCAGTGGCAAAAATTGCTGTTGCTTCTTTTTCCGGTTCATGTTGTTCATGGGATGGGTGTTGTCGTTCTTGCCAAACAAAATGGTCAAATGCACTGCGCAGAAGATGCCCAAGCTCTGGAAGAACATATTTATTTTGTTAAATTTATAGCTTTTCAAATGTATATATTTTCTTTTCGGTTTAGTGTCGCACCTGCAGAATGGCAATAATGGCAGCGCCAAATGCGGTGATCAGCAGTCGACTCTTGATTTGCTCCGATACGACAGCCAAGCAGCCACGCTTGTAGTGAGTGTCACAGGCCGATTCGTAGGCGTGCTCGGGGCGGGAGCAGCAGGACCAGGGCAGCGAAAGGCGTCGATAGTCAAGTGGACCATCCACACCACAGCATTGTAGCTATAAATATATTTACAAATAAGAAACGATTACGAATATTGATTTTCAATGAATTCAATACTTGATACAAATAGTATCGCTTTGGAATTTTTCGCTACACAATTAGAATCAACATCGCGATATACTAAGCAGCTTGAAACAGTTGGATAAAGTTCCATAAAGTTTTGCGAACTTGTGTGTACTATATTAATTTGAAATTGCAATCGAACCAGTTCTTATCAATTCCTTTTGACACTTCATGATCACATCAATATACATGTATTTATGCTAGGCTTTTTAACGACAAGCAGTGCACGGGCTGCAACCGGTCAGTATCAAGCAGTGCACCGCACTGCTTGCAACTGCTGCCATAGTAATATTGATGTTATTCTTATCAAAAGACCTTCGACTATACTTGAATATTTTATATTGGTGCTCTAAGCTTAGCTTACCTGCGATTGCATGCGATTCCACAAATGCAAGTTGTCAACTTTGGTGCGCGAAAACTTATCTAAGAACTCTACAAACGAATCATCAATGAAAATCTCGACGGATGTAGGAAGATTTTCTCGCATCGCCAAGGACCAACCACAGATAATGAATTGAACACATATACAAGCCACTAATAGAGCTGCAAACTACAAAAAAAAAAGCAAATAGATTTATGTACAATTATGTACATTCATTATGCACAATATAATTTATAATGTATGTATATAGTAAGTAAGTTACCATGCCGAGAAGGCAGCGCTTCCTCTGATTGGTTGCCTGACAGCCCATCCAGCAGAGTATGAAAGTAACGGGTCCTAGACAGAGGAGAATGGCGGCTGGTGCCCACAACTTGTTCTGTACGATGCCATAATAAACCGAATGTCCCCACAACAGGGATGTGCCCAAAAATATTTGAGCTGCTCCCGTTAGCTGCAGTCATCAAAAAGTGAAAATCATGCCAAGAATTAATGTGTCACATAAATATTTACATAATTGAAACATAAACGGGGGCACTTCTGCTTTATGTGCTGCGACACTCCTTTATTAATCAAGGTTATGCGCACACTTGCGTAAACACACACACACACAAACACTCGTACATATGTATGTATGTGTGATGGGGTCAGCTGTGAGGCTGAGTACATTCAATTGTCTTTTCAAGGATATCTCTCAACTTAATCACGAATTTACATTGTACATCAACTTACATTGCACCACACCTACATTTGTGCACATGTACATTCGGAGAGATGTACATCAAATATGCACATGTCGAAATCATTTTCGAGACACTGTCACATAGTATATCTATGCTACCTTTTGACGTCATGATAATGCTAATACGCATCCAACTTGTTCATCTTCGTGTATACATACGTGCAGATGTTCGCAAGTGCATATGTATGTATGTATGTGTATATGAATGTTTGTAGTACGCACTGCTAGTAAATAGCTCAAGGTCATCGCCAAATCTCCACTAACATCTGCATACACGTATACATACAAATGTTGCATTTGCAATATATACATTCACGCAATACATACATACATATGTATGCAGATGTGTGTTCGCAATTCTTGTGACGTCAAAAAGAGTTTAACCATAGCGAGTACTTCAAAATGCAGCTGCCATCATTTCAATGGTCAACTTTAAAACATAATAAAACACTTAAATATATATTATTTGTGACTATATTAGAGGTGCATTAAGCAAATTCTTCGGCGTAATGGATAATACAATCCAAAAGATGTTGCCATAAATACAGAAGTAATGATTGCAAATCTTTGAATTCAATATACTAACAAGCACATACATACATAAAGAATGTAACTGCGTATACATACATATGTATGAGTGTTTATTTGCACACTTACATAAGCTAGATACAGTGACTTCGTTGTGTATACACACAGTGGAGTTTGTTTTGTATACAAACGGCATAAATTAATGAATGAAAAATTTGAGCTCTTGACGTGTGCATGTGTGTGTTCGTGTGAAATGAAGCCAAGGATTATCATTGCATAAGTGTGGATGGGAATGCGAATATAT